>NW_027491544.1:0-632500 GCF_021521415.1 Bidens hawaiensis | reverse complement strand
TATTTTTAAATGCAGGTAAACTTGGATATAACAACTTTTTATTAATCTAATGCCAGTATGATTTGTAGCAATCTTAGTTCTTATTATTATTTCGTGCCTTAGGTCTTCCAATTATGTGGCTAAAATTATCATTTTTCATATAGTGATCCTCTAAGGTATCATATTTTTTTAAGCTTAGTTAGGATTGATGGTACAGTTAAATTAATAATTATTTTAAACATTTATTATCATAGCTTAAACTGTGAAACCAAACCGGGACCATACCGTAAGTAACAGTTTGGTTTCAATTTTCAATGACTGTGTTATGGTTTTGGACGAAAAAAACGATACTAACGTTAGGCTCACAAGTTTAACTTAAAAACCATCAGAATCGGCATTGAACGCCCCTACGTAACATATTAATTTGTTTAAATTTTAAAAATTATAGCAATATCATATTCAAATTAAAGAGAATAAAATGTTTGTTTTTATGGTATAATTTTTCTATAAAAATATTAACGCGTGAAAAAGTTATTGTCGTTTAAAAATCATGGGTGGGAAGTTAATTTAAAATTGAAATTTTTAAAAACATAATATGGTTAAAGATGATGGGGTAAACTTGTAAGTTGGATAAATTATCGTTATGTTTAAAGGACAAGTTTACCCCTATTAACACATGTACTTTAAGCATTAGAATTTGTGAAAGTCTTAAAATTAAGTGTCTTAATTAACATTGTCTCATGCATTATATATAGTATAGATATAGATAAACTTGGATATACCAATTTTATATTAATCTAATTCGAGTATGATTTGTAGCAATCTTGGTTCTTGTTAATATTTCGTGTCTTAAGTCTTCCAATTATGTGGCTAAAAGTATCATTTTTCATATAGTGATCCTCTAAGGTATCATATTTTGTTAATGCTTAGTTAGGATTGATGGTACAGTTAAATTAATAATTATTTTAAACATTTATTATCATAGCTTAAATTGTGAAACCAAACCGAGACCATACCGTAAGTAACAGTTTGGTTTTAATTTTCAATGAATGTGTTACGGTTTTGGACGACAAAAACGATACTAACGTTAGCCTCACAAGTTTTACCTAGAAACCATCAGAATTGGCAATGAACGCCTCTATGTAACTTATTAATTTGTTTAAATTTTAAAACTTATAGCAATATCATATTCAAATTAAAGAGAATAAAATGTTCGTTTTTATGGTATAATTTTTCTACAAAATATTAACGAATGAAAAAGTTATTGTCGTTCAAAAATCATGGGTGGGAAGTTAGTTTAAAATTGAAATTAAAAACATAATATGGTTAAAAATGAGGGGAGAAACTTGTAAACAGGATAAATTATGGTTATGTTTAAAAGACAAATTTACCCCTATTAACACATATACTTTATGCATTAGAATTTGTAAAACTCTTAAAATCAAATGTCTTAATTTACCCTTGTCTCATTCATCATATATAGTATAATATAGATCAACTTGGATATAACAACTTTGTATTAATCTAATTCCCGTATGATTTGTAATAATCTTGGTTCTTGTTGTTATTTCGTGTCTTAGGTCTTCCATTTATGTGGCTAAAATTATCGTTTTTCATATTATGATATTCTAAGGTATCTTATTTTGTTGATGCTTAGTAAGGATTGATGGTATAGTTAAATTAATAATTATTTTAAACATTTATTATCAAAGCTTAAACTGTGAAACCAAACCGGAACCATACCGTAAGTAGCAGTCTTGTTTCAATTTTCAATGACTGTGTTTTGGTTGTGGACGACAAAAAACGATACTAACGTTAGGCTCACAATTAACTTAAAAACCATCAGAATCGGCATTGAACGTCCTTACGTAACATATTAATTTTTTAAAATTTTAAAAATTATAGCAATACCATATTCAAATTAAAGAGAATAAAATGTTCATTTTTATATTATAATTTATCTACAAAAATATTAACGCATGAAAAAGTTATTGTCGTTTAAAAATCATGGCTGGGAAGTTAATTTAAAATTGAAATTAAAAACATTTTATGGTTAAAGATGAGAGGGTAAACTTGTAATTTGATAAATTATGGTTATGTTAAAAAGACAAGTTTACCCCTATTAGAGCATTCCCAGCCCGTTCCCTAACATATATTCATATATATCATATAATTACACTAAAAAACACTGTATTTTCTCTCTCCTATTTAATTAAATAAAATTTTTTATACCTTTATCATCATATTTTCTCTCTTTTTCACTTACAAATACTTTATGAAAATATTAAAAAATTATACAGTATCTACAGTGAATCCCCAAATTTAACTTTCCCATATAAATTTTCTCTCTCATCTACTTACAACCACTCATAACCATACCATATAATTTGCAAATCCTCCTCACATAATTAGGGAACGGATTGAGAATGCTCTTAACACATGTAATTTATGCATTAGAATTTGTAAAACTCTTAAAATCAAGTGTCTTAATTTAGCATTGTCTCATGTATTATATATAGTATAGATAAAGATAAACTTGGATATAACAACTTTGTATTAATCTAATTCAAGTATGATTTGTAGCATACTTGGTTCTTGTTATTATTTCGTGTCTTAGGTCTTCCAATTATGTGGCTCAAATTATCAGTTTTCATATAGTGATTTCTAAGGTATCGTATTTTGTTGATGCTTAGTTATGATTGATGGTACGGTTAAATTAATAATTATTTTAAACATTTATTATCATAGCTTAAACTGTGAAATCAAACCGGGATCATACCGTAAGTAATAGTGTAGTTTCAATTTTCAATGACTGTGTTATAATTTTGGACGACAAAAAATGATACTAACATTAGGCTCACAAGTTTAACTTAAAAACCATTAGAATCGGCATTGAACACCCCTACGTAACATATTAATTTGTTTAAAATTTAAAAATTATAGCAATATCATATTGAAATGAAAGAGAATAAAATGTTCGTTTTTATGTTATAATTGCTCTAGAAAAATATTAACGCATGAAAAAGTTATTGTCATTTAAAAATCATGGGTGAGAAGTTAGTTTAAAATTGAAATTAAAAACATGATATGGTTAAAAATGAGGGGGTAAACTTGTAAGGTGGATAAATTATGATTATGTTTAAAAGACAAATTTACCCCTATTAACACATGTACTTTATGCATTAGAATTTGTAAAACTCTTAAAATCAAGTGTCTTAATTTATTATTATCTCATGCATTATATATAGTACAGATATAGATAAAAAAGAAATAAGCTTCATTAACAACTCACTCATTCCAATGCTTTTATTTTTCTTGCAAACCACCATTTCACTCTGTCCGACGAGACTCCTCTCCACCAACCTGCCACCGTCTCTCCACCGGAAAGCCCAACACGACCCCTTACAAAACCCCAACTCAAAGCCCAAGTCCTCTCTCAATACCACAATGGCAAATTTACCAACCTATTCCAAAACGTCGTCGCTTCACCCTCCGTCCAGTTAACCACCGCCCATAACCTCAACCATTCGCCGGAGCCACCCACTGCTGACTCAATCTCCGCCAATTTCATGTCAATTGCTTATTGGCTAACGATCTATCCGAAAACAGGTTTGATTTCAAATCAAATCACATCAAATTGAACAATCGAACAATCAATCTTCAAAAGTATGGCTGAATTTTAGATTGTTCAAAATGATTTCCAAATGATGAGTTACAAGATTTTTCAACGGCATCGGCAAGAACGCTCGTCACCGAAACCTGCAAATCTAGTGATCTGCCATGAAATCAAGTCGCCATCATAAAAAAGGATGCATCAAGGTCGTTGATTGCTTTCCATGTTTTTCGATTACTTTCTGTGTTGCCGATTGAAGATGGTGGTGTTGGATAGTGGCCAACGGAGATAACCTTTGAACTGTATCTCTATGGTTGCGAAAAAAAGCTCGCCGGAAAATTTGAGTGGTGGTCGGACTTCTTGGTCAGGAAGACGACATAAGAGCATTCTCAACCTATCCCCTATCCCCATCTATATAATTACATTAAAAAACACTACATTTCTCTCTTATGTTTAATTAAATAATATTTTTAATACTTTTACCATTACAGTTTTTCTCTCTCCACCTTATATATAATTTACAAAAAATCATTACCTTTTCCTCAAATTTACAAAAAATCACTATCTTTTTTCTCTCCACCCTATAATTTACACTCACACCTATTCAAAACCACACCCTATAATTTACAAACCCCCCTCATACAATTTTGGGGGATAGGATGGGAATGCTCTAATAAAAGACTTAAATTCAAGTTTCAATAAATTTTGCGGAAAGGTCATCCAACTTTATTTGTATCTAATAGGTGCTGTTTGTTTTTAAATACAAAAACTGTCTACAATCTGATTTCATCTGATTTCATGTTTGCAACTAAATATCTGATCTGAAGGTCTGCAATCTGAAAATATAATACTGTTCGTTTAATAAAGTGGATATCGTCTGCATAAGCTAGAAATTAGTTACCTATCATACATATAACAACAGATAAAATTTATTTAACGTCTGTAGACTGCTAAAATAATTCGTGGTGGAGTACGAACTGTGAAAGTGGGTGGTGGTGATGGATAGTTGTGGTGGGTGGTGGACGGTGGTGGTAGTGGACGGTGGTGGTGGTGGTGATGGACGGTGGTGGTAGTGGTGGATGGTGGTGGGTTGTGGCGGTGGTGGCGGACTGTGGGTGGTGATGATGGACGATTGTGGTGGTGGTGGTGGCCGACGGTGGGTGGTAGTGGTGATGGACGGTGGTGGTGGCGGGTGGTGGACGGTGGTGGTGGTGGGCGGTGACGGTGGGTGGTGGTGGTGGGGGTGGACGGTGGTGGTGGCAGACGGTGGGTGGTGGTAGTGGACGGTGGTTGTGGCAGACGGTGGGTGGTGGTGGTGATGAACAGTGGGTGGGTGGTGGTAGGTGGTGGTGGTGGATGGTGATGGTGGTAGCGCACGATGGGTGGTGGTAGTGGTGGTGTTGGATATTGGGTGTTGATAGGATGTGAAGAAGTGTGAAGAAATTGAATAATAGCTTATTTTTTAAGACCATAAAAATTTTTCCAGATCTTTTTCTTCTAAAAAAACAAACAGTCTTCAGAAGCTTATGTATGTTCCCCTATAGACGCAAGCCCCTTGCAAACCTTTTAAGCAAAAACAAACAGAACCTAAACCATTATTTACAACGTTGGGCCTTTAACTTTCATAAAATTATAACTTATAAATATCTAATATATTAAGGAAATTACCAATTTACTCCTGTCTTAACGGATAAAAATAGACGGGTTGGAAAAGGTACTAAATGGCATGTTTTAGAAGCGTGACGTAGTTATTTGCAATAAATTCAAAAACGATACTAAAATGACACTTAACTCTTTCTATAAGTAATAAACTAAAAAAGTTCTTTACACAAACACATTTCTTCCTAGTTGCACATAAAACAAAACCAAAGGTGAAGTGATTAGAACAATAGATTGAAAACAAGAATAGAATATGGAAGACCAAATACTATTATTGGGTATGAAAGTTTGTATGAACGGCTTTCATCTCCTTTAATACGCTCAGCCACAATGAAATCACCTGCAAACACCCAAAATAAGTATACAAACAGTATAAATAATTCACTTCTAAAATGATATAATTCAGCTTTTACTGCAGACTAATTAATCATTGTTCTTGTAGATAGGGCATTTTATGATCTAGTTTTGACAGTTTTTAAGTTAAACCATGAGCCAACAACTATTAACGACTTAATATCGTCAAAAACTAAAATGGAACCATTGAAAATTGAAACCAATTTGGTTCCGGTTTGCTTTCACGGTTTGAACTTCAATAATTAAATAAAGTTTAAAATAAGACTTATTAAGCTAATAATACATTCAATTCTAACTAACTCCAACAAAACACGTTACTTAAGAGGATCATAACAAGAGGATCATAACAAGAACAATAATAATTTTAACCACATACAAGGATAAACCTTAAGGGAGACCTGGGAGGTGAAATCATAACAAACAAATATTACAAAAAAAAATAAAAAAAATAATCTTATTGGAAATTGGGCTAATTTAAAATAGTAATAGCCAAGTTTACTCGTATTAAATCATGTTTTGTCCAATTATATGTTAAATATATCTGATATATAAAATAAAACATATATAATACTATATATTTAAAAATTAAAATGCATTCAACATTTACGTTCCGGTTTTCGCTATAAAGCACAAATCAAACCATTCGCTACGGTTTGAAATTTTTGAAACTAACCGACCAAAAGTTCAAGAAAAAACCAATCGTGAAACTAAATATATGACAGTTTTAAGCATTTTCAAGTTTTTAAACCAAACCATGAACACCCATAAAATATAAACAAGACTAGATAGTTTGTGAAATGTAAATTAATGTAAAATCACTTGTTACCCTGACGTCTCATTCAAGCTTCGCAATTGGTGGGGTTGATTTCATAATAATGATGGTTCATATGTAAAGTACCTCTGTGTGGTCCAATGCTGCAACCCATTTTGATTGTTTCTTTTACATCTTTTGTGGTTGCATGGTTGTAGAAGGTAAAGTGTGATAAAGTGTTATCGACACAATTGAGCACAAGATCTGTTTCTTGCAGGCATGGACCGTTACAGTACTCATCAGTGTATTCTGGTGGCACATGTAATTGCCCACTCTTGCTCAGCCTATAGGATTCTTCACACATGTTGTAAATCTGCTATGAAACAAAAAACTATGATTATGTTATCATCTCCTGCCACCACTATGATAAAAGAACTTTTGTTACGAAACAGAAAAGTAATAATTATGGTATCATCTCCATTATGATAAAAGAAATTTTGCTATGAAACAAAAATGTATGATTAAGTTTCCTTTTTTGTTAAAAAAATTGTTTTTTTAACAAAGAATTAGGTGAATCACATCTTGACTTGACATGTGATCTTTTTATGGTAGGAAACCAATAAAAACAATCGAACGTAAGATCTAGTCCAAGATATATAACAGTTAAGTGTTTATCAATGTACAACCCAATGATGGTTGAGTTTTGCTTTTGAGGTAAAACCTAATACGGTTTGACCACATGGTTTAGATGGATTTTCTAGCTAGTATATATAGCATCAATCTCTCTTGGTTGGTATTACTTTAAACGTTGTTTAGCATGATTATCTAATGTACATACACAATAAAATCCCACTCAAAAATTAAGGTCTAGCCAGGAGTGAGATGAGATCAACTTTATCGATCTATATAACATGAGATTATCTCCTAATAAACCTTAATTAATAAGATTATTTGAATAATCGTAATACTTTGATAATTTATAATTTATATAATTAAAAAAGCTGAGTTATGCTATGTGTGACCACTGTGACCTGAATGACAAAGTCTGTAACATTATGAAAGTTTTCTACAATAAAGATGCATTTTTCCTGTGAAAGTTGCAAATTTTTGGCATATAATTATATATGTTATTATTTAAAGCAACATATAAAAAGGAAGACATGCATGTTTCTCACTGAAGCACTGAAGGGCCTTCACAACATCCTCCTCAGGTTCATCACCACGAATGTCGTCATCGCCGGCTCCACCACCTGGTTCGGGGAGATAGCCCATCCCAGTTCCAGCAATTCCCGTTTCGCTTTCCCCTACAATAATCAGCTCCATTAAACAAATTCTTGAAACGAAAACTTCAAATTTCAGAATTCGTTTATGAAAGGGTTAAGGGTACCTAATTTAAAGCAGAAAAGAACAAGAAGCAATAGCATAAGAAATAAAAGCCATTGATTAACAAAGGCAAAAGAAGCCATGTTGATAACTCAAATTAATGCATGCATAATGAGTTTTGCCTCTAATTTTTTATATAGTTAATAAACAGTTATTTATGTGTCGGTAAAACCAACCAAGACTGTTAAAAAAGAGTGTAAAAGGAGATTTGATGAACGTGCAAGAAACATATTTTTTGGCAAATTTCATTGGAAAAGAGAAGAAAAACAAGAAAGTTTGGTTAAGTTAGGGCTGACTAACAAGAAAAAGCAGTTGGTAGGAACTCCGCAAACTTTCCATCATTCAAAGATTTTGCTAAAATCAAACCTAATTTACAGTTTTAATAATTTCTTGCAGCTTATGGTTAAATGGGTTATTTTTAAGATCCATAGGACTTCGTCTAAGGGCCATAGTGGCATAGATGTTGTCAAAAACTGGCCCGATAGTGTTTTTCGTAGGAAAATTGTCTATAACAACCTATAGTGACAAATTTCAGACAAAAAGGTGTTGTCGTGGGCCGGCCCAACTACTTTTTGTCTTTTTTTTTGCCTTAGCGGCCGGCCCAACAATTTTGAAGCCCTAAACGAGCTAAAAGTCGTGGGCCCTTTATAAAACTTTCTGATGTAAGCCACCCTACTTTTCCTGAGCTTGGGATCCACAATAATAACAAGAAATAGCAATGCTAAACTAGTTTAGTGAAAAGCTTAATAACAAGCATAATGCATATCTGTATTTTCATTATCAACTAAGTGAATAGTAAAAATAACAATGATAATAGCAAGTAAATTACCTAAATTGTACTATGTGATAATTAATAGAAATGGTAATGGGAACTGAAATTAGCAAACAAGTACAATTTAGCAATGCATGATTCTTATCTGAAGGTGGTTTGTGGCCATTATTTTATTAATTCAGTTTCATTTGTTTTTGGTCTTCTACACATTTAAGATGAAGATTATTTCTTACGGTCCAATTTCAATACACATATGTAATTATTTATAAGTAAAATAAAAAAAAAAATTGGAAGCCCTATTCTTTTGGTGGCCCTAAGCCCTTACCTGCCTTCTAAGCCTATAAATCCGGCCATGTGCCTTAGCTACAATTTTCCCACAAATTTGTGTTTTCATTATTATTTTATATTCGTTAATAAAAGTAATTATAACATTATTAATTATTTCGTTAATCTAAATACAACTAATTAAATTTTATATCTCCAACAACTTTCCAACAATAAATTTTTCTTTCTACGGACGATTTTTTTGACCAAAATCAAATTTGTTTTCCCTTTTACCTACAATTTTCCGACAAAAACTTATTATTAAATTTTTGTACGTAGAAAAATATAGAATTTGAAAATCCCCATTTTGTCTACCAAAAATACATGTAAAACCTATTAAACCTTTCGATTACAAACACATGTTTGGTTATATAATGACCACAGTATTTAATGCATGTCTATCACAAAAAATACATATAACACATGCGATGCGGTTTACAAAATAATTCCAGACAACACATGTAGAGATAATACACGTTTTAATAGATAACATACTAAAATTACTTATCAGCCAACTTTTTCATGATTTCTTCATATTGTTTTTGTAATTGTCGCTCCCTTTCCTCTTGTTCAACCCGCTCTCTTTCACGATCTCGTTCCATTTGTTCCAAATGGTTTTCCAAGTCTTGTCGGGTGTCGCGTTCTTTTTCTAGTTTAGCTCCAACTTTTTGAACCTATAAAATTGTTGAAGCATATATAATCAATGACATAATACATACAAACAAACAAGCGTGCATATGCTCAAGGTTTACAAGACGATATGTGCTTAAAGTAGGCATAGGTCAACACGAGTTATGATGAAAACAAGTCCATCTAAAATATAGCAAATATATGAAATTCTAACAAAAACTTGTTAGTGTCTAAAAAACCTATAAAATCAACTAACAACCTAACAGAATAACATAGTAATTACCCAGCCGACCTGATGTCACCCATATCCAAAGCATCAAATAGTCCGAAACCTACTTAGCATACCCGATCAACACTCCAAATAACACATATTTACATACACACGTATGCATACAAGCATGTTAACATGATTTCCAAAAACGGTCCTAACTCAATAGTCCTCCAAACCCGACAACACCTAAACCTAAAAAATATTATCAAAAGAGTATAGTGTGATTTCTAAAAAAATTATACAAATAATAATTATATTAATAATAATACATCCTGTGACGGGTGCCCATCACTGAATGATCTATTTAAACGGTACAAAACTTTTAGCTCATTTATTTAAACGAACAAACATGAACACATGTTTTGTTTGTTATTTTAAGTTCGTGAACGTTCATTTATGTTCATTCATTGGCGTTTATATATGTTCGTTTATGTTCTTTCGTTTATGTGCGTTTAAATTTTAATAAATAAATAAATAAATAAGTAGTTACATTTATATACATATAAACATAAAAGGGGCTTGTGTGTATTTAGTTAATTATTTTTTATCAAAAGAAAAAAATAAAGCATCGTGATCATCCACTAAAGTTTGTATTTGTGAAGGTACATGGTCCTTCATATTAAAAGGAAATTTCTAACCCTAAATCCCAATTCACTTGACACAAAGCTTGACAGACGACAGTCGCCTCACCTTCACAAGCTCCTCGAGTCCCATTTCTCACCTTGATAAATTGTGATGTATTGGACTTGTTCGTTTGTGCTCATAAATACAAACTTGTGCTTATTTATGTTTAAACAATTATGTTCATTTGTGTCCGTTTATGTTTGTTTAATTATGCTCGTTTAAGTCTATCTGTTTATGTCCATTTGTGTTCATTTATGTTCGTGAAGTGTTCGTTAGGTTTTAAAACGAACAAACACAAGCATGCCCATTTTCTTAATAAATTAACTTGAACAAAAGTATCTATTCGACTTTATGTTCGTGTTCAGTTAAAGTTAAGTGAACGGACAAGAACATGTATGTGTTTCTGTACATTTGATTCGTTGACAGGCCTAGTGAAGCTTTATCGTTATAATGGTCCTGGGTAATTTTCTTTTCGAAGGATTTTCGCCGGATTTGTAAAGCTTCATTGATAGACACTTAAGCATACATACATACATACATACATACACACACATGCATGCACGCACGCACACACAAATACACGCATACACACATACACCCATACATGCATACACATATACACATATACATGCATGCATACATACACTTACATAAATTTCTTTAAAAGAAAAGGATATGTAAGCTAACGTTAAAACTAAAAAAGAATAAAACAATTAGAAAGACAATAATTATATTTAAAAAAAGTAAATAATAATAATAAATAACTTAAATAAAAAACTCAAAAAAAAATCCAAGAAAATACTCTATTTTTATCTGTGGGTTTCTGTTGACATTTGTGATTTATTTTAACCCTTCACCTTGCAATGTGTTGTCAAAGTAGCTCTTAAAAGTGTAGTTGGACATGGCTTTGTGGAACGCATTACAATTCTTGCAACAAGTCATTTCCGTATTGTCTGACATTAGACATTAGACATAAACTGAACTTGTAAAAATTTCAAGATTTCTCTTTGTTTCTAATGTCATCATCACAGGCCCAGCCCAAGGGAAGGGCGAGGAGGGCGACGGACCCTGACCCACTCTTCTGAAAGGCCCATAATTATTAAAAAAATAAAATTTATATTTTATATATAATTTTATTTTAACACAATAGCCTACAAAATAATTATTTGGTTGAATGAAAAGTGTTTTAGACTATGGTTATAAAGGTTATAGGTTCAATTCCCACAATTAGTGTTCTTTCTTTTATAGAAAGAAACTTTTATTTATGTTTTGTATGAGTCATTTTAGTAACATATTTATTATTATTTGTTTGTTTTGGGCTTTAAAATGTAATCTTATTAATAAAATTGTCAAATTATCTATTACATAGTTGCAAACGCGATTTTAGGGGCCCGTTTTTTTACTCGTCCCAGGCCTCAAAATTTTAATAGATTCTCGGAGACGGCCTGCGTCTTCACATTGTATCATTTGCCATTTGAATGTTTTAGAAATGAGACATGAGAGTCTTTAGAGCTATGCGTTTTTGAGTATTTTGAAACCTAGATAAGGGTTATAATCAAACTACTACACTAAATACCTGTTTATACTAAACTTATGGGGGCAAAATGGTCCAAAACAACTGATTTCAACTACAAATGACTAGTTGGATTTATTTTTAATTTACCATATAACAATAAACGGTTACTAATCAGGGCTAGCTTCAAATGTACTAACCGGTCCTAAACGTATGGTTAACATCGGTAACAAACCGGTGACTCTATACCGCTAATAACCGGTTTTTTATCATAGGTTAAAATTTTCATCTCCAAATCAAACAAGAAACGAAAACAGACGTTAATTTGGATTAAGCCCTTTTTAATTGGATCAATTATGTGGCAATATTATGGGCCAAGTCCGCTCAAATCTACCTAGCATATGGCCCAGTCGGTTGAATTAAAAAAAATACAAGCACACTCGTAATTCTGGCCAACAATACATTATACAAAATGTAATTCTTAACAAGAGTAGGTTAGTAAAACATATTCCTTCTTGTTTGAACAAAAAAATTGGATTTATGAGGACTAAAATGCCCCTTATGTGAAGAGCATGAGAGCATATATAACTAAAAATAGAGAACTAAAAAAGATAACTGGAAGACCAGAAATCAAAATAGTTATGAATTGAAATCTTATAACCTAATTTGTAAAGATTTCTTTTGGGGAAGTTAAACAGATCAATAAAACCATTATTTAGTATAACCTTCTTTTATATGCTTTTTTTAACATATCTATATCTATATTATCTATATCTATATCTATATCTATATCTATATCAATATTTATATTACATTATAAAAGATATAGACGTCCTTTCAACTATCCTTTTCTCTCTCCTTCAGACACCCTGAAATTAACTGCGCCTTCAATTCTCCTGCCGTTTCTCCGATTCAGTCTTCAATTCTCCGACGACACTTCATCTTCAGTTATTATTATTGATCGGTTTCAATTGATTGCTTTATCTGTTTCAAACCTATAATAATCATTGTGCCCTAACTGGTCATCCACACACTAGTCGCCGTGCCATAACTACTCATACACACAAGAATTATCAGAGGTAAAATCGAACATTCTCTTCTTACTATTCTTCTGTTGGATTTTTTGTTAATTTGCTAAACTTATGTTTGATTTTCATCCGACTATAGAACTTTGTCTTTATCTTCTTTTGATTTGGTTGAAATTTTGTTGTCATGAACAACTTTTCAAGCAAAAATTAGTTATGGATTCGATTTCAAGTACTATAAATCTTCATTAATCATCCTCCATAGCCCGCATGTACTCTCTGTCCATCAATTTGTTTGTCACATTAGGTTTTTGAAGTTGTTTACTGAAGAGGTAGGTCCCAGCAGAGCCCAGTTGGACCCGCAAGACTCACCTTCAACAGGGACGTCTGCGCAAAGGCTAAACTCGCAACTCACCTTGAAGAGACGTCTGCGCAGAAACCAACTGGATCCGCAGGACCCACCATGCTCAGAGACGTGACGTCCTTACGCGCAGTACGCAAGCTGTTCCCGCAGGAAAAGCCTCCCAATGGTCGACGTACTCCGCCTGTTCCCGCAGCAACGGATACTAGCCATCAGGGAAGACTACCCGCGCAGCAAGGCTACACGCACAAGGCATTTAACTCTTAAATAATTCAGTAATGTCACCTGAAGGAGTGAGCAACCCGGGAACACTCCCGCACAAAGCCGGGAACACTCCCGCACAAATGAGCCAGTCCGTACGATACTGGAGGATCTTTTGTACTGTACCTGACGAGGTATGGACAAAAGATCTGACCAAAGATACGACAGCTCACTGACAACAGTATGACGAGCAGCACGCTCTTGTACTGTATGTCACTATCAGCCGCTGCCTACTCACCAACCTGTCGGAGGACGTGCATAGCCTGCAGTTGGTGGAACAGGAATAGTACACAGCCGGCCTGGTCACTATCAGCCGCTGCCTACCCACCAACCACCAGCATGGCACGTGCGTAGCCCACAGTTAGCAGAACAGGAATACTATTCAGCCGGCTGTACCTGCTTGGAAACCTACCTTCGGCTATAAATATTCCAACACCTTGGAACGGTATTAGGATAATCTCATACCATCATATCTGCTCTAGTCATTTCTCTTAATATACACATATTCAAGAGCAATCTAGTCTGATTCTCACGCCGGAGGGTGGTCACAAGGAGGTACCCCCCCTTCTCAGTGACGAGCTCACGGTGTCTGTTTTGCAGGTCATCTGAATAACCATCTTTGCCGGATCTAACCCCTCATGGGAAACATCTACTTAACCCCCAGATTATTCGTAATCTGCTCGGGGTCACTTAGTGTTTCTTCATTGGCGCCATCCGTGGGACATATACTAGAACTAATTCTCAGTTTTTTCAAAACCCCCGAAAAGATGGTTAACGTTACTCCGGTCCCCAGGCCAGGGAGTAATCAAGAAACCCCGGTAACCACAATCCCAGCTACTGGGAGGAACACCGGCGAGCACACAAATTTTACGAACAATACCCCGGTTACTCAAGCCGGGGCAAGTGCAGTAAATTTTACGAACACTACCCCGGTTACCCGAGCCGGGGCAAGTGCAGTAAACAATCCTCCCATGGGATTCATTGATACCCAGATGGAAAGACAACAGGCGAGACCCCACCGCCAAACACTTGAACAAGTTAAAGCGTGGGCGGAAAAACGTCAAAGGGAATTTCAAGCTGAGTTGGATGAACGCTTACGTTCACTCCAACAGACTGACGAATTCGAAAGCACTCAACAGCTCAACATGAGCAATGAGTGCGAGTACTTGGACGATGATTCGGAGGAATCTGACATCGACGCAAACCCTCGTCATAGGGCGAAAGGGAAGCGTAAAGAAACAGACTTCCAACCGAGAAGGAATTTGGGAGAAACCTTCAAACCAAAAAACGCGGGTGGAAACGCACGTGACTTCTCTAAAACCTTCAGACCAACCGCTGCAAATGCGGGAACATCCAAGTTTGCAAGGGACATTGCGGAAGCAATCGCCCCAAGAAGTGCCAAACAGATGTCCAACATCGGCACTTATGATGGTATATCTGACCCAGACGATCATTTGAACAGATTCATAGCGGGGGCAACCGTCAGCAACTGGACGGAACCCACGTGGTGTTATATGTTCCAGATGACGCTGGTTGGAGCAGCCAGAGCGTGGTTCGACCGTCTACCGGTCCACCACATCTACAATTGGGCAGACTTCCAACAGAAGTTTAGCCAACACTTCAGCCAACAAAGAAAGTATACCGAAGAGCAATGGACAATCCTCAATTGCATTCGAGAGGAAGATGAATCTTTGCTAGACTTCATCACTCGCTTCAACTCAAAAAAACTAAGTGTGGGTAGTATTAGCGAAGATCTTGTTCGCGCTGCTTTCATCCAGGGCGCGAAAGACCCAGAGCTCATCCGCACCTTAACGGGTAAAGATGGCATGCCATCCACATGGGATGCCATCATGACAGCAGCTAAACGCTTCGCGGAAACGGAAAAGCAATTGGGTAGAGATCTTCCCCAGAGCACAAACCTCTACACCCAGAAAACAAGAGAAAACAATGTCCTTACCGCCCGACTAAACAAAAAGAGGAAGCTAGGCATTTGGCAGTCAAGGGTAAACTTTGACACCTCATCTGGCTCGCATCCTCGGTTAGGCGGAAAGGATAACATGCGGTCATCGAACCAGAACTCCAGATGGACGCCACTCACCAAAAGCGTCACCGAAATATTCGACACCGAGAGGCTCCCATGGCCAAAGGCTCCAATAATCTGAGAGCGTCACAACGCTGATCAGAGCAAATTCTGTGACTTCCACAGGACAAGAGGCCACAACACCGAGGAATGCGTAGACTTGAAGGACATTGTCGAAGCATTTGTCAGAGATGGGACGCTCACGCACCTCTTGGCATAATGAATGCAGAGCGGGCTAATGCGTGTAGAACCCCAGTTGGAAAACACGAATAAAACTGCAGCTTCAATGTCGGAGACTACATACTGCGTAAACAACGAGATTCCGAACCAAGTGCATATCGGCTCGAAAGGCTCGATGACACTCCCAAGAACATAGAAGGGAGCTCAATTACACAGTCTGCATGTAGATCAATTCCAAACTTGTAAAAGAAAAGGCCCAGAGCCACTTCTAATGGAAATGATTCTCCTTATCACATTGACGCTGATGATCTTACATTTATACTTATAAACTTTCCACTGATATGCCGGTCTTCACCGCATACATAATTGGGAAGTAAGTCGTTGCGTGTGTAAGGCGGAAAAACCCGCATAAACACAAAAAAATGGCCAACCTTCACGCAGGTCAGTTATAGGTAAAGTTGGGTCATCCCACTAAATGAAAGTGCCGGTCCTACCCGCACAAATCATGATAGAGGAAACCCAACTAACCTATTGACAACCGCGCGTCGAACGGTTAATTTATTCAAAACACTGATGCCGGTTTTCACCGCATAAATAAGTGTGAAGAAATCGTTGCGTGTGGAAGGCAGCAAAACCCGCATAAACACAAAAAACGGCAAACCTTCACGCAGGTCAGTCATAGGTAAAGTTCGGTCATCCCACTAGATGAAGTGCCGGCCTAACCGCACAAATCATGATAGAGGAAACGGAACTTTAACCTATTGACAACCGCGCGTCGAACGGTTAACTTATTCAGAACACTTAGAAAATATCTTCAAGGAAAAAATGAGGAAAACCTCCACACAGGTCAGATATAGGTAAAGTTTAGCCATCCCACTAAGTGCAAGTGACGGTCTTACCCGCACAATCACGAAAAAGGAAGGAAAACTTTAACCTATTATCGGCCACGTTGATGGGTTAACTTATTTAAAGTACTTAAGAAATTTCTAACTAAAGTATGCATGAGCAAGTCATCCAGTGAAAGTAGCGGTCCTACCAGCACAAAGATTTATATTTCATAATAATTCAAGTATTACAAGAATGGCTGGGTATCTACCCGCCTACAAGAGTGTAAATCTATACAAAAAACTATCCTAACAGTGGGAAGAGATCTAAAGGTTCAAGCTTCAGGACGCCTCCCTCCAAACCCACTTGTACCCGCACCATCAGTTGGTTGTGGCGGTTCAAGGAAGGCTTTGAGAATGGTTAACCCATCATCAGCAATAGCAACTTCGTTCACCTTCTCCACCACTGGATGCGGGAAGGCAGCATACTGGTTCACTGCTTGGTCATAAGCAGCTTCAGTATCCACACCATATAAAGGGAAGTTGGAAGGCGGGATGCCCTTCTCAACGAACCCTAGACCAAGCAGGAAGCCTGCCTTTTCCCCATCCTCATGAGAAGCGTTGAGGGCTGCGCTCATGGCATCGTCGTATGATGTGTCCGTGAAGACCCGATGCACAACCTACAAAACAAAATACAAGTATCAAAACCTTTTCTAAGTATAAAGAACAGCGTCAAGACATTATGAAGCTAAGCTTACCTGCGACAACGCTTCTCGTAGAAGCCATTCCTTGGTAACCAAAGCCTCCAGGAGGGCAGCTTGAGCTTGGTTACGGGCGCGTTCGGCTTCACTTTTATTAAGGTTGGCAAGCAACACTTCTTTAGCCGCAGCCTCTTCGACGCCCTTAAGCTTACGCTCAGTATGGTCAAGCACGCCCCTCTGATCCAAGATCTCCTGGAGCTTCTTGGCGTCTTCCATGGCCAAGGCATCATGAGCCTGTTGGAGCCTCTCTAGTTTGGCTTTAAGTTCCTCATTCTCGAGGCGTAGAGGCTCAGCAACAGCTTCAGCCTTGGTGGCCCTCTCAGTTGCGTTCCGTGCAGTCTCCTTAGCCAGCCGAAGCTGTTCGTTAACAGCTTGGGCAGCCTTGGAACGGGCCTCGAGACGGGCCTAAACTTCAACCTCAAGGGCCTTGAAGGCCTTCTCCTTCTTCGCAGCAACAGCGGAGAGCCTCCTGTTCTCCTCTCGGACAGCCCGCGCCTGAGCTACTTCTTGGATCCGAGCTGCCTTTAACTTGTCGTTTTCACTACAAAGCAGCTCGACGCGCGGCTGCATCCGAGCTAGGAGAATACGGAGCTCATTAGTCAACCTACCCTCCTGGTAGCTTGACATTGCTTCCCCTAGCGCACCAGCGGGAGCGGCATGGCGCGCCCATTCGACGCAGTCTACAGGCGTCCGAAGGGTGGTTCCCCGGCGGATGTTCCACCGCGGAACAAACACCTCATTCGAATCCGACACTGCAAAAACAAAAGGCAGTTAGGAAAAGATAAAAAAAAAGAGGCCAAATTCACCCTACGCACCAGTAGGGTCGACAACAGGCCGGTAGCCGCCGAACCCATCACCTGAACCTAACGGATATCCATCCAAGAGGTCAGGCAGGTGGGAAGGAGGCACAGATTGACTTGAAGCCCCAAACATACCTGCTGAACCGGCCGGGGGCGAGGTAGTTGCCGGCACGGGAGGCACGGTCGAAGCCGCTGCGGTGGAAACCAACGGAGGTGAACTCACCAGAGGTGAACTCACAACCGTGGCCGTGGCTGCGGAAGAATCCACAGTGACACTCACCGCCGGCTCAGTGAAGGAATCAGTGAATATGGCACTGACAGCCGGCGGAGACGTCGTCACAGTTGGAACAGTTGGCTCAACCGGATGAGCAACTGAACCAACTGAAGCAGGCGCAGTCGCCTGGGTCATCGCCTCAGGTAGGTTGACCAAGCCTACCGTCATGGGTCCGGAGGTGCTCCTCCCCGCTCCCCCTTGGAAGGCGGTAGCATCCACGCCTGCACGAAGACGATATATTAGTCTAATGGCGGAAAGATATGAAATTAAAAGTGAAAAGATTATACTTACGGGTCCTTTTGAGCTTGAAGATGCGAACGGGCGGGAACGAACCCGATGGAGCCGGCCTCTTCATACCGGTCACCGTCGTCGTCCTGGGCTGCTCAGAGGTGACAGTCGTCTCAGCCTCCGGAGCAGTGGTCTCAACACCACCTGGGTTCCCCGCCGCCTCCTCGCTCTCGGTCTCCGAGTTTGACCGGTTCCCCTGATCGGCGGTGGAGGCAACCTTCGCCTTGTTCCTTCCGCCAGCAGCCTTCTTCTTCCGCGTCAAGAAAGGACCGTCTGCGGATTCCTCATCAGAAGATGACAGAATTAGAAGAATTCCAGCAGAGGTTTCAGCATTGAGAGGGCAGGGGTTAAATAACTCCTTACCTGGCCGCGTGGCGCTCAGGATCTCGTGGCCCGGCGGGGTAGACCTCCACGAACCGATCCGCCGTTTGCTCAAGGATGGGCAACTCGTTCTCATCTAGAGCACGAGTACCCAACCGAGCGGGACCATCAGCTTCCCGCGGATGCAGGAGAGACTGCAAGTCGTTTCCCTCTGAAAGCAAAAAGAAAAAATGGTTAGAGCAAAAACCCTAAATTAACAGATAATATGAAGCATACCGTAGGGGACAGAGTTCAAACCGTATTCGAGGACGATGGGAATCTGTGACGCCTCCTTTCACACCCGGCTCATCCCGAGCATCACCATCCCGGACTCCGCAAAGCGGTAAACCGGAGATTGGATCTGGGAAATCTTGGCAAACCATTCCGCCTCCTGGTAGTTGGAGGCGTGAAGGCTAAGGAGTGCTCTCCCATTCTTAAACGTCATCGCAAGGGGGACGACGCGAGCGGAGATATAGAAAAACTCCCGCTTCCACGACCGAAGACTGCGCTCGGTAGCGCAGATCTTCAAACCCTTGATCCGATTGACCAAGGTGTACCACCCCTGGATGCACCTCCAGGAGTAGAAGGTCATCAACCGATCAACGTGGGGCTCCACACCCAGAATAAGGCACACCCACTCAAAGTGGCGAATCTTGGCGATCGCCATCGGGTGTACCTCCGTCAGATGCACACCGTGCTTCTCCAAGACACGGTATACAAACTTCGTCAATGGGAACCTGAGATTCCCATAAACGAAGAATGCAGCATACACCCCTATTTTGCCCTTGGGGGCATCTTACACCGTCTGGTGTGGCTCCGGAAACTCAGGCTCGAACGGCTCGAGCATGAACTTCCGGACGATGTACTGATAAAGCTCGGTGGGAAGAGCACACTGGCATTCGCCAACAGTGCTCTTATCGTCTTTATCAGACGTAGACG
This sequence comes from Bidens hawaiensis, assembly GCF_021521415.1. Lineage (NCBI taxonomy): Eukaryota > Viridiplantae > Streptophyta > Magnoliopsida > Asterales > Asteraceae > Bidens > Bidens hawaiensis. Next base: position 612,474 of record NW_027491544.1, on the reverse strand, counting down.
TCGGGATCTCGACGTACACGTCAGGTTCCTCGGCGGCAGCCTCAAAATCGTGAGTAGACGACATGTTTTGGAGGTAAAGAACGATTTCAGGAGAATGCTCGACAGAGAGTATTCTCCGGAAATCGCTTAGAAGGAGAAGAGAGAAGTGAGGGTGGATTACCAAGAACCCTCTCCCCCTTTATATACTCATCGCAATGAATGCGATGAATTTAATGCGGAGGAGAGAGGAAAACGCAGGTCCAATGAAACTATGACACGTGGAAAAAGCAAGCTGGCAACAGCTGTTGACAGGACGCGTGCCGTAAACTTCGCGGCCACGCGCCCGAAAACTCACGCCCACGCGCCTGAAAAAGCGTCGGGAATGACCATATACTGTCACGTCGCCATAACTTCCTGCACGTCCTGACACTGTCAGAAGAAACCGTCGGACGACGTTTCAACAGTTTGGACTGTTCTTATCCTTTCACCAACTCTTCGAATTTCAAAAAGATTCAAAAGTAAGCGGGACTATACCCCTTACCTTGGCAACCAAGTAACTATAAGACAGGTGCGAGTACAGTGTTAAGGCAAAACCCTTCACATACTTAGCACCTACAGGGAATTGAAGCCAAGAATACCTTGGTGACCAAGTAACTATAAGACGGGTGCGGGTACAGTGTCAAGGCAAAACCCTTCACATACTTAGCACCCGCAGGGAATTGAAGCCAGGAATACATTGGAAGTAAAGTAACTATAAGACGAGTGCGGGTACAGTGTCAAGGCAAAACCCTTCACATACCTAGCACTCCGCAGGGAATTGAAACCAAGAAGGATCTTCTGGGCCATGCTTGCGGAAACGGGAATAACATCCCCGCATAGCGGGAACGTCGAGAACTAGATTGTTTGAAGCTCCAAGATGGAATTGGTTGTTTAACATAATTGATCACTATGTTCAAAACTACCAAAACCTCATGGAGAATCTATACAAGTGGAACTCAACGCTTCTGACTTGAGAGGAGGTTACAGACCTACCCGCATCGTACCCAAAGATCAGGCAGAAAAGTCGGGAATTTCTGCACGTGACATTAGGACTTCCGCGGGAAGAATCCCCATGGAAAACCTTAAAACTAAACCCTTTTCAAAACCCTTTGCTTAAGTCCAAAAGTTCACCTCACTTATTAACAATTCATGAGAAGAACATTGGACTGGGGGGACTTGAAGAGGTAGGTCCCAGCAGAGCCCAGTTGGACCCGCAAGACTCACCTTCAACACGGACGTCTGCGCAAAGGCTAAACTCGCAACTCACCTTGAAGAGACGTCTGCGCAGAAACCAACTGGATCCGCAGAACTCACCATGCTCAGAGACGTGACGTACTTACGCGCAGTACGCAAGCTGTTCCCGCAGGAAAAGCCTCCCAATGGTCGACGTACTCCGCCTGTTCCCGCAGCAACGGATACTAGCCATCAGGGAAGGCTACCCGCGCAGCAAGGCTACACGCACAAGACATTTAACTCTTAAATAATTCAGTAATGTCACCTGAAGGAGTGAGCAAGCCGGGAACACTCCCGCACAAATGAGCCAGTCCGTACGATACTGGAGGATCTATTGTACTGTACCTGACGAGGTATGGACAAAAGATCTGACCAAAGATACGACAGCTCACTGACAACAGTATGACGAGCAGCACGCTCTTGTACTGTATGTCACTATCAGCCGCTGCCTACTCACCAACCTGTCGGAGGACGTGCATAGCCTGCAGTTGGTGGAACAGGAATAGTACACAGCCGGCCTGGTCACTATCAGCCGCTGCCTACCCACCAACCACCAGCATGGCACGTGCGTAGCCCACAGTTGGCAGAACAGGAATACTATTCAGCCGGTTGTACCTGCTTGGAAACCTACCTTCGGCTATAAATACTCCAACACCTTGGAACGGTATTAGGATAATCTCATACCATCATATCTGCTCTAGTCATTTCTCTTAATATACACATATTCAAGAGCAATCTAGTCTGATTCTCACGCCGGAGGGTGGTCACAAGGAGGTACCCCCCCTTCTCAGTGACGAGCTCACGGTGTCTGTTTTGCAGGTCATCTGAAGAACCATATTTGCCGGATCTAACCCCTCGTGGGAAACATCTACTTAACCCCCAGATTATTCGTAATCTGCTCGGGGTCACTTAGTGTTTCTTCGTTTACATTCAAAATTTTGGTTACAAAATCGTATAGCATGTGTTCATTAGTGGATATTGCGTAATTAAAATATATTTCTTAATTGACTTGATGTTGTTTTAAAATTTATTCATTCTGATTTTGTACAACTCGGATAAATTAAAACCGCAAGTGTTAAACAAAATCATTGATGCACGAAACGAATAAAGTGGTACTTAGAGTACTCCATATTTTGAGTGCGTTTAGACCCTTAAATCTTTAAAGTATTGTAGGAGACTTCTCTGGAAATTGGTCTATGGATGTTATGGCTGGTAGGTGATGTAGCGACCCTTCATTAATAGACGATTCATCTAAATTTTCGTGCATTAGTTAGTCATCGGCTTCGATTCCATCTTACGTTTCACCTAAATTCACGTCTAGGAGTTAGCCATTGGTTTGGATTTCATCATTTAATTTAAGGTACTCATTAGTTCGATTTTCAATTACAAGCTTAGAAACTAATCAATCCCTGGCAATTCATTCGGTTCTCTTTCTGATGAATCGGTTCCAGGTTAGTCCTTTGCTATTTGCTAAATCCTTCCTTGAATTTGGTTTCTAATGAACCGATGTCGGTTTTGCTAAATTTGTTGTGGAATTCCGCCGCCCAATTTCACTTTGATTCCGTTCCGTACCGTATTTCATGAATCCATTGAATAATGTTGTGTTTGTTTTGGCTGTTGCTTTTTCGTTATAATATGCAGCAGGTTTCAGGTGATCAGTTTGACGATATACTCTTCATTTACTAGCGAATATTGTGGTCTGTTATCTTCTTATTATTATCTTTTTATTTTTAGGCCTTGTTTTTGGTTAGTTTACAATTAGATTTGTTCATAATGTTCATAATGTAATGGTGTGATTATTTTCATTTATTACTGTTTTGACCACTGATAATTAGTTTCCAGATTTGCTGTGCCAATATGCCTTGGGACTCTTGTGTGAGGTGTTGATCAGGATGAATCAATATTGTTGGTTGCACTGCTGTTTGTGAGAGCTGGAAAGATATCATGAAGGAGATTGTAAAAAAAAGCCTAAGGTTTCCGGTTTGTTGACTTTTCCAATTTCGGTCAAACAGGTGAATTTCATTTTATGGTTGATTATTGTTATGTATCTATATTATATTATTAATCTACCTCCCTTAAGGTAAAGCAGCTAAGGATCCTAACAAGCCTAAGGGACCTGCAAGCACATTCGCCATCCGCGAAATACAGCAGAGCAGACGTCGGTTACGTGAATGAGGTAGTTTTGATTATGTATAATTTGTGTATGTTTGCCTATGTTGTTTGCATACGTTTGTTTCATATCATTAGTCTATAGTCAGTTAATGTTTGTGGTATGAAGTTTTGTTCATTTCTGACATGTGTACTTGCAAATTCGAGTGAAGCTGTTGAGACCACAAATCAATTGGCACTCCAAGAAGACGTGCTGGTATCTGAAGTTTTGTTTTACTTTTCTATATCTATTATGTGATAGTGCAGGTCCTCATAAAGTTCAAGTGATTTGGAGCAGTTTTTATACTAGGAAACATGCGCCACGACGTGCTTGATAAAGTCATAAGGTTGCTTTTACTCTCCATATAGCTTTGCATTGTTTTTTATTCATTAATCTTATATTTTTAGCCTGGAATTATATTTTTTAGGCATTTTTGACATGTTTACTTTCAAATTCGAGTGATGAAGCTGTTGAGACCACAAATCAATTGGCACCCAAGAAGACTTGCTGGTAGGGAGGGGGTGGCTTTTTGTTAGTATGTTGTACATTCAAGTTAGTAAGTATTCCTACTTCAAAACTCTATGAAATTCATTCGAGTTTGATGAAGTGGGTTTAGTTTAGAAAGTTTTGTGGATTTATCAGGTTATTTTGAGGAGCAGGAAGTAAGAAGGAAGCATTGCCATTAAGCTCAAACCTTTCGATCTTGGTATGGTTTAAATTAAGAGGGGCATTAGTTATTCCATTTAACAAAAATAACTCAGATTGTGTAAAAAATCATGATAGGAAATTTGTGGTAAGAGAATAATTCAACAGGCCTGTTCGTTGATCTATCAGGTCAATGACCTAGATTTAAATGTTTTGGTTAAATGCCTAATACGGTATGTTGACCTGATTTAAGTGTTTTGGTCAAACGCCTGATAGATTAAGTCATAAAGCTATACATACTAACTTTTGTGATATGAGCACATCTATATGAGTAGACCCACACAACAGGCCTAGACGATACGGTTCGTATGAACTAAGAGGCATACAGGTCAAGGTCAAATACGTTTTCTTAACAAGATAATTAAACAATAAAGGCTACCAAGTTTTAGATTTTTTTATTTTATAAAACCAAAGAACTTGGATAAGATTGCAACTTTAGATTACAGAAAGAAAGTTTGCATTACGAATAATGGAACTTAGTTTTTTTGTTTTAAACAAAAGGAGGATAACTAAGCCAACTATTATTTAAGCAAATTACTCAAACATACTTTGGTGAGTCTTTATAATTAAAACCCTTTTTTAAATTGTTTTGGATGTAAACAATAATTTATTATTGAATGTATAGATTTTGCATCTATATTAGCGACCACTTCTATTATTATTGTATAAACTAGGATTAGGATAGAACTTTATATATGTTTTTATTTTTCCCATTGTTGCTACTAATACTAAGACCATAAATTTAGTTTTAATGTCATTTGTTTATGGATAATTTCTATCATGCAGATGTTATTATGTGTATGTGACTTTGTACTGGTTTCGGTTCATGCCAGGGCCACATTGTCCGAGTGTTAATGTCATTTAGTTTTAATGTCATTTGTTTATGGATAATTTCTATCATGCAGATGTTATTATTGTTGATTATATATCTAGTCCGTTGATGCCAAAGAGCAAACTCGAAACTGCAGATAGTGAACTAGAAGTTTCAAATAACGAACTTGAAGCTGAATTGAAAGCCAATTTAGATGATTAAGGAAAACAAGAAGACATTTTTTTTACTATTGTTGCTTATAAGCTGTTCTAAAAAAACTCCATTTTGTAATGCAGTTTTATCTTTGTTACTGTTGTCAAAGATCAAGAGTACATTTGGTCATTTGTAGCTTTATTGTAACGCAGTTTATTTGCCTTAATCTGTAGCAACATTTTGTAATAGTTCTATGCCAAAAAAATGACACACATACACCATACATATATATATATATATATATATATATATATATATATATATATATATATATATATATATTCTTTTTAGGTCATTATTGGAGAATAAAGCATTAGGTTTTGCTCGAATTTGCATATTTTGGGTAGTAATCAAGCAGCAAATAAGTTTTTAACACCTTGTTTGTTGCAGATTATATATGTTTACATATGGGTATTTTGGATAATAATGAAATACGTTGAACAGTCAAGGGCGTTCTTGGGCAAATTCAAATTGTCAAAGTTTCAGTTTTACTAGAGTTTAATACGTAGGATATAGTCAACATTAGATTGTTAAAATTGACCAAACTTAAGCAACTTAGACAAGTGATGCTACTATAAAAAGTGATGCAGATTACAACATTTGCTTCCAATTAAATTTTTAAGGAGTATTTTGCGAATGCGGTAAAAGTTTATAGCTATATATGTTAAAGAAACCTGTTTATGTCCACATGGTGCATGTGGTGAAGTTAATAAACCCTGACCATCAAAAAGTCAAACATAAGCTCACTGTATTCATCGTTCTGTTTTAATATGTTTCTAAAACTGGTTGGTGTCCTATATATGGAACTCTTGAGCATTACTATGCTAGATTGTGTAAGCACCGCTATGCCCTTGATCCATTTACTTATTAGTTATTTCGGTCGTGTTTTTATCTCAAGTGATCCATTTACATATATTTATTACTAAATTAGTTTAAAGGAGACTTACCTCCTGTGAGGTGCCGCTTCTTCCACTAAGACTTTTTAGTATCTCTTGCCAAATGAAGTAAAAATCAAGTGCATTAGCTTATTATTTCTTATGATGGTGTTATAAAAATTTCTTTTTTATTTATGTGATATATTAACCATAAATTTTTATATCAAACATTGGTACCATAACGAAACGAACTCCCACCGATTGAATCTGCGTTGTTTCCCCGCTGGAACACGCGAGCTCTTGCTAGTCCATGTTTATAACTACCTACCTTCTTTTATATGCTTTTTTAGCATATCCATGTTTATAACTACCTACCTATTTTGTTTAATCTATTATTATTTCATAGATGATACATAAGTTGGTAAGATGATTTATTACAATATATTTTTTTGTATAATCAAAAATACACAGGGGAAGATAATAAAATCAAGATTTCATTAAAATATATGCTTATTCACATTTTTCCATTGCAAATTACACTTATGAAACACACCAATCAAGAACTTCAAATTTATAGGGCTACAGTCCCTTAGTAGTTTTCTTTTTAATTACAAGAAAACTAAAATCCATTACTAGACACCCCATTTACAGTTACTATTTTTTTACTCGGGTAAAAGTAGGATGGTAGAAATGCAACTTTTAATAGTAAAAGATCTAATATAAAAATCATCAATATCAATACTTGATTTCTTCAATTGTTGGTTTGATGGCCAAAGAATGTTTGAGATCACCAATGTGAAGAGTGTGTTCACCCATTGGAACCCTTCGGATTCCAAATTGGTCAACCACACTCAAATGTTTGCACACATGAAGGTCAAGTGCAACCCGTTGGAGCCCACCGGCCGCCACATGAACCTTTTGGAAGGCCACTAATTGCTTGTGGGTGGCCCATTTACCTTCTGGTGGGCTCGAGAACACCATCACAGTGTGAGTCCCGTCCATGGTTCCAGTATTCTCCACGTCGATGTGTAGGCCCGTGGAGAGGGTGGAGCATTTGGTATGTGATACCCGCACCCCGTTGGTTAGAGTTGTTGAGTTGTTGTTTTCGAGGTGGATTGATAGCATGGGAACCGAGAGTGCCGTTGGGGCTTGAGCAATTGAATGTTGAAAAGTTGTGTAACTTAGACCGTGCCCGAATGGATAAACCACGGGCCCTTTGTAGAATCGGTAGGTCCGGCCCGGGTAGTTGTGGGCCGGGTCAGCCCTCATTCCCATATTTGTCATTGGTACTTTAGCCAGGTACTCTTGTGGGTACCATGTCATGGGTAACCTTCCACCTAGAAAGAGTTCAAGAAAATGTCATTTGCATATTATTTAGGCCCATTGGGCTTTATGAGGCTAGACAATGTATCAAAGCCCAATAGGTTTACAAGAAGTTTCAAAAGGTTTGTAGTAACCTGGATTGGTTGTTCCAAACAAGATATCAGCAATAGCGGTCCCACCGGATTGACCCGGATACCCGGCCCAAATTATAGCCGTAATTCGAGGGTCTCTTTTCGCGAAAGTGATGTCAACAGGACCACCGGACATAATGACGAGCACACACGGGCCTCTTGAAGACTTTGCAACTCTAGATATTAGCTCTTGTTGGTGTCCGGGCAAGAGTATGTTGGCCCTATCTCTTGCTTCGGCTTCAATAGATTGATCGAGGCCCATAACTAACATGGTTGCATCAGCTTGTCGGGCAGCTGCTTCAGCGGGTCCAATTAATTGGTTTCCTCTACAACTCACATCACTACACCCTGCTTGATGAATCGTCTTAACGTATCTAGCTATACCTTGTAACGGTGTTGTATACCCGCAAGCGATACCTAAATATTCAAAATAGATCAGATTTTTTCCTTTTAACAAATGAACATTAACTATAACAAGTTATATGTACCGGCATAGTTGCCTATCATAGTGACAGTGACATCAGAATTGGGCCCAATAACAGCAACAGTACGATGTCGAATGGTTGACAATGGTGGGCCATGCCCACGGTTGTCTAGAAGAACTATGCCTTGTCGGGCCGCTTCAAGGGCAAGCTGGTTACTCGACCCTAAACACACATCTGATATCTTTAAGTTAGCGTATGGTTGTCTCGGCCCATCAAACATGCCCAAACGCATCTGAACCGCAATGGTGTTGGCCAAGGCACCATCAACGTCAACCTCTTTTAGCTTCCCTTGTTTAATAGCCCCCTCGGTGTAAACCGCCAAATGTGGGCCACAGTCCAAATCAAGGCCTAGAAAGAAAAGTAAAGTACATATAAACACAACCCATAATAAAACAAAATAAAATAAAGTAAGATTTTAAAACAGTTTGACCCGAACCTGCTTTAATGCTTTGCGCGGCTGCATCTTCTGGTGTAGCCGTGTAGTGTTGACTAGTATACATAACCCCGACCGAGTCACAATCAGACACAATGTACCTATTTATAAACAAAATATTTAGAGACCGAAAAGTGAATTGTCATTTCGTGAATTAGTTATCTAAGTTGTACCCGTTGAGGCGCCAAGCCCCACGAATCGTGTTCTTGAGGAGGTTTGAGTCCGCACAAGTAGGTTTCCCGTTGACTTGATTGTACGAACACATCACACTTGCAACTTTACCTTCCAAAACACAAGCCTTGAATGGTACATTGTATGTGTCCTCTAAATCTTGTCTACTCACCTGCATAAAAGAGCATTTCATTAATTCGCCTTTTTATCTTTCAAGACGAAAATATTATCATGTTTGACTATATTAAACGGCCGGTTTAAACATAGTCCGAGGGTTTAATCTTGAATTATCATTAAAGTTGAGGGTTTGTTTTGTTAAGTTTATTTTAATATGTGGATTATTCTAGAATAAGCTTGTTATGGTTTCCAAGTTAGGTTTGTTTTGGAGAGCAAGTTTAGTAGATCTATAAATAGGGGTCTAGATTATTGTTTTGTGTGAGTCAAGAAGTCTCTTCTTCATGTACGTTTGTTAAGTTCGTTTGGTTAGATGAGAAGAGTCGAGGGCTGCCACCCCAATATCGCATGCTTGTTTGTTTAAGCTGATTGTTTGATCCGTCTGGGCCAACATTAGACCAACATAGTCAAACACGATAACATTACTTCTCCAAGCATTTACTATTTGAAAAAGTTAAATCCTTAGGAATATGTTTTTTTACCTTAAGTGAGACAACTTTGCCAGAGAGAAGGGTAACTTGAAAGTTGTATTTTTAGTTTCGTTATATAAAAAGAGGTCTCTTTATAAGTGACTCATCCCCACTTTGTGACGGAGTGCGGACAAAGGTGGGATTATCATATAGGTGTAATTTTGCCTTGGTGGCATGTTCCTAGTGTAATTTTTAGCAATCATATATACCATCTTTTGAAATAAAGTTAAAAAATATATGCCTTCTTAGCTTTGGAGATGTTCAATGATGTATGGGCTTTTAGCAAGGATTTTCTTTTTCTTTTCTTTTTTTTTTTCTGACTGACTTTGAGAAATAAGACTTCACCTTTTTTTTCATGATGATAAGTCCTTTAATGATTTCGAGACCAAAATTTGAAAGAAAATATAAGTTATTATGCAGTGTTTTCATAACCGGACCAGATCAAGTGGTCGCCCATAACCGAATGTATATTTAAGGTGATTGTGTGTATTTGAGGTGACCAGTCGGACTAGGAACCGAAACCAAGTGGTTGGACAGGTTTTCAATTTTTTTTTTTTTTCAGAAATGTCATTCAATGATAATTTTACTGCTTTAAATTAAATATTTTGTTTATTTATAGGGTTTCATATTTTATTAATATTAGTATAGTAAATACATTAAAACAGAGTATTGCTATATTTAATTTTAAATTCATCTACTTATTAGTTTCAATATGATCAAGTTTTTAGTCCGGTCCAACTTGTTATAAAAAGTTAACACATAAGTCCAAATACACATGTCCATAACATCTCTTTCTGTTTTACTTTAATTATATTGTTATATCTGTTAAAATAATCGTAAATTTTTCCCGTCAACTATGACTTTTTAGTTTATATAATAAAAATGATGCATATCATATATATATTTTGGCATATCTATTTGTATACTGTGGCTCTTATTAACTGCGTGACGGTTTTGGTGAGACCACACAAACAGTGTGTTGCAAATGATGCATTAATAAGTAAATATTAATATTAGAAATTACCTTGGCATTAAAGTGAAAACGATCAACACCATTCCAGTTATCAAGATCATATGCGGTATAGTGTTTACAACAAGCCGCAACCTTTAATCTATCACCCACATTGCCTTGAAGTCCTCTAACATATCTAACAGCATACCGAGCGGCCAATGCAGGATCTTCCCCAGGCGTTTCTTGACCCCGACCCCACCTTGGATCTCGGAAAATATTCACATTTGGGCTCCAAAACGTTAACCCCGCCTTTCCTCCATTGTACATAGCCCGTGCCTCATTTGAAACCACCTAAAATTTGTTTTACAATGTGATTTTAGCATTTATATTTATCACTCCCTATAACCTATAATACTGAAGAATATTGAATTTTATATTTTCAAAACCAAAGTCTCAAGTCAAAATCAACTTTTGCAAGTTAGTTATTAAAGACAAGTGAGGTTTAAATCTTAAATCATTGAAATTGAAATATATATAATAAGTAGAGGTCTTATTGGAAGATGGGTTTATAACCTATTATAGTAAAAAGGGCCCCACAAATCCACAATTAAGTCATGGGCCAAAATAAATGATCCAGTGGTGTCAAAAAGAATATAAAAAGTATGGGCCATAAACATGCCAAAAAACAACCACTTGTTCTGATAAAAAAGGGAACATGACAGCTTGTACCACCAAAGAGATCCACAAACTACAACTTGTACCTTATGCATTTAAAGTTGTAATCATGAATGACTAACTCTACTTAGGTCCACCACATGTCAGAGTAAGCCGTTTTGTGATGTGATACCTAGACATAACTAAAGGCAATCAATGTTGTTGCATGTAGAGTTGTAACTTAGGCAGTTAAAAGTGTACTAACAAAATAAATAATATCAAAAAACATAAATGTAGTTCTAGTTTTGGCTATTGGCGTTGGGCATCAACACAAATGCACCATGAAAGGTGAATCATTAAAATGGAAATGTTTGTTGCAACTTGCAATTCTATCAAGATCAAGTTATACTTCACCTCCTTTAGTTCTACAAAACAAATAAAACAGCCCCCTTTATCTTTTCATGGTAACAAGTTTGGTTATCCGAATGTAAAGAACCATATAGAAGTTCACTTATTAAATAAACAAACGGACATAAATAAAAAAACTTATGTACCTATGCAAACGAACGACATGACGCGTCTAGTTCGCTCATTTCTACTTGTGAACGTTCTTTTTATTTTTGTTTAAGTTCGTTTGTTTACATGCTTATTTATATTTATTTGTTAATAGTATTAACTGGCTCGTCATCATCAACCCATCACCCAAATCGGTAATTGACTAATGAAGTGAAGGGGCTAATAAAAGCACATTTGTTTTAATTGTTCATTTACATTCATTTATGTTCGTTTTTTACGTAACATATTAATTTTTTTAACGAACAAACATAAACAAGAATATATGTTTGTTTTTATATTGCCATGTTGGCTCGTTTGCATGCCTATATGACCCTTCTATATCAAAATTTAACATTCTAAATATAAATTATTCAGAATACTATAGATATCTTTTATTAAAGAAGCATTAAATAATTTACAAAAGGGTAAGTTAATGTAATTAGTTTATTAAAGCGAAATTAAGAAGAATAAAGAGTAGTTATGGATATGTGGGTCCATTTGACCTCTTTTGTTTACTTTTACGGACGCATGGACTATTAACCTAATCCTACCTCTAGAAGTTTTATTTATACGTAATAAAATGTCTTTTCTTATGTCTTTTCTTGGCCGTTCCAACAAAAGAAATCATCGGACCTATTGGAAACATGTCAAAAAAAAATGTAAATTACGTGTTATTTACGTATCCAAAACTTGACCAAAAATAACTTGATCAAAAATAATTCACCAATCAACTTCTAAAGTAAAAGAGAATATATCTTTTCACTTTTATACTGTTGTTTATAGTTAATGATCGAATACAAAATTAAAATAGAAAAACCAAAAAAAATACATATAGTATTTTATTTGACAAAACTCGAATATTATCAAGCAAACGACAATAAGGAATTTATGTGTCACATTACCTGTCCAATCTCTTCCCACAAAGTGTCATTAAAACTTGAAGCCGTAGTAATAACTTGCGGAAACTGCGTGGCGCCAAGAAACGTAGGGAGAAACTTCGTACCGGGACCCACATCCGATACGCCATGTAACGCCTCGGACCACCATTCGTACCCTTGAATCCCAAGTCGAGGCACTGCAGCCGCGTTATTCACTAGCAATCTAACTTTTTCTTGCAAAGCTAACCTTCCTAGCAAATCTCTAACCCGGGTTTTTATTGGTAGGTTTACCTGACAAAACGGGAGGTTGCTAGTGACCCGATTATTGGGGTCACAAGCAAAAGGCGGTCTTGATTCTCCGGTTAATAAAACGAGGAGCCCGGTTAGGAGGAAGAAGAGGAAGGATGGTGAAATAATGCATTTGGTGTGAGTTTTAGTGACCATTTTTTGTGTGAAGTTTGGTTTGGAGGAAGAAAGTGAAGAAACAAAAGGGTATTTATAGGGTCATGTTATATGAAGGTAACGTAGAGATAGTGGGTTAGTTTTAGTGAACATGATTGGATTTGCACGTCTCTTTTATTACAATGTTTGCCACTTGCTTGCTGTCTTACCATCATATTATTACAGATTATCTCTGTATTATGGTTTTTTTTCCTTCTAAGATACACATAAAATATTGTTTCAAAATAAATGGTTTGATGGCTGTTTTTGTTAGGTAATTTTGTAAATTATCAAGTGGTATATGTATGCGAGTTTTGATACATATATATATATATAGGCATGTAATAGTAATTTATTTTAGAAACTCAATAAAATTATGAAAAGTTGTATGTTTTGAAACAATTAGAATCGTAAGAGTAATCGGCGCCTAGGCGCTAGTCGGACCTCAATCGCAGGCTGACAGGCTCTAGACACTATTCGGTCAAAATTGATCCTAGTCGGATAAAATTGGTCAGGTCGCCTAATTCGGCGTCGTTCAAGATCGGTCATAGTCGAAATCGGTCCTAGTTAGAAAAATTAGTCCAAATTGCCCAACTTGGCCAAATCGTCCAACTCGGTCTAATATGTCCAGAAGCCTTTTAATGAAATCCGGCGTAGCAAATTCAAATACACTTTTTGACCTAAATGACTAGATCAGAAGCTTTTAAGTACTTGATTTGTTATGTTAAAGGTTAAATGGTTGATCTTTAAACTATTTTCGAGTATTATATTCATATTAATATATATAAATTTGAAAAATTACATATAATAAATATATATATAAATTTGAAAATTTGCATATAGAAACCTTATATATAGTTTAATATATTAATGAGAAATAACGATCATTTTCTTTAAAAGTAGGTGTTACAAGACTTTACATCTACTGCAACAACTTTAATTCTTCATACAAACAGCTATATCATAAGGAGTTTGAATTGTAGAAACCATGTGTTTGTGTTTGGTAGGAAAGATAAGAAACAATCCTGTCCATTTATTATTAAATCTAAGGGATAAGATTTTTCCAAGCAACACTATATGTTTTTATTGTTTAAACGGTTAATTAAGGGCAATAAGGTAAAAGTGCTGACTATTTAAAAAAGGAGATTGCTTAAAAGGGACCTAGTCATTTGTCTTCAACAAATAGTCATACTAACCAAATTGCTCGCTCCCAGATTGAACTCTACCTCTGGCTAACCAAATTGAAGATAAATGAGGTAATTGAAGCGCATCAACGGGATTTCAAGTGGTAAGTGTCTCATTTTTTTATTGATTAAGGTAAAAAAAAAAACCCTAAAATTCTTGGTTCGATTTTGTCGGATGCCATGTATTCTAGGTTAATGAAGAAATCTGATGTCGTACAGGCTCGATGCAACTTTAACTTTATTTATTTATTTTTTACAAAAAATCGGAGTTCAATTGCTGGTTATGAAGTAGTTAGCTTATGTAGGTTTGACATGTGTTGTTAACAAGTATATGTTAGTTGAAGTATGTGTTTGGTTGGTGTTGGCAACCAACATAAGCAGTTGTGCTGGTATGTTATAACTTGGTTGTGTTGGTTTGTTATCAATGGTTGGGTTGATGATAATGTATATGTTGCTAATGTTATCAACACGTACATGTGCTCAGGTTTTGTTGGTGGTGTTAGTTATCTTATGTTTTTGTTAGTAACAATGTAAGTGTAGTTGTATGTGTTATTTGGAACATAACTGCTAATTAAAAGTGTGTAAGTTTAAAGTTGTAAGGCAGCATTGATAAAGTGTGTGATTTGAAATATTGTGAGGTGCTATTGATGTTATTAATGGTGACGTTCTAAACATATGTGATAGATATCTAAAAGTTCGTATATTTTAATGTGTTTATTGGGAAATTGATGTTGCATGACTCATACTTTAAAATAGAAAGTTGTAACTGATGGTGAATGATTATAGGAATTAAATAAAATCCATTTATATAATATGACCAGAATGCTCTTTTCTATTTAATTATTATTTTTCATTTTCTCTCTTCTGATTAGTTCTTACAATTTTCTCATCAAAAAAAGGCTTTCTATTTGATCCTTTCTCAGAAACATATATATATATATAAAGAAACACGGAACTTTCCATTCCAACATCAATGAACAATCCAACAACTTTAAGAATTCTTTGGTTTTAAAAAAAGATATCTAAAGAACCACAAATGTCAATAAGTGAATACTCCTTAAAAACCTAGTAAATATTTGAGTTATTTAATAGTACGTTATGCAATGTTATTTTGTTTGTTAGAACTATTTTCATTATAGGCTGATGTTTATGTTAATTACCAAAACAGTAAATTGTTGTTAAAAATAAAAAAGAAACAAAGTTAATCGTTCAAGTTCTTTATCTATAAGATTGTATTTTACGATATTTTATCCCCCGTATTACGATGGTTGTTTTACATTATTCGTTGCTAATATTTATATATTTTAGATTTTAATTTTATTTATTATAAGGAAGTTAAGAAAATGCTTAGGGTTTGATTATAAAAGGTTTTCGCAAATAAATGAGATGTTATAACCCGTTTTAAAAGCTATCAGGGTTTGGTGAGACCAATGACCCGCTTATCTTTTTTTACTATAAAATTGCATCATAATTATAAGAGTCATTTACATATTTCTCCTTCCTAACATCTTTAATTACATACTTCTCCATAGCTAAAACATCAATTATATATTTCTCCTCTTAACACATATATATTACATACTAGCTTTTATCCCTCGTATCACGGGGTTGTTTTACATTATTCTTTTATAATATTTATATATTTTTTTGGATTTTAGTTTTATTTATTGTAAGGAAGTTAATAATATACTTAGATTTTGATGATCAAAGGGTTTCACAAATAAATGAGATGTTATAACCCAGTTTAAAAGCTATCTAGGTTTGGCGAGGCCCATGGCCCGCTTAATTTTCTACTTTAAATTTGTTTCTTAATTATAAATAATACTTTTTTAATCGGATATTAATTTTTAATATATCCCTATTTTATAGGATTTTCATATCAAATATTTGATGAGGTTAACTTTTAATTAATGAGATTTTATAACCCATTTAAGGGCTATCTGGGTTTGGTGAGACTCATACCCTTTAATTCGGGTCAAATGCATGAGAAACCTTTATTTACAAATAAAACAATCTGGTAGTTTGAGAGAATATAGGAAGCAACCGGAGTTTTTAAAGGTTTCGTTTATATATATTTAAGATATATTCATTACACTAATATAAAATTATTAATTGACTAATTTACCATTTTTTTTCTAAAATTAAAATAAGTAAAACTAAATATTGAACCATTGTTTAATATTAAAAAGTAACTCTTAATACAAAATCAAATAAACAAAATACAAAAGGCAAAATTAAATTGATAACCACAATTTAGTATTATAAACCTTAAAAAGGTAAGATCCCTTCAACCCAAAGGGCTTGTCGCCTTTTATCACCCCCATCGACGAATCACCACTTTACACCATCACCAGCGTACGCCATTTATATCACGGTCATACACATTCGCAATTTTCAACAGTTTTGGTAAGTCTGGATCTGACTCTCTCTCTCTCTCTCTTTCTCTCTCTTCGGATTAGCAAGTTCCATCGAGTTAAGGTTTCCTGTTGCCACCCTCCATCTCCATCTTCAATCTACATGTTTCTTGTTTAATATTGGTTCAAATCTGGGTTTAAGAACGAAAGAGATAGATCCGAGTTACAGAGTTTGGGTTTGGGCTTGTTCGTTGACCTATAGTGGTGACAATGAGTTTAATGAAGATGAAAGGTGATGGTGGGTCGTCGATGGTGGTTCTATGATGACAAACGGTGGTAGCATATGGTGGTTAACAGGTGGTGTTCCAAATAAGAGGAATAGAGGTTAAAGAGTTAGATTAGGGAAGAAGATTATGTAGGTTAATTGTGTCAAAACTATTTTGTTATCTGTTAATTGTTTTGGTCAAAAATCACCGAAGCAATAATTGAACAAATTCGTTAAATGATGTAGAGTGTTCTTCAACAATGTACTAAGTAGCTGCGCTAAAAGTATAGAGTTGACACAGCGATATAGAGAGGAAAAGCCTAGGATCCTAGTGATCTTCGAAAAAACCTCAGGAGGGTAAAACTATCCCCTGCCTCGATTTATTAATATGAAAAATTAGGTTACAGCTCGAGAACTGAATTAGAACGAAAGCTAAGTACATTGCAACTGTTGTGAGTGCAGAGAGTGTCCCTAAAGCGTTCTCAACAGCTCGATTATATAGAAATGAAAAATAACTAGAAGTCCTATAATTCCGGGAACCCTAGCCGCCATGACCGTTTGAAGACTTATTAACTGACCGATCTTCGGTAATCAATTCACAAACAAAATAAACGGCCATAAATGAACGTTCACGAACAAAACATGTGTTTATGTTCATTCGCTTATTTAACAAACACAAAATTTTGGTTCATGTTCGTCCGTTTATTAAATAAACAAACTTCCCGCCAAATGGTTCACGAACAGTTCACTGATTGTTCAGTTGTTTACAGGCCTAGTAGTATTCATCAATATTTTGTACGCACGGCACAACAACATCAAACATCCATTGAGTTGGTAATATATAAAAAAAGTAGTTTGATGACTCTCAATGTATATAACATACACTGAGTTATTCTACAAAAGCTCACAAAAATGAGAAATGTGAGAAACAATAATTAATTAACATGTGTTATGTAACACCCCGACCTTTGGCATAATATGCCGGGGCGGAATATGTCGGGGCGGTACGTACAGATTGCTTACAAACTCATGACACACTATTAATGTGATAAATATAATTACTTCGTTTCATTAAATCGCAAGTACACAATTTGGCACTAATCAAATAAAAATACAATAACTTTGAATTTCATTATGATATGTTTCTAATAACCTAATGGTCCAACTATCTAGTCTTCAATCCTCAAATTAAACTTCAACCTGCAGCACGTTTAAAATAATATATTTTGTCAACAATAATGTTGGTGAGAATTCATAAAGTTTTGCATAAGTATAAAATACGAAAAGTGTAAAATTCACAAGTCAAGATGTAATGTCTCAATCATAAAGTAAAAGAAAAGTAAATACATTATATTTCCGTTCGCTTGACATAAGTTAAATCTACTAAGGAACCCCCGTTCGTCGAGCTACTTGGAGTATAGATAATGATAATAATACTGACATTTATTAACAAAAGTTGAAAAATGGGCGGCACAGGCACGTCCTGTCAGACCCTCCCACTTTGCGTTTGAGTATGTGCATGAATCTCTTCCACAACAAAAACAATAAACAACTAGCACATAATCGCATAATTTACAAGCAATATGATACGAAACAAATACATACAAGACACGCGTGTGAATTTTAGTTTACAACATGAAACATGAAATAACAAATAAAAGTTTGTAACGTGCTACACCCCAAAATGTGTAAAAGTAAAAAAGGGTTATGAAAAACTCACCAGTTAAATAAGCGAGACGAACAAATAAGTGAAAATGGCTTTGAGTGAGTGAACCGACAAAGTTTGGTTCAACAAGCGACCTTAGATAAATAAATAACTAGGATCAAAATGAAGTTGAAAAAAATAAGAAAAAGGTAGCCGACATGTTCGGCTTATAATTCTTACACGAAAAAGTTTGTTAAAAATATATTTTTTATTTTATTTTTATTATTTTAAAGAAAAAAAAGTTAATTCTTTGGTTTTAAGTTGATTTATTTTAGCCTTAGGAAAAGAGTAGTTTATAATAATTATTAGTTAATTTAAATGGGTTCAGTTCGTTTCCGAACCAAATATTATTCAAGAAAACAATTTGAATGAATGGTTCATTTTTGGTCGGACACGAACTAGGTTTGAGTCGGGTTTGTGTCTAACATATTTGAAACGGTAAGTTGAGTTGACATGATAGAAAAGTTTAGTCTTTTTTTTTAGTTTGCAAAAGTTAGTTTTTTTAACACAAAGTTTTTGCAACCGAACATTAGACGGGCCGATCAACAAAGGATGATACGTCATCACGAATGTAAATTGGGTTTGACAATAAGATTATGACTAATTGTGTTTCAAAAATAAAAACAAACATTACCTGATGATTGATTAACGAAAGAGCAAGACTTGAACAATTTGACTTTTAATAATCAAACCATGGACTTGAACACCAAAAGAGAGCTAGAGCATGAGTGAGAGTTAATTGGGTTGTGGTAAAGGATTCTCAAAGGTAGAGTATGAATTTATAGTGCAAGAGTCGTTAATAACAATGCTTGACCGGATTAATTGGTCAAGCTAGTCTTTAGCGAAGTCTTAAGCAAAAGTAATGATGAAATTAAAAGGTTTGACCAAAAATTGATAAAAGGTAAAGATGTTATACATTTGAATATAGTCTAGGTAAATTAAAGATCTTCAAAACCAAGTCCAAAGGGGAATCTCATGGGCAAAAGTCATGGAATTGGTCAAAATAAATAATATAATTGAAAGTCATTTAAAATATGCAATTAATCATAATTAGTAAAACATTAATTGTTGAAATTTAATCAAAACATAAATGAATTAAATTGATCTTGAGTCAATTTAATGCTTGAGATAACAATATTAATAAAACATCATAATAATCATAAACAACATAATGATCATAAATATTAAATAAATTAATCGTCTTTAATAATAATTGAATGCCCGAATTACATCGAACATTTTAAATGGGTTGGATTTCGGGTTTGAAAATTAGCGAATGTTACATGTTAAGCGGGGACCAAAAGGGGAAGAACATAAAAGTAATAACACATATTTTCTCTACACATGCAAGATAAATATGTCAATTCCACAAATCATTTTAAAATGTTTATAATATTTTCATATGATATATATATTTTTAAAAGTTTCACATAGTAACAAACGTATTTCTATCTTTAATTTGAGCATAACTTTGTTATATAAAAATTAAAACAAAAATTGCGCCTTTGTGTCTTTCTACCTGTCATTGTGTCTTTTCTGCGTCATTGTGTCGTTCTGCTCGTCATTGTGGCTTTTTTTTTAATACTAATAACATTGTTGTGCAACCCCAATATGTAAATATAATGATAAAATAACAACAAATTATCTAATGCATAAAACACAATGATGATTACATATTAGACAATAAAATGCAATGAGAAACACAATGGTGAATATATATTACACAATGATCTGAAATGTATAACACAATGAAATACATACATACACAACAACCTGAACGTAATACACAATGAACGTAATACTTTTTTACTCAAATTAAGTGAATGCCACATGTCAATCCTGAACATAAGACAATGAGCGTAATATACAATGACTAAAACACAATGATGAGTAGAAAATACAATGACGAACAAAAAAATGATGAGCACAAAGACGTAGTGACGTAATTTTTGTTATAATTTTTATCTTTGATATGAGTATCAATTGAAAAACACAATGACCATGACTTATAACACAACGCATAGAAAAACCCAATTGAAAAACACAATGACTAACCAATAACTTAATATATTAATCCCACTATTTTTTTATTTTTATATAGCAATATGGTATTCATATTAAAGATAAAAAAGTGATTGTTATTATAGTGGATGTTTTAAAAATTGATGTATGAAAAAGTTATATGTGCTTTAAAATGATGGAAAGATTGACATAGGACTTGCATGTAGTTAGAGAGTTCGTCAACAAATATGGGTTATTCTATTTATGCCTCTTTTTTTATTTATTTCCTCTTAAATTAATTATAATCATTCAAATATAAGATCAATGGACTAGATTGCTTCTCAAACTTCTTTTTTTTTTGGCATTTGTATTTTAACCTTATTCTTTATTTAAGAAGTATCTTAAATATATATAAATGAAACCTTTAAAAGCTCCCTGGTTGCTCCACACCTTTTGTCAAGGTACCAAATTGCTTAATTTGTAAATGAAGGCTTCTCATGCATTTGAGCCGAATTCACGGGTATGGATCTTACCAAACCCATATAGCTCTTAAACGGGTTATAACATCTCATTAAATTAAAAATTAATTTCACCAAATATTTGATATGAAAATCCTATAAAAATAGGAATATACTAAAAATTAATATCCGATTGATGTGTGATGTTTGGAAGTGTGATTTTGTTATGGTTTTGTATGTTTTTAACAAAAGTTATGCATGAAATATGGTGACTTTGTGTATGTTTTGGTTGTGCAGGTTTGCAACAAAGATATCACAAATTGTAGAGCTTTACATGGGTACGAGCTTTAAAACAAGACAAGGATGAGCATTGGAGTGGCCATATTACCGTATCCCTAAGGAAGCCTGACGAACTATAATGGTTTTAAGAAGTTTTTGGCGGGTTTTATGATGGGATTCATGGAAAAACCGCTCATTCAACATCTGGAGAGGCGAATGGAAGATAAGGGACGAAAAAACTTCAATGACAAAGCCAATTTCAACACCAAACTCATGCCTTTCGATTCAGGATTTCACACTTCATTATCATGTCACATCACCATGAGTAACTAAATTCTTCATGGTTGCATCAATGTCTAGGGTTTGATCTTATTTGATTTTTAATCTGAATTGTAAGTACACTTGACTTAATTTTGCTTTAAGTTGTTAAGAACTTGACAATTTTGGTGATTTAATGTCTTTATCCATTTTCTATGTTGAACAATTTGTTATCTTGAACACGTTGTATCATTGTTTCTGCTATTTGGTGTTTATCATTAGAGAACAAAGTGGTGTAATTGCTAGCGTCGGATAATAGATTGATAATTGGTAAGCCCCCATCATACAATATAAACTATTCGGTCTAGAATCGTTAGAAGAGCTATTGTTTGATTGAAGAGTCTACTAATTATCCAATATTTTAATGTGTTAAACTAAACTATGTCTATGTTGTGATGAGTATGTTATATCCATCAGATTGCTTTATTTGTAAATGGAGGTTTCTCATGCATTTAACCCGAATTCATAGATATGGGTCTCACCAAACCCGAATAGCCCTTAAACAGGTTATAACATCTCATTAAATTAAAAATTAATTTCACCAAATATTTAATATGAAAATCCTGTAAAATAGAAATATACTAAAAATTAATATCTGATTTAAAAAAGATATTACTTATAACTAGGGATTTTTATATATTTCTCCTTGCTATAACCTGTAATTACATATTTTCCCAACCCTTATACATCAATAACATATTTCCCCTTTTGATATAAAATTACACATCTCCTTTAATAAATTAAATATATAACAAATTAATACATAACAAAATAGTGATCACACCAATAACCCACATAATCTTCTTCCCTAATCTAACTCTTTAATATCTCTCCATTTTATTTGGAACACCACCTATTACCACCATCTATCATCGTAGAACCACCTTCAGCGACCCACCATTACCTTTCATCTTCAGTAAACTCACTGTCAACCACCGTAGGCCAACGCCCAAACCCAAATTCTATAACTCAGATCTATGTCTTTCGTTCTCAACTCCAGATCGATCTAAACCATTATCAAACACGAAACAGGTAGATTGAAGATGGTGATGGAGGGTGGCAACTGGAAACCTTGACTCGACGGAACATGCAACTCCAAAGAGTGAGAGGGAGGGGGAGAGAGAGAGAGAAAGTCAAATCCAGACTTATCGGAACTGCTGGAAATTGCGAATGTGTATGATCGTGATATAAATGGCGTAACCGGTGATGGTGTCAAGTGGTGATTCGCCTATGGGGGTGGTTAAAGACGACGAGCCCTTTGGGCCGGAGGGATTTTACCTTTTAAGGTTTATAATACTGGGAAAATTGGATTTTAATAATCCCAACTTTTTGTTATTGGTCGATAATAATCCTAACTTAATTTATTCCCACCATTGGTCCCAAATTTAAAAAAACTGGCTCTCAATGGTCCCCCGTTAAAAAAAATCTAACGACGTTAAGTTTTTTCCGAATTTCAAACTGATTTTTAGGGCTTTTGATCGAAAGAATGATACGAGTCAATTGATGAAAACTTAGCTCGAAACGATACTCCAAACAACTTAATTTTTGTTAATTATAAACTCAAACACCCGATTTGAAGCACTAATCAAACCATTTGAAGCATCATTTCGAGCTAAGTTTTACGTTAATCGACTCGTATCCTCCTTCTGATCAAAAGCCCTAATAAATCATTTTGAAATTCGGAAAAAACTTAACGCCGTTTGTTTTTTTTTTAACGGGGGACCATTGAGAGCCAACCTTTTTAAATTTGGGATCACTGGTGGGAATAAACAAAGTTGGGATTCTTATTGGCCAATAACAGAAAGTTGGGATTATTAAATCCAATTTTCCATAATACTAAATTGTGTATATTAAATTTAATTTTGCCTTTTGTATTTTGTTTATTTGATTTTGTATTAAGAGTTCTTTTGATATTAAACAATGGTTCAATATTTAGATTTAATTATTTTAATTTTAGAGAAAGTGTAAATTAGTAAATTAATCGTTTCATATTAGTGTAACAGGCATATATGTATATGTAGGGAAAAGTTAACGTACAAACTAAAAAAAAGGTACTAAACACGCGGATCAAATAGTGTAATTATATATACAAGTAGTGTAATTACAGTATGTTGTAATTACACTACACTATAATTACACTATTTTGAATATATAATTACACTACTTGATTCTCACAATTCTGACAGTTAGCATGTAAGTGCACGGATTTGGTGTCCGCAACTGTTCGAATAGACTAGGGATAATTTAGTCTTTATATTAATGTGTAAAGGCACATTCGCTAAGCATGTTTAGTGAATGAGGCCTCATTCGTATAAGACTAGGCTATTCGTTAATGTAAGAGCCCATTCGTTACTACAGTTTAACTAATGGAGGCTGAATCGTTAATGTATACCCATTCGCTAAGGGTGTTTAGCGAATGGGGCTATGGAAATACTTATTCGTTAGGAATTACTACAGTGTAACGAATGAACCCAGCCTATAAATAGGCCTTCCATAGTGTTATTGCATTGAGATCTGTGCTTATTTATTTCCCTGTAACGTTACCATGCCGGATTCTCTCCAGGCTTAATGTACCGATCTCCATTAACGTATTGAATGAAAACGATCTTACGTATCGATTTGCGACTAAATTCCTGGCTCGTAAACGTTCCTATAACGTTTTCACAATTGGTATCAGAGCCAGAAGTTGCTCGTGATACGTATAATTTCGTGTTTATCGTGTTCATCATCTGTTTGATCGGATTTTTGATCGATTCGGGAATGAATGTTGAAATTGATGATAGTTTCGTGTTCATGATGTGATTCCGAGGCTATGTAATGTATTTTGAAGGTTGATTAAGGTGTATTCATGAATCTGCCATGGTTAACCATGGAAAAAGCTTTGAAGTTGCAGTTTATAATTAACATTGTTTAAGTAAATTTGTGATGAAATTGATGATTTCATCAAGTTTATAATGTATTTCCGAGCCTTCATTGAAGATCTGGAGTGATAATATGAAGATTGGATGAAGATTTGCGTTTTTTAAGTGGCTGTAACCGTTTTTTCCGGCGAGATTTCGTTTTTCGGCTACAGTATCCTTTTAACGACTCATTCGTTAATTTAATCTCATTCGTTGCGGAGTTTTACGAATGAGATCATTCGTTAAAGGGTTTAACGAATGTGAACTTCATTCGTTATGTGCTTATTCGCTATGAAGATGGGCTCCTTCGTTATCAATACTCATTCGTTTTTGTTTTTTTTTTGACATCTGTCAGTTCCATAACGAATGTGAGTAACGAATGCGTTCCAATTCGTTCAAGATTTTACGAATGTGGAAAGTGTGGTTATTTATAACAATGTGACTCATTCGTTCAAGGGTAACGAATGAGAAGGTGCCATTCGTTGTTATACTATTCAAGAGAAAGAGAACATGAGGATAACGTATGAGGATTAACATAAAAAAAAGTGTATTATCGGGAAAAATTTTTAAACGAAATTTTTCGAAGATATTCTAAATATGCGGGATACTCTTCTGTCAAATTTTGGTGATATATTTTCCGACCGAATTTTCACCATATCAAGGGGCCGAGGGAGAGTAACCGACTAAGTTAACGAGAATTTTATTGAAGATTTTCGTAGAATTATTCAAGACCTTGCCGAATTTGTCAAGAAAAGGGGGTGATAAAACTTTCAAGGAGTTTATTTGTAAGTACTTGGATGAGCACGGAAAGGATCTAGACCTTATGATTACGACGATACATGATGTTTAGGTATATGATTAAAGTTGATATACGTTATTATCGATATGAATGATATGAGAGAATAAATTGGCAGAGTAACGAGAGAGGATTAATAAACAAACTGGAAACTTACATTAATGAATAATTTACAGACTATATATAGGGGATGACCACATTAGTTAACTTAACAGTTAACGAATCTGTCATTCGTTACATTAAACCATACGAATGAACTCTTCATTCGTTAATACATTTAACATATAATGAATAGCCCTCATTCGTTATCTCATTCGTTAAACTGGGTTACGAATGAGCTTACAGATTATACGAATGTGTTACATTCGTTACGAGGTAACGAATGTAACATTACATTAGAGCGAATGGCCCATTTAGCCATATTTACATTAAGATCCCTATACTTTAAACTAATTACATTAATGCCCTGATAAAGACTGAGACGTACAAAACGTATATCAACAAACTCCCTCTCGTCTCGAGCTCTTTATCATACTTTAGCGTTGAAACATCTTTGTCTTCCAATCAACGCAGCTATGAATCTTGTATGCGTAGCAGACACGAACAACCCTCTGAAACTGCATTGCAAGATCATAATCCTTTACATTAGCGAATCTGATCTGACTTGTGAATAACGCGTCGTTGTCAGACTCAGATAGATTGACCAGCCACATCGGATCAATTACACGTAACGTCTTCGAGTGTGAACCCTGGCCATAAACAATAACCGCTTCACCTGTACGATTATCATAATACCAATAATTAAATGAGGTAAAGAGACTCTGAGGGAATATCTTCATCGGAACCCTCTTCATCGTCTTCGGCGGCTTCACTATTAAGATTAATTTCCTCCATCCCGTGCGTGCATCTATCTCGTCAATATATTTGTGTGTCGGCACCTGAGGCTGGAAGAATTTGAAACCAAAGCGGGTTTCATGCAATAACTGCCAGTAGAACTAGCTAGCCCATTTATCGTCTCCACGATTAACAAACGGACGATTAGCTAAGGTTCGTACATCCCATCGAGGCATAGATAAAATATCGTGTGGGCGTTTGAAATAATAAATACTGTGCTCCCACTTAACGATATATACCTTAAGATCTGACTCGTACTGCCAGGCCACCATATCACCTTTAACGTCTTTAGCAGGCTTGTACTTCTTCATCTGGTATGCAGATTCCCGAGCTTTCTCAACTTTCACATCTTCTTGGTCATGATATCTGAAAGTCTCGATCATCTTATTCATCTTCTCAACGTTATGCTTAAACATACCATCAAAAGCACATTTCCGCTTCTTCTCTGTAATGGACACATGGCTCGATTCTGTAGCTTTTAACTTATCTTTTTCTTCTTGTAATCGACGCTCTGCCGCATTGAAATGCTCAGTTGTAAAGAACGGAATACCCGAGTCATTGTTATTATCTGTGTAAAACTCCGGATATTCTTCGGCAGTAACATCTTCCACTTCCACTTCTTCAAAATCAGGTACATTCCCGTGAGGAATACCTGTATCAGTACTATCTTCCATCTCCACATCCACGTTCTTACCCAATTCCTCAATCTCATCATTATTTAGATCCAGAAGCAAGGCAATTTGTTCTTTCATTAAAGAATGATCAACAAATTCACCTTCTTTGATCTCATCAGCATTCACCATACTGTATACAATCCCATCCATTCCTACAAACAGAAGCATGTTAGCCAGAATAACATCTATTGGCTTGGCTCTCGTATAATCTTTATATGGAACAATTTGTAGATTACTAGCCTCAGACCCACCACCAACACTCGCATCAGTCTTATTACCCGCCGACGGTGTGGAACTTCCGCCCGGTTGCTGATCTACCCCACCCCCTGCACCATCCTGATCGTCTTCATTATTCTTCAACTTCTTTAATTCATCTTCTTTGCATGTCAGTTGAAGAATAATCTCATCCTGTTTGTCTAACCTCTCCCCCTGAGCAGCAACTAGGGCTCGAAGTTCCTTATTATCACGCTGAGCCGATAGAAGATGCCTCAGCAAATTCCGTTGCGCTAGCTCATTTGCAGCTCTGTCTGCTTGCATTTGAGTGTGTTGTAAATGCAACAGATTCATCATATGAAACCATTGAGCATGAGGAGCCATGTGATAGAAATTAGGATGCACTGGTTGCATAGGACCCTGAGGACGACTGAATGACATAAAAGAGTGCTCAGGCCTCGGCAACGGTGTTGAAGTAACAGGAGCAACATATGTCGTTGGCTGTGGTGTAGGCATCTGTGCCAATACAGTATGTAATATGTCTCCAAAATGAGGATCGGGCCTCACAGTAGTAGCCAAAGTCAGAGTTGGAGGCATTGGAGACGTAGGCATCTGCACAGGTGTTGGAGAACGAGGAAAATCTGTCATTGTAGTAGGAGTAGGAGATCGTGGAATCTGTGGAACTGGAACTGGAGAAGCAGTAGAAGAAATAATAGGAGTAGAAACAGCAGTAGAAGGCAGAAACGGCTGACTTGGTATCTAAATACCCGAACCCCTTCTAACTCGTTGTTTCTTGAGTTTCTCCCCTTTTTTCGTCATCGGTTCTATACCTTTACGCTTACGCTTCTGTTCATAACTTAACTCGACTTGTGGTCTTGGACCACCACCACCACCATCATCTCCACCATCATCACCATCACCACCTTCACGTTCTGAATCGGAATCGTCATGAGCCCAACGATCATTAGGTGGCGCGACATAATCAATATTCGCTAGATGACCAATCAAACGTTTATACCTTGGTCGATCTGCCAAACTCTGACCTCTGTACGATCTCAAACGTCGCATCGTCTCTTCATTCATAAGATCTAGCTTCGTCACGTCTGCTTGATCTTTTTCCAAGTCAGGCACCAGATCATTTATCATCATTTGTAAAAATCTGGGATACATTAAGAGCTTATATCTGCTGGTGATGTTTTCTTTCAAATGATAAAAAACCAATTCGGAGAAATTGAATGGTTTATTCAGCACTAGAGCCACAAATGCAGATTGTAGCATCACCCTGAACTCGTCGAAACCTCCTTTCCGACCACCCAGGCAATGAATAAGAACATGAAGCAGATGCTTGTATTGTTCACACAAGTTCGCTTTGTTGTACATTGATTTGCCTAAATCTCCATTATACTTTACTCGGCCGAATAATCCTCTGATCAACGCTCGATCGAACTCACACCTATCATCAATAGTATCGTTAAAACCCAGTGAGTCTCGTATAACCCCAACATCTATCACTACCCGCTTGTTCTGAACAACCGCTTCAATCTGATTTTCTGGTTCATTAATTCTGGCTGTATTCCAGAATTCCCTGATTATTTTCTAATAAACGATTGTTCGGGTAGAGATGGCCTTGTAGATTCTTGATCGGATGAGAAAACTAATCATACCCCCAAAGATAGGAGTATCTTCAAAGTTCGGCTCTAAAAACGCACATATGTTGTGGCTTTTATTCCAAGACAGTGCCATTTCTGTTAAGAACAAACATACATTAGTAAAATATTCCAAAATAATTAAACTATTTAACAAATGACAATCACATTCGTTAAAAACAGTAAATGAATGGGACATTCGTTATACATTAAAAGGTTCATTCGTTATCTTTAACGAATTATCCTTAATCGTTAACCTATTCGTTACAAGTAACGAATCAAATTTAACGAATCACTCAGATTCGTTATACTTTAACGAATCCAATCTGATTCGTTATGAATTTAAACAATTCATTCGTTACCTTAACGAATCAGACAGTCATTCGTTAACTGTCTTAACGAATCAAGCTACATTCGTTATAAAGATAACGAATCATGCTTCATTCGTTATAAAAATAACGAATTAGTCTAGAATGTCTGTTCGACTAATCTGAGAGTCAATACAAACAATTTTGACTATTTATAGTCAAAATCGTCGTGTTCATATCAGAATCTGTTAAAATTCCAAACAATCTGTACGATTAACCATTGAGTTTGTGTTCGGAAACAAAGTGCATGTAATAATACATCAATTATCGATTCAAATGTAATCTCATATACGAATATTATCGATTTCTAATTATTCAATTAAGGTTCACGTCTTTAATGAATTAGTTTGACACTTAAACCACCGATAAATCTTCGTGAAACACATATGACGATTAACGTATTTACCTGCTGATCACAAAGATAAAAATCAATTAGGCAAATATGCAAGTAATGGATTCTGATGAAATTTTGGCAGAGTGTCGTTTAGAGAAGGCAATGGAATAGGAATTAGGCGAATGAACCGTCATTCGTCTAACCTTGGGATTATATCCAATAATTTCACGCGAATCGAGGTCATTCGTTCAAAATTTGAACTAACGAATGGCCTCATTCGTTAACTGTTGAATCTCATTCGTTAAAATTTTTAACGAATCTTCTCTCATTCGTTAAATTATTATCGAATAACTAAGTCATTCGTTAATCTTTAACGAATAAATAATTCAGTCGTTAATCTTTAACGAATAATACATTAACCATTCTCATTCGTTAAATGTTTAAACGAATGTCTTCCATTCGTTATGCACAACGGAAGCGAATGTCTATATAACGAATGAGATAACTCATTCGTTATATTTAAATAACGAATGGCTTTACATTCGTTAAACATGTTATCGAATCACCAAACCTCCTTAACGAATGAGAAAAATAATTTCTCATTAAGGAATTAAATAATCATTAAAAACCAAATTAGGGTTTTCAAATGAATTAAATTAATCAATTAAATCCAAATTAGGTTTTAATTGTATCATTAAAATTCCCGATCAACAAGTATCGGTACTGATTAACTTAAACGGATTTTTACGTTAAATCATCAATTGTTACCAATTGAAAATACGTTAAGCACGATTTAACTTAAACTTTTTCCGGGGTTTAACTCTTTTTCCTTTTCTCAATGATTAATTTGCTAGCTTGGCAAATTGAAACTAAAGCAGAAAAATAAAAAGAATATAAAATCGTTTTGTATATTTTGAAAATTTTCAAGTAGCAAAGAACTAAACACAGTAAATGAAAAGCAGTACATATTTTTGTGAGTTGAGCAGGGAATCATATTGACTAATAACGTCCTAGACTACACTTCAATTTTGACATTATTATGCACGTAACCCAAAGATGATTGCAGATATAATTGTCCACTTTAAACTTTAGACAGATCCGTCCGTAACTTTACGATACATTTTAAGGTTCAATTAAGCACAAACCTTATGTGGAACCCACCTGTCAGACACAGTTTCATATCTCTTATACAGTGAATTTCACATGTACGTTTTTCAGTTTTCTTTGAATTAATTAGCTGTGACTCATACAAAAATAATAAAAAGAAAATAAAGTAGAATGTTAAAATTTTCCCTTAAGATTAGTATTACTACACGCAGATAAGGTTCCACTTTAACAAAAATAAAAAGATAAAAATAAGCAGAAGTTGCATAAAATCTTAACTCTCAATTCGGATAATCCGTATTATCGCGCGGAGAAAGTCCAAGATTTTATACGAAACACCAAGAAAATAAAGCAGAATATCCAAATCTTAACCCTTAGGTCGGATAATCTTATCGCGCAGGAGAGGATCCAAGATTTGAATAAAAATAAAGAAAAAATGAAGTTGAATTTCTTTGCAAAATTAAAGATAAAACAAAGCAGAATTTTCTTCAAAATTGAACGCATGCACACACAACAATCTTTAAATTTTTTGTTACTTAATACGGATATTAACCATGCATCAAGATGTACCACCACTAGATTTGGCAAGCATTTAAGTTTATATCTTTTCAGCACCTATACGATCTATTAAGCCTATCATACTGATATGTTGTTAAACACACGTATTTTCCGCACCTTTTATCTACGTTTTGTATCATATTTTACGTGCTTTTACTTAATGAATATAGGTTTTACATAAGTTTAATAACCTTGTAGGTTTTGGGTGAAAGAAAGAAGAAAACCGGGATTTTTCGAGCATTCTACGAACCTTTTACGCATACAAGTTCAAGACAAAGCTCAAGGCCCGTCCCGTATGCATCATGGAGGCGCAAGACCATATTATATTATAACATAAAAAATTAAAAAAACCCTAGACTGCTACTGTAGCTGTGATCGGCAGTTTCAACAAGGAGAAAAAAAGAGAAAAAGTTTTGTGGAGCTAGGGTTTGGACTTGTGGCGGCTAGGGAAGGAAGAAGACACAAGAATCCAGCCTCGGGATTGTTTACCGTCAGTTTATAGCAGCAAACAGTAGCCGGAACAGCCATATCCTTTCAATAATTTCATTGTTCATCAACTTTGATTTTCTTGTTTAATTGTTAACTAGTTTTGCAATTACTTGAAAGATTGATTTGTTATTGATTATTGTTGATTGTTGGATGATTATTATAATGATTGGTATGAGTTTAATGATATGTTTATTAAATGTTCATGGCTGTCCAAAAATTATGAGAGGCTAATCTTGTTAGTTCTACCTAGGAATGATAATTATTGTTAGTGTTTGATGAGCTTGTTGGATTGTTTGATTAATAGACTTGAATTGTTATTGTAAAGTTTGATTTAGACATGAAATAGGTTGTGTTTAAGGGCTAGAAATTTTGGTAACTAATTGCATAAACCCCGTTTGTCGGTTAATTAGTTTTGTGTTGTTTGATCGGTGCATTGATTGATTCTAGACTTTGTGTTTAGGGTTTGTTTGCGGTAGGTACAACCGTAGGGTTTTGTTGCATGATTTATTGGATTAAGTACATCGGTTAGACACCAATGAGGTGATTCTCATTGGTTTAAGTTGAATTGTTCCTCTATCCTTGGTTGTGTAGTTTTCATTACCATCAGGGTCGAGTGTTGGTGAGACCGAGAGGTGATCTAGCATTAGAACACGTTAGCAATTGTTTCCCGGTTTGGTCGTTTTAGCCGATTTTGAGTAGTTAAGGTTTGTTGAGTGAGACCGACAGGTAATCCAGTGAGCCCGAGCGATCCTTAGTGGTTTCATCATTAGGGACCGGTGTCTAGATATCATTCAATCCATTAGCATGTTAGGCCTACAATTTGATTCAGACCTACGTAGACGTTTTTCCCCATCTTAAGTTAACAAGTTTTCTATTTTAGGTAACTTTTGTCATTCAGTAAGGTTAGTCCAGTTAAGTAATTAAAAAAGCAAAAAAATCAATTAAATATTATTCTTAGGTAGGTCTTGTCTAGGGTTAGTGATCGTTAGCGTCTTACGTGTCCACGTGTTCGATATTCGGACTTCCTAAGTCTATACTACTTGCAATCGGTACACTTGCCGGTTGTGTGTGGTTTTAGGATTTTCATTTTATATTTAAAGCTTAGTTGTGAGGGTCATTATTATAGGGTTATTAAACACACATCACATACACATCATGCAATTGATCTTACGGCACTATTTAGTCTAGTTTATTCATGTGTTAAGTCAATGTACTATCATTTTCCCTTTTTTCTTCAAAACTCATTTTTGAGAAGCATTTTTTTTTAATGTTTTTGGATTTTTCAATATTTGAATGTTTTAATATTTGAATGTTTTTGGAGTTTATAGAATTTTTCTTGTACAAACGAAAACACAATATTTTTGTATTTTTCTATTTTCTCCCCCTAAAAACAGTAAAAATTGAAATAACATAAAAAAATGATCTAACCAAGCTTTTGAATTTCTGTGAAAAATTTTAAACCGTTTATACCAAGCAAGTATTGAAAACGCGTTTTGTCAAAAGCTTTGGCATAAAGGTCAGCCTTTTGAAAATCCATATGAATTTTATCAATTGATATTAATTTCTTTTCATAGCAATCACGTATAAAATGATAACGAATTTCAATATGTTTTGTTTTTGAATGTTGAACCGGATTTTTGGTGATAGAGATTACAGTAGAATTATCAATAAAAATAGGAGTAGTAAGAAACTTCAAACCATAATCCCGCAAATGTTGCTGGATCCAGAGAACCTGTGAACAGCAACTCGAGGCCGCCACATACTCCGCTTCGGCTGTTGAAGTTGAGACCGTTGTCTGCTTCTTACACTGCCAGGAAACAAGCCGGTTTCCTAAGAATTGACATTCCGCCGTTGTCGATTTGAAATTGATCTTACAACCTCCATAGTCTGAGTCAATAAAGGCGGTGAGATCAAAGTTGTCGTCTTTGGGATACCATAACCCGATGTCTGGAGTTCCCCGCAGATAATGTAAGATACGCCTTACTGTCGCCAGGTGAGTCACTCAGGGACTCGATTGATACCTAGCGCACAAACAGACAGCAAACATAATGTCCGGTCGAGAAGCAGTCAAATACATGAGTGATCCAATCATAGCTCGATATAGGGTCGGATCTACGGTATCCTCCAATTCATCCGGTAATAAATTGTGACCCACGGGAAGATGAGTAGAGGGAATTTTGCCATCGGATATCTTGAATCGGCTCAAGACATCGTTCACATATTTTGTCTGATGGATAAAGATCCCGGCGTCAGACTGGTGAACTTGCAAACCCAGAAAGAAACTCATTTCTCCCATCGAACTCATCTCGAATTTTGTCTGCATTGTTTTCTCGAATTCTTTGCATAAACTATCGTTTGTCGAACCAAAAATAATATCGTCCACGTAAATTTGGACAAGGAGCAGATCATCACCCATATTCTTGTAAAATAACGTACAATCCATAGTTCCCCTCTTGAATCCACTTTCAATCAGATGGTCAGCCAACATGCTGTACCACGCTCTCGGGGCCTGATGCTAACCATACAGAGCTTTGTTTAAACGGTAAACACGCTCAGGAAAGTCTGGATCCTCGAAGCCAGGAGGCTGTTTCACGTACACTTCTTCGTGAATTGCTTCGTTCAAGAATGCTGATTTCACATCCATTTGATAAATTTTGAAGTTTTTGTAGGCTGCATAGGCAAGAAAGATTCGTATAGCCTCCAGTCGTGTCACCGGAGCATACACTTCTATATAATCTATGCCTTCCTGTTGATTGTAACCAAGACCGAACAATCGCGCCTTATTTCGCACAATAACCCCACGGTCGTCCTTCTTGCACTTAAAAACCCATTTTGTAGGAATCGCCTTTTTAACGCGATCGGGTTTGTCGATTAAGTCCCATACACCCAGTCTAACAAACTGTTGCAGATCCTCCTGCATAGCTTCAACCCATGATGGTTCCTTGAGTGCCATTGCGACACTTGTCGGTTCTATCTGTGATAGAAAGCAGGTGTATTGTGCGATACTAAGGATACCCGAAGAGTGCAAATCCGCATAAGCACAAACAATCGAATCCTTAGTAGGAGATACATTATGATCAGATTGATCATCACATATGTTAGCCAATTGGTGCCTTGTGCGAACCCCGTCGTTCACATCACCAATTATCTGATCCTGTGGATGTTGCGAATGAATCCGTAAAGTAGGATTCGCAGGAACAGATACATTATCACCCAAATTGGTGATATTCTCCTCCGCAGTGTCTAAAGAGACAGATGATGAATCATCACTGATTAGAATAGCTCGGTAGTCTCTTGAGCTTCATCTACCATTACAGATGATGAATCAACAAACTCAGCATCATCGGAAAATTCAGAAACATCGTTTGACGTTTCAGATACATTAGGAGAGTCACTTGCATCAACCGAGGAAAACCTTGGACTTGGAAGACATTGGTCCTCCAAATACGATCTAACGAGATCTTCAGGTATGTCATTACCTGTTGATGTAAATGAATTAAATAATCGATCGTAGTCGAACATCCAATCGGGTCCTGTACCAGTTGGTGGAGTCGTATAACTTTGACAATCAACATGATACCATTCCTCCACGCAACCAGAAGAAAGATTGAAAATCCGCTTCTTCGAAGAGTTATAACCCAAGAAATAACCCTCAAAAGCTTTCTCATCGAACTTTCTAATGTCTTTCTTCAACACAGTACATGGACACCCAAATGGTTCCAAATACTTTAAGTTCGGCTTACAATTATGTAGAAGCTCGTAACTAGTCTTCTTGAGCTTCTTTACCGTTAGTACGCGATTGAATGTGTAGCAAGCGGTATTCACATCTTCGTTCCAGAATTGAACAGGTAGCTTTGAATCAGCCAGCATTGTACGTGCAGCATCAATCAGTGTACGGTTCTTTCGTTCAGACACCCCATTCTGTTGAGGAACATAAGGTGCACTGAATTCCCGATGAATTCCTTTCTGTATACAGAAGAAATCCAATACATTATTCCTGAACTCAGTTCTATTATCACTACGAATTCGTCTCACTTTCAGTTTGTAAAGTGATTCGATCTTTGTAATAAGGTTCTGAATTAGCACAGGAGTTTGATCTTTCGATCCCATAAATAACACCCACGAGTAACGAGAGAAATCATCCGTCACAACCAAACAATAAAAATCTCCAACAATGCTAGCACGGTTCACTGGACCAAAGAGATCCATATGAAGTCGCTCCAGAGGAGTAACGATATCGTTTAGTGATTTGGTCGGGTGTGATTTCTTCTTTTGTTTCCCCTTCTTGCATGCAACGCAATGATCATTAAATTTGAAGTTCTTGAGGGACACTCCATTCACTAAATCATTTGTCATCAAAAAGTTCATTTTTCTTAAGTGAATGTGTCCCATGCGTCTATGCCAAATAATAGAATCTTTCTCCGTTGTTTTAGACAGGAAGCAAGTAGATGAGGGCGAAACTTTGACATCGTAACTCATGTCAAGTACATAAATATCATTTGATCGAGGTGATCGCATGACAACCATGTCTTCTGGAATTGTGTATCCCGGTTTAAGAATAACACATTCCTTGTCGGTGAATATGGTGGTGAACTTCTTATCGCAAATATGTGAAACACTCAACAGATTGTGATCCACCTTTTCACAATAATTAACCTTTTCAAACGTTATTCTATCGTGTGAAACTTCCCCTTCTTTTATAATCATTCCTCCTTGATTACCAGCAAACGCCACATAACCCCCTTGAATATCTTTAATGTTGTTCGGAAGGTCTAGGTTGCTGGTTATATGACGAGAACATCCGCTATCCAATATCCATTTTTGACTTGATACGGACCTAGATGTACCCTGCACAAACAAGTAAAATGATTAGTCCAAAAAGGCAGCCCAAGCCTCAGTCTTGGGCTCTCCCTTTGAAACTTTTGGAGAACTTGATAATTTAACACACGTATTCAGTACTTGAGAATAAGTGGCAGTTTTCTTAGTTTTCTTCTTAAGATAACCATCACAGATTCTTTCCAAATCTGTGTTTGAACAGATGGGTTGAGCACGATCAACACATGTGTTCAATACATTAAGTGCATCAACCCGAATTACTTTCCTCGGATTGATGTTTGAATACATTATCATAGAATCATCAACTTGATTTTCCTTTGTGTTTGAAAAAGATTTAGTCTTGCAAGTTGAATAATCTTTGATAATGTCGATCTTTGCTTTGCATCGTCTTGAAACGTGACCCGGTTCACCACACTTGAAACACAGTCGAGAGTCTAAACTTTGTTGTAATGATGTACCGGTCGGTTGTGATATCAAAGTTTTAAGATCATCAGATTTAGGTGTCTAAAAGTGGCCTTCTTCGATGACTCATGTTTTAAACCCTTCTTCGTTTTGTAAAATTCAAGATTTGTCAAATTCGATGAATTTTCCAAACCTGACGATTTTATGAATTTTATAGGTTTGAAAACATTTGTTTTTTATTTTTGAACATTACTAGTTTTTGATTGAAAGAATTTCTTCTCAAGTTCAGTCATTTTAGTAGTTTCATCTTGAAATACACTTTCAATCAATTCTGGTTTAAGAAGATTCAATGGAACTTCTTTGTCTGAGAATACTTTTGAGAGACCTTTTAATTTAAATACTTTTCCAGTTGAAGTTTTCAGTGGAGGATTAATGAATCGCATTAATTCCTCATCAGACACTGAAAGCTTCTCTGTGGAAGTTACATTAACATGTTCCTTTGGAATTACTTTAGGAATATCCTTAGGAACACGTGAATTGTTTGAAGAAACACTTGAGGATTTTGCACCATAAATAGCTTTTTCAAAATCTTCTGGTTCACATAGAATGTGATTGTCAATTGGAATGTCCTTATTTTTAACAATCACATCTGTTTCAGTCAGCTCCTCGATTGAACCGTCCATTTCATTTTTGGTAAACACCTTTTTGCTTTCAATATTAACTGGTTCACAAGTCGCTTCAAATGAATCAACATTTTCAGGTTTATCAGTAGGCATATTTAAAGAATTTTCTGCCTTAGGAATGCTACTGTAATCCTGATTAAATGAAGGAGGAATTTCGACGTATCCCAAACCTTCTTTTCCGTTCTTTTTATGTGAATGATTAACCTCTATTATTTCATTCAACAGAAAAGATGAATCTCTGAATTTACTAAGTTTATGATTTAATTCTATTTTTTCTTGTTCGATATTGGAAATGCAAGTTCGGAGACAAAGAATCTCCTTTAAATGTTGATCCACTTCAATAATTTTACAATGAACCTTTGCTTTAAGATCATGATTACTATCTGATAATTTCTGAATTCTCAGATTAGCTTGCTCGAGCAATTTTTCTTTTGCTTATAGCATTCCTTGATCGTAAAGTAATCATTAGTAAATGTATTGTTTTGAGTTAATGTTGTTTCAAGTTTGGCTTTTAACATAGCACACTCAGAACAATCCACCATTATTGATGCAGGTTCATTTACATTAATTTGAGGTGTAGGACCTACCTCATCAATCATAGCCATGCAGGCATAAGATTCAGTTTTCTCAGGAGTTGATTCTCGTTGAGATGACAGAGATTGATCACTGTCATTCTCCGAGTCAGATGAATCACTACTCTCCAATACATTATCGCTACTGGCATCCTCAAAATTCTTCACAGGCTCAACGATAGCAACGTTTGCCTGGTTTCCCAATAAACGTTGAGACCAATCAACTTCGTCATTTACCAATAAAGCTTGAGTAACGGGAGATTTGTCTTGATCACCAGAGCAAGCATTGTTACTTTTATCTCCTCCAGATGAAGACTTTGTAGAAGAACGGTCAGAATTGCGTGAGCCAGAATAATCTTTCCTCGGCTTGTCACACTCTTTGGCAAAGTGGTCAAATTCACTGCAATTATAACACTTGACTTTTAACTTATCAAACCCAACCCTTTTGTTCAACGTGGGAAGATCTTTTCCCGTTCGTTGCATGAATCTTTTAACCTTTCGAACAATCATGGCCATGTTCCACTTCAAATGCATAAGCTCAAGATCATCTGGGTCGATTTGATCGTAGTCCTCATCTGTGAGATCGCTCGTAGCAATCTTACTTCCCACCAGTTGTTCATATGAAGTCATGAACGCACATACAAAAGCGAACTGTTGTTCAGCTTCTTGTAAATTAACCTTGGGTAAGCTTGATGTATGAGCATTTGAGTTGCCAGTTGCACCACTCTCCATGAAATATACATTATGGGGACTGTTTACGTTAGGATCCTCTTGGGATTGAGCTAAGAATGCATTAATAGGCACTGAGCTTGTCGCATTATTTGCTGGTAATGCACCACCATAAAGTAACGGGTTTTGAGTTGACAACTGCTGATTTTGATTTTCTTTCAAAGTAGAATGACATTTAAGATCGAATTCCCTTTCTTCGATCTTGTTAATGAATTGTACAGCAGTCAGTTCAGGTTTCTGAAAGAATCTGTTCTCTTTAAGCACAAACAGAAAAGTCGAATAGTCTGTAGGTAAAGCATTATTCAAAGTATCAATCTTGTCTTGTTTTGTTGGCTCAAGATCAACAGAAGACATCTCAACAATCAAGTGGCTGAAACGGTTAATCATTTCTTCTATAGTTTCATTTTTCATCAGAATAAAGTTTCTGAATTGGAATTTCACTAAAGTCTTCTTGCTTTCGAGAGTATTGCCCAAACTTCTCGTTTTCAAGGTAGTAAACAGTGAAGCACAGACTTTGATCGTACTATATTGATGAAAAATATGTTCCGGTAAAGCCATAGTGAGTGTAGAATATGCTTTCGTCTGACTTTCAAAGTCCTTCAACTCATGTGTCTCATAATCTTTAAAAGGTTTCGGAGTCCAACTCGTGTTGTCATTACCGATCAGTGGTGCAGCATAAACATCATCAAGAAAATGAACACTGCTAGGATGCACGGATCCCAGATGTGCACGGAATCTTGGTTCCCAACATGCAAAGTCCGATAGTTTCAACAGCTTGGGACATTTACTATGACTGCCTATCTTGTTATCCATCGTCAGCATCTGTTGCAATAAGACGTTCTGTGACGCTAACGCATAATAAGATGAATTCTGAGCAGCCATGATAAACCAACTGATAAACTTCAGGGATTAACAAAGTTTACTGTTCACATGAATAAACCAGTAACGAATGAACTAGTAACGAATGGGTTTTAACGAATGGGATATTCGTTAAAACTGAGATACTTTAACGAATGGGATATTCGTTAAAAGTTGATTACTTTAGTGAATGTCTAAGATATTCGTTAACGAATATGGCTTAACAAATCAGGCTTAACGAAGAAGGTTGAACGAATAAGGTTTGATCTTAGCGAATAAGGTGACGAATGAGATTGAAATTGTAACGAATGAGCGGTTAGGTCTTAGCGAATGAGTGTAACGAATCAGTCTTCATCCTAACGAATAAGACTTCATCTTAACGAATAAGTCTTCAACGATTCAAACTTCCAATTTTCAACTTCGAACTCGTCCGAATCTTACTGAAACTACTTAAAACTTATATCAAAACAATCCAATACCAAATCCGAACCTATCTAGCCATGTCCGAAGTCACAAACATTCTTCAATCAGGTTCAATTCAACGAATAACCAGTCTCTGGTTTTGAACTTCAATTAACTCACAAAATCAATCAATTCATATTCGAAATTGATCAATTGATTACGGTTTTAACTCGATTATGTATCGAAGATCAGCTCCATGGTTCTGATACCACTTGAAAGTACTTGGATGAGCACGGAAAGGATCTAAACCTTATGATTACGACGATACATGATGTTTAGGTATATGATTAAAGTTTATATACGTTATGATCGATATGAATGATATGAGAGAATAAATTGGCAGAGTAACGAGAGAGGATTAATAAACAAACTGGAAACTTACATTAATGAATAATTTACAGACTATATATAGGGGATGACCACATTAGTTAACTTAACAGTTAACGAATCTGTCATTCGTTACATTAAACCATACGAATGAACTCTTCATTCGTTAATACATTTAACATATAACGAATAGCCCTCATTCGTTATCTCATTCGTTAAACTGGGTTAACGAATGAGCTTACAGATTATACGAATGTGTTACATTCGTTACGGGGTAACGAATGTAACATTACATTAGAGCGAATGGCCCATTTAGCCATATTTACATTAAGATCCCTATACTTTAAACTAATTACATTAATGCCCTGATAAAGACTGAGACGTACAAAACGTGTATCAACATTATTCAATTGATATCTTCCTACCTTCGCAAGGATTTCTTGAAAAATTACTGCAATTCGGGTGGTAATTCGCATTTGCAAAGCTATGTTTGACTGAGTTCAAGACTGTGTTTGTTCTTCGATTGCTGATTGATTTGTTTGAGATTCAAACCTGACTATGTGGGATACGAGTGTCTGTCCGATTACTTCCTTCTGAGGGACTTTGATCCTGACAATGTTGGCTACGGGTATTCGGCGGATTGCTTCTATTGAAGGGGACAATTCTGAAAGGGTTGATCTGATTGAGGAATATACGAGTCTTGTCATCTGTTTGAAGAATGTGATTGTCAATGTTGATTAACGAAGGTTGGAACTCTGAATCATATGCCCAAAGCAGTAGTGCATCCAAGCGTATTGGTTGCCGAAGAGCTTCAAAGAGTTATATTTTGGGATAGACGTTATCGAGAGAGTGAAGACCTAAGTGAAATATGTTGAGTGATCGAGTTGTTCATGAAGATGGTGACGTGGTCAAATGTAAAGACATTTGTGCATTACCGGTGCGACAGATAGCCGATGACTTGCTGCTAATTGATTCGTTTGATCGAACCATATCATATGCCAGTTGGATGATCGAAATGATCACCTGGACATGCTTATTTGAGGGGGAGATCTGATACGAGTCGCTACAAGTTGTTGGTTTGCTTACAAAGAGTTATATTTTGTCTGTTTGCACAAGCCCGATAATCATCAACCAAGGGGGAGGTTG
The DNA here is from genome assembly GCF_021521415.1 of Bidens hawaiensis. NCBI lineage: Eukaryota > Viridiplantae > Streptophyta > Magnoliopsida > Asterales > Asteraceae > Bidens > Bidens hawaiensis. The sequence continues at coordinate 571,248 of NW_027491544.1, read as the reverse complement.
GTTGTATGGCTGATGATATACAGTTAAAGTATTCATGGTTAAAGTATTCAACACTAACGTATTCGACGTTAACGTATTGGAGGCTAAAGTATTGAAGACTAAAGTATTGGAAAGCATTCGACAGTTACGGAAAAGGGGGAGTCTGTAAGGGCATGGATTTGGTGTCCGCAGCTGTTCGAAAAGACTAGGGGTAGTTTAGTCTTTATATTAATGTATAAAGGCACATTCGCTAAGCATGTTTTGTCTGTTTGCACAAGCCCGATAATCATCAACCAAGGGGGAGGTTGGTTGTATGGCTGATGATATACAGTTAAAGTATTCATGGTTAAAGTATTCAACACTAACGTATTCGACGTTAACGTATTGGAGGCTAAAGTATTGAAGACTAAAGTATTGGAAAGCATTCGACAGTTACGGAAAAGGGGGAGTCTGTAAGGGCATGGATTTGGTGTCCGCAGCTGTTCGAAAAGACTAGGGGTAGTTTAGTCTTTATATTAATGTATAAAGGCACATTCGCTAAGCATGTTTAGCGAATGAGGCCTCATTCGTATAAGACTAGGCTATTCATTAATGTAAGAGCCCATTCGTTACTACAGTGTAACTAATGGAGGCTCAATCGTTAATGTATACCCATTCGCTAAGGGTGTTTAGCGAATGGGGCTATGGAAATACTTATTCGTTAGGAATGTTAACGAGTGAGAAGTCTCATTCGTTACTACAGTGTAACGAATGAGCCCTGCCTATAAATAGGCCTTTCATAGTGTTATTGCATAGAGATCTATGCTTATTTATTTCCCTGTAACGTTACCATGCCGGATTCTCTCCAGGCTTAATGCACCGATCTCCATTAACGTATTGAATGAACACGATCTTACGTATCAATTTGCCACTAGATTCCTGGCTTGTAAACGTTCCTATAACGTTTTCACATAGCACGTTAATTTACTATGTATTTGATCCAAACCCGTAATATATATGTGTTAGAGGAGAATTATGTAATTGATGTTTTTACTTTGAAGAAATATGTAATTAAAGATGTTAGGAAGGGAAAATATATAAATGCTATGAAAAAGTACTCAAATTACTAAAAGGCACCCAACTTTTTATTTTTTTCAAGTACCCAAATTGTTTTTTTAATTTTTTTTTTAATCTTGCACATTTTTAAGCTTTGTTTCCTTTTGATCGGTTGGATATGTAGTTATCACTAGGTTTGCGTTCTCTTTGGTGAGAGCTTAAAAACAAAAAGACCAAAGAATTTCTAGAGAGATTCCGAGTGGCTACGTCAAATTATAAACAAAGAGTAAAGTGTCATTTTCGTTCTTGTGGTTTGGCAAAATAATGCGAATTTAGTCCAAAAAGTTTATTTTTGCATATGGACCCTCCACGTTTCCCAATTCTTGCCAATTACATCCAAATCACTAACCTCGTTAACTTTAATCGTTAAGTCAGGGATAGACATGTATTTTCACTATTTCTTTATTATATGAGTAAAGTGCCAAAATTGTCCCTAAGGTTTGGTTATATTTGTAAATTTCGTCCAAAAATAATTTTTTCGCAAGTAGACCCTTGATTTTTCCCAACCGTTGCCAATTTCGTCCAAATTGTTAACTCGGTCTAAATTCAACGTTAACTCAGGGGTGTTACTGTCCTTTTACATATTTGTTTACATTGTTATTACAATAGAATAAGCATAATACAGATATGCGAATATATAAGATTATAAATTTGTAACAGTACTATTTTATGATAAGAAGAATCAAACTTGGTTGAGGCTTGTGATAAATAGGGTTCCTTTAAAGATAGATCCCCTTGTCTATACGCATCTGTCTCATCGAGTCTAAGCATTTGTTGCACAACCAAAAATGAACTCCAGGTTACTATGATTTTAAATGTCACTTACAAGCAAATGGTAACAAATTATAATTATAAGTTTAATACCAGTTTAATATTTCAATAAAAAGTAGTTTTTACATCAATAGAGAAGGCAATCGAGCAACATATACAAAAGTTATATTTTATACACTCTATTTCAAGCATGCAGGCCTAAGTTATAAACCGGAATCTAGCATCTTTAATTTATTTACAATTTGCGTAAATCTAAACACCTAGAACTCAAACAATAAATTTCAAAGGATTCTTCAATAATATTTATAAAACTTCAAAGTTATTGATTTCACTCCGGTTAATTGTTAGAAAATAGAAGTACATGCTTATGCAAACCTTTTCGTTTTGTTTGTAGGTATTTCTTTTTGCATGGTGCACATGGGCTTTGGTACATTGCATAATGATGAATAAACCATTTCACCAAAATATGATAAGCAAAATTATTAGGCTTTGGCTCTTTATGCATAAAGGTACTTTCATGTGCTATTATCGTTCTATCTTCAAATTTTAAAAACATATATAATAATAATAATAATAAGGTTTTAATGAGTATGCATTTGGTCTAATGATATTTTGTTGTGTCATAATGCGTTTTCACTCTTTGGAAAGTCGAGGGTCGAGACCTGTGATGGCCAGATATTTCTACTCTTATATATTTAGGATATGAGTTATAATGAAAGAGTGCGACGTTGCAATATATATTGCCTATGAAACTAAGATGGTAGTTAAATTGCATGTACGTACAAACACTACGTTGCTTAAATTCTTTTTTTTTTTTTGGGGGGGGGGGGGGGATGATTGTTACAAAGAAACTCGTAAAAATGATCACTCTCTTATTAGTTATTAGTGAAAAACTTCAAGGTGATTTAAATTGAGCCGCTATAAATATAAAATATCTATATTTCCTATATATTTTTTCCGTGATGTCCAATTTGTATATAAATATTGTTTTCAACTCTTTTACACAAATATTATATAAAAAAGCATAACTGAAAAAGAACCACTGAATACAAAAATAACTTATTACATGTGTCATGCAAGTTACATATTTTTATATAACTTAGGGCCTTAGGCCATGAAGTATGGATATATCTTGTGTTATTGGGAAGCTGGCGTGGCACGCGGCGTCAGTGACACCATTGGAACCCCCCCCCCCCTTTCAACGCGTGACATGGGGGGAAATGAACAACCTCATGCGACTCATTCCTTCCCCAACCTAGTCATTTTATTTTAATTTCTTTGGGTTTTTAAATAATATTAATAAATGAAATTGTGAAGAATGGAGTATAACCGTATATCATGATTGAATTGTGGTGTTGAATAATGGAGTAAAAGCTCCAGTTACACAGATGTGATGAATGACTGAAAAATGTCTTAACGTAGATGAACACTAAAATAAATCCAAACCTAGTTGGTTTGTGCATGCATGATGACCGGGATATATACAAATCCACAAACTACACTTTTTTTAAAAAAAAGGAAATAAATAAGTGGGAATCTTGCTTATCAAACCCCAAAAAATAAATGCTAAAATCATCCAACTATCCAAGTCTTCTTTATTTTTGATCATGCAGTTACAATACAAATATTTTTCTTTGATTTTAATTAAATAAAATACGATGAATTCTGATAATGAAAGAGGACGTAAGAGCATTCCCAACCCATCCCCCATAATTATGTGAGGGGGATTGGTAAATTATAGGGTAGAGTTTTGAATGGTTGTGAGTGTAAATTATAGGGTGGAGAGAGAAATGTAGTGATTTTTATAAATTTGGGGAAACATTTAGGGAACATTGTTTGCCCCTATTTATTTTTTAATATTTGTTAAGTAGGTTGTGAGTAAAGGAGAGAGAAAACTGTAATAATAAAGGTATAAAAATTATTATTTAATTAAACAGGAAAAAAAATGTAGTGTAATTATAGGGATATGGATGAGGAATGGATTGTGAATGCTTTAATAAAATGGTTTTGGAGGATAACCTTGTGGGCCCACTTCTAGAAACAGAAACAAATATTTAAAAACTTTTAAGGAATTTAAATGGACCTTCTTTGTAGGTAGGACAATTAAATTTCTTTTTTATTCGCATTTGTTACGTGGAAAAGTTAAATTTAAGATTACATTCCTATTATAATTTTTTAATGTTTTTAAAAAATAGTTGTAAGTGAATGTGATAGAAAATATAATTATAAAAGTATATAAAATATTATTTAATTGAAAATGTAAGGAAAATAAGGTGATTCTAGTATAATTATATGTATATGAATAAAGAATGGGTTGGGAATGCTCTAATACATGAGTAACAGAATTGAACAGAACTTTGAAAATTTTAACAGACTTCAGTATTACATCATAATTATTTAAGACTTGTTTTTTAATGCTAAATTTGAATAAAAATCAGCTGGCAAGAAACTAAAAGAAAATTACAAAGCCAGGTTTTAAAGTCACTCAATTTAAGACAAAAACTTTTATTCCTAGAAATGAACCAAATAAAAGAGTAATGAACAACATCATCAAAACGCACAACCGTCCATTCTCATGCTTCCCAAATGTAATTTCATTCCTTAACTTTCATATGACCCATCAAGACACAAACACCTGTTAGTTTCGGGTGTTTGTAAAGGCAGTGAGGAGGTGATTAATTTTTTTAATGTATATGCTCCTCAACAATCCTCAGTGAAAAAGGATCTTTGGGTCAACTTGCCAAGATTGATAGTGGGCTAGGTGGGGTATTGGGTGGTGGGTGGTGATTTTAATTGTGTTCAGAGTAGAAACGATTGGAGAAATTCTAAATTTAATGTTGTTTCGACTTGGGAGTTTAATGATTTTTTGGAAGATGTTGGGCTCCATGAGTTTGCGCTTAAAAGTAGAAAGTTTACTTTCTACTTAGGTGACAAGCTCAATCGTATTGATAGAGTTTTAGTGTGTTGGAGATTCCTGAATGATTGGCTAAATGCTGAGTATAGAGCTTTGGCTAAGGAGAAGTTGGATCACTGCCCTATTTTGTTAAAAGTTGTTTCTAGGAATTTTTGCCCGAAGCCGTTTTGCTTCTTTAATTCGTGGTTAGGAAGGGAAGATTTTGAGGAGGTGGTGGTTAAAACATTATCGGATTTCAGGGGTGTCGGGCCACCGGATATTCTGCTTCTTCAGAAATTTAGAAGCCTACGCAAAGCGATTATTGAGTGGAGGAATAAAAACAAAGGCTTGGAAAGTGACGAAAAAGTGAACTTGAAACAGGAGATACAAGAATTGGAGGTAGTAGTGGAAGATAGAGATCTTACTGAAACTGAAGCATTGGTTTTTGAGGAATCAAAGAAAAATTATCTAAATTGGAGGAGTTTAAGTACAAAGATTTGAAGCAAAAGCGTGAGAAGTGGGCGAAGGAGGGTGATGAAAACCAAGGTTCTTTCATGGTGTCATTAATAAAAGAAGGATCAGCAATTCGATCTCGAGTCTTTTGGTTGACGGGCGGTCGGTATCTAAGCCTAGCAACATAAAAAATGAGGTGTATAATTTTTTTAAAAACAAATTTGTGGAGGAGTTGGGAATTCGACCGAGCTTGGATTGGTTTGGATTAAAGAAAATTGGCTTAGTAGATGCGGAGGGGTTAGTGGCGGCTTTTACAGAGAAAGAGATTAAAGATACGGCGTTTGAGTGTGCTGATGATAAATCCCTTGGTCCAGACGACTTTAACTTTCGGTTTATAAAGCATTTTTGGAGGTTTTTTTAGAATGACTTCGGGGGAATTTTTAATAATTTTTTGGGTCGGGTAGTATTAATCGTGGAGTAGGGTCGCCCTTTATTACATTGGTTCCGAAAGTTAGTGATCCTATCACACTTGGAGAGTATCGTCCGATTAATCTTATAGGGGTGATTAGCAAGACCATTTCCAAAGTCTTGGCTAATGGATTGAAGGGGGTAATGGGTGGTATCATCTCTGAGTCACAATCGGCTTTTCTTTCGGGTAGGTATATCCTGGACGGTCCTATGATGATCAATGAAATTTTTTCTTGGGCCAGTAGGACGGGGAGGGAATTATTTATGTTTAAAATAAATTTCGAAAAAGCTTATGATAATGTTATTTGGGAGTTTCTGTTGTCTATTATGCGACAAGACTTCCCTGAACAGTGGTGTAGATGGATTTTTGAAGTGGTGTCTTCTGCTAGATCCTCTATTTTAGTTAATGGCGCACCTACATTTCAGTTTGATTGTGGTAAAGCTATTCGGCAGGGGGACCTCATTTCCCCCTTCTTGTTTATTATTGTTATGGAGGCGTTATCCGGTCTTATCAATAAGGCGTGCTCGATTGGGGCTTTGGATGGGGTGGTGCTGAAGAATGGTGGTCCAGTCTTGTCACATCTTTTGTACGCTGATGATGCAATGATCATGGGTGAGTGGTCTGATTTTAATTTTTTGAATATGAAGCGGATCTTGATAATCTTTTACTTATGTTCGGGTTTAAAGATAAATCTTCATAAGTCAACTCTTTATGGTATTGGTAAAAGTAAGATTGAGGGGAAATTAAAGCGGACATGTTGAGGTGTTGCTTTGGTGAAGCCCCGTTTGTTTACTTGGGGATTAGTGTGGGTGCTAACATGAATATGGTATCTAATTGGGATCCGGTGGTAAAGGTTTTCCAAAACCGACTTTCTAAATGGAAAGCTATCACATTGTCTACGGAGGTCGGGTTACGCTAATAAAATCGGTGCTTGAAAGTTTACCCACGTACTACTTTTCAATCTACAAGGATCCGGTTGGTGTTATCAAGAAGCTAGAGGCGTTGATCAAAAAGTTTTTATGGGGGATGGTACGGAGGGGGCTAAAGTTCATCGGCCCGCTTGGGATAAAGTTACTTTTCCAAAGCGAAGTGATGGGCTAGGTCTTAGTAAACTAGATTTCTGTAATAGCGCTCTCTTACTAAAATGGATGTGGAGGTATGAAGCGCTCTAGAGAAAGACTATTGATGTAATTCATGGGTCTAAAAGAAGGTGGGACACGGTTCCATGTAATAAAAGGACCCCGGGTACATGGAGTAGATTGGTGGCTGTCGTTTACAGGGTGAAGGTTCAATACAAAGATGTTAACAATACGTTTCATGGGATAGTGGGGAATGGAAGAAGAATTCTATTTCGGATTGATTCTTGGGTCACCCAAGTGCAGCTTAGGGGTTTATTCCCGAACCTATTTCGCCTTGAAAATGATAAATGGTGTCTTGTAGCTGATAGAATTGGGCTAAATAATGATTCCGTTGTTGTGTCTTGGTTTTGGAACAGGTACCCCACATCGGATGATCATTGCCGTGTGTTGGTGGAGTGTCAAAGGTTGGTCGATCGCATACAGTTGTCTAGTAAAGAAGATGGGTGGAAATGGAATGATGGGTCAAGCGAGATCTTCTCAGTGGCTATGGGTAAAAAATGGCTGAATGGTGAGGAATTGGTAAGTAATGATGACGTTTATAAATGGTGTAAATGGCTCCCACATAAGTGTAACATATTTATGTTGAGGGCCTCTTTAGACCGGATTCCAACTAGGATGGCTCTTCGAAGGAAGAACATTGATGTAGATGATTCCTCATGTGCTTTTTGTGGTGTATATGAAGAGACAGCGAATCACCTTTTCTCAGCTTGTGCGATTGCGATTGTGGTTTGGCATGATATAGCGGCTTGGTGTGGTATTCAATTTCCTTTTCTGTTATCGGTCAAAGATGTGTTAGTTAATAATAGCCAAATGGTGGTCCCGAAGGAGAAAAGAAAGGCCTTATACGGCATTGCTATATTAACATGTTGGCGGTTATGGAAAGCTAGGAATGAGTTAATTTTTTCGAGCAAAAGAAGAGGTCTGGTTGAGATAGTTTCGGATGTTAAATCTTTGGGGTATCTTTGGTATAGGAGTAGAGTAAAAACGACTTCGGTAGATTGGAAAGGGTGGTGTAACTTTGATATAATTTAATTGTTTGCTTGTTTTTGGGGTCCATATTTCCGTCTTGGAGATAGGGTGCTTGGTTTTATTGAAGTGCGCTTTTCAAAAAAAAAAACTTCCTTGTTTGTGTTTTGTTTTATTTTTATTTTCCGGTTTTTTATGTTATTTAATTAGAACTATCTCTATATGTTTTATACTGTTTATTTCGAATTATTCGGATTATATCAGATTATCCGAATCCAATCCGAATTGATTTCGCATGGATTCACATCGGATAGGGACATCCCTAGTTAGGATAAGATTTCGGATAGGATCCTAAAATTTTCAAATCCGAACCGAATAAACCGAAAAAACCATTATGCGATCCGATAAACACCCTAACACACTATATGAGTTCTAAACCCTTTTTTACTTGTGTTTAGGATGGTGCACGTACCGGTATGGAAAGTGGAAAGGTTAACAAGATTGTAAGTTTTCTTAGGGTGTCGAAACGTATTAATTATACCTAATAAAACACAATTATTTTTAATTATCATCCGTTTTATGAATCTTTAAAATCTAATTATGTTACTTTTGTTTTCTATCAAATAGTAAAAGGATGTCAAATTTCATATTTTAAGTTTTATTAAAATCGTTAATATATATAATACAGTTTTCTACCTATAAAATATACATAAGGATTTATTGATTTTATATATTGATATTTTCCATCATACATACTACACAAGTTACTAGGTATTTATATATACACAAAAATACATTAGACTTGATCGAATAACACGATAAAATTGACGGGAGTGCGAACCATGACTAAAGTAGCACAACCTATTATTATGAAAAGAAAACAGAATACACATTCAGTTATTATTTGGGTATGGTCTAAGCCTACTAGACGAGTTGACTCGGTTATTTGTTAACGTTTTATGTCAAAATTAATATGATCAATAATTGGATACAATAATTGAAAAGTTGAATGAATGCAACACCATTAGACAATAACTAACTGATTAGATACATAAACTTCCACCATCACATTTCTTTAGTTTGAAGGTATCACCAAACAATCACTTGAGACAATTTGTCTATCAAGATTAAGAAATATATGAGTAGCTGGGATGTGATGTATGGGATATTGATTATATAGGTTTTCAATGTTTTTAATCTTTTTATCAAGATCAAGAAATATATGAGTTGGATTTGATGTATATCATCATAACTCAACGAACGTGGAACTCTAAATCGAAATAAGATTGTGGCTTTTTCATGACAATTGTTAAGAAAAAAAATGCTTATTATAAGTTTTAAACGATATTGATTATATAGGTTTTCAATATTTTTAATCTTGTTATCAAGATCAAGAAATATATGAGTTGGATTTGATGTATATCATCATAAGATCATGGCCGATTTAACGAATTTAGAGATCTAAATCGAAATAAGATTTTGTGCCATTTTCATGACAATTGTTAAGAAAAAAAATTTGCTTATTAATTACAAGTATTCTTATTACCTATACTTTAATAACAACCAAGTCTACCACCATACAAATACAATACTTTAAATTTACTTTACCAATTATAATAAACCTATATATAATATTTTTTGAACTAGGGGCGTTAGTTAAGTGTGAGCCTAAGGCAATAACTTGTTTTCGCTGACCCACGGCCCGGCCCTGCATAGGATATTTATTAAAACAAAAATGAGTGGATTCGAGATACTACGCATATATTATAAGCAAGGTTGTCTTGAGGTTTCAAATATCTTATGTGCCTAGAAAAAACGAGTTCTTATATACATAAAAAATTATTAACAAGACGATAATTTTCTTACAACAATAGCAAATCAACGTCGGTGATAAAGTGATCTATTTATATAGTTCAACCAATCGTTGTACTCTCTTAGCAATATTTAAACAAAGTTGTTTGATGATCTTTTTATAATCCATACACTCATTAATATAAATAGTTTCTAGAAAAGTTTTATTATTTTTATTATCTTAGAACAAGTGTTTAGTAAATAAAAATAACATATAAAGATATTTTATCGAAACTTTCTATTGATAATACTGTAAAACCGTTTACGAGACAAAAAAAATACTTTATGCGGAAAACAATTCGGTTTTATCGAAACAAATAGCGGAATGTAAAAAAACAAACAAACAATGTATAACTTAAAAAATTGTAGGTAGGCATGTAACTTTTAATCGCAACTGGAAACCGGCCAATAAACTACTTACCCAAACATGAAAAAAGCCATAAACTTGTAACCCTAACCCCTGAAATCATTAACCTGAACCCACGAAATGCTAGCCTGAACCCGAACCATAGTAATTTGGTTCGGTTAGTGGTTCTAACTTCTGGGTACCAAGTCAAACAAAAAAAAAAAAAAAGCAAGTCATGTGTTTGATTTAATCTGCTCGATTTCTGAATCAGTTGACATTCCACAGTTCTTACGCATTCCTCATACTCTTTGTACTGGCTTGTAACATATTGATAAATTCTGTTCAATATTTTGTGAATCTTTTATGAATCATATTTTGTTGTCTTTTATTTCTTATTTTTTATTTATAAATAAAATAAATCACCCAACCTCTAAGTGGACTTATTAATTGAAATCAGCTTGAATTTGCTATGTAAGTAGATTTCTTAATTGAAATTCGTTTTGAGTGTAGGACATGGGTCACGATTTTGTTAAACAATATCAATAAAATAAATAAATAATCTCTTTATACAAAATTGGGAAATTGTAGTACATACACCGTATACAAATTTAAACGAGAATAACAACAAATATAACGTATATACATGTCTTGATTCATACCGAAGTCCTTAACTTGTTCTCGAACGTCGGATTCTTTGACGAGTTGAAACCGGACCGGAGCCGAGTTGATCATTGTGCTGAAACCGCACCCTAACTCCGCTCACGTCGTCTAGCTCGTGTTTACAGAGACCCAAGAATCACATCCGAGTCATGTCTTCTTGTATGCCCCTTCGATTGGTGAACCCGTCTTGATCACCCGAAGTCATCCGTACCTTCCTAGCTGCAAGATTGAACAAACTGTGGTTCCCGGTTGTGGCTGAGGATTTCTGTTAAACAGAGGTCCCTTAAAACATATTTCAGGCTACCTCCGCGAGCCCGTCTGTTTCCCAAGGTACAACAGCCGAAGCAGTATGTACTGCCGGGATTACCCTAGCACCCGAACCATATTTGTAGCGGGAGTTCGGGATCGTAAAAGTTGGAAACGAACTGAACCGAAGTCGGTGACCGATCGAGTTTTCGGTGTATATGTCGTGACGGGTCGGGTTCTTGGTGTTAGTGACCATTCTGGATTTTTCGGTGGCGACCAGATGCTACTCCAAGCTTACTATATATAGCAAGGTGTCATCACGAGTCAGCATGACACATGTCACGCGTAGAAGAAGCCAATCGACACTTGGCGCATGACCCGACATGTGTCCTCTAACTCACCAACTAGTTCCGACATGTGTCTGATGACTCACCACACACATCGACACTTGGCAATAATCATGACACTTGTTACATGACCCGGTCGAACCACACAAAAATACTAAGACAGCTCTCAAACGTTCTACCAATATGGGACAAACCCATTTCCCTTTTTACCAAAGTTCAAGTTCTCAACTACACACTTTAGAGTATCGATATCGCATTCATCTCTACTCTTTTGGACTCGTTAATAATTAGTTTATTAGTAACACATACTAATATTTATTACTAACAATTATTAGTAGTCCAAAATTTCCAACATTGAGTTCACCCAAGATATGTTTAAAGCAGAATATTAATCGAATTACTGAACCATCGTTTCCGATAACGAAATTAACCGAACCATTTATAACCAAAATTAGTTAATCATGAAATCTTCAAACGATCTATTTCAAAATTCTAAAAATCAAAACATCGGGTTATTGATTCATAATCAAAACAAAACGAACTGAATTGATCCATACTCGCCCCTAATTTGAGCTGTATCTTGTTGGACGAGCTAAAAATTTAATTGTCTATTTTTTAAATTAACCTTAATATTTTATACTAGTAAGAAATATATTTTGTCGCAACAATAACTTAATAGTTTATTAATAACCAGATTTTACTATTGTATGCATTTAAAGACAAAGGTTAAACTATAAAGTATAAAAAACATGAGAACTGTATAAGAGTTAATAGACGTTTTAAAATGATGGAAAATTGAGATGCTTATTGCATGTGAATAGTGAAGATATGAATTATTCCCTTTATGCTCTTGTTACTTTGATCTGATTTAACACATGACAATAAGTTATAATTTCTTACATTTTTATGACCTTTTATAAGATAACTTAACTCTACATTTAAATATTCGTATAGGTCGCTACCTTCTAGATCAGTGACGGATTGACTTAATTGTCAAGGGGGTATTAGCCCCCACTCAACTTCCAAATTTCTGTGTATAATTTATAAGTTTGTGTGTATATTGCTTGCAAATATAGATCTAATATTAAAGATGCCTCCGAGTATTACTTATTGGCCACAAAAGTCCTCCGTTATTTCCTCCTAAAAGCTAATTTAAAAGCCTATTTTATCAAAAAGTCTTTCAAAGTCCACAAATAAATGGTTTCGTGCCCAGTTCAATTTTTGCATCAATGGCATGCCCATCTAAATTACTTGTTGTCTTGGTTAAATATCAACTTTCAGGTTCTATATTTGGTGCCATGGAAAGGTTTGTAAAACGAAAACGCCATCTTTCAAATCTCGTTTTGCTGATTTAGATAATTTTCCTTCATAGTCATGACTTTTCAGAAAGAAAGAAAGATCGATATAAAAAGCAACGTTTTATCCCCATTCGTTTCTCTACTTCGTACATTTAATCCTTCAAAATTTCAACAAACATTAAATAGTCCATCAACATGAATTATATTATATATAAAAAAATAAAAATATTATTTATGACGTCATCCAGGTCAAACAACGGTTCGCCCTCCCAGATCGGTCCGACCTTTGACCCGGTAAGGCATCCAGGTCGACGTCTGGGTCGGGTCTGAAAACATTGCTTTTTATAGTGTCGTGATAAGCACGAGAATTTGGCAAAGATTAAACATAATAAATATATACCCACTAATAAAAAGCTAAATATCTCAACGTAAATATCGTGGTCAAGTTTTATAGTAAAAAGTAAGACCTCGTTTAAATTGTACACATATTGTCCCCTTTAAAGCTTATTTTAACGGTTAATATTAAACATATAAAAGCTTTTAAACTATATTAATAACTAGTTTTAACCCGGCGTGTTGCACCGGACAGATCGGTAAAACTCAGGCATTGATAAAACTCAAGCATTGTAGGTCCTGGCTTTGAGGCGATAAGTTGACACGAATTTGGTCAGTTTTGGTTATATGCATTATGGTATCGGAACTAAAATAAAAAATAAAACAAAAACAATTTAAAAAATGAGGTGGACCAATGGGGTGGCGTCGATCAGCAAAACTCAGACATTGGTAAAACCCGAGTGTTGTCGATCCCAGGCGTTGGGGGCAATGAGTCTACACAAAATTGGTCGGTCTCCGTCACGTTCGTTACGGTATCGGAACTAAAAAAAAGAAAGAAAATTGTATTCGGTCAATTTTCGTTACTATACCGATATTAATAAAATGCGGTTCGATTTCGTTCCGATCCACAACAAAGTTATGTTGAAAGACAAACCATTCTATGATACACAAAAAAACATAAACAACACACTTAAAAAACTGAAATAAAGACTTATGCAACATTAGAGATTTAACACAAAAACATAACACACTTAAAAGTGTGAAACAAAGACATCTGCAGCATTAGAGGTTTGAACTTGGGTTCCAAATGGTTCTTACACTTACACTTACCAACATAACCATACAGCCAACACCAACGTAAGTGATAAATATCAAAATCATTACTATATATAAAAAAACATAAATAGAATCTTTTGTGACACCAAAATTTTCAATTATACTAATTAGATAATTCACATAGGATAAAAATCAGAGCTCAGTGTCGCAAGTCTTTTTTAATAATTTTTTTCAACTATGTTTTTCTTTCTTTTAGTTTTAAATGTGTTAATTTGACGAAACAATTTTTTAGTTCAGTTGCGGCACCGTAACAAACCTAACCGACATCGACAAAATTCGTGTCGACTCACGACTCAAGGCCTAGGTTGTACCGACCGTTTAGTTTTGGTACTGTAACGAACCTAACCGATATCGACCGAATTTACGTTAACTCGCATTTACGTCACTACTATATTGGACTGTTAATGCATCGTTGCAACGCGTCAGGTAATAAAACTAGTTATTATAATTAAACAACTTTCAGTTACCGTAAGATTTATCAGTGAAGAAGCACAAAATCAAACTGGATAGTCCGAATCTATGTTTTCTCCAAATGTGAGTCAGCTGATTACTGATGAGGTCAGATTCCTACAAACTGCCTGCAAAACCAAACACCGTGAGTCTCGTCACGGGAAGGCCACGATGGGGGTCTTCCTGTAACCACCCTCCGGCGTGAGAATAAGTAGTGTACTGATCGGAAATAAGTGCGAATACAAGTAGTTGCTTAAAGCGTGTGGGAGTAAATGAATACCTCAAGGAGATGAGTCAAGTACTTATAGCCGAAGGTGGAGGGAAGGTGATTGGTGGAGTTGTCACTATCAAGATATTCCATTTCTACCTGAATGGACACATGTCAAGCGCTTATACGATGTGAAAGCCTGGCCACGTTTGGGGACGGTTACCAGATGTCCAGGTGTCATCTTTCCATTAGTCGATGTCGTTATCAGGGAATATTAGGAAAACCTTCTAGAAGTAATTTGTTACAACTGCTCTTCCATATCACGTGGGGATCTTGCGCGTGAGGGGTCTTTTGTGTGGCTCGAGGGTTCCTTTCGCGGATGCTCAATGGTAATCCGCGGGTTGTGCTGAAGACCCGCGAGGCGTGTTTCTTGATTCACAGATAATTTTACTATCCTACATCTATAATCAGTAACGGTACCAACAACCGATGTAAGACTATACAGATGGATAATTGAGTATCAAACCGACAGATCACAAGCTTACTCGAAGTATTTTATTTTCATGATTTTTTTTATCATAAAGGAATAAATATGTTAAATATTTATACCTACATGCTTGACAAGCTGGACTTGCACCGCTACGGCGCAACCAGAAGTATTAAGAGAAAAAGGAAAAATACAAATGACCAAATAAATATAATTTTACTCGATTTGTTATTTCTCGTTTAAATGGTTTGTGAATAGAAATAGCAAAGTGCATTTAAACTATGGCGAATAGATTAAAAGCCCACTTATATTCATGTAATTGATTTTTCTATTTATGCTCTGTTCTAACCATTTTCAAGTTTTAATCATAGTCTTTTTGTTAAAAAAAACAGTTTTAATTATTTAATTAAAATAAAAAAAAAGTTGTTATACAGCTAAGTTTTTTTTTAAAATTGCGACCGCGTGCTTCAAATATTAGATCAGATAAATGATTATTATAAATTAAAAGAAAAAAGAATGCAAAACAATTCTGTGTCCACAAACAAAACATTTTTTTTCACACAAAAACACATCGGAGAATAATAGCAAAACACGCAAAGAATCTTGAAATAGTGAATAACGTTGATTAACCTCAATCACATCTTCGATCCTACATATTCAAAGCAACGTTATCCTCAACAACATATTCCTCCACTAATTTAATGCATAAACTAAGAAAAGGAAAAAGAAAATTTTATATGTAAATAAAATTACGGAAATATTATTCTTAAAAGGTTGATACGTTGATCTTTTATCTAACAACAAACCTTTAAACACGGGGTTTGAGAAGAATAGGTTTTGAATTCAAGTCTCACACATAAAAAAAAATTAAAATAATGAATCTTATTAGGTTATATTGGCTTGTATCTTACCTAATTTTCCGTTATGAGTTTTATTGAGTTATTGAATAATACGTTACATATTTAAACACTTATGGTCCTTGAATTCTTAAAGTGGACGGCCTTCCCGGGGACACAATAAGGTGAATGCAAGTCGAGAAATGTTAGATATGCTCGGTAGATGAAGTGGGAAGTAGTCATCAGAAAAAAGAAAAACAGTGAGTAATGTGAAAGATGAGATCAGGATGGAGAAAATCCAGACAACGAGAACATTATCCCTTCTATACTGGTTAGGCATTACCCAATAAGATCTTAACGAGTTTTTTCGGTCACTAATCAACTTATATTGGCGAAACATTACCTAATAAGGTCTTCACGAGTTACTTTCCGTCACTAATTAACTTATGTTTTGTTTGTAGTTTGAAAGTTAGCCACGAAACTAATTGATTTAGTTTGTTTTTTGTTAAAAATTCAGTGCTTTTATTTTTTAATCAAAAAGTTAGTGACGGAGCTAGCAACTGAATGGCCAGTTTCTTTTATTTAGTTTAATAAAAATAACAACGGAATTTATTTTATACTAAAAAATAGCGATAAAGTTAGCTAACTGAATCCATTAATTAATTTGTTTATATTCTTAGTTAAAATATTTATGATAATGTTTTCTAAAAAGTTGATGAACTTAGGTACTAAATTAGTTATTAAAAATTGGTAAATGCAAAGCCATTAAACACCTGAATTTGAAAGAGGTCTTGGGTGAAGTTTCACAGATGGATTAAAAAAAACTCTCTGTTAAGAAAAATAATTATTAAATATATTTTATTATTTAACTTTAAATGTATTTAAGACCGAGATCGAAATCCACATGGAATATTATAAAATCTTTGTGGCTTCTATATTATAATGGTAACTTATTAATATTAACTAAGGTTTAAGAGATTTGATATCGGAATTTGGATAGGTGTTGTAATATTACTTATACTGAACGAATAATAATTAATTAGTAATTAACATTAGATGAATGTCATTGCTTGTGGGCAATGTCAACCGAAAGCCTTATCTTTTGCAAGTTACGTGAAGAAAGGTATGCATGCATAGTGAAGTTGACAACCACGTTTAGCTAAAGGCATTTTTAACTACTAGATTATCCGTATGTTTATAATTTATATGTGAGTGATATAGATGTCAATCATTAAGTCTTATCTGATGCACTTAAAATTACATAACTCGAAGGAGATCTTTCTAACACCCATTTATTTAAATGAAAACGTATTGCGGGTTGATGGGCTGTAGCCTGTAAATCTGTAATTGACTGACGCAAATTTTATACATGTCATTAAAGGGTTATTGGGTCGTAAAAATCGCTTAAACACATCGTGAATGGATTGACTTAATAAAATATATAGTTTTTATTTTAATTTAAAGGCAAAAGCATGCTAATGACCTGTTCACTTAAATGAGCTAAACAAGTCAACTAAACATCTGGTGACTTTTATTATAGCATTGGTCGATTGACCAAGTACTGGTAGATCAAGTTAACACAATGGGACACACATCATGTTGTTATTCGAGGAAGATTATTTATGTATTGCCATTTCATACTACTCTCAGACATATTATGTGCTTATGCGTTACCATAAAATGACATGTTATAAGTTATAATATTCAATAACTCATATAATGACATAGCCAACTAGGAATCTTGTTTTATCATTATTACTCTGGATGATCCTCTTGTTGGGTGGTTAAAGAGATCTTTCTTGTTAGGAGATAGGATTGAATATTTGAACGAATAGGGGATATTGTGATAAGTAGTAAGTTTGCTGGTATGTTAATGGGCCACAAATGCCAATGGCCTAACTGGATCATTTACTAAATGGGTCCACCATATGTTATTACTTGAAAAGGAAGTTTGTTTATAATACAATTTCTCTAATGGCTGGGCCCACTAGATTTGATTTGTTGGTTACTAGAATTCATTACTTATATTTTGATTATGTGTCTAGATAAGTTTGTTTATCCCACACACAAAGTCACAAATTTGGTCTGTCAAGTTTGTGGGTCACAACTTTTGATATATGTCTCTTGTCAACAAGATGGCAATTCTAAGATGCTCAAGTAAGTTCATAAAGAATGTTGAATTTAGTAGTTTTTTTTATTGCTATCTCTTATCTTGAATCTATTTATTCTTTAAATTTAATAATATAATTTAGAAATAAAATTATGAAATAATAATTAAGTTTAATGTTGTTACGATAACTTCACCTTTTTTAGCGACAATAATCACTCAAGTTTTATGTAATGTTCTTAAATCTATACTAATGTTCTTGCCTATTGGATTAGAACCATCAACCACTTAAAAGAAAATATGTTTTCTATAAACATTAAATCACTATCCTAGAAACCCTTGGGACGAATTACATAAGCCTTTTATTTTACAACAGTTCCCAATTTTTAGCTTTTGATAACCACTAAATTGTCACCATATTCTTTTGCTCACTCGAATATGGCAAGGAATGCAGCTTCAAATTCTGAAACCGAAGAGGACTTGAACCTGGAAACATTGCCCTAGTTGCATACGGCTCCATTAGTTAGCCATACAATTTTTTTAGTCATGTGAGTATGTTTAGTAACGGCTTCTCATAATTAAAGCCATCAATATAGTAAAATAATAAGAACGTTTTAAGAAACTACAATTCATCATATAATTTTGTACTTTCATTTAAGAAAAAACATTAATTCAACTCCTTGTTGGCTTTTTACCTCTAAATTAGTCTCAATTTTATCCCAAAACTACCAAAAAAATCATTACAATCTAAATCACGCAACTAAAGAGTAAAGACGACGATTTTTTCCCGCGTTCCACACTTGTTTGTTTGTATTATTGCCACACATATTTTATAACCTTCTTTCTTATCTACAAATTCCATATTATATTTTATTAAGATAAAGTATTCACTAAGGGCATGTTTGGTTGGAGGTAATGGAATGAAGGAGGAATGGAATGGGAGAAGGAAATTGAATACACAAGGGAATGAAATAGATATTTACCATTCCTTTTCCTTGTTTAGTTAACCTATGGGAATGAAATCAATTATTAATTTTTATTATTTGATATCCAAAAAAATTATAGAAATGACATAGAAACAATAAAAACACTTATATCTCAAAATACTTTTTAATCCAACAAAAAAAACCCTACAATGGCGACGATGGTAGCTCCAGCGACGAAAATGATGGTGGCGGTGGCGATGGTGGTGGCGACGGCGGTGGTGTCGACGGAGTTGGTGGTGGTCCGATGGTAGTGTTGGTGGTTGTTAGGTGGTGGTGTTGTTGAAAAAGTAGGATGAAGGAGGAATGGAATAAAAAAAAAGAATGTGGGGTGGAAAGAAATGGTTTTGATGGAATGAGATTCCATGTGTAATGGATGATTCCATTCAATTGAGCAACCAAACACCACTTTTTTCATTCTCAAGTAATGAATCATTCAATTTTTTACTGTCATTCCTGGATGCTACCTAATAGTAATGATTATTTATTTGACACATCATTAATAAATTTACTTAATGAAATAATTAAGAGGTTAAAGAAAATAAACCTCTAATCATTAACCCATTATAAACGTAAATAAAGTTTGTATATTAAAATCAGATATATCTTTTAAACTGTTAATAAATTATTACTATTTATTTCAATAAAATTTGGTGCTCACCTAAAGCGCCCAATGGTGATCCAGAATTCTTTTTAGAAGGTTTACTATTTTCAGATGTTTCAATTTCATATAGTAGAATATAAAAAAAAATTTGTATTGGTTCGACAGTTTGGGTTGGTTAAGGTTCATCACGTAATAAAATTTATGATACAATAATAAAAAAAGACATCCTTTAGAAATTAAAAAACATGTAATATAAATACAATTGTCTTTACATATTAAAAAAAACTACCTATAGTTGTTCCGAGTTTTCATCTTTTCAAATCGTTGCATTGCATCTTTGACCGAAACTTATTAGAGGAACTCCTTTTCTATGTAACAAATACAAGAATCGTTCACGTATCCATCATCCATCCTACATATCAAAATTTAAGTTTCAATGATTGCACCAACAAGATCGTAGCTTTTAACAATCAATTTTAAGTTTCAACAATCAAATTAGGGCTTCTATTAAGTAATAAACGCTTATACACAAATTAACTTGATACAATTACAAACTAACAAATTAAAAACTTAAACCAGGAGAGAGTAGTCATTGGTCCGAAGTCCTTGGCAAGAGCATAGTGCTGCATTGCAGGCCGATGGCAAACATAGTGGCTGGAGGCGGAGGCTTGGCCGGAGTCGAAACAGGAGGCTGGGGCAAGGATAGTTTTGGGTGGAGAGACACGAGAGTAGCGGCTGTGTTCAATGTTCTATTATGTTAAAAGTTTTAAAACCCTGAACATGTAAAAGAAAAAAAAGCTGTGTAACATGGTACCTGAACTCGGGACCTCAAGTTTATTAAACCCAAGCCATTACACGACTTATTATTATAACATGTTCACACCTATGTTATAAGGAGGATCACTACATTTTTTCTATATCTATACTATTATTTTGAAACTCAAAGGGTCCGTTCGTTTCACGGACTTTTTTTAAAGGATTTGGAATTGGAATTGGATTTGGAATTGGAATGGAATGGAATGTTTGAGAATCCATTTCATGTGTTTGGTTGGTTAGTATGTATTGGAATTGGAATCTTCTTCATTCTCGGGTTTTTTTTTTGTTTTTCTTTTTTTTAAGAAAGAGGACAACGAAGCAAACGTTTTAGTTTTTTTACATTTTTCGTTTTTGATTTATATTTTGAGTTATGATTTTTTATTAATTTTTTTGAATTTTTTTAAGGAGTTTTTATTTTCCATAAAAATCCTTTAAAATAGGTGGGATTTTGAAATCCCATGAAATGTGGGATTTGATGGGATTTCGTTTCCATTCCTATTCTTTCATTTAATTAAACAAACATATCAATTCATGGGATTTAAAATCTCATTCCTTAGAATTCCTTTCAAATCCTTAAAATGAACAGGACCAAAGAGTTTTCATAACCCCTGATATTATGTAGGTCCGTCCCTAAAAGAGCCTCTAGAGCACTTTCAAATTACTGGAATTTGTTTTATGTATTAAAACTGTAATTTTTTATATAGTAAATTACTTTTGATAATGAAATTAAATAATTTATCAGATAGGATCATTTGAGTTCGTTAACTGAACTCGTTTGTGTTCGTTATCCAACTTCATCATCATTTTTATGGATGTGGGACATTCTTATCCATGAATCATCTGAAATACGTATGAATGACTTGGACCAATCAAACATCACCGGATATGCCCGAATTTTTATACATAAATATCACAAACAACTAAATCAATTCATCACACTAATCTTATCCTTCTTCCTTTTTTAAGTTTAATTTATTTTTATAATAATACCCTTACTATACAAGTTTTATGGATTTTTTTTTCTTTAAAAAACAACTCATAAATCATTATACACTGTACATATAAGTTATTACACAAAATTCTTTTACTTTCCCTTCATTTTTCAACTACCTCTACTTGAGTGAGTCTAATCCAAGACGAAATGTCAACCGTTATACTCTATACTAATTTTGACATTTAGGCCTCACTCACCTAAGAGCAGTTTGTAGTAACGGTTAGTCATTAGTCGGGTGGTGGGATGAGGACTAAGATTAATAGGGATTAATCGACGACGATAGTGGGGTGGGGACTAGCGATTAATAGGGATTAATCAACGCCTAGTCTGGATTTTTACAACCATGCTCAAAAGTATAATCAATGAGGAAACCTGCCACTATAAAAAAACCACATTGAGTCAGGTTTCAAACTTGAGAGTTGACATATTAAGAATCTCAAGCCTTAACATCATCCCATGTCATTATACTGTACCAAAAAACCAATTGCATCATCAATTTGGGAAAGTACATTAATTAGTAGTTACGCAACTAATGCATCTTAGACTAGTAATTTGGGACTGGGGTATAATTTTCTGATGATTCTTTAAAGTGAGAAACTAATTTTAACGTCTGTTTGGTTCATTAAATTCTAAAAGTATGTGTTATGATTTATTTAATTAAAAAGTACATAACGCCTTGTCATGCACATAGTATATTTTAACTAAACAAACTATTTATGGCGTTAATTTAATGGCGCCACCCATTTTGATACCCAACTTGAACAAGCTTGTTTTGGTTTAACAACACATAGCCTAATAGTTGAAACTGAATTCACAAAATATTTTTTTAAAATTCATGTTTTGCTGGTTAAAAAGGAAATTGAATTAATTCTGTTCGATTTTATCAAACCTAGGAAATTTAGGATTATTAATGTGACTAAAGGAATAATAAACATCATAATGAAATGTTTGAAACTTTCAGGACCCATGAACAGTGTTTCTATTTTTTTTTAAAGTTCTAATTTATTTTATTTTTAATGACCAAACAAGATTTTATTTAGAAACTTGGGTTTTAATAATATCATTTTTTGTAGTTGGCCAATAATATCTCATCTTAGAAAATAGTTGTCACCGATGCCATTTTCCACACTAATTCTTTTAATTGGAACTTCGTTAAAGAAAAAACTTAACCTTGTTAAATTTTTTCCAAGCAGATGTTTAAGGTTTTTTTTATTGGAATGAGGATACGAAATTATTGATATAAAACTTACCTTGAAACGGCGCTTCAAGCGGGTTGATTTTTGTTAATTGGAAGTTTAAATACCCGAATTGAAGCACCGTTTCGTCCTTTGGAGCACCGTTTCGAAGTAAGTTTTACATCTAAGTGGAATTATTAAAATCTAGTTTGCCTTTTATTAGACCATTCTCAATCAATTCCCTAAAATTATGTGAGAGGGATTTGCAAATTATATGGTATGGTTATAAGTGGTTGTGAGTAGATCAAAGAGAAAATTTATATGGAAAAGTTAAATTTGGGGTTTCACTATAGATACTGTATAATTTTTTAATATTTTCATAAAGTAGTTGTTAGTGAAAGAGGGAGAAAATATGATGATAAATGTATAAAAATTATTATTTAATTAAACAGGAGAGAAAAAATACAGTGTTTTTAGTATAATTATATGATATATATATGGATATAGGGTAGGGAACGGGCTGGGAATGCTCTTATAAACGCTCCAAATAACAAGATGTTAAAAAATAAATAGGGGCAAACACTATATTTCTACAGTTTATTTTCCTTTATTAATAACTAATTTTAACAAATATTAAAAAGTAAATAGAGGCAAACAAACCATCCCCAAACTTACAAAAGGTCACAAAATTTTTCCTCTTCTTTACTTAGTACACCATTTGTTTTAACTTATAAGATATCCAGCTCTTGTTAATAGCATATATTATTCCTCACTTTCCATATAAATCATAGGGCAATTAGCCCCATGATTTTTCGCATGGTCTTGCTTCCATGAGTAGTTTTTTATGATCAAACGGCGTATCGTACACCAACTTTTAACCGCATTTCAAACCTGATCTGAAAGCTTGCATTGCACCAACACGTGATTAGCCAATCTCAATATATGTCACAGCCTCCGGCCCCTATACCCTGGAAGGGGAGCCGCGAACATTGAGTAGTGGTATTGGTTTTTATTAAATTAATTTGTAGCGGAATATTTCATCAGAACCGTAGTTAGAAAAAATGATCAGAGTTATAAAAACATCATGATTCTTATTTCATAAAATGGGATTAAAACCCATTTTTATACAAATATAGGTTTTATAGGGATAAACCATAATTTACAAAACATGTTTCTTTATTCTGGTAGCAAGCCACTTATTTAAGCTGGAAGCGCACAAGTATCATTTCTTTGTCTCTAACAAGTCACCTGAAACATGTTTAAAAATATTTGATCAGCAGGAAATACTGGTGAGTACATTCACTTATAAACGACACATTTTATAGTTACAGCATTAAGATGTTTTTACATCTGCCTACTTACAAATTACCGAAAGGTACTTGTCACTCGACCGTATCTGTGACTGTGGTCATATTACTTATTGGCTAGCACTTGTCCAATAAGTAACGTGCAATAGCCCAGTAGGCAAGCCTTGTATACAAAACCCTACAATACCAGTAGTAACCATCCCGCAAGTCTAAAAAGACTTAATTACTATAATGTACTTAAAATACTTTGAAAATATATTTGAAAACATTTGGACTATCTGTCATGAGTTTAAAAAAATTATCATGGCAATATTGGAAAATTAGTTGTCTCACGCAAATGTGAGTTGTGCAAAAACTTGAATGTCTCATCTTGAAAGTTTATATTTAACAAGCCTCCTGATATTAAGCACCTAGATTAAGCACAATGTAGTATATCTTAGTTATAGACCCCATAATCATAACGATAATCACGTGACATGAAACTTATACGATGGCACAATGTCTTACCTTGTTCAGGTAGAGCTTTCGGATTCGTGTATTATAGTTCTTTCATTCGGAGAGGCAGCGTTACAACTATCGTGGCATTATACTAGTACTCCTTAATATGTAAGAAAATTTGAGAGAGATCAGAATTTTGAACGAGTTATGAAGTCCAAATTTCAACCCTATTTATACTTGAAATTGGGCTCCTTCGCGTAGCGCCAATGAACCTATACAGCTGGTTCGCATCGCGGGAAGTAGGTATAGGGTTGTTGAGTCAGCCTTAGCTATGCCACGTGGAAGGCAACGTGTCACCGTTGCGTGGCTCTCACGTCGCGTAGCGCGAAAAACATCTTCGCGTCGCGCGAAGGACGGAAGATTTTCTGGATAACTACTACTGCCTCGTGTAGCGCGAAGAAACTTAACTTCACTCCTTCGCGTAGCGCGAAGGAACAAAAATACTAAGGCGGCGATGCGAGCGTGTGCCCATGCTCGTCGGGTGCTTCACACCCTCCACTAGGACTACTGGGTGTGATTTGGCACATAAGAATGTAATTATGTGAGCTTTCTTCCTTATAAAGAGCTTACAAGTTTTATAATCTAGCGATGTGAGACAAGAATTAGAAATCTTATTAATACCATGGTGGAAGTCTTCCAGTTTCTTTCCTCCACCAATGTGGGATGAAATTTTACTTCCTTTACTTTCTCCGTTCTTCCTTTTATTTCATTTCTTCTGTTTTCCTTTTTATTTATTCACTTCTTCTTTTGATTATTTTATTTCTTTTTGATTATTTTTATGGTTTGTTATAAGTTAGTTAGCTAAAACTAGGGCTGTTAATTCCTGACACAAACCAAAACCCGAAACGAAAAAATATATGTTTTGGGTCGGTTGGCGCGACCTGTTTTCTTAAACAGGTCAACCCGAACCCAACACATTTAAAAAACAGGTCAACCGGAACCCAACTCGTTAAAAAGTGGATTGACCTGTTACCCTGTTTAACAATTTTAGAGAAGTTAATACTTTAATTTTAGAGATAAGAAGTTTTAAAATTTAAAGTTAAATATATACATTTTTAATTTTTCACATATCAATTATCTTTTAAAAGTAAAACTAATTTCTTTTTACACAATTTATATCTACTTTTTACTTGCAACATTTTATTTTATTAGTTATAACTATCTATTCTCTAGTTATTTCATTCGTTTGTTCTTATCTTGAGGTAAATATGTGAACTTAAGTTTGTTAATTGAGAATGAGATATAAATACACAACAGTAATTAGATTTATCACAAATTATTAACAAGTATTTATGAATAAGAATAATTAATTTTTTAATTTATTACCAAGTCAATAAGTATTACTCATACTCGTATATGAATGCAAAATGGGTTAACCCGAAACACAACCCGAGCACGACACGAATTTAAATGGGTCGACACGACACGAATAAAAATATGGGTTGGGTTAGGGTTGAAGAATCCCAACACGTCAGCCTGCCAACCCGAAACCTATTAACCTGTCAACCCGCCAACCTGACACGATTGACACCCCTAGCTAAAACAATTATATAAAATTAAAATTGTGACAATTGTATATGGGAATTCAAACTGGTAATTTTAACAAAGAGTTAACTGCACGATTGGTCTATATGGTTTGCAGATATTATCCGCTTGATCTTCAAACATAATTAATTACAAACTTGATCTTAATAGTTATAAACTTATTACTATGCTGGGCCAGATGTGTGAATTTTGTAACTATGGTTGTCTCTTACCGGCTAAGGCCATTAAAATTTTCATCTAAGTCTGTATAAAATAACCAAACTGCCCTCAATAGTAATAATAAGACTATTTGTTGTGGGCGTCTTTAGGGTGGGGGGGGGGGGGGCTATTTGGGGGTAACATTGGAGAGGAATACCGCAGAGGGGTGATATTTGGGGTGGGGGGGTTGTGAAGAAGATGTTGAGGGTGAGGTGGGCCATCCAACTTTTCTCTCTTTCTCTCATACACACACGCATATACACACACACACACACACACACACATGATGGAGCAACAAACCACAACAGGGCTTAATAAAGAGGGGCTTCGAAATCCTGTTTCCTACGTGACGATGACGTGGAGGGGCTATGTTGCCTCTCCATAGAGGACAACCAGTAATAATAATATTCGAACATAAAAGGACCAACGTATTCTACGTACGATGATAGGCATATCATATGCCCCACCGGTATTTGGTTGGCAGCGTTTGAGGCCCCGTGTACAAAATCCTTTTGGCGTATACCAATTTGGACCATGGTATAATACGCCAAGCTCTTTTACCCCTTTCATCGAGTTTATACCAGCATCTCATTGTAAGGCCCCGTTCCCGGTAACCCTACTTTGGTGTTGGATTTACTCATAAGCACAGTTCTAAAATCAGAGTTAATTAAAACTTTCACGGAATAATTTAAAACTTTAAACATCACATTACAAAACATTCATTTTTGTCTTAGCATGCAAATTGTCTATCCATAAACATTAATTAAGACAGTCATGACACTTCTTCGTAGATGTCAGTCTCTCTAGCTCATGCCATGTGTCCCTCCTCAAGCCAGCTGCCTCAACCTATTTGCCCGCGTGCATACTAAAAGTCAGCTACGCTGAGTGAGTTCTAGATAATCAATTAACATACATTACATTCACATCTTTACTCATACGTGTCCTAAGATACGTATTCGTACCTTACTTACTATCACTTCTTTCATACATACTTTATTTACATGCATACGTACTTACATACTTTCTTTCATAACACCCTATGGTATACCATAAGCTATTCTATCTTAAACATCTCAGATATTATAAGGGTCTGGTCCCTAACATCTCAGATATTATAAGGGTCCGGTCCCTATCATCTCAGATATTATAAGGGTCTGGTCCCTTCTGTCTCGAATAACCATACATTTATCATATGTGCGTACTTTACATATCTTCTAGTATGGTTTGGCGTTTTGATGATCCCTACCTTATTGACCGCAACTTCTGTATTTATTATCGCCTTCATTGCTGCTCCTCCAGTAGATATTGATGGTATTCGTGAACCTGTTTCTGGATCTCTACTTTATGGAAACAATATTATTTCGGGTGCCATTATTCCTACTTCTGCAGCTATAGGTTTGCATTTTTACCCAATCTGGGAAGCAGCATCCGTTGATGAAGGGTTATACAATGGTGGTCCTTATGAACTAATCGTTCTACACTTCTTAACCCGCTATTAAAGATATGGCAGAAATAAATAATAGAAAAAGAGCTCCAGTATAAAGATCTATATATCCACACTCGTTCATATAATCATTATGTAACAACACATTCAATGCACACTCATACACGTATCACACACTTACTAATCAAGTAAGTGTATTATCTACCACATAGGAGTATGCACACAGCCCCAAAAACATAACAGATACAGGGGGCTAGAACTCACCTGGAGTCAGTTTCTCTCGCCGTTAATGATAATGCCCCTCCTTAGTTGTGCACGGCTAACTGTACAATACATTATGCGTGTCAATCATCCATTACTACTACTTTCTACATCTAAGTTAATCAAGCCCTCAACTAACGGGGGTCCGGGGGCAGCGCCCCTGGTAGCGGGGTCTAGGGGCGGCAGCCCCTAGCAGGGTTCAAGGGGCAGAGCCCCTGGCTGGGGTTGAGCTGCCAGGTCAGCTTAGAAAAATTTTAATTTCGTTAAGAAGCCTTAATCAAGATTTCATCAGAAAATGAATTTCATGAAATTTCGCATGGAAAAATTTCGCTTCGCATGGAAAAATTTCGCTTAGCTTGGCCCATTTCGCTTCGCATGGCCATTTCGCTTCGCATGGCATGCGATGCGAAACCCTTTTCGTGCAAAGTAGACCCGATTCATCTTATTTTGTTAATTTAGAGCCAGTTTACCCCGAGACTCTTCCTTAGAACCCGTCTTAGCCCTTTTTATGGGTTTCGGGTTGTACCAACTTTGTATACCCGTGTTTCTCATAGTTCCACCGTCACCTTTTTAGCTTAAAATGCACCCAAGAGGTTATAACTTACCAAGTTTATGTTTTTCTTACATTTTACATCCCGATCTACCATTCTATCAGTTTGCATGTCGAAACCGACCTAAAACTTAACCTTTTTAACCCAAACCCACCTTCGGTTCTCGGGTTCGGTTCAGATCTGAAACAACTCGAGGATCTGGACGTGATTCTTGGTGTTTGATGACGTTCACACACGAGGTTCGTTCTTCCTTTTTGCACGGATTTGGATCCCGAATGTAGAGAGAAAGCGTGTTTGAGTGTGTGTGTGTGTGTGTGGTGAAAGGAAACAAAATTGTGAAAGGGTGGAGGGGTTGGGCTTATATAGGAGGGTTATAGGCCCCACAACCCACTCACAATTCCAAATCCAAATATTATCCAAACACTTAACACACGACTAACTTAACGACACACAGTTAATAACAAAACTTTCTGTTATTTATTATTTAACAAAAGTTGAATGTTACACTCGTGTATGCACTCACATCGATACATGAGACGGTAAATACTCAATACAATTTTGTAAGTTTGTAGCAATCTCTATGTGCTAGAAGTTTACATAGAATCCAGTTACTCAAGACTGATTAACATTCTCTTATGTCGCGTTAGTTCACACTTCTCGTGTATGAACTTTACTTTGGACCACATAGTCATGGTGAATCCAATTCTCTATATCATGACTAGAATAGCATATACTCGTCTCCATTCATATCTAATAACTTTAATGAATGAAAAGAGCCATTTTAAACTCAAGCGTAATCCATTTCACTCATTCAAAATAGATAAGAAATTAAAACTACTTCATACTCAAAATCCTCCAAACATGCATCTGCATATGACCATTATCCATGTAGTTTACTAACCATGGAACATTATACATGTGAATTGAAATAGGCTATCACTAATGAATATATAACGTGAAATTCTAAAGCTCTTACTCATAACTTCTAAACCAACACAAGAACTTCACACAACTTAAGTTGTAGGTAAGAAATCAACATACCAAACGTTTCTTCTCCAATAAAGATGTTTTTTAATAATCTTAGGAGCTGTTTGATAGCCTTTTAATAATTCATAACATCTTAACGGTTAAAAGCTAGCCTTAAGTCTGAATGGTTAAGAGGTAACCATTAAAATGTAGCATCTTAGCCATTCAGACTTAAGGTTATGCAGCCCCTTAATGACCATTAAGAAGCTACCAAACAGCCCCTTAGTGACATGTTTCCTACTTTCCTATCACAATTTCTAGAATTAAAGCCTCATTCATGGTAAATATTTTATTTTATCATTTTTCTCTCCAAATACTAGAACACCCAAACCTAATGTCCAACATTAAACTCAATAAATAAATAAAATAAAACTAAGAGCATGTTTGGGATTGAGTTTGAGAAATGCTTATTGGTTTTTTCAAAAAGTCATTTTGAAAAGCCAGAACTTAGGACTTTTGAAAACTGCTTTTTAACCCTTTCAAAAAGCTAAAATAAAAAAGATTTTTGTGATTGCTAAAAACATTTTTAACTTATTGGCTTTTTAAAAACACAAATAAAGCAATAAACATTTTTCAAACTCAATCCCAAACATGCTCTAAGTCATGATCTTCAGCCCAAGTGATTGAGATGAGACATTCTAAAACTTCATTTTAAAAAGGAGGAAGTGTACGTTCAAGTCCCACTTTTAACAAAAAAATATATATGTGGGGTTTCAGGTTGGCTAGTTTTCTCACATATAGTTTGTTTTCTCCATAGAGTAAAATGAAGATATTTGGATGAGTCAGTAGCCCGTCAGTAATCCAAATTGTCGTTCAAAGAAAAAAAAACTTACTAAAAAGCTCAATCAATATAAATAAAACTCTTGGCATAAACTAAAATTGAGATGTTACAACTAAACCCTCTGCCATGTCGGGTTTCAATACGTCAAAGAGTTATCACCACCCAACACCATTATGTGTTACTGACATGGGATGGAAGCAGGAAAAAATTGCTAGAAACTTTATAGCAAACTTTTGGAGTTATTTATCCATTAATTTACCTTTTTTCACAATCCTGTCTGTCGGCGTACGAATCAACCATTGGAGTAATTACTCTCATTAGTCTCCTCACTTGAAAAGAACTTGTCCTTGAATATTGGATTAGAGAGTTTTAGCCAATGTTTCAAAAACTTATAAATACAGTCGGTTATACTTGATTTCGGGTAAGGAGCCAACACGATATAGCCCGATTATTAGGGCTGGCGTATTGGTCTTCATAAATACCACCGATTTTTTATTAAATACCGGTTTTGGCCAAGCCTTTTTTGAAAAAAAAATGGCCCATTAAATCTTTTAACCTACGATTTACACCTTTTAACCTAGCGCAAACTAATCGACTGTTCCTATACCCATATGCCATCAAACTCGCAACCAAACTTCCTGTTGATATGCGATTAAATCAATTCTTCCTAGCAATCTGCCATCAAAACTTCTCAGCCGATTTTAGTGGTGAGTCATGTGTTCCAAGTCCATGAACTGTATATGGATTTGTTATATTAACATTTTAGTTGATTATATATGGTAATATCTCTTAAAAGAAGTTCCTTGTTTTGGATTATTTTTTGTATGATCAACTTTTGAGATAAACTTTTATAATGAAATCATGTATTTTTGGATTATTTTTAAGTTGAAGTTGTACTTTTAGGAATTATATGATTAACTAGTCAACCCAGTTGAACTTCCGGTACAATCCGATTCAACCGATTGTATCATTTTTTAATCAAACCTGATACGATTTCACTTTTAGCCGATGATTTTTTTTCAATTCTCCACTCCCGTGAATCTATCCATCGACACCGTACCGGCACCTTTGATTCATACTTCCATCCACTATCGATTTTGTTGTTGGTTCAATACCTTCCATCATAGACACACAAATGATGTTATTAAAGTCACTATATTCGTTATCTTTATCATTTCTCCTCCTCAACTTCTTGATTCTCCATAAGAGCATTCTCATCCAACCTCTTATATTATATGAGGGGTGTTTTTATAATTTAGAGAGTGATTCAGATTATTGTGAGTGAAGAGTTTTTATATTTTAGAAAAAGTAGTGATTTTTCTGTATATTTGAAAAGTTACTGTTCGTCTGTTATAATTTTTTAATATATTTTAAAAGTGGTTGTGAGTGAAGGAAAGAAAAAATGTAATGATAAAAGGTATAAAAAGCATTATTTAATTGAAATGGAGAGAGAAAATAAAGTGAGTTTTAGTGTAATTTGGTTTAGAGATAGGGTGGGATGAGAATGCTCTAATAATGTCTATTGTTACATCCAACGTTATAATTGGGGTTTTTATACGCTTGTCGTAACTCGTAAACCATTGTATTTTGATGTGACACACATCATCGATTCATCGTTTGCGAGATTTGCTGGTTTCAGCATATTAGTTATCAACCTCATGTCGAATAAGAAGTTGAAATAAGGGAGGGACCTCTTCATGTTGACAAGTTGTCGATAGCCACAAGTCGTTTGTGGATTGTAGTGCTTGAACACATGGCAAATGTTTGTTTGTTCTTGTGACTTAATTAGTCAAGTATTTTACTAACAAATTAACCAACAAGTTGCTGCAAAAGAAATCTAAATCAATTAATCTCTTAAGTCATTGGTTCGTTATATTATGTGTCGCTTACATACATGTACATATGTTATGTACATGGAAGCATCAAACTAATTTTTTGTCATATTTGTTTAATAACACATATATTGGTATATGTGTGTAGATTATATAAATAAACGAAACATAAAACTATTTTGTTCTTACTTTTTAAGTTATAGAATTATGAGAAGCAAGAAACGTAGTATTTGCATTACTTTCTTTTATTTAAAACTTTTTATGTTTCGAAAATGAGTGTTTTTGGTTTTTAAACTAGTGTTCTGGTCGAATGTGTGTGCATATGATTTATGTTTTCAACATTAACGAATATTACTGCTTGCCTTGCTGAAAGATTATTATTTACAACTCCTTTTATGTATGTTGAAAAGGTGTGTGATTGACATCTAACTCAAATTGAAATGGGAAATAAATTGTATAAAAACAAAGCAAAAATATTCAAAGATTCGAATCCGGCTGGAACAAGTAACCACTGGGTCGAGAAACCATATTTGCATATGGATTGATTAATTATAAGGGTTGTGTAAAGTTTGTGAGCCTTACCGTTGAGGTCATCCAATGCTCTCCATAAGAACATGGAGGTTGAGTTGCTCAACCGCATGTGACATTATAACACTAACAAGTTCTGATACCATTTAATGCAAAACGGAAGCACAAATTATATACAAAGAATTATTCTTAATATTAATAAACTTTGAAAAATACTAAATGAATGAACTATTACTTGAGATGCCGTTTATAAGGATTTTTAAATTTGAAAGGTTTGGAAATTTTACAAAATTAAAATTATAAATTGACTAATAAATTGTAAGGCCCCAAACCGGTAGCCCTACTTTAGCGTCGGATTTACTCATAAACACAGTTCTTGCAATCAGAGTTAATTAAAACTTTAGCGGAAACGTTTACTTGAAACATTCGTTACAAAACATTCAATCTCTTCTCTGATACTATAAAACAAATCATTAAATTTAAAACATCTTTTCTTCCATCTTAAGATGCCAGCCGTTCAATCCATGCCATGTGTCATCCTCATGCTAGTTCTTTGGTCTGGTCACATGCGTGCATACTAAAAGTCAGCTACGCTGAGTGAGTTCTAGTTAATCAAGCAACTTATCATACAACCACTACATGCATCATATACGTATCCGAAGACACGTAGTCCACTATCTAACCTGCTTACCTTACCACTTAGCCTCTTATTTACACCTACCACCTTACCACTTTGCCACTTTAATAACGTATAACATTATGCCACTTTGCCACTTTAATAACGTTTAACTTTATGCCACTTTGCCACTTTGCCACTTTAATGACGTAGTCACGTATAGGCTTACCCTACCACGTACTATCGTCATGCCACTATCACTCTTACTACACCCTTGCCACTTCTAACACGCTCTACCTCTACTTATCTACAACATGCTTCATATCATTTACATAATAAGCAAGTCACATCATAGCATACATACACACTAATAACCACTTGGCAATCACTGTCCTTGGCGATGCGTGCAATATCCGAAGATCGTTCACGCACCAACAAGTATTATATAATAGCTACCTCGTATAACACCTATAGCATACACTTACCACTTAAGGTAAGTGTATTCACACTTCACATCGAGTATGCACACAGCCCCGAAAACATAACAAGGAAATGGGGCTAGAAACTCACCTGAACTCTGCCTCTTCCTCCGATAGTTGTAAATCCCTTCTTTAACTGAGCTCGGCTGACTGTATAAGTTACACGTATCAATACTCGTCTGATCTAATCTGGCGGCCTAGTATTAGCTTACTTTTACTTATCGCTTATAAGTTATTTTCTAATCGAACTCGACTTTAGGCGAAGTTAAACCTTAGGCGAACTTAGCTTTAGGCGAAGTTAAACCTTAGGCGAACTTAGCTTTAGGCGAAGTTAAACCTTAGGCGAACTTAGCTTTAGGCGAAGTTAACCCTTAGGCGAACTTAGCTTTAGGCGAAGTTAACCCTTAGGCGAACTTAGCTTTTAGGCGAAGTTGTCATCAGGCGAACTTAGCTTTTAGGCGAAGTTGTCATCAGGCGAACTTAGCTTTTAGGCGAAGTTGTCATCAGGCGAACTTAGCTTGCAGGCGAAGTTCATCAGGCGAACTTAGCTTGCAGGCGAAGTTCATCAGGCGAACTTAGCTTGCAGGCGAAGTTGTCGGCTGCAGCTACTGTTCGTCCTTAATCATCTTCGTTTCTTAACCAAACAACTCGATTTAGGTATCCACGGAATCGTCTGACCAGCGCCTACAAACCCCAACCATCAAATCGGCCTAACATCGATGTTTAAGAGGTGCGATTTAGGCATATAGGTTACGGGTTCCTTTATCAATCGATTAACCCATCAAATCGTAACCATTTTCAGTAATATTTGTTGTTTTAGGTTCGTTTATAACAAACTAACACAGATCTATGATTTCCCAAATCAAACCGAACCTATACGAACGATTTCTAACTATAAACGTACCTTGAACAAGTCGAACTACGAACCCGGTTAAGCCTTGATGTTGTTTTGGTCCGTCACGACGTTCCAGCACTAACTATCTATTCTCTAGTTATTTCATTCGTTTGTTCTTATCTTGAGGTAAATATGTGAACTTAAGTTTGTTAATTGAGAATGAGATATAAATACACAACAGTAATTAGATTTATCACAAATTATTAACAAGTATTTATGAATAAGAATAATTAATTTTTTAATTTATTACCAAGTCAATAAGTATTACTCATACTCGTATATGAATGCAAAATGGGTTAACCCGAAACACAACCCGAGCACGACACGAATTTAAATGGGTCGACACGACACGAATAAAAATATGGGTTGGGTTAGGGTTGAAGAATCCCAACACGTCAGCCTGCCAACCCGAAACCTATTAACCTGTCAACCCGCCAACCTGACACGATTGACACCCCTAGCTAAAACAATTATATAAAATTAAAATTGTGACAATTGTATATGGGAATTCAAACTGGTAATTTTAACAAAGAGTTAACTGCACGATTGGTCTATATGGTTTGCAGATATCATCCGCTTGATCTTCAAACATAATTAATTACAAACTTGATCTTAATAGTTATAAACTTATTACTATGCTGGGCCAGATGTGTGAATTTTGTAACTATGGTTGTCTCTTACCGGCTAAGGCCATTAAAATTTTCATCTAAGTCTGTATAAAATAACCAAACTGCCCTCAATAGTAATAATAAGACTATTTGTTGTGGGCGTCTTTAGGGTGGGGGGGGGGGGGGGGCTATTTGGGGGTAACATTGGAGAGGAATACCGCAGAGGGGTGATATTTGGGGGGGGGGGGGTTGTGAAGAAGATGTTGAGGGTGAGGTGGGCCATCCAACTTTTCTCTCTTTCTCTCATACACACACGCATATATACACACACACACACACACACACACACACATGATGGAGCAACAAACCACAACAGGGCTTAATAAAGAGGGGCTTCGAAATCCTGTTTCCTACGTGACGATGACGTGGAGGGGCTATGTTGCCTCTCCATAGAGGACAACCAGTAATAATAATATTCGAACATAAAAGGACCAACGTATTCTACGTACGATGATAGGCATATCATATGCCCCACCGGTATTTGGTTGGCAGCGTTTGAGGTCCCGTGTACAAAATCCTTTTGGCGTATACCAATTTGGACCATGGTATAATACGCCAAGCTCTTTTACCCCTTTCATCGAGTTTATACCAGCATCTCATTGTAAGGCCCCGTTCCCGGTAACCCTACTTTGGTGTTGGATTTACTCATAAGCACAGTTCTAAAATCAGAGTTAATTAAAACTTTCGCGGAATAATTTAAAACTTTAAACATCACATTACAAAACATTCATTTTTGTCTTAGCATGCAAATTGTCTATCCATAAACATTAATTAAGACAGTCATGACACTTCTTCGTAGATGCCAGTCTCTCTAGCTCATGCCATGTGTCCCTCCTCAAGCCAGCTGCCTCAACCTATTTGCCCGCGTGCATACTAAAAGTCAGCTACGCTGAGTGAGTTCTAGATAATCAATTAACATACATTACATTCACATCTTTACTCATACGTGTCCTAAGATACGTATTCGTACCTTACTTACTATCACTTCTTTCATACATACTTTATTTACATGCATACGTACTTACATACTTTCTTTCATAACACCCTATGGTATACCATAAGCTATTCTATCTTAAACATCTCAGATATTATAAGGGTCTGGTCCCTAACATCTCAGATATTATAAGGGTCCGGTCCCTATCATCTCAGATATTATAAGGGTCTGATCCCTTCTGTCTCGAATAACCATACATTTATCATATGTGCGTACTTTACATATCTTCTAGTATGGTTTGGCGTTTTGATGATCCCTACCTTATTGACCGCAACTTCTGTATTTATTATCGCCTTCATTGCTGCTCCTCCAGTAGATATTGATGGTATTCGTGAACCTGTTTCTGGATCTCTACTTTATGGAAACAATATTATTTCGGGTGCCATTATTCCTACTTCTGCAGCTATAGGTTTGCATTTTTACCCAATCTGGGAAGCAGCATCCGTTGATGAAGGGTTATACAATGGTGGTCCTTATGAACTAATCGTTCTACACTTCTTAACCCGCTATTAAAGATATTGCAGAAATAAATAATAGAAAAAGAGCTCCAGTATAAAGATCTATATATCCACGCTCGTTCATATAATCATTATGTAACAACACATTCAATGCACACTCATACACGTATCACACACTTACTAATCAAGTAAGTGTATTATCTACCACATAGGAGTATGCACACAGCCCCAAAAACATAACAGATACAGGGGGCTAGAACTCACCTGGAGTCAGTTTCTCTCGCCGTTAATGATAATGCCCCTCCTTAGTTGTGCACGGCTAACTGTACAATACATTATGCGTGTCAATCATCCATTACTACTACTTTCTACATCTAAGTTAATCAAGCCCTCAACTAACGGGGGTCCGGGGGCAGCGCCCCTGGTAGCGGGGTCTAGGGGCGGCAGCCCCTAGCAGGGTTCAAGGGGCAGAGCCCCTGGCTGGGGTTGAGCTGCCAGGTTAGCTTAGAAAAATTTTAATTTCGTTAAGAAGCCTTAATCAAGATTTCATCAGAAAATGAATTTCATGAAATTTCGCATGGAAAAATTTCGCTTCGCATGGAATTTCTCTTAGCTTGGCCCATTTCGCTTCGCATGGCCATTTCGCTTCGCATGAACCATTTCGCTTCGCATGGCATGCGATGCGAAACCCTTTTCGTGCAAAGTAGACCCGATTCACCTTATTTTGTTAATTTAGAGCCAGTTTACCCCGAGACTCTTCCTTAGAACCCGTCTTAGCCCTTTTTATGGGTTTCGGGTTGTACCAACTTTGTATACCCGTGTTTCTCATAGTTCCACCGTCACCTTTTTAGCTTAAAATGCACCCAAGAGGTTATAACTTACCAAGTTTATGTTTTTCTTACATTTTACATCCCGATCTACCATTCTATCAGTTTGCATGTCGAAACCGACCTAAAACTTAACCTTTTTGACCCAAACCCACCTTCGGTTCTCGGGTTCGGTTCAGATCTGAAACAACTCGAGGATCTGGACGTGATTCTTGGTGTTTGATGACGTTCACACACGAGGTTCGTTCTTCCTTTTTGCACGGATTTGGATCCCGAATGTAGAGAGAAAGCGTGTGTTTGAGTGTGTGTGTGTGTGTGTGGTGAAAGGAAACAAAATTGTGAAAGGGTGGAGGGGTTGGGCTTATATAGGAGGGTTATAGGCCCCACAACCCACTCACAATTCCAAATCCAAATATTATCCAAACACTTAACACACGACTAACTTAACGACACACAGTTAATAACAAAACTTTCTGTTATTTATTATTTAACAAAAGTTGAATGTTACACTCGTGTATGCACTCACATCGATACATGAGACGGTAAATACTCAATACAATTTTGTAAGTTCGTAGCAATCTCTATGTGCTAGAAGTTTACATAGAATCCAGTTACTCAAGATTGATTAACATTCTCTTATGTCGCGTTAGTTCACACTTCTCGTGTATGAACTTTACTTTGAACCACATAGTCATGGTGAATCCAATTCTCTATATCATGACTAGAATAGCATATACTCGTCTCCATTCATATCTAATAACTTTAATGAATGAAAAGAGCCATTTTAAACTCAAGCGTAATCCATTTCACTCATTCAAAATAGATAAGAAATTAAAACTACTTCATACTCAAAATCCTCCAAACATGCATCTGCATATGACCATTATCCATGTAGTTTACTAACCATGGAACATTATACATGTGAATTGAAATAGGCTATCACTAATGAATATATAACGTGAAATTCTAAAGCTCTTACTCATAACTTCTAAACCAACACAAGAACTTCACACAACTTAAGTTGTAGGTAAGAAATCAACATACCAAACGTTTCTTCTCCAATAAAGATGTTTTTTAATTATCTTAGGAGCTGTTTGATAGCCTTTTAATAATTCATAACATCTTAACGGTTAAAAGCTAGCCTTAAGTCTGAATGGTTAAGAGGTAACCATTAAAATGTAGCATCTTAGCCATTCAGACTTAAGGTTATGCAGCCCCTTAATGACCATTAAGAAGCTACCAAACAGCCCCTTAGTGACATGTTTCCTACTTTCCTATCACAATTTCCAGAATTAAAGCCTCATTCATGGTAAATATTTTATTTTATCATTTTTCTCTCCAAATACTAGAACACCCAAACCTAATGTCCAACATTAAACTCAATAAATAAATAAAATAAAACTAAGAGCATGTTTGGGATTGAGTTTGAGAAATGCTTATTGGCTTTTTCAAAAAGTCGTTTTGAAAAGCCAGAACTTAGGACTTTTGAAAACTGCTTTTTAACCCTTTCAAAAAGCTAAAATAAAAAAGATTTTTGTGATTGCTAAAAACATTTTTAACTTATTGGCTTTTTAAAAACACAAATAAAGCAATAAACATTTTTCAAACTCAATCCCAAACATGCTCTAAGTCATGATCTTCAGCCCAAGTGATTGAGATGAGACATTCTAAAACTTCATTTTAAAAAGGAGGAAGTGTACGTTCAAGTCCCACTTTTAACAAAAAAATATATATGTGGGGTTTCAGGTTGGCTAGTTTTCTCACATATAGTTTGTTTTCTCCATAGAGTAAAATGAAGATATTTGGATGAGTCAGTAGCCCGTCAGTAATCCAAATTGTCGTTCAAAGAAAAAAAAACTTACTAAAAAGCTCAATCAATATAAATAAAACTCTTGGCATAAACTAAAATTGAGATGTTACAACTAAACCCTCTGCCATGTCGGGTTTCAATACGTCAAAGAGTTATCACCACCCAACACCATTATGTGTTACTGACATGGGATGGAAGCAGGAAAAAATTGCTAGAAACTTTATAGCAAACTTTTGGAGTTATTTATCCATTAATTTACCTTTTTTCACAATCCTGTCTGTCGGCGTACGAATCAACCATTGGAGTAATTACTCTCATTAGTCTCCTCACTTGAAAAGAACTTGTCCTTGAATATTGGATTAGAGAGTTTTAGCCAATGTTTCAAAAACTTATAAATACAGGCGGTTATACTTGATTTCGGGTAAGGAGCCAACACGATATAGCCCGATTATTAGGGCTGGCGTATTGGTCTTCATAAATACCACCGATTTTTTATTAAATACCGGTTTTGGCCAAGCCTTTTTTGAAAAAAAAATGGCCCATTAAATCTTTTAACCTACGATTTACACCTTTTAACCTAGCGCAAACTAATCGACTGTTCCTATACCCATATGCCATCAAACTCGCAACCAAACTTCCTGTTGATATGCGATTAAATCAATTCTTCCTAGCAATCTGCCATCAAAACTTCTCAGCCGATTTTAGTGGTGAGTCATGTGTTCCAAGTCCATGAACTGTATATGGATTTGTTATATTAACATTTTAGTTGATTATATATGGTAATATCTCTTAAAAGAAGTTCCTTGTTTTGGATTATTTTTTGTATGATCAACTTTTGAGATAAACTTTTATAATGAAATCATGTATTTTTGGATTATTTTTAAGTTGAAGTTGTACTTTTAGGAATTATATGATTAACTAGTCAACCCAGTTGAACTTCCGGTACAATCCGATTCAACCGATTGTATCATTTTTTAATCAAACCTGATACGATTTCACTTTTAGCCGATGATTTTTTTTCAATTCTCCACTCCCGTGAATCTATCCATCGACACCGTACCGGCACCTTTGATTCATACTTCCATCCACTATCGATTTTGTTGTTGGTTCAATACCTTCCATCATAGACACACAAATGATGTTATTAAAGTCACTATATTCGTTATCTTTATCATTTCTCCTCCTCAACTTCTTGATTCTCCATAAGAGCATTCTCATCCAACCTCTTATATTATATGAGGGGTGTTTTTATAATTTAGAGAGTGATTCAGATTATTGTGAGTGAAGAGTTTTTATATTTTAGAAAAAGTAGTGATTTTTCTGTATATTTGAAAAGTTACTGTTCGTCTGTTATAATTTTTTAATATATTTTAAAAGTGGTTGTGAGTGAAGGAAAGAAAAAATGTAATGATAAAAGGTATAAAAAGCATTATTTAATTGAAATGGAGAGAGAAAATAAAGTGAGTTTTAGTGTAATTTGGTTTAGAGATAGGGTGGGATGAGAATGCTCTAATAATGTCTATTGTTACATCCAACGTTATAATTGGGGTTTTTATACGCTTGTCGTAACTCGTAAACCATTGTATTTTGATGTGACACACATCATCGATTCATCGTTTGCGAGATTTGCTGGTTTCAGCATATTAGTTATCAACCTCATGTCGAATAAGAAGTTGAAATAAGGGAGGGACCTCTTCATGTTGACAAGTTGTCGATAGCCACAAGTCGTTTGTGGATTGTAGTGCTTGAACACATGGCAAATGTTTGTTTGTTCTTGTGACTTAATTAGTCAAGTATTTTACTAACAAATTAACCAACAAGTTGCTGCAAAAGAAATCTAAATCAATTAATCTCTTAAGTCATTGGTTCATTATATTATGTGTCGCTTACATACGTGTACATATGTTATGTACATGGAAGCATCAAACTAATTTTTTGTCATATTTGTTTAATAACACATATATTGGTATATGTGTGTAGATTATATAAATAAACGAAACATAAAACTATTTTGTTCTTACTTTTTAAGTTATAGAATTATGAGAAGCAAGAAACGTAGTATTTGCATTACTTTCTTTTATTTAAAACTTTTTATGTTTCGAAAATGAGTGTTTTTGGTTTTTAAACTAGTGTTCTGGTCGAATGTGTGTGCATATGATTTATGTTTTCAACATTAACGAATATTACTGCTTGCCTTGCTGAAAGATTATTATTTACAACTCCTTTTATGTTTGTTGAAAAGGTGTGTGATTGACATCTAACTCAAATTGAAATGGGAAATAACTTGTATAAAAACAAAGCAAAAATATTCAAAGATTCGAATCCGGCTGGAACAAGTAACCACTGGGTCGAGAAACCATATTTGCATATGGATTGATTAATTATAAGGGTTGTGTAAAGTTTGTGAGCCTTACCGTTGAGGTCATCCAATGCTCTCCATAAGAACATGGAGGTTGAGTTGCTCAACCGCAGGTGACATTATAACACTAACAAGTTCTGATACCATTTGATGCAAAACGGAAGCACAAATAATATACAAAGAATTATTCTTAATATTAATAAACTTTGAAAAATACTAAATGAATGAACTATTACTTGAGATGCCGTTTATAAGGATTTTTAAATTTGAAAGGTTTGGAAATTTTACAAAATTAAAATTATAAATTGACTAATAAATTGTAAGGCCCCAGACCGGTAGCCCTACTTTAGCGTCGGATTTACTCATAAACACAGTTCTTGCAATCAGAGTTAATTAAAACTTTAGCGGAAACGTTTACTTGAAGCATTCGTTACAAAACATTCAATCTCTTCTCTGATACTATAAAACAAATCATTAAATTTAAAACATCTTTTCTTCCATCTTAAGATGCCAGCCGTTCAATCCATGCCATGTGCCATCCTCATGCTAGTTCTTTGGTCTGATCACCTGCGTGCATACTAAAAGTCAGCTACGCTGAGTGAGTTCTAGTTAATCAAGCAACTTATCATACAACCACTACATGCATCATATACGTATCCGAAGACACGTAGTCCACTATCTAACCTGCTTACCTTACCACTTAGCCTCTTATTTACACCTACCACCTTACCACTTTGCCACTTTAATAACGTATAACGTTATGCCACTTTAATAACGTTTAACGTTATGCCACTTTGCCACTTTGCCACTTTAATGACGTAGTCACGTATAGGCTTACCCTACCACGTACTATCGTCATGCCACTATCACTCTTACTACACCCTTGTCACTTCTAACACGCTCTACCTCTACTTATCTACAACATGCTTCATATCATTTACATAATAAGCAAGTCACATCATAGCATACATACACACTAATAACCACTTGGCAATCACTGTCCTTGGCGATGCGTGCAATATCCGAAGATCGTTCACGCACCAACAAGTATTATATAATAGCTACCTCGTATAACACCTATAGCATACACTTACCACTTAAGGTAAGTGTATTCACACTTCACATCGAGTATGCACACAGCCCCGAAAACATAACAAGGAAATGGGGCTAGAAACTCACCTGAACTCTGCCTCTTCCTCCGATAGTTGTAAATCCCTTCTTTAACTGAGCTCGGCTGACTGTATAAGTTACACGTATCAATACTCGTCTGATCTAATCTGGCGGCCTAGTATTAGCTTACTTTTACTTTTCGCTTATAATTTATTTTCTAATCAAACTCGACTTTAGGCGAAGTTAAACCTTAGGCGAACTTAGCTTTAGGCGAAGTTAAACCTTAGGCGAACTTAGCTTTAGGCGAAGTTAAACCTTAGGCGAACTTAGCTTTTGCCGAAGTTAACCCTTATGCGAACTTAGCTTTTAGGCAAAGTTGTCATCAGGCGAACTTAGCTTTTAGGCGAAGTTGTCATCAGGCGAACTTAGCTTTTAGGCGAAGTTGTCATCAGGCGAACTTAGCTTGCAGGCGAAGTTCATCAGGCGAACTTAGCTTGCAGGCGAAGTTGTCGGCTGCAGCTACTGTTCGTCCTTAATCATCTTCGTTTCTTAACCAAACAACTCGATTTAGGTATCCACGGAATCGTCTGACCTGCGCCTACAAACCCCAACCATCAAATCGGCCTAACATCGATGTTTAAGAGGTGCGATTTAGGCATATAGGTTACGGGTTCCTTTATCAATCGATTAACCCATCAAATCGTAACCATTTTCAGTAATATTTGTTGTTTTAGGTTCGTTTATAACAAACTAACACAGATCTATGATTTCCCAAATCAAACCGAACCTATACGAACGATTTCTAACTATAAACGTACCTTGAACGAGTCGAACTACGAACCCGGTTAAGCCTTGATGTTGTTTTGGTCCGTCACGACGTTCCAGCACTAACAAGCTCGGGTTTTCGCCTTCGGATCTTGGTTCGGGTTATAAGATGGTGTTGTGTGTGTTTTGGTGGTGTATGGAATATGTGAGAATGAGGATTAAATGGTGATTAATGGTATTTATATTTAGGGATCATGGGCTTAAGCCCATGGACTCTCCTTCCTTCTTTCATAACCCAAGTCCATAACCCATATCCATTACCCAACACTAGCCCGACCCATACCAACTCCTACTCTATTTATTTATTTCCCAGATAACCCGAGTAAACTTTCCCTCTATTATTAAGTAATACAATTAATATTATTTTGGAAATTTCGGGATGTTACAAGTCTTCCCTCCTTAAAGAGGTTTCGTCCCCGAAACCTAGCTTATTTCTTTAAAAGGAATACCTTTTTCTTTATAATCGCACACTTTATTGAATCACCTTTGCTTTCTGAGTTATCCTTCTTACTCCCGACTTTGCAGCCATCGAATGGTGGTCATGTGTTTTAGCTATTTAAGGTAGCTTGTCCATGAGGCTCTCGATGTCTCAAGTCTCGTCTCGTCTTTCCAAGGGCTTCCTTTGATGCTTTTGTGACAATTTGGCAACTCTCTTAGCATATCTGACTACAAGCTCCAAACGTGACTTCTTCATTACTTTTTGCAGTTGGAGTCATGTTGTTTTCGTATATCGCTCTGCCTCAGATTCTTCTCGTGTCCGCCTCTTTTGTAACAGTCATCTATCTTATCTCTAAGGAAACACAAATGTTATCACTCTAGGAATTATTTAGCA
This sequence comes from Bidens hawaiensis, assembly GCF_021521415.1. NCBI lineage: Eukaryota > Viridiplantae > Streptophyta > Magnoliopsida > Asterales > Asteraceae > Bidens > Bidens hawaiensis. The sequence continues at coordinate 527,061 of NW_027491544.1, read as the reverse complement.
CGTGATTCGTAAGGTAAGTAGTTAATGACGTTGATCAAGTGTAATTAACTATTTGCGTTACTCCTCAGGTTCTACATACTTCCCTTCATGATTTCACTTGTGCTTGTTTATACTCTTAAACAGTTAATCAGTTAAGATCAATTAATCATATCCCTAACCTAACTCATTCTTCATTTAGCAAATAAGCCAACATTAATATACACCATTTACCATACACTTTACCATTACTGAGCTTGCTTGAGTGACACATGGCTATCTTGAACTGGCATCTTCTTTCTTCCTTATTTTAAATCCCATTCTCTGTTCGAGTCTAAACACGTAGGATGCTTAAATCTCTCGAACTTATGCTCTGATACCAACTTGTAAGGCCCCAAACCGGTAGCCCTACTTTAGCGTCGGATTTACTCATAAACACAGTTCTTGCAATCAGAGTTAATTAAAACTTTCGCGGAAACGTTTACTTGAAGCATTCGTTACAAAACATTCAATCTCTTCTCTGATACTATAAAACAAATCATTAAATTTAAAACATCTTTTCTTCCATCTTAAGATGCCAGCCGTTCAATCCATGCCATGTGCCATCCTCATGCTAGTTCTTTGGTCTGATCACCTGCGTGCATACTAAAAGTCAGCTACGCTGAGTGAGTTCTAGTTAATCAAGCAACTTATCATACAACCACTACATGCATCATATACGTATCCGAAGACACGTAGTCCACTATCTAACCTGCTTACCTTACCACTTAGCCTCTTATTTACACCTACCACCTTACCACTTTGCCACTTTAATAACGTATAACGTTATGCCACTTTAATAACGTTTAACGTTATGCCACTTTGCCACTTTGCCACTTTAATGACGTAGTCACGTATAGGCTTACCCTACCACGTACTATCGTCATGCCACTATCACTCTTACTACACCCTTGTACTTCTAACACGCTCTACCTCTACTTATCTACAACATGCTTCATATCATTTACATAATAAGCAAGTCACATCATAGCATACATACACACTAATAACCACTTGGCAATCACTGTCCTTGGCGATGCGTGCAATATCCGAAGATCGTTCACGCACCAACAAGTATTATATAATAGCTACCTCGTATAACACCTATAGCATACACTTACCACTTAAGGTAAGTGTATTCACACTTCACATCGAGTATGCACACAGCCCCGAAAACATAACAAGGAAATGGGGCTAGAAACTCACCTGAACTCTGCCTCTTCCTCCGATAGTTGTAAATCCCTTCTTTAACTGAGCTCGGCTGACTGTATAAGTTACACGTATCAATACTCGTCTGATCTAATCTGGCGGCCTAGTATTAGCTTACTTTTACTTTTCGCTTATAATTTATTTTCTAATCAAACTCGACTTTAGGCGAAGTTAAACCTTAGGCGAACTTAGCTTTAGGCGAAGTTAAACCTTAGGCGAACTTAGCTTTAGGCGAAGTTAAACCTTAGGCGAACTTAGCTTTAGGCGAAGTTAACCCTTAGGCGAACTTAGCTTTTAGGCGAAGTTGTCATCAGGCGAACTTAGCTTTTAGGCGAAGTTGTCATCAGGCGAACTTAGCTTGCAGGTGAAGTTCATCAGGCGAACTTAGCTTGCAGGCGAAGTTGTCGGCTGCAGCTACTGTTCGTCCTTAATCATCTTCGTTTCTTAACCAAACAACTCGATTTAGGTATCCACGGAATCGTCTGAACAGCGCCTACAAACCCCAACCATCAAATCGGCCTAACATCGATGTTTAAGAGGTGCGATTTAGGCATATAGGTTACGGGTTCCTTTATCAATCGCTTAACCCATCAAATCGTAACCATTTTCAGTAATATTTGTTGTTTTAGGTTCGTTTATAACAAACTAACACAGATCTATGATTTCCCAAATCAAACCGAACCTATACGAACGATTTCTAACTATAAACGTACCTTGAACGAGTCGAACTACGAACCCGGTTAAGCCTTGATGTTGTTTTGGTCCGTCACGACGTTCCAGCACTAACAAGCTCGGGTTTTCGCCTTCGGATCTTGGTTCGGGTTATAAGATGGTGTTGTGTGTGTTTTGGTGGTGTATGGAATATGTGAGAATGAGGATTAAATGGTGATTAATGGTATTTATATTTAGGGATCATGGGCTTAAGCCCATGGACTCTCCTTCCTTCTTTCATAACCCAAGTCCATAACCCATATCCATTACCCAACACTAGCCCGACCCATACCAACTCCTACTCTATTTATTTATTTCCCGATAACCCGAGTAAACTTTCCCTCTATTATTAAGTAATACAATTAATATTATTTTGAAAATTTCGGGATGTTACAAGTTTGAAACAAAAGCGTTAATAAATGTGTAAATTATGTTAATAAATGTTTACATGTTTGCCATAAAAAATGCAAGGTTTTTTTTTTTAATGATAAACATGGTGTTTAAGAGTTGGGATCCATCTTCTACGGTTGAAAGAGTTGTTGTGTGAGATTTATGAATAAATAACCTGAGCACGGGTCTTCAATGTTGGCGATTCACTTGTGTGGTCGGTGACAAGAGGTCTGGTGGTGAAGGTGGTATCATCGTGGTCTATGTGATCGGAGGTAGGAAATGAGGGGTGGTGAGCCCATCTATTTATTACATAACTACAATAGAGCCCGTGTGATACATAGGTTGTTAAAAAGTAAAATAAAAAAGTTAAATTTAATAATATACATATTAATATATCTTAAAGATTCATAAGATATAAATAATTTACTAAAATGCATAGATTAGTAAGAATAATTTGTATTTGTATTTTAAAAGTAATAAAATAGAAAGTTGTGAATTTATACCAATTAAAAAAAAGAGAAGATTAACATCAATTAATCCTAGTTGAGTTGGTAAGTCATAAACATTTTAAAAGTAAGGTATTGAGTTTAATTCTCACCAATAACATACTTTTCATTTATCATTCATGAAGGAAAAATTGTAAAAACGAAAACTTATACACTTGAAGCCTATGTGGAGGTACTAATTGATTGACAAGTGGTATGTGTTGCTTTAATATATATGTAGATAGTTAGTAGCGGGCTATTGTAGGTCATTGTCCTTTTTTTTAAAAAAAATACTAAGTTTAGGGACTTTTACATGCAAAAAAAAGTGGGGAGACTTTATGAGAAAAACCAAAAATAGATTGGTTTTTTACAGCATTTGTCCTTTAAGGTCAACATATATGACATCATATGAGTTAAAGCCCCTAACTCATGTTAATTCTATCAATTTAAAGCCCCTAAAACATACATAATCTTTATTACGAATCCTTTGTGTTCCTATAATCCTAGCTATCAACTCGTTTTTATCAATCTACTTTTGGGCTAAGCAGTTAATAAGGAAAAATATAAATATCGGTCCTTGACCGATACATGATATATCGTTTTTTGCGGTGAGATATCGGTTATTTAACATCATGTATAAATTTATATGTATATATATTGTATATGCATATAATGTTAATTTTATAAGTTTTATGTATACTTTAATAAGTTTGAAGACCAAAGTATAAAATAGCAAAGATAGAGTGGTTAATTATTATAAGACAAAATAGCAAAAGACGTCCTTTATGTTTGATCGTCTTTTTAGTAGACGTCCTTTAACAAAAGAAATAGCAGAAGACGTATTTCATGTTTCAAATCATTTTCATGTTACGTCCTTTGTCACTAACCACGTTAATTTTTTTGTTAAATCTTGACATGTGCAAGGCACATAAGGGTAGTTTTGTAATTTTACAATTTATTTAATAATCAAAACTAAAAGAAATAAAAAAAATATAAATCTCTCTCTCTCTCTCACCAGATTATCGTCATCATCTCTTCATCTTCATCTCCACCCATCATCTTGGTCTACACCCACCATCTACAACCACACACCACTCTGAACAACCGCCGTCGTCGACAACCACCGACACCAATGTCGCCGACAACAGCCATTGCCACCCACGCCGCCGACAACAACCACCGCCACCCACGCCGCCGACAACAACCACCGCCACAAACACCGCTAACAACCACTTCGTTCATATATGTTCGGACTCTGCAACACGACATAAAACAAGCTCAGATTTCAACCAATTTCGTTTTGATCTCGTCTGAAACCAACAAACCCTAAATCAAACTTTTCATCTTCAAATCTTCAATTATCAAACCCCATATAAAAAATCACCAATCTGCTTTTCTTGATCTATCTGCAATTCTACATCTCCCCGTCTCTCTCTTAATCCCCGTTTATTTCTTTACAATTCTCCAACCAACCACCACCACCCATCGCTGACTGCCACACCACCCCAGGCACTCACCACCAGCCGCCTCCACCGCCAATTCAAATATCACGAAAACTTTATCAACTGGAATCGGATTAGGGCTTTGAAGATTATTTGGGGGTTTTAAAGAAGGAAAGTGATGAACAGTTGGGGTAAACCCTGCAATAATAAAAACCCAACTAGGTTTTGATTTTGAAATCAAGGGAAAGTGAGAACAATCCCTTACTAGGTTTTGATTTTAAAATTAGTCGAACATCCAATTCAAATCTCACAACAACTCAAATCACCAATCTGCTTTTTCATTAACCCTCAAACCCTTTTTTCTATTTCAGCTACCTCGTTTTTCTAGTGAGGTGGTATGGCGGAAAAGTAGCGGGACGTCGGTGACGGTTTTGGTGATGATGGACGGTTGATGGACGGTGGAGAATTGATGGACGGTTGGAGGTGGAGATTGATGGACGGTTGGAGGATCCTTCGCCGGAAAACCAGTTTTGGTGGTGATGGGTTGGATGGTGATGATGAAGATAATGGGGAGGAGATAATGTTGAAGATAAACGAGTTTTTTCAAGAGGACAAATCTTTAGTCTAATTACACAAACAGTCCTTAAAGGGGTAAATGACCACACTGCCCTCATGCGCAAGTCACATGACCATATTTAACAAAAAAATTTAACTGGGTTAGTGACAAAAGACGTAACGTGAAAAAAATTTGAAACATGAATTATGCCTTTTGCTATTTCTTTCATTAAAGGACGTCTAATGAAAATCAGGTCAAACATAAAGGACGTCTTTTGCCATTTTGTCTTATTATAATACATAAAGTGATTTTACACCTTTCATGTAAACTAGAGAAAGAAAGAGCGGCTAAATGTGAAAATTAACTTGATTAAACCTAAAAACTAATGAACACCCATTCACCGCCGTCACTTCCTTCTTCAACCTTTACCACCCCCTTCATTGTTTTCCAGCAGAATGGGCAGCGCCGACGTCGGAATTGACGTCAGAAATATCCATGAAGTAGATATCTTATCTCGAAGTACCATCTTATAGTGCAAATTGTAGCTATATAAGCGAATCATGTAAGTAAAAACATAAAAATGGCCCAAACCGAGAAAATCGGTGATACAACTGATATTATTGCGCAAAATATCGGCGATATATCAGCCATTATCGCCGATAATATCGGCACCGATATTATGACCGATATTTTGCACCGACATCTTACCATGGGTCCGATAACCGTTATATCACCGATATATAGGCCGAGTTAACTGCATTGCTTTTGGGTAATACATATAGTAATAGATAGGGCCGGTCCAATATTTTTAGGGGCCTAAATTGAGTTATAAAACTGCTTTAAAAAACAATTTCAATTCATTCCCTTACGATTCTAATAATTGCTATAGTCAGATTGTTATATATGCCTTTAGATTTGATTACATACTTTTCCAGAATCCAAAAATCAAACAAGCATCCAAGTACAATTAAAATAGGACCAGAAAGTTTGTGTACAAATAAATTTGAAAGAATAAAAACTGAAAATTAAAATATCAAAATGGCATCAATAGCTACACTTATTTTTACCAAGTAAAAATTGTGAATAATATTTAAATTAAGGCGGTAGCAAGGATTCGAAATAGCGTCTCCATACTACATGGTTGAACAGCTGCCACCACATCACTGCAACAATCAATCAACTTTATATATGTGAATTTATGTAAAAATTGAGGCCCTGAGACTGTTTATGGAGGGGGGGCTTTAAAGCCCCCACGTAATCGCCACGTAGGAACGGGGCTTTAAGCGCTTCTCCATAACGCACTGCTGTAGTTTAAAGCCCATTTACCATGCATGTATGTATGCATGTAAGTATGTATGTATGAGAGAAGAGAGTGAGAAAAAGCACATGACCCCACCACTTCTCCCCTTGCCATCCATCTTCACCATAGTGCCCAACCCCTATACCGCCCCTTGGCGGTGTTCGCCGCCCATATCGCCCATAGCGGAAGGTCTAAAAGTTTGGTGGCCTAGTAATAGATAATAAAAACCTCATAAAGTTGATCTTTTGAACCCACTTCAAGTCATGATGACTAGTCAATCAATCTTGGGGTAGACAAACTTTAATGCTTATATTAATATTTTTCGTAACTTACATAGAAAACGAGATTCAATCTTTTAGTGTGATTTATAAGCCGAAGATGCAACGGTTGATTAAAAGAAATATAAGGTCTTGTATTAAATAGGTTCAAATAATTCCCAAGTACAAAAAATAATTTTAAACATTTCATATTTTGATGCTTTTGAACAATTTTGGGGCGGCGGTGTTTGCTCGTTTGTTAGTAAGTCAAAACAAGAAAAGTTTCTCTAGGATCAAGTTGAAACAAGTAGCGAAAATTTTGATATTTTGACATTCTGGAAACTAAACTCGTCTCGATATCTTTGTTTTATTTTTAACGGCTTAAAAATGGCAAACTAGCAAGATGCTAGAGCCACAAACCATAAAACAAATTAAAAGTTGAAATTACACCAATTATTCCAACGAAGAGAATTAACCAAAGACTTGACATTCTCTCTAAATTTAGTCTCCGATGTAACCGTGCTTTCAAAAATGGCTTATTTTTTGCCTTCCAAATGCACCGACAAGCCGTCAATATAATAAGTGCTTTCTTCCTTATACCCAATGGAGCCGTTTTATGAATTTTGAGAAGATCTGGGACCGTAAAGACGAAAATAGGGGGAATATGACACCAAGAGCTAATGAAGTTCCAAACTCAATTTGCGATTTTGGCAAGAAGTGAGTAAATGGTCTGCCGTTTCCTTAAGATCCTCACAAAGATCGTCTCGATATCTAACTCTCTTTAAGATGGAGAAAGGGAATACTTATTATTTTTGTATGTTTGTTTAATGATTTACTCAATGCTAATTATATTTATGGTTATTAGATATTTTGGATATTTTGATTTGCAGTCAGTTTACAGTGCTGGTGGTCGAATATTGACGTCGTATAGAAGCTCATTTCATTCTCCTATCCTTGAGGCTAATACCTGCACGCAAGATTGGGTTTGAAAGAGCAGAACGGAACTCAATGAATATGAGGATTTAGAAAATTTTGACGAATTGCAAAAGGCATTTTTCTATTGATTATTCATAAAATGTTAATTACATTGGGATGAAGTTTTAGTATTAATGTTATATGAATTGTCTGTTTCAATGTTGAAAGTTTGAAATGATACAAATTATTTGAATGATTTGGTTTTGATTAAATTGATTATGATATTGTTATAAATTCTCTTCGTTCTTCTTTATTAAAATCTATCTAAACTATTCGATAAAAATTCAAATGAATCAAATCATATAAATTCAAGACAGAATTACAAAGTTGGCAGCCCAACTAACTTTAATATAGTGCAAGTTTTCACACCAAAGCCCAATTACTGGAGCCGGAAACACCGCTGCCCCCATGCAATTTGGCAGCCCGACTGTTTCTGCCCGACCTAAGACCAAGTTCTTGCTCGACCCGACATTGCTAACATCAAGAAATGGAATAATCGAGAATCCTAAGTAACAGGCTAGGCCGCTAAAGTAGCTAAAGTAGTGATAAATCCTGTTAATAAAACAGGTCCTATAATAACCTGACACAATTGGACCGGCCCACATTATAATGGTCCAGTCCTCGTGTTTGATTTTGTGCAGTTTTTCGTTTCACTTTCATTCCAGTTCGGCTTGGTTTGACCCATTGCACACTCTACGCACTAGCTTTACTTGCATATATGTCAATCTCAACCTCTATATTTAAACAACGTCAATATAGAATGTAACTAGTAAGACTCAACCTGCACTTTGTGGTCATGATGGCGTGACGGAATTCGATTGGTATCTGCTTGTTTCGTTAGGGTACCAATAAGGTAATTGCACTCTTATTAGCAAATGAATGAGAAACCCATCAACAAAGTAGTAATACGCCCAAAAATATGATGTCATTAATGGAACACTATAAATAGTGAATTCCCTCACATGATTAAGTGACAACATCAACAACAAATGATATATGTGTGTGAGTGAGTGGATTAACATACAAATTGAATTATCATGCTAAGCGTGCAAATTAAAAAACAAAAATCTTAAAAACTGGTGGTAACATTTTTTTAATATCGGTTTGTAAAATAATTAGAGTAATTATTGCTTGTGTGTACTTACTTGATCAATAGAGTAATTTTACGTATAACTAGAGTAATAATTGATGTGATAGAGTAATAATTGATGTAATAGAGTAATACTTATTTTGTTGCATTTCAAATTACACTACTTAAATAAATTATTACTCTACATCTATAAATTAATGTGATACGAAATTACTGTGGGCCTGTAGTTATAAAAGCATGCAAATAAGTACAATACTGTTTATGTACTTAACCCACACTATAAAAAGTAGTTATGCAAGGTAATTACTCTTGTTATGAAAATTGTTACGCTAGTTATAAAAAAGCGTTACTCTAGTTAAATGCAATAGAGTAATTATTGCTTGTAATTACTGCTTGGCCATTGATAGTATCGACTACTAAATTTGCAGCAGCACATACCCTTCCAAATCAATGCTTATCTCTTCAACCGTTGATAACAAAAACAATTGAATGAAAATACTGACAATAACGTGATTTTAGTCATTTGATCTCAAAACAAAACCAACTAAACCCAATTCATATTAACTCTTCGTAACTTCAAGCTCTATAACTTCAATTGATTGATCAATCCGATTACAAGCTTCAATTGATAAATCAATTCGCAAGTTTCAGTTGTTTAACTGGTTATTTATAATTTTGTCACCGTATGTTTTTTTTTTTTCCGTCATTTGATTCACACGGAGGTTCAATAATAAAACCTCTTAGTAAATTATTATAACACAATATAATGTTAATTAACATTTTTTAAACCACAAACTGATATATATACTCTCCACTTTAGTTTATCTACCAAATTGGGCTACAAAACCTTTGTTAATTAATCTATACTATACATCTATACTTTTTATATATAAATATAGTAGTTAGGGACATATTAAATTTTAAGATATATCACTATTGTTGTATGTTGTATAATCAATGATACATAAAATTTTGAAGACTTAGGGGTGACATAGTCTTTTAATCACACATGCAAAGTTAAATATTATGCATTAAAAGATAGTTATAATAATGCACATTCAACTTCAAATCAAGTTTTGTTAATTTTTTAAATAGTTATACATTTAACCCTTATTCTAAACTAATTACCCTCATCACTTTCTAATGACCATAATGTTTTCAAACATCAATATTTTTTAAAGAATAATACATCATAAAAATGAGTATTTTATCCTTTTTAAAATGAGTATGGTATCGCTATACTTTATAAAAATTTAAAAAATTGACATGTTAAGTACGTGCAACGGAGCAGGTTAGGCGGGCTTGGGTCAAGAGACATACCAGATTTGTTACGGGTTAAAACAGTGTACTGGCATCAGTTACGCGTATGATGACGTGTTGCTCGCGTACCAACACTGGATTGCATGTGCACAAGTGTTGTGTGACACACTTAACGGCACCGCTTACGTGCCTGATGTTACGCACATACCGTTGCAATATTTCGCATGTAGTGACACTGGTGTTACGTGTTCGATGTTGGATTTGTGTGCACACTCCGCCGCATCACGCACTCCCTAGTCATCTTTAATAATAATAATAATAATAATAATAATAATAATTGTTTAGTTATTTGGTACTAGAAATGCAAAAGCGATGATTTACCTCATCACCACGTGTGAGTACGATCCGATCAACCGCCAAAACCCTCGGCTTTACAACCCTCTTCTCTTTACACGTGTGCACTTGCACCATCACACGTGTCACCCCCTCCTTCTTCATCACTCAAAACTCCTCACCTCTGCAACTACACTTTCACCTTCTCTCTCACGTTCAACAATGGGACACAATCTGGAGACAAGATCATTGCTTGATGAACTCAAAAGCTTCGACCGAAAAGGCGGCTTATTCGATTTAGGCCATCCCCTCCTCAATCGCATGGCCGAATGCTTTGTTAAGGCCGCCGGTGTACGTATTCTTCACTCATAATACCAATACCGGTATCGTTTGCTCATCCCTAGAATGGATTTGTTATTTTTGCAGATTGGAGCGATTCAGGCGGTTTCGCGGGAAGCGTATATTACGGTTACGGATAGTGAGTATACTAATCCTAGTGTATTTAAATTTGTGAATTTGGAGGAATCATTGGTTGTTGGTGATGTGTTGCAGGTGGAGACCCGAGTTCTATCTCGCCGGAGATTCCTACTAGTCACAAGAAGCATCGGTTTTCGGAGCTTAGAGGTAAAAATAAATATACATGCATCATTAATTTTAAATAAATATTTATGGTCACATATGTAACGTGACGATTATAAATATAAATGGTTATTCATGCAGGAGAAACAAATCGGAGCTCTGTCGAAGCGTTGGTATGTTTATTCCTATCATTTACTAGCTAGATGTATCAGGTTTTAGGGTTACTACATCTTGGACCAGTATGTTTTATATGTTTTGATTTTTTTTTAGTACAACCCTTTAACCGGTTTACCACGTCTACGATTTGATTATAATCAGGTTGACAAGTAAGCCCACTTATTAAAAGCTTTCTCATATTTACAACTTCACTATAACCTGTCAATCCGGTTAAGTTTTAACCACATCTAACCCAATTAAATGGGTCGTGTTAGGGTTGAACACTTTACCGCGCTTATCTAAATATGGTGCACCTGCTAATTTGTTTAGTGTTTACAACATGAGAAGCTTGTTTATTGCTACCCCCCAATCATTGGATAGCATTTAACACGTTTATAATTTATAAACACATCAAATCATAACGATAAATATAAGGTTTTAATAGTTCAACCATTTTCACTTGAGAAGAGTAGGTTACATTTAACATCTTAATTGTTATTCAACATAAAATCAGTTCTGATGTTTGCAATATTATGCGTTTAAATGTTTTCAGATCAAAAGCACAGGGAAAGAATCGCTACAATGGGGTAAACACACGATCAACAATATATCTAAATCGTAAATGTGCTTGTCGAAGCATGAGATGAATCTGACCTGATCCATGACGATGTTTCCACGGATTTCGAGATGAACGAACCACGTCTTGATCTTCTTCTCCGGTTGCTTGAGATCTGCAATGGCCTTTTGGGGGTGTGGAGGTGACTGCTAAGAAATCTCAAGGATCTCTTGTTTACAGACACAAAAATGGTTATGGTGGTGGCTCTTACTGAAAGTGACCAACTCTCAATAAAGAGGTGGAGACCTCCTTATATAGGGAGCCTCATGGCCACCATCATGGTACCCTAATGGGCCTAGCCCAGTTAGGGTTACCTCCACAAAACCCCCTCAGCCCAATAACATTGTATTAGTCCATATAATAAAATAAGCCAAACATAATAAATTTAGGGTCGTAAAACCGGGTTTAGTACCATACCCCTACAAGCCCCCCAAGTCCAGTGTTGCTCCTAGGCGAGCAAGCGCTTAGGTGGAGCGCTGGACTTTATAAGGTGTGTTAGGACATGAGGCGGTTTTTCCCTTTTCTTCGGCCTTGTCTTTATTGTCCGAGTTTTGAGAGGTTTTCTCCATGATGGTGACATGTTGTGATCCTTATGATAATAATGGTGCACTGGCATGAATAAGATATGGCACTCATCATAACAATAGTGGCGCGGGGCCTGATAAAAGATAGAGCGCGCATCTCGATAATAATGTAATGTAATTTGCGCGCGAGGTAGCTTACGAACTGTAAAAATAATGAAGCCTGCGCGCGAGACGACTTACGAGCTACAAGCGCGAGGCGACTTACGAGCTATAAAATAATGAAGCTTGCGCGCGAGGCGACTTACGAGCTATAAAATAATGAAGCTTGCGCGCGAGGCGACTTACGAGCTATAAAATAATGAAGCATGCGCGAGTTGCGGCTTATGAGCTATAATATGATGATAATGACTGGCCCACAAGGGCCTCTTCTACGCAGGATGACTATCCCAACTTGTTTTCAAAATAATAATAGAGGCACAAACGGCCAGATAATAATAATAATGCCATAGGTGCTTGTGCGGCTCGTAGCCGAACCTGCAAAAACATAAACTAAAAGTGGATGCATTACAAAGTTCCCATCCTCGGGCAAATTATGAGGTGTGCCCAACCTACATTGGCGCGCGGCCTATGGGTTTATGAGGATTCCCAACCTTTAAGTTTGGCGCGCGGCCTATGGGTTTGAGGATTCCCAACCTTTAAGTTTGGCGCGTGGCCTATGGGTTTATGAGGATTCCCCACATTTAAGTTTGGCGCGTGGCCTATGGGTTTATGAGGATTCCCAACCTTTAAGTTTGGCGCGTGGCCTATGGGTTTATGAGGATTCCCAACCTTTAAGTTTGGCGCGTGGCCTATGGGTTTATGAGGATTCCCAACCTTTAAGTTTGGCGCGTGGCCTATGGGTTTATGAGGATTCCCAACCTTTAAGTTTGGCGCGTGGCCTATGGGTTTATGAGGATTCCCAACCTTTAAATTTGGCGCGTGTGATATGCGCCACGCTCAGATGTTTCATGCGCAGATGTGATATGCGTGAGCATATGTGATGCGTGAGCATGTGATGCGTGAGCATATGCGATATGCGTGAGCACGTCATCTGCGCCACGCGCAGATGTGATGCGTGAGCATGTGATGCGTGAGCATATGTGATGCGTGAGCATACGTGATATGCGCCACGCGCAGATGTTTCATGCGCTTGCGCATAGGTTTTGGCTTTGTGTCTTCATGACATCCTGACTTCAAGCCTCTTGTCTCTGTCTTGTGGGTTGATCCGCCCCGCTCGATGTTAAGGCGGGTGGGTACCCCTTCAAGCCCCCCCAGTCTAATGTGTGTCTTGTCTCGCGCGAGCGAGGTCAGATAGATATTAGACTTAATAGTTTGTTTTTTCAATAGGGCTTGTTTTTTTTTTCTTTTTTTTTTCTTTTCTTGTACGCGCGTTACGCGAAATTCTATCCCTTTGGTTAAAACGGATCGTCGATGCACGTGGTTGGTTGGTGTTGACATTCATGGCGGCGGAGTCTTCTGCGCAAAACCAAGGAAACGGAGTCGTCCTCCGACCCGCATAGTGGTTTACGCGGGCGCGCATGCATGGCGAAGAGTTGCGCGCGCATGCATGGCGAAAGGTTGCGCGCGCATGCATGGCGGGGAGTTGAGCGCGCATGCATGGCGGGGAGTTGAGCGCGCATGCATGGCGGGGAGTTGAGCGCGCATGCATGGCGAAAGGTTGCGCACTTGCATGGCGGAGTTGAGCGTGCATGCATGGCGAAGGGTTGCGCACATGCATGGCGGGGAGTTGAGCGCGCATGCATGGCGAGGGGTTGCGCGCATGCATAGCGGAGTTGAGCGCGCATGCATGGCGGGGAGGTTGCGCGCATGCATGGCGGAGTTGAACGCGCATGCATGGCGAAGGGTTGCGCGCATGCATGGCGGGGAGGTTGCGCGCATGCATGGCGGAGTTGAACGCGCATGCATGGCGAAGGGTTGCGCACATGCATGGCGGAGAGTTGAACGCCATGCATGTGCGGTGGCAGTCTTTTGCGCAAAACCCACATGGTGGTTTCCGCGGGAGTGCATGCATGGCTGCGGAGTGAGAATCCGCGGGCGCGCGTGCGTGCATGGCAGCGGAAGTCTGTAATCTAGATCTGAGAGTTAGATATGTAATTTTAAACCTAGAATCCAGGTCTGTAATCTAAATCTAGATCTGTAAATCAGATCTAGATAGATCTGAAGCTCGGAGTGGAGAGAATTTAAAACCATCACAGATCCGGAGGCTTGATCATCCGAATCAGGTAGTTTCTTTTTTGGATCTACAAATCCTTTTCAGCTTCATTTTTGCACAGATCTGGAAGCCTCTTTTAGAGCTATGGATCTTTTTGAGCTTTAATAGAACAAATCTTGAAGCCTCTTTCTGTAAACTTCCAAATCTGGGTTTTTCTTGGGAGAGATCTGAGAACCGAGACGAAAATTGAAGGGTAGTTCGTTGCCGTCCCACGGATGGCGCCAATGTCGAAGCATGAGATGAATCTGACCTGATCCATGACGATGTTTCCACGGATTTCGAGATGAACGAACTACGTCTTGATCTTCTTCTCCGGTTGCTTGAGATCTGCAATGGCCTTTTGGGGGTGTGGAGGTGACTACTAAGAAATCTCAAGGATCTCTTGTTTACAGACACAAAAATGGTTATGGTGGTAGCTCTTACTGAAAGTGACCAACCCTCAATAAGGAGGTGGAGACCTCCTTATATAGGGAGCCTCATGGCCACCATCATGGTACCCTAATGGGCCTAGCCCAGTTAGGGTTACCTCCACAAAACCCCCTCAGCCCAATAACATTGTATTAGTCCATATAATAAAATAAGCCAAACATAATAAATTTAGGGTCGTAAAACCGGGTTTAGTACCATACCCCTACAGTGCTATATTCTAAAAATCAAATGTATCACCATCTCTCAGGTTTGGCTGCGGGCATGTATTCAGGTATTACATATGGGTTGAAAGAGTCACGCGGAGTCCATGATTGGGTAAAAACGATTCAAAATCATCTATAATTACAATCTAATTTATGAGACTGAATAATTTGGTTGTGATGAGTTGTTTGTTTTTCGGGTGCAGAAAAACAGTGCGATGGCAGGAGCTGTTACAGGTGCGGCTTTGGCGCTTACATTTGAAGATTCTTCTCATGAAGAAGTTTTGAAGGTGCCATCTCGGGTGCCGCTATATCCGTGGCGGCTAATCTTCTCACTGGAATATTCTAGAACTTTATTCTGCCATGTTATTTCTGAATCATATTTTGTGCAAAATGAGATGTGTATTAACATTTCTACATGATTAGTGGGCTAAGATGTTTTCATGTTGTTTTTATGTCTTGTTATAATTTAGGAGTGTGGGACTGAGCATGGTTCGGTTCAGTTAGTAGGTGAAACAGAAACCGAAGTAATTGGTTATTTGAATATGCAAACCGTTCGGTTTTTGGTTAATTTCAGTTATTTTTGGTTTTTTTCAATTATGTGTTGACATTGCAAAAAAAAAAAGTTAAAAATTGATAATGCATATTTTAAGCTTGTATAAGGACGTGTTAGAGTACCAATGTATCACAGTTCACATATTGAATTCAAAAGACAATAATAATATGTGTTATGTGAAACTATACAAATATAAAGTTGTTAAACAGAGTTTAAAAGTTAAAAGGCATTAAAAATTTAGTCCCGATCTTCATTTATTATCTTATTTATTTATCTTAAAAGTTTAGTACATTTCTCATCGATTGATAATCTCATAATCAATCGGTTTGGTTCGGTTTTTTTTAGGTTTTTTAAAAGTGGATAACCGAATCGAAACCAAATTTCGGTTTTTCAAAAAAACAAATAATTAACCGTCGGTTAATGCTTCGGTTCGGTTTTTTCGGTGCGATTTTTTCGATTAATTCGGTTTTGATTGGGTTAATTCGGTTTTCTGCTCACACCTATGTGGGGCCGTATAGTTTAAATGTGGTTTGGTTGAGAAAAATGTCAATGAAAGGGACTAGATAGCGTTTTTTGCGAGGATGAATCCTAGGGTAGCGTGCGGGAACTGTGGCAAGGATACGGGTGGTGATAGCGTTTCGGTGACAAAAGACTTTGATCTTGATAGGGTGGAGTGGAAAATGTGACGGACAAGTGGTTGAAGACTTGGAGATGCTATTTAATTTGATTGAATTGTTTCACATTTTGAAATGACTTTTTTTAAATGAATTAATTCCAATTTCAGCTCATTGCTTAACCAATGGCGAAGCTTAGTTAGGGCGGGGTCCCCCCTCCCTCCCTGTTTTTTCGCGTAGTAGTTTAAATTTACCCGTTTTCGTCCGGAATTTTTTATGCATAGTGTAAATTTAGGCATTTTCAGCCAAAAATTTGAGCCCCCCCCCTCCCCATCGTTTTTAAATATTTGTATACGTTTTGAGTCCGCCCCCCGGGTGTCTTAGTCCAAAGCTTTGCCACTTTGCTTAACAAAAACATATTAGGATTCCAACTTCAACAAATTATGCGAATCAACAAATTGAAAAATAAGATACAAGTTTAGTTAATATAAAAGAACATTAATGGATAACGATTGATGTTCTTGGTTTGTAGGTATTTTTTTGTATTATAAGATTAAGGGAAGTCGTATTATGACCAGTCATATACTAAATCTAAATTATGACCATGTGACAGAGACCATGTCAACTGCAATATCTGCAATTGTTTATAGATAAGACATGCCATGTCTAGTGCAATATCTATAAATTTTTATAGATACCTGTCATGTGTAGTTCAATATGCACAATCCTTTATGGATACGGCATGTGATCTAGTTTTTAAATTGATTACAAATCTTGGCATACATTTGTTTATATATATATTTGCATTCATAGTTTTGGTCCTACTTTTAAATGTAAGCTTCCACTATAACTAATTTACATAGTTTGTGTTGGCGCTTATGAGCTTGTGAATAAACTGAATAACCAGATCTCAACTAACCCGAATCGAAATCGAAAAGTTAAGCTGAAGAACATAAAACCTTAGGGGTCAACATGACGTAATATTAAGTTAAATCTAAGGTTTATTGGATTTTAATAATCCCTATTGACAAGTATTGGCCGGTAATAATCTTTATTTATTTTATCACCGCTAGCGGTCCCAAATTTAAAAAAGTTGGCCATCAGTGGTCCTCCGTTAAAAAAGACTTAACGGCGTTATACTTTTTTCCGAATTTCAAACTAACGTTTTAGAGCTTTTGGTCAGAATGAGGATACAAGTCGATTATGTAAAACTTAGCTCGAAACGGTGATCCAAGCGACTTGATTTTTGTTAATTGGAAGTTCAAACATCCAAATTGAAGCATTATTTCAGCGTTTTGAAGCACCGTTTCGGACTAAGTTTTACATCAACCGAATCGTGTCCTCCTTCCCCTTAAATCATTAGTTTGAAATTCGGAGAAAAATATAACGCCACCGTTCTTTTAAATTTGGGCCATTGGTATTATTATCGTCCAATCAGGGATTATTAAACCTAAACTAACAAGCAATATCCGTCTGTGAAGGGGGAAGTATTCTTCTATTCAATTCCGTCATTAATTGGTTCTACAGTACAGTACACAAATTCATCCGTCTGATTGATGTACGTTTCTTGCTTAATACTCTATATATTTCTTTCCGGCTCATGAATTTTGTTGTGATTGAAAAATAATCGTATGCTTACCAGAAACCCTAGGATCTAGTTAGCGATGATTACAGGACCTCTTGGCTATTTTATTTAGTTTTTAGAATTGTATGTTGAAGCCCTAAATACCATTATTACCTTTTCTGTTGATTCTATTCATACAATATGCGATTAATCTTGGATGAATCTGTTGCGAGTTCCCTTACTAAACTTTCTGTCAAGTGAAATGGTCAAACCATAGATGATTGATCTATGCTTTTTTTATTTTTGGTGTTTAGGGAACTTGAATAACTTTTAAGACTCGAGATATATTTGACCATGTCTGAGAAAATGAAGGCTGCAGCCTTATCAGCAGCAACTAAAGGGTTGAGTCGTGTTCAAGCAGAACGCGCAGCAGCAAACGCAGCACGAAACGTAAACGCATACGGGCAGAAAGAAGAAGGGCCAAGTAGATGGCAAGAAAAGAAAGAAGCAAAAATGCAAATGTATCTTAACAGTACTGAAAAGCAGCCGACTTTGAACCAAAAAAGATGTCAAAAGTGTCGGCAAACCGGGCACTGGACATACGAGTGTCAAAAGCTGGTACCTGAAACCCCCAAACCGGAAGCCGGTTTGCAAGTTTCACGTGATTTAGGTGGCGTGTTTGTCAAGAAAGATGAGAAAGCTGAAAAGGGTTTGAGGAAGAAGGAGAAACATAGTAAACATAGAAACAGGAAAAGAAGGCATAGGTCAAAGTCAACGTCAGAATCCTCTGATTCGGAATCATATGATGATAGGAAACATAGAAACAGGAAAAGAAAACACAGGTCAAAGTCAACGTCGGAATCCTCTGATTCGGAATCAGATGATGATAGGCGCAGGAAGAGGAAAAGGCATAGCCGAAAGTCTAAAGGAGGTCGGTAATTTGAGCAGTGTTAGGTAGTCGTAAGGAGATGTATTAGCATGGTTTAAACGAATCTAACGTGATTTACTTGTTTGAAGTTCGTTTGTGTTCTTTCGTTAAGGGGTTTTTTTTTTTTATCTTTGTTGGTTTATATGCATATATGGAGGCGTGGATTCAAAAGGCAACCGCTAGATATATAGAAACCCTTATAAGTTGGTAATGCATGGCCTTATACATCTCTTTCATATCTTTGGTGGTATGTAGAGTTGCCATGGTTACTTGATTTACAGCCACGAGACCTTCTGATCAAGTGAATCCATGTTAATAAGCGATGACTCAGTTATTTGTTCTTTTATGGTTGAGTTTGGATCAAATATAAATTAAATTAACGTGCGAACTGTGAGAATCAAATAGTGTAATTATATGTACAACATAGTGTAGTTATGGTGTCGTGTAATTACAGCAATTACATAATAGCGTAATTACACTACGATGTAATTAAATAATTACACTATTTGATTCCACAATTAGCACGTTAATTTAATTTGTAAGTTAACGTTCCACTTTATGGTTTTATCCCCCTATGAGTCGTCGTTCATTAACATGTATTTGCTTGATCAGAAGGTCATAGACGAGTAGGGGTGCAAACGAGTCGAGCCGAGCCCGAGCTCGACTAGGCTCGAGCTCGGCGCGTTTAGCTTACACAGAGCTCGAGCTCTATTTTCAAAGCTCGGCTCGTGAGTAGATTTTCAAGCTCGAGCTTGGCTCGTTTACTATATATCAACTATTTTTTATATAATTATAATTATTTTTATTTATATTTTTTAAAATAACTTTATGTATAAAATAATATATATTATTTAGTTATTTTAATATATATTTTACGCCCTGCTTGCGGTGCGCACATATAATGTATATATGTGTGAACCCTTGGGTGGGCAAAAGTAAAATTGCACTAATTTTGACGTTATTTTACTAATCTCGTGAAAATAACGTTAGAAGTGGCGGAAGGTTAATCAGGCATCATGTGGTGGCGTTGATAGCCGAAAGACAACGGTACATGCACCAATCAGCCGGTGTCCCGATGATTGTGTCTTATGTCCAAGGCTTGATGCAAAACTACTATCGAGCCGGGGGTCTCACCGGAAGCAGCCTCTCTATCCCTATGGGGTTGAGGTAAGGTTGTCTACATCTTACCCTCCTCAGACCCTACCATAGCTTTGCTATTGGTGGGATATACTGAGTACGATGATGATGATGATGATGATGATGATGATGATGATTTAGTTATTTTTATTTATTTTTTCATAACATTATATATATATTAATTAATAATTATTAAATATATATTTTAAAAAATTATATAAATTTCAGGCTCGTTTAGGCTCGTGAGCCGGCTCGAGCTCGATAAGTGAAGCTCGGGCTCGGGCTAGTTTATTAAACAAGCTTATTTTTAGGCTCGAGCTCGGGCTCGGGCTCGATTAAGCTCGGCTCGATCGAGCTTTTTAACGAGCCGATCTCAAGTAGCTCGTGAGTAGCTCGGCTCATTTGCACCCTAGACGAGAGGATTGTGCATCCTGATTAAGCATGGCTACAATGAAAGAAGTAAAAAGAAGAGACTGAAGGCTACAACCTTGTTAATTGAGGTCATAATATTATCAATTATTGTTTAAACGAAAGAAGTTAAATTAAGTATTGAACAACTTACTAGTTACTAGGTCTACTGACCAGACTCAAACTCTGGATGTCTAGGAGACAGGAAAACCGAGTGGGCGAAGTGGCTCATACGCTTTAGACCTAAGTCAGGTTTCACTTCGAAAAGCCAATGATGTCTTATTGCAAAATGGAAATGGGGTTTGGGCATAAGAGCTAAATATTGGTATTCGGCTAAACAGAAATTAGTATGAGTACCGGCCAAATGTGGTATATATGAATCTGGGTTACTCGGATATAACCAAATTAGTTTTCTTAAAACCAAAGCTAGTAACTAATTCTGGTCAATGGGCTGGGTATACAGTTATACACTTATTGTACTGAATCATATTTTTTATACACAATCCGTATCATTTTTCACTATTCGACTTAGTTAACTATATGATTGATCTGAGTTGGGTACATTTATAATCATTCTGTCTAATGCCTTTGAATCAGACTTAATTGACTCTCTGATTGTTATTCATCAGTCATGTTCGTGAATATATATATATATATATATATATATATATATATATATATATATATATATATATATATCAGACTTAATTGACTCTATTGCAACCACCTCTAGCCTTTGCCATTCTTACCTATAGGTATACTTTGAGTAGTTTCTTATTTGTATCGTTATTGTATCCTTTTTGTAGGGATGAGCTCGGTACCGACCCCATTCCCAAAAATTCCTTACCAGTATCGGTATTGAAAATACTCGGCTGGTACCTGTACCGTATGCAAAATTCGGCAAATACCGGTCCTGAATTTCTGATCCCGATTTTCTTAAAATCTTGGTAGCTTCCTCATCCCTAAACCATCACTCAAAGATAGCATATACAAAAGTACAAACAGAAGTTTGAATCTGATATAAATCATTTGAATAGAGAAATAAAGGAAGGGCTGTTCAAAGATTAGAATGTTTGGATGAGAAAAAATCAAGGATAATGAATTGTCACCTGTTCCTTAATTTTAAACATGTATACTAATCAATGAAATATCATGTGCTACTGTATACAAACAGTATGAAAAGCAAGAATCCAAACCTTAGTATTATAATGGCCCATGTCTATACAATATGCTATAGCAAAGAATATAAAATGTAGGCATATGTAAGTTTTCTTTTTTTCATTTGCCATCATGAGCAAGCCATCTTTTATTCTTTCTTTTCTTATTCAATACTCTTTCAACCTTAATAAAATCGAAATGTAGGGTTTGATTTAATCCTAAGTACACAAATTAGATTCATAATAAGGTCTTCACACGACATACGATTCTAGGCAATATCTTGGGTGCAAACATCCTTAAATTTTGATTAACCTAGTGTCGTAAACAAAGGTATGTTACTTTGTTCTTATTTGCTGTCTTTTATAGTTTATTTTGTGTTTATTTGTTTTGTAACTTGTTTATTTGTTGTGATTAAATACCTTCAAAGATGGAGTTGGATCCTCGTGGGTCACAAACTCGAACTTCAAAAGAGATCACAGTAGATCGACGCCAGCACAATACTAATCTTGTTTCGTTGATTAAGGAGAAAATGACCGACAAATCCGATTTTAGTCGCATCTGCAAGGTTTCTGAGAAATTTTATATGGAAGCCGAGGATATATACTTCCCACGTATGGTAGCTATTGGCCCTTTTCATCGGGGCCAAGAGAAGTTAAAAGCCATGGAAAAGCGAAAATGGCAATACCTCAACACACTTCTCTTGCGTGTAGTAAATGCTGACACGCATCTAGAGAAGTGTGTTGAGGCAATAAAAAAGACAGAAGACCGTGCTCGAAAATGCTATGGAGAACCAATAGATATGGCAAGCGACGAGTTTATTGAAATGATGTTGGTCGATGGGTGCTTCATCATCGAGCTTTTTTTTAAATGTTGTTGTAAAGGAATAAGACGAAGAGGCGACCCATTTCTTGCAACAAACCAAGTGTTTATTAACCTTAAACACGACTTAGTGTTGCTAGAAAACCAGATTCCTTTCTTTGTACTACAACATTTGTTCAACCTAGTACCGGTCCCAGCACAATGCCAGGACTACTCGTTAATCGAACTCGTGTTTCGATTCTTCAAGAAAATGGTCCCCGACGACCATCACAATCTTCAAGACAAATACGGTCAAGAAATCCACCATTTGCTTGATCTTATACACCAATCGTTTATATCTAGAACGCATATTCTCCAACGACAACCTCAAATAGACATTCCAACGGCCACTCATCTCTACAAAGCAGGTACACGAATCAAGAAAGTCATGTCTCCGAGTGTGTTGGGATTAAGATTCTACAAAGGAGCACTTAGGATCCCGGCCTTGACATATCATGATCTCATGGAAACATTGTTGAGAAACCTTGTTGCAATGGAGAATGGTTGTTATGATGCTGCAAAGTATGTAACCTCGTATGTGTTTTTCATGAGAAACTTGATCCAATCGAATGAGGACGCGAAAATCCTTAGAAAGAAGGGGATTATTGACAAAGAAGAAGAGTTTGTTACGTTGTTTAGTAAAATATTGGTTGAGGTTGATGTGAAAGATTTCTACTACGGAGATTTGATGGAGAGACTTGGCAGTTTCAAAAAACTGAATGTAAGTATTCGGTATGCGAAGAAAGTTAGGAAGTATGTTGTACGATGCCTACGACAAATCTAGTTTGGTTTAATTGAACGTTATACCGTAATGAATCAACTAAGTGTGTTTGTAAACAAGTGTAATGTTATAAGTTTATAAGTTTGCTTATCTCCTTTTTGTAGTCGAAGCAGATTGAGTCCTGGTAAAGATGTTTAATAGGTATTGTTTGGTGGGTCAAGTTAACATGTTGAACACGCTTTGTTAAATAGGTATTGTTTGGTGGGCCAAGTAATTCTAAAAAGATGGATAAAAAAGAGAATGATGAGAATAATTTATAGCAAAAAAAAAAAAACCCCTAAAAAAATTAATTAAAAAAAATCATAACTCGAAATTTAATAAAAAAGTGAAAAAAGTAAAAACATAAAAATGTTTCACCGTCTTTCTCGTTCTAAAAAACACACACACACAATGCTGAGTGAAAAAGATTATTGTGTCTTTTTGTTTGTTATTGTGTTTATTTTCGTCACTGATTGTGTTTTTTTTTCCTTTATATTGTGTCTTTTTTCTTAATATTGTGTTATATTTTGCGATCTTTTTTTAGTTATCATTGTGTTTTTTTGTTTATATTTGTCATTGTGTCTTTTTTCTTGATATTGTGTTATATTACTAAACATTTTGTTTTATTTTGCGATCTTTTTTTTAGTTATCGTTGTGTTTGTTTTGTTTATATTTGTCATTGTGTCTTTTTTCTTGATATTGTGTTATATTACTCAACATTTTGTTGTATTTTGCGATCTTTTTTTAGTTATCGTTGTGTTTTTTTTTGTTTATATTCGTCATTGTGTCTTTTCATCCTTTTTTTAACGGGAATGACGGGAGGAACATTTTAGTTTTTTAAATTTTTTCCGTTTTTTATTTATATTTTGAGTTATGATTTTTTTTTAATTTATTTTGAAGGGTAATTCGCGACAAATGATCCGCAACTACATTCTCACAACCCTTCTTGTCACGAATTTCGAGATCAAATTCTTGTAACAACAATACCCAACGAATCAAACGTGGCTTCGCATCTTTCTTTTCCATTCTATAATGCACCGCACTATGATTCGAGTACACCACAACTTTACTTCCCAAAATATACGAGCGAAAGTTATCTAAGGCATACACCACCGCAAGCAGCTCCTTTTCGGTGGTGGTGTAATTCAATTGTGCTTCGGATAAAGTTTTACTTGCATAATAGATCACTACCGGCTTTTTGTCCACTCTTTGACCCAAAACCGCTCCCACCGTGCTATCACTAGCATCACACATAATCTCGAACGGCTTTGACGAATCCGGTGATTGTAGGATTGGTGCTTGCACTAACTTCTCCTTCAAACTGTCAAATGCTTGCAAACACTCATTAGTAAACTCAAAGGGGACATCCTTCAATAGAAGATTACATAAAGGTTTTGAAATTGCACTAAAACCTTTAATAAATCTCCTATAGAACCCGGCATGTCCCAAAAACAATCTCACCCCTTTGACATTTTTCGGGGGTGGCAAAGATGATATTACTCTAATTTTTGCTTGATCAACTTCCATCCCCCTACTTGACACCACATGACCCAACACGATACCTTCTTGTACCATGAAATGACTTTGCTCCCAACTTAACACCAAGTTTGTCTCAACACAACGTTTTAAAACTTTTTCTAAATCATTGAGACAAGACTCAAAAGTTGAACCAAAAATAGAAAAGTCATCCATAAAAACCTCAAGTGAATTCCCAACCATGTCTGAAAATATGCTCATCATGCATCTTTGAAAAGTAGTCGGGGCATTGCACAATCCAAGTGGCATCCGTCTAAAAGCAAAGGTGCCATATGGACAAGTAAAAGTGGTTTTGTGCTGGTCATCGGGATGAATTGCAATTTGATTATAGCCCGAATACCCATCCAAAAAACAATAATATTTTTGACCCAAAAGTTTTTCAATTATTTGATCAATGAATGGTAATGGAAAATGGTCTTTTGAGGTGGCGGTATTTAATTTTCTATAATCAATGCACACTCGCCACCCGGTTACCAGTCGGGTGGCGATTTGGTCAGCTTTATCATATTTTATTACCTGGATGCCGGCTTTCTTGGGCACTACCTGTGTCGGGCTTACCCATGAACTGTCTGAAATGGGATAAATAATCCCCGCATCCAACCACTTAATTACCTCTTTTTTCACCACTTCCCGCAAATTCGGGTTCAATCTCATTTGAGTCTCCCTTGTTGGTTTAGCCTCCTCATCTGTAATTATTTTATGTATAACAATAGAAGGACTAATACCTTTTAAATCTGCCAGCGTCCATCCAATAGCTGCTTTATGTGCTTCCAACACCTTCACTAATGCCCGCTCTTGCTGTTGCTCCAAATTCGAAGCAATGATAGTCGGGAGGGTTTCATTCTCCTCTAAAAACACATGCTTCAAGTGACTCGGAAGCTCCTTAAACTCCACCTTTGGTGGACACTCCAAAGATGGTTTTGTATCCGAATTGATTTCCTTTGGCAAACTCTCCCATTGTTGTGTCCACGGTGGTCTTCCCTCTCGTAGAGCTAGCGCATTTTGTTTTTGTTCCTCCATCCGCAAAGCACAAATGTGTACCTGTTCAGAATCATCACAAAGACAAGCCTCTACACAATCCTCATCATATTCATGAGGATTGCAATGATCCACCACATCTGCCAAAAAACATTCTTCACCACTCAAAGAATTAGCAACATTAGTAAAAACATTTAAGCGCATTTTCCGGTTGCCAAAAGCCATGTCAACGGTACCATATCTACAATCAATGATTGCATGGGCCGTGTTCAAAAATGGTCGACCCAAGATAACATTTTTGTTGTTGACTTGAGTCACCCGATGAATAATCCAACACCAAAAAGTCCACAGGATAATAAAAATCCTCTACCTTCACAATTACATCCTGTACAATTCTACGGGGAAGTTTATGAGATAAATCGGCCAATACAACCATGGTCTCCACACGTTTCAAAGGACCAAAGTCATATTGGTCATATAAACCCCCCGGAAGAATACTCACTCCGGCCCCAAGATCCAATAACGCCCTAGACATTTGAAAATCACCCACTTGAATGTTAATTAAGAGTGTTCCCGGATCTTGAAGCTTAGGAGGGAGGTATCCTTTTAAAACCGCACTTACCCGCTCGGTTAAGTCTACCCGTTTAGGCATTTTTTGTTGCCTCTTTTGAGTGCATAATTCTTTTAAAAATTTTGCATAAGCGGGTACTTGTTTTATTGCTTCAAGTAAAGGTAAATTCACTTTAACCTGTTTGAATACCTCCCACATCTCCTCCTTTTGAGGACCCCTTTTTAAAATCACGTTTTTCTTAGCCGAATCGATCAAGGCTGAAGGAAATGGAATTGGAACCTCTCCCACTTCCTTGCTTTTATCCTTTAAAAGTTCATTTTTACCCGAATCTTTGTTTGAAAATGTGGATGGTTTAGGGGGTTGAATGGGTGAAGCTTGTTCATCTTCCCTTTCGACCCCCGTCACATCCTCTACCACACCTTCAACTAATTCTGGTGTGGTATTGATTTTAAATTCCTTACCACTTCTTAAAACACTTACCTGATTAATCGGCACATTGTGAGAAGTAATGTGAGTAGGGTTCACCTTGGTGTCACTCGGGAGTTGACCTTTGTTTTTCTTCAAGTTAGATACCTCGGTTGCAAGTTGGCCCATTTGAGTTGTCAATGATTGGATGGCCTTGTCACGAATTTCATCTTTTTGTACACGAGCTTCATCCAACTGATTCCTCTTTTGCATCTCTTGTTGCATCATCTTTAGCATGTCCATCACTTCATTCCCACTTGATGAACTTTGGCCCAAAGTCCCACCTTGATTACCACCCGTTCCTTGAAATTGACTTTGATTTCCTTGGTTGAAGTATTGTTGACGAGGGATAAAGGTGGTTTGAGAAGTCCCATGGAAATTCGGATTGAGTTAAGTTGCTTGATTTCCATAACAGAAATTTGGATGATTTCTCAACCCTGGGTGGTAAGTGTTTGAGTTCATGTTGAAATTCCGATTACCACCCCCTTGACCTTGAAGTGCATTCACCTCTTCAACTTATGCTTGACCTACCGTACACACATCAGCCCCATGACCCAACTCATTGCAATTGGTACAAACATCAATTCTTTGATTTGTGGTTTGTACCCCCACATCTTCCACAGCATGAACTTGCGGTCTTCCAATTGCCGGTTTTGCTCTTCTTGCAGTTTGAACCTTTCTCTTCGATGTGACCAACATTTGTTCCAAAAATGCCCAATCGTCTTGTTCATAATTGGTACCGAACGTACCATTTGTGATTGACATCAAATCCCTTTCATCTTCCGCATCAACCCTTCATGAAAAGCATTCAATAACTCCCAAAGAGTTATACCATGATGCAGACAATTCTTGATCATCATATTAAACCTCTCAAATGCTTCCAGAAACATTTCACCCGAATGTTGTTGGAAATACCTCAAACTTCGTCTCGCATCATTAGTCTTTTGGGGCGTGTAAAACTCTTCTAAGAACCTTTGTTGCATCTCGGCCCAAGTATAAATCGATGCGGATGGCAATGTGTAAAACCATCTCTTCGCCTTATCCTCCAACGAAAATTGAAATAAAACCAATTTCACCTCATCCGATGTGAAACCTTGACCTCCGATTGTGTTGCAAATAGAATCATATGCCTCCAAGTGAAAATAGGGTTCTTCCGTTGCAAGACCCTTGTACTTTGGTAAACTTTGGAGTGCATTAGTTCTCACCTCAAACGTTCTTCCATTTTGGTTTTGGGGAATAACCACCGGAGATGGGTTATTGGTGATAATTGGTCGAAAATGAGCCTCTATTCCCCTAACCATTTCCCTTGCATGTCTTCTTGGTACCCCAAATGGTACTCTTGGTTGACCCATTTGTCGGTAAATGGGCCTTTGTTGCATATTTTGTTGAACTTGTGGTTGGGGATTTGGTTGTTGAAATTGAGGTTGTTGATAATGCGGTTGTTGTGGAACTTGTTGCAATGGTTGTGGTTGCTGCATTTGATTGACATGTGATCCACCCCATTGCTGCACTTGTTGTTGCGGTTGAAAGTCAGATCCATACCCAAACTGCCCTTGAATCCTCAACTGATTCCCATCAACCCCACTTGAATAACCTTCTTCGAACTCTTCAACCCTTCATTGCCATCACCATACCGTGGCCCACCAAACAAAT
Source organism: Bidens hawaiensis (assembly GCF_021521415.1). Lineage (NCBI taxonomy): Eukaryota > Viridiplantae > Streptophyta > Magnoliopsida > Asterales > Asteraceae > Bidens > Bidens hawaiensis. The sequence goes on along the minus strand of NW_027491544.1, from coordinate 499,076 downwards.
GCGGGCCTGATCTTTGACCCGGTGAAGTATGGATTATGGGTGGGTCTTGAGTAAATGTGTATGGTTGTTGATAAAGTGGATTTTGTTGAGATTGGAAGGATGATTGTTGTGGTGAGTTTGATGATTGTCCTTGAATAGGCATGAAATTTGTCAAGGGTGGGAGGTTAACTGATGGCTGAAAGCTAAACGCAGCTGAAGTAGGTTCACTTGTGGAATTGGTGGTGGTAATGAGTACAGTAGATGGTGGGTTTTATGAATTAATGGGTGGTGGCATCGGCGGTACGGTTTGTTCCGAAGCCATGATTGTGGTGTCAGTTGTTCGACTTTTTGTGCTTGGCGACCCAATAACCTTGTTTTCCCTTTGAAGAATCCGGTTCTGACGAAAGATTCTCTCGATTTCAGGATCAAACGCTAACGGTGATGAAGACCGAGAGCGTCTTGTATGCATATACCTGTAAGTACCTGCACACTAGCAAAACCCGCGTAAAACTGACAATAACAATTTAAATAAAAACTACAAAAATAACACACGTTGCGCACTACTCCCCGGCAACGGAGCCAAAATTTGACACGAGGTCGAAGACTCGTGCAAAAATAAGCCAAATACACTAATTAGATAGTGGTAAATGGGTGTCGAACACGAAGAGTTTATGGAATATGTGTTACCCAGTAGCTATAACAGAAAACAAAACTTAAACTAAAATTATATAAAAGTAAATTCAGATTTGATTGTTTGTTTTTTTTAAATTAACTAAATTAAAATAAAACACTTGCAAAACAACTATTGAGATTTGTAAACAAATTAAACGAAAGTGATCATCTTAGATTTCAGGTTTAAATCAACACTAATATTCATGCTTACTAGAATGAACCACCTAGACATAGTTCATGTTTGTTCACTTGTTTGTGATAAAAAGTGAACTAAGTACTTGAATTAACAAAATGCAAGGTTGTTACCCGATAATCAATTGACTAATGTTTAACCCTAATTCTTCCCAGGATATCTCAATTGCCAATGACACCAAGAACGTATGGTTTAAGTCATGATCAAACTCAAGCAACAATTTACAAACAATTAACCAAACACCATAACAACTCACAAAGATTGCAAAGTCATTATTCTAGAATTCAAAACATAACATAGTGTATCAATTAAACCCTACATCCAAGATGATCACCAAGAGGGATTAGCCACTCATGGTTTGAGAAATCATCATAATATCAATTGTATGCAACATCAAATGAATTAAAATGCCCGAAACAATGATTACCAATTACCAAATATTGTTTTTTCCTCCCATAATTCATCCTCCCAAGTTTCTTGATCCAAAAGATAATGAAAAGGTTGGCCAAAACGGCAAATTAAAGCCAAATTTAGTTAGCTGTTACGATCGGACCGTGGGCCACGGTCCAGGCCAGGGTCTTGACCTTCTTCCACGGTACGGTGTAATCTATTTTGTTTTGCTTCAGATGGACCGTGGTCCACGGTATGAACCGTGGGCCACGGTGGGGCTGGCTCCCGATTTTCTTGATTTCTTCATAATCTTCTCATTCCAGTTCCTTTTTCTTCACCGTTTTCACCTATGGTTTTGTAACGCTGTCCTTTAGCTTTTTAAATCTACAATCACATGATATAATGTAGTAACCCAAGTCCTTGAAATTAAACATAAACGCACATTATTTAACTGAAATTACTACACTCAAGGGTGGCTCTATGATCCACCTGTCATATATATAGTTACGTAATGTTGTGCAGGGACACTTTAAGATGTGTAGTCAAAACTAATGCAGTGTAGACACGCTTTTAAATATTTCGTAGTCATAACTAATGTAGTGTAAGCAAAACGAGTGTAGTGTAGTCGTAACTAATTTAGTGTAGACAAGAGTAATATAGTGTAAACACACTTTCAAATGTTGCATAGTCATAACTACTATAGTGTAGGCAAAACTAGTGTAGTGTAGACGTACTTTCAGATATTGTGTAGTCATAACTAATGTAGTGTAGGCACACTTTCAAATGTTATATAGTCATAACTAATGTAGTGTAGGCAAAACTAGCGTAGTGTGGGCACACTTTCAAATGTTATGAAGACATAACTAACATAGGGTGTAGGAACTAATATAGTGTAGACACATTTTCAAATGTTGTGTAGTCATAATTAACAATGTAGTGCATGTAAAACTGATGTTGTGTATATTACAATGGCAGAGAATCCATAAAAGTATTAATTTGTTTTTTCCAAAATCATTAGTTAAAGAACGTTAACAAAGAACAAATTTTATATCCATATAAAAAAGAACGAATATTAAATTTAGCTAATTTAAATCATTTATGTTTTGATAATTATAAATCTTTTTAACTTAAGTTTAGGAGTAACAAGTGGGAGTTTCATTATTAAGTGCAAACATTTAAACTACAAAAATACTCTTTTCACATTAAAAACCATGTATATGAGATTATTAATAATTACTAGTTTGCCATTATCAATATATACCATTGATTAATGTAATCAATGGCCCAAATTGACTTATCGCACTTCTCGCTATAACTTGACTTTTTGCATGATCCATCCCCTATATATGTATATAAAAACATGATTAAATACATTTTATTCTTAACATGAGAACAGTGAGAACCAATTTGTTGTTGTTATTAGGTTTATTTTTACTGGCGCTTGCTGTTATATTTTGTTTGTATTTGCTAATTTTCGATTATGAGACGTTTATAAGTATTTGCTGATTTATATTTTGTTGTTATTATTAGATTTTTTCTTTTGCTGGTATATGTTGTTATTAGTTTGTTCTTGATTTTGATTATTTTATTGTAATTTTTAGATTTTTTTCTTTGTTATTATAAATCATTATTTATGTAGATTGGTATTGTTTCTTACGTTCTCATTTTTTTTTATAAATTGGTATTATTTTCTACGTTCTCATGTTAAGATTAAAATATACATGAACCTTCCCCTGTATATATATAATATAGGGGATGGTTCATGAGAGAAATGATTTTTACTGCAAGAAGTATGAGAAGTAAATTATAATCCTTGATTATGTTTGATCTATGGTCTACAATCAACATGGCAATATCGTAATTTTCAACTTCCTCCTCTTATTGAATCAATCAATCTATATAATTGCTTACCATTGGAGGCCTCACGTTGCTCCCCCACCCTCTCGTGCCACCAGATTGCTCCATTTCAAAATGGTGGCCTTTCATTGAATCAATGCTATAAAATTCGCGGGTTATGGGTATTACCCACGTGTCTCGGTACCTATATTAGAAAACGGGTTATAACCTTTTGTCGGCTGCGTTCCCGAGCTCACTTAACAAAGGAAAGAAAAGGAAAGGAATAAATGAAAATTCTTTTCCTTTCCTTTCCATCAATTCAATTTCTTCCAAAATAGAAAGAAAGAAATAAAGAGTATAAAACCCTCCATTTTCCTTTACTTTCTTTCCTTTAATTAAACTCGGTAACAAAACATTTATTTGCATCCCTTCGTTTCTTTTCCTTTTTATTGATAAATGGAAGTCGGTAACATATCGTTAAAATCACATAGTCTTGTGTTTTTTTTTTGAATGTTTAAGCTTGCCTCCTACTATTTACAATAAACCGCCATTGTCAGGGATCAAACCCTGGACCTCTCACCCAAAGGCCTAAGCCTTTACCATCCCACCAAAGTGGAGATGGCCACATAGTCTTGTGTTGTTGAACCAAACCCTAACCTTTTCCATCCACCCGTCACCTCTACTCCTTCTCTCTTCCATGTATATTTACCGACGGACTCCATTATTCATTCTCAATCTCTCTGGCTATGGTCACTGATGTCACTATACCTCTGTTCCGTTATGAACAACCAACAGCAAGCGATTATGAACGATTCCAAATCAACGACTCTTATTACTCGTGTGGTGGTGGCAGTGCTCCAGTGTAAATCTAGGGTTTATGACGCCGTGGCTGTTAATTGGCATGTGATTTGGGGTTTTTGGATGGTTGCCTGAAATATGAAAGCAGGTTTGTGGCTGTGATGATCTAATGTTGTCTGAGTTAACATCGGGTGTGACTGGCGTGGCAAAAATGCAGGATGGCAAGTACCCTTTAGTAGGTCTGAGCCTCTTTATAGTGATTAGTAAATCATGGATCAATTTCAAGTTTTAGTTTCTTTTGGTATATCTAGATAATGGTATTTGCAGATTTGTTGCCTCATCTTTTATACTACTTATTGTTGTTTAATTATTAATTTTAGTAACCGAGATCGTGTATTAATGTAAGTTCTCTAACATTGATTGAATTTTAGATATTAGTAAGATACGGGAGTCATTTTGGTGAATTTGTGTTTGTGAGGGATACAAGGAGTGGAGTTGTTTGATATGGAAGATGGATCCAAACTGTTAAATAGAGGTGGCAATGAAGGAAATACGAACGGAAAGACTGATGAGGGATTATTGATTGAAGTAAAGTGAGACTTTTGCTCTGTGACAACGATACAAAGACTCTAGAAGAGGTTGTTTGTAGTTTTTGTAGCTGCCTATGCTGTAACCAATCCTGATCTGAAGTTAAGGTATTAAGTTCATAGCCTCTGTATATTTTCATTAATATTAGTTTGATGCATTTGATGCTTTGATTGGACTAAGGTTCATGTTTAACTTTTGGGATTCTCACGAACACGAACCTCATATGTTTTAAAATTATTCAATTTTTTTGTTAACTGTCGGTAAAGTTTAAGAGTTTAAAACTTAGAGTTTAGTTTTTTAAAGTTTTAAGGTTTTAAAATATTATTTATAAATATGATAAAACTTTGGGCATCACTAGATCCCGAGCGTCAATTATCTGAGTAGGAAGTGAACCAAAAGGGGCATTGTTGGAGTGATACAAAAAAAAATTAGATTACTAAAGGGCATAATTGGTGTTAAAAGTTTCGATGGAATATTGATAAAATACTAAGATGTTTATATGATACTCTTAAATTGTTGATAGATAAGGTTTGTTAAACCTCTTATACACACATAATGCTGAACAGTATGTTATATGAAATTTATTTATATGTTTTTGTGTTAATGGTTTCTTTCTAAAGTGAATTTTTCTTTACTTTCACTGAGACATCAAACAAACCCCAATCCCAGGAAAAGTGAGTTTTTTGAATGAATATTTATACTGAAAAGGTCAGCCGGTTCACTGAACGTTTATTGTTATATGAAATTTTTGTTGAGCATTTTGGTTAATCACCAAAGCTAGAGGGAGGAAATCGTTTCATTGTGTAAGATTCGAGTATAATATTGTTATGAATTTGCCTAATCTTTTTCTTAAATTGAATTCCAGGTTTGCCCCTCGCTACCGGGACTCAGTTAGGCAGGTCACACCTGGTCTGCCTCTTTTACTTTTACTCCACCCACCAACTTCATCGTGTTTTTGAGGTAATCAATTTTATTCAATAAAGATTCTCTCAAAATCAAAGTTATAATATAAAGAGCATATTTTGTAACTTTAACATGCAATCTTACCTAACAGAATATTGACATGGAATTTGGTTTTAATTACTAAGTTGCAAGTTTTGGTGAAACAAGCATCGACCCGACCGCATGGGAAGACAGAAAGAGCCCAGCTGAGTCACGGTTTCCGGCTAACGTGCGAGTCATCACTAGAAAATTAGCTGAACCGTTAAAAGAAGACTCGCTCAGGCCAATTTTCTTCACTTTTATGAGGGCCCTAAGTTTCTCATTGAAGTCAACATCCCAGAGGTAAAATCACCCTTTTGCCCTTTGGTCCGTTAGGAACACTTTTCGATATCCAAATAACTTGAGAAAAACTAACAAATGTTTTTTCTTGCAGCTGCTCTCGCTTTTGGGCATATTTGAAGAGAGCTGCCTTCGTTTAACCTCTTTTCGTTTATATGGTTGTTAGTATTCATGATATCTTTTTTGTCTAATTTATCTACATAGATAAACAAGGCCAAGGTCAAAGTCAAGTTCAAGGTCAAGACCAAAACCTAGGTTACACAAACATCTCTCTTCAGTTTGGTAACTTGCCCTATAATCCAAACACCACAACCACCACCAGCTCATCACAACAGTTCTCAGCCATGGAGTTCTTGAAAAGTGGATTAGGTAAGTTGTCCTACAATCCAAACATCACCAACAGTACCATGATCATGAATAATTCTACAGTTTCAGGTTTGAATTTTTCTCTTGATAGGTTTAAAAATAGTGAACATAAACGAACATATATGAACAAACACTAATAGACACAAACAAACATAAAAAATAAAATAGCTTCTAAATTCGTCTTTGAAATCTCAATGAATATTTATTGTAAAACCAAGAATAAACCTACCCATCTCAATTTAAAGCCCAAACATTAAAAAATATAAAGAACGTAACTAATATATACATATTAAATCAAAATAAAACTCCGTTGAAAAATAAAACAAATCATTACAGAAAATAAAATAAGGCTGCAAGTTCTGGGTGAGTGTTGTTCGTTATGTAAACTATATATTAAAAAATTTTCTTAATTGTTTGGTTATTAATAACTTAATTCAAGGACAGTCTCTAATGAACTTGATATTGTTTAGGTTTAAAAACAGGAACAATAGACGTATTCAGTATACAAGTTAATTCATGCATACTCAGGTCACTTTTTAAGCATATCATTAAATCTAGAATTTATTATTTTTAGGTTGATTTGAGTTTAGATGGAAAAGGCATAGAGAAGTGTAATGAGTATAAGTTGTGATACTCGAAGTCTGATGGAACGCTGGTAGATTTCAAGTTAGTTGTTCTTAAATTGTTGTTATTATTATTGTTTATGTTTTTTTAAAAGATATGAAATAATATAAAACTATTTCGTGAAATGCAGGCGGTTGTTGTTCTGCTTCTGGCAGTTGCACTGTTGTATTCATATGAACTGTGTGCAGTTTATGTGAGAGCTGGCTCAACTGCCTCACAACGGTATTCGCCTTATGGATTCTTCTTTTGGGTGTCATCAATTGTTTTAGAAATCATTATCCACTTTAAGGGTACGTTGCTTTTTTGTGGTCTTTATTAAATAGTAGTTGTAGTAATTTATGAGTAGAAATTGAATATATATTTCTTATATTAGAAAAAAAGTTAGCTATTACTCACTGAAGCCAACTTTCAACCTGTTATCATGCTCCGTTATCATGCTCGGTTCACTGGCTCAGTTTATACATACCAATTGTGTACATACGTAGCTATGTTTAGCTTCTGCCTACTTTAAGTTTAAACAATATACTCATTTTATAAAACCACCTTCTTGATATGTTCACATTTTTACCCATTTCTCTGGTAGGATGTTGCAAGATTAATATGTTGTTCTCAGATGTGGCAAGTTAATTTAGTCCATGGTTATTTTCAAGGTACAACCTATCCCTGCGAGAGCGTTCTTTGCCCATTCATACTAGGTACTATGAGTCTATGACTTTAGTATGCGTCTTTTTGGTCAGTTGTTATCTTTATGTTACTTTATATTCATAAACATAAATTATTATCCATCCATTCAATAACAGAAGTTTGCTTTTTCAAGTTCGCTTTGGTTATAAACGTCGGTCCGGTCCTTCGTCGGTATATGCAAAAGAAAAGCTGAACCAGAAGTTTCATTTAAAAAAAGTTAAACCAAATCATAACTAAAAAGGGAGTATGTCAAATCGGTTCAAAGCCATTCAAAGTTGAACTTTCTTTAACTTTTAAAATTCATATAACCTTCAAAATCGGTTTGTAGTGCAGATTATTTCCATGCCACTATAATTTTTGCAATTATATTTAACACATCAGTTGTTTATTATTATTATTTTCTAAAATGAACATGTTGCGTTAATACCCCTCAGGATTTAAAGTTTTTTTAACATGATTTTAGCTATGTTGCAGGCGTCTCACATAATTAATACTCCGAATCGATGGAGACACCTGGTCAAGCTTTAGCTAAAGAGTTCTCACGCCGTCTCGCAAGAGAAAGATTCACTTTTATGAAAGTCAATGATGATCTTCCTTGTGACCACCAAAGTATGTGATTTGCTATAACACCCATCCAGGTTTATTAATTTTATCAAAAAAAGCTTTTTTAATTTCTAGAACTCATACAAACTTCTAAATCAGTTAGTTTAGCAGTACAGATTATCATGATAACACTATATTTTTTGCACTAATATTTAGCATACCAATCTTTTTAATACTTATAAAACATTCAACTTACGATAATACTCCTCAAGGTAGAGTTTTTTTAACACGATTATTGCCATGTTGAAGGGTCTCGTGTAATTAATACCTGCAATGGAGACGCACATGGTCAAGTTTTAGCGGAAGAGCTTTCAAGCTGCTTTGGAAGAGAAAGGTTAACTTTTTTTGAAAGTAAAAGTTGACTTTTTATGGTTTGTTAAATCTTAAATGTCTTGCTATTTGCTAAATGGTCAAACGTTTTCATAGCAATTGGTGCAATTGTTTCTGCAAACGATTCTGTTTGCACTTCGTAAGTATAAAGAGCATAACTAATTTCGTTTTAATCTGAACCCATAACCTTTTATTAAATGTAGAAGTTTCAATATAACTAATTTCTTTGATTTCAATTTTTTTATCGGGGCCTACAACTTCAACAAGTTGACTAACATCTTTTTTTCATTGCGAACATAGAAGACAACTATAGGATCGAATTCGCTTCCATGATGAATTGGTCGTCCCATACTTTCAATTAAACTCCATCCAACAATTATAAATATACTAAAATAAAATATTAGCTATACAACTAAAAGCATAAACCATAAAATTAATATAACAAATTACATATTCAAAACAATATTAAAAACAAACCTTAAATAAACCCGCGTAACACGCGAGTTAAAAGCTAGTTTTAAGATAAAAGGGTATTTTTGTATTTTATTTTATAGAAGCCAGGTTTTAAACATCTTTATAATAAATGAATCCCAATTTTTTAGCCACCATTGTCTCTCAATATCAAACATGCCAAAAAAAAAAATCCATCGCTCAAATTCATTCATAATCCAACTGCATATGTAATTGGTTTTGATATTTTGAAATATGGATTGTGTCTACTGTAACGGATTGGCCCAGGCTCCCAAAAGGGGTAAATTCCTCTTTTTTTTTAATAACTTACATTGACTTTTAATACTCGGGTCAGTCTTGAGCTTTAGTAATTTACCCAATACACCTACACAAATTTGGTTTGGTATGAATTATTATATGTATTTGGATATCTAGTTTTAGCATACATATAATATGGCTATTATTATACATTTAACATGTATTAGGGGGGGGGGGGGGGTGTTTGGCCTAGCTTTTTTTAACAAGCTTATAGCTTTTTTTAACAAAATAAGCTTAGTTTGGTGTTTGTTTTAGCTTTTTAAGCTTATGCTTATAAGCTTATATAAGCTAACTAGTTTGAGACCCGTGTATTACACGAGGAATTAATGAAAATTACAATATTTAAACGTTAAACAAAATGCAATCAATAACATAATTATCATATATTGTTAATGCAATTACAACTTTCATTAAAATTACAGGAATTAGAAAGAAAAACATTACGCAATGAGTTTACAAATAAGAAAAAATTTCCATGTACAGTAGAAACTCGATAAATTAATACTCGATTATTTAATAAACTCTCTAAGATAATATTTTTTGCTGGTCCCGACTCGGGGATAGGGTGCTAAATTAATAATTTGCTAAAATTATAAGATAATACATTTTTGATAATTTCTTTAGACCCCATATAAAATATAAATTAATAATTCCTTATATATAGCATATTACATGAATGATTTATAAAGGTTTCTTGAAAAATGACTCAATTGTCTTTTGTTTTTTGTTGAAATCAATTTCCCCTTGAATCTCGTCTCTAATTTTCCTTAGCATGGTAAGAACTTCTGGTGTTGTTTTCTCATAGCTCAACAAGAAATTGTTCAATGTGATTGCCGCTTTAATAGCTTCGTTTCGCGAAGGGGGCTCCAATGTAGAACTTTCATCATCTTCTTCATCGATATCATCTTTATTAATTCCAATAACGCTTTCAATAATTTCTTCATCAGTCAACAACTGTGTAACTACATTTTCTTCTGGGTGAGTCAGAACATTCTACTATAAATTAATAAAATATTAATTAATATATAAATTAATAATGATTAATTTATCGATTAATTAATAACTCTTTTAATTAATAAATTTTGGTGGTCCCAAGTGTATTATTTTATAGAGTTTCTACTGTACACTACATTTGTGGTTGAATTGGTCAGATTACCTTGTTCATCAAGAATTAGAATCTTGAGCCCAAACCTGCTTGTAACTCTTGGCAAGGCGACATATAGCTATCCATGTGAGAACACGGGTTCTTTCAAGTACAAACCAACCCTATATAATGATTGACCTTGGCTTTTGTTTATGGTCATCGCAAAACATAATGCAAGGGAAAACTGTCGTCTTTGAAATTTATATGCTATTTTGTTGTCTGTTGGAGTCAGTGGTGATTTATGGATCAAAACTTTATGTCCAATGTTAGTTCCAGAAATAATTTTTGCTTCAACTACACGAGTACCCAAAGATATAATTTGTAATCAAGCTTAACATCATGTTTTTGAATATAATATGAATACAAAACGATAAATGTACGTAACATAAAAAATTTGCTTCATTATATATAAAATATATATTTATAAAACGGAAATCAATTAATAATGAAAGAATTGATTAAATATTGAATTGATAAACAACTGACCTGTTATTCTCAGATGAAGTTACAACGCCTTTGCTGAAGAAGACATAATGTTGTTGTAGTGATAGTAAGTTTTCAGAACATAAAAGGATGAAAATGAAAAAGTGTTAAATACCAATATATAGAAATCATTAAGCAGTGTTTAAATAGGTAATTTGTAAATTTTGAAAGTAAAATAAACATGGTAATTGTAGATAATTTGGGAATTTGAAATTCAAAATTTTAAATAAAATATATGAATTTTTGAGTAAAATTAAACATAAGATTACAGTTTATTGAGGTAAGAATTATAGAAACTTTTGAATATTAATTATTAAAATTACCGTAAAATAGGTCAAAATTTATGAAATGAGGAAAACAAAATCAGAAAACTTTGCTCATTTTAAAAATAATTTCAATTTCCAATTTAAAATCACAATGAGTTAGGAATAAATAATTTATAAATTTTGAGAATCTCTTAATAGTAGGTGTAGGTAACTACCTATTTAACCATTTTGAAATTCAAATGATAATTGTTGATTTATTTAAAAAAGATAATATTTTTGAAGTTTGGAAATATATTAAATCTAAATATTTAATTAGAATCGTATGATGGTAAAATGTATTGATTATACACATATTATCGGTATTCCAAAATTAAGTCACTCTAATATTTATTTACTATAACATAGTTACAACAGTTAAGAATTTAAAATTCAGTTGCCATTTTGAAAATCCGTTCATTATATTTGAATATGAATTTATAGCTACATAAATTAAAGGATGTAATTTATATATTATAAATAGGTAATTTGTAAATTTTGAAAGTAAAATAAATATGGTAATTTTAGATAATTTTGGAATTTAAAATCAAATATATGAATTTTGAGTAAAATTACTTATAAAATTACGATTTATTGAGGTAAGAATTATAGAAACTTTTGAATATTAATTATTAAGATTACCGTAAAATAGGTCAAATTTATGGAGTGAGGAAAACAAAATTAGAAGATTTTGCTTATTTTAAAAATGATTTCAATTTTCAATTTAAAATCACAATGAGTTAGGAATAAATAATTTGAAAACTTTTTAGAATCTCTTAATAATAGGATACCTATTTAACCATTTTGAAATTCAAATGGTAATTGTTGATTTATTTAAAAAAGATAATATTTTTGATTTTGTTATATGATTTTGTTGAATCGGGTGTTTTTTATATGATATTTGTTGGTGTTTTCGGATAAAAAAAGGTTTGTAAAAACGTTTGTTACTACTAAAAAATACTAATGTTTAATTTTACAAAGTTAATACTAATGTTGAAGTTTACTAACACACAAGGTTGATTGGTCAAAAGTCAAAATTTAGAATTAGGCAAGTTGTTAACAAAGAACTTTTCAAATTTCGATGATGAAAGAGTTTTTGCCTCAATTTAGAATCGTTAAATCAAGGGTTAAAATGTATTCAAAATTTTAATTGCAACAAAAAAGAAGAAAAAAAAAAGAAGAGTTCTTTCCAAATTTGGATGATAAAAGTCTTTGCCTCAGTTTAGAATGGTTAAACCAAGAGTTAAAATGCATCCAAAATTTCAATTACAACAAAAAAAAAAGTTAAGTGACCTGTGAATAGTTTTTTTTTCTCATTTTCACATTTTGTAATTATTTATATTATTTTTTTTATTATTTTATTATATTACAAACTTATGTATTACACGGGTTCTAACCTAGTATGTGATTAAACTAATAGTTGTAAATGTTATGAAAGAACTAAAATGATACCTTTGGTAGGCTCAATAGGAAAGTTAGCTTCAAATTTGAGCTTGAAGACATAAGTTATTCTCTCCATTGACATGGCTTAAGAAAAATAAATTAATCAGTAAACTTAATAACAAAACTGAAAGTAAAGCACACATTTGTATTTTGAAAAAACTTAAACCCAAACGATTGAATGGATAGATTGAATACATTATTGTTGACAACTGCATATGTGAAAAAATTGTGTAAGGTAAAGGAAAAATTAATAAAATTAGTAGCAGAATTTTAAATGTTAAATGGTGAGTGAGCACAAAAGTTAAAGCTAAGAAAATTAATTTACTGTTTTTTAAAAAACCATTTTGACCCGACCTCACTTTGACCTAACTTAATTTTTTAAGAATCAATATTGATGTGAACCAAATATGTGTTATTATAAAATGATCCCTTTTGATTTATCATGTTTTTCAAATGACTTGTCCTGGAAGCATTTTCTATGTGTCCTTCACTCTAGGCCTAAGTAACAAAATGATTTCAACCGGAAGGCATTACATATCTCTAATTCATAATACCAATATTTTTTATCTTGGTGAATTAAAAACAAATAAATTCGAATAATCAAATCAACTAAAAGGAAAAATTTAGTTATATTATATCAGGTTTAGCATTAACATTTCCATAGACTATGTTACCCCTAATATATTTTTTATCTGCATTTAACCAGTTGGATCGAAATTGTATAAAACTTTATTGGAAATCGATATTTAAATAATAGTAATACATATAAACTTGCAATCATATATAATGCCTTTGAACGTGAAAGACGCCTTACACGTATATTTAGCTCATGATGCTGCTGTTCGGGCCATGCCGCAATCGCCATGTCACCCCTTTGATCGAAAGCCTTGCGTTTTTTCATTAACCACTCCATCCATGCTTGAGATGCCTGCCAACACAGACAAGCAACAATAATAAAAAAATATCCATCTTTAATAAAAAAAATATTCAATTAAATCATTAAATAATACCTTCTGACTCGGTTTTCCATATCGTAGTTCTTCTTTTCGTCACAATCGATCAAAACGGAAACAAATAAGTATGTTTACAAATTATTATTGAATGTGATTATGTAACCTCATATCTAATAAAGCGGGGCTTGTAAAAGATGGTTTTCTATGCAATAATCAGATAATCACAGAATAATGTAACGATACCTTTATGCCACCAACAGGTTTGACACAATGCACACCAAAAAACTTTGTGACAAGTGAATTCTCGTATCGGCAAACATGCTGATAATAACTTGGTAGTATTTTGATTAGAACCTGCAAAAGCATGTTTCCAAACTTTAGTTTCAAATGATAATATTTTGACTGCGACACTATAGCAATCTACCAATTAAGATAATACTTATACCTTAACTTCCGACTTTTTGACAGTATTGATCATAAACCGATCATCTTGTGTCAAGTAAAAGAAGCTACCACTTTTCCCGGGTGAAGAAAGCTCCCGAAGAGCATCGTTCCCACAAATTGCTAGCATGTAATCTGCAGAATCCACTTGGAACAATTCCCTCAAATGTTTGAAAACCATTTATCAAGTATTTTACATTCCATAATTTCAATTACATAGCTAAGGAGTATACCTTTAACAGAGAGTGAACTACGGAAGAGAGGCATAGGTGGCGACGGCGATGGCGCGTACAAAATAGGTGGCTACGGAAGAGAGGCGGCGACGGTGGTGGCGATGAAGGAGGCGACGATGGTGGCGATGAAGGAGGACACGGCGGTGGCGATGGCGTAGGTGCTAGCAGAACAGAGGAACGACGATTGAGATGGCGATGGCGTAGGTGATGGTGGCGACGCTAGCGGGAGAGAGGAACTGGAATTAGAGTTGATGAAAACAAAAAAAGAATGAAAAAACTGGATCCGGTTATTACTATTTGAGCAGGTTGAACCGAATGAGATACCAATTTATGAAAATGGGTTAAAATTTGTGAGAGTGACTAAGAAGATGACAAGTGGCATCACCTAGTACTTATTTATTAGAATAGTAAGATTTATAGAAGCTAGTTGGAAGATGGTTTTTAAGCTTATTTAAGGAAGCTTATTTGTGTAAGGGTGTTAAGTTACCCATTTGCCCTCAAAGTAAATGGTTTAATCCATTTCACTCATATTAATTTTTAACAAAACAATTAGTAATTAATACATAATTAATGCATATTGTTCATTTTAGCCCGTGAAAAGCACATTTAAAGTGTGATTTCATCCTAATCTATGTTAGGTGTTAAAGTATACCCCATTGTCTAAGAGGCAAATGGTAGATAATTAATAAGAGACAACTTATTACTGTAACAATTTAACAACTTATTGACGCATAATTAATAAGAGGTAAATGGTGGATTTTCGGAGAAGAGGCAATTAGTTGATTAAATGGTTTCACCCGACATGAAGTGCGGGGTTGAAATACTAGTTGTAAATTATATATTGAAAGTTACCTAGAGTGTATTTTAAACCATAAAGCTCCTAAATCTTATTTCAAGAGGTTTAATATTAACTCTTAGATAAAAACAGTTTTCGGGTCATGCCTGTTATTTACATTTCGGGTGTTTTATTAGCTAACAGTTTATAAGATTTAAACACTTCAGGCTTCAGAGCCTGACCCTTTAATTTATTTGCATGAAAAAAAAATATATGGAAAGAATATGGTATGCAATAGCACTTAATATCCATCCATCTACACTTAAGTTTGGTGGACGAGGCATTAGTTATTGGTGGATTAAATAATGGTATTGATAGTCGAGAGTCTAGTGACATTAATGAAATAGATGAAGGCACGAGTACACAATGTAAAATAGATGATTTATACATGAGTGCAGTTAGAGATATGATTGCAGGAGATCTAGCCAAACAAAGATGAATGTTTATTAAATATTAATATATTTTTGTAGAAATTTTGCGTCATTCTCGATATAAATTTATCCAAAAATGATGGTATAACTCATAAAAATAAAGTCGCTACATATAAAATATAAGTTAAGTGATAATATGTAACAATGCCCCTTTTGGTCATTTTCCTGATATAAGCTAAATAAAAAAACTAACACAAACACTTGAAAAGAGCTTATCAACTTGTAAAATATAAGTTAATTCAAACACATAAAAAAAGTTTATTAAATGGTAGAAAAAAAGCTATAAGCTTCTATCAAATAAAAGCATAAGCTAAAAAATAAAAGCTAGGCCAAACAACCCCTAGATGTTACCAATTTGTGTAGTCGTTAAGGCATTTGTTAATTTAGTTCTTTAAATATTTATAAACTATATTGTAGGTTGTTAAAAGTTTGTGTAGGTATATAATAATTTGGTTCGGATTAAGTGTGTGTTTATTTTTTTAATAATTTTTGTGTAGGTTATTAAAAGTTATTTTTATGTAGGTTGTTTTAGATATATATAAATTTGGTTCTTAAAAAATAAGTATAGCTCTGTAGGTTGTTAAAAAATTATGTAGGTATATGTTGTGTAGATATCTATATAAAGTATGTAGGTTGTTAAAAGCTTGTGTAGGTATATATTAGTTTGGTTCTTAAAATACTTATAAACTGTTAAAAATTTGGGTAGGTATATATTTGTTGTGTAAGGATCTATTGTTCAATGGTTATCTATTAGTATAATGGTTGTGTATGACTTTCAAAGGGTTGTGTAGGGATACATTTGTTGTGTAGTGTGTGTTGTACATATTACTATCTTTTAGCTAAATACAATAAGGATGATGGTATGAAACAATTATTATTGTGTAGGTTGTTTTGGATTAAGCGTGTTTATGTTTTTTTTTTGATTAACTTAAATGTGATTTTTTTTTGTTCATGTATTATCTTGTGTATAAGTGTGTGTTCAAATTAGAGTCATTTCATGTGTAAGTTGTTTTTTTATTAAATGTAGGTAAATGCTTTTATGCTGGTTGTTTATATTATTTGTGAGCATTATTATAAATTGTACGTGATTAATGAATATGTAAATTGAGTGTGTGATATAATTTGTAGTGTTAAAAATTAGTGAAGTTGTGTGACCTTGTATATCGTTTTAGTTGTTAAATAATTTATTTGCAATTGAGGTTGATAATAAAATGGATAGAGGAATAGAGAAGACGACAAAGGCTTACTGAAAAAAAAAACATATGACGTGAAGATTATATTTCTCAATAATCATTATGAAAAGAGATTTTGAAGGTTATTGGATCAAAGCTAGTTGAGAAATATACATGTTATTTTAGAACCATTTTGAATTGATTTCAAGAACGGCCATCTTATCATTAAAGTTATGTTAATATAACAAACATGTTAATGATTACATAGTTTCCATATAAATACATTTGTCCATTTACTATACTACCCTCATATTTAATTAAAAATAAATAAATAAACTAAAAATCTGGTTGGCTGAATGAACTTCTCATACTTCTCATAATAACTTAACTTCTCTGCTGAACTTAAACCTATATATATGGTCATCATTTAACAATCATCGAGCCTTTTAACCGTTTTACAATTTCGTTATAACAAATTTACAGTTGGTGATCAACACATTAAACGATCCGTTTTGGAGTTACATGATTCTAGTTTGTGAGCCCGTGTTTAGGTTTCAAGTCTATCAAGCTGAAACCTAGCAACTCGACACAATTGTCATCCTACTTTTGGGCATCGACGCAATTATTGTTCTTAAAGCACTTCCAAGTTCTAACAGTAAGTACTTAAGAGATTAGTTCCAAAAGTCTAAAATGTCCTTTCACCATGAAGGATTTTAATGGTATGCGCATTTAATACTTGACACTCCATGGTGGCTATCGGCCTGCTCAAGATGACAATTAGATATGCTTAAGCAAAATAGTGAAATACGAGTTCAAAACCCTTTGGCTGAAAATATGATGAACCAAAAAGATTAAATAGTTTAATGGTCTACATATTTATTAGTTATAACACAGATGTAATAAGTGTAAAGTTAAAATGCAAAGGAAGACAAAAATAAGAAGTGTGAGAATGATTTTTGGCCATACAAAAATCCTCTAAAAAAATTTAAAAAAATTAAAAAAAAAATCATAAATCAATATATAAATAAAAAACGGAAAATTTTAAAAAACCAAAATGTTTACCCAGTCATTCCTGTTCAAAAAAAAAACCAATGAAAAGACACAATGCCGAAAATGAATAAACAACACAATGATAAACAAAAAAAGACACAATAAATCGCAAAATATAATACAATGCGGAACAAAATATGACACAATGTTGAGTAATAAAACACAATATCAAGAAAAACAGACACAATTTCAAGAAAAAAAATACACAATCAATCACGAAAATAAATACAAAACACAATAATATGCCAAAAAGACACAATGACCATTTTCACTCAACATTGTGTCTTTTTCGAAAAAAAAATTTTAGAACAAGGAAGTCAGTGAAAACATATTTGTGTTTTTACATTTTTCGTTTTTGTATTAAAATTTGAGTTATGATTTTTTTATTAATTTTTCATTATTTTTTATGGTTATTATTATTATTATTTGCTACAAATCCTTCCCATCATTCTCATTTTTGTCCCCCTTTGTAAAATAACTAGGGGTGTCAATTCCTGACATGACCCAAAACCTGACACAAGTCCCGATATGAAAAAATATAGGTTTTGGGTTGGCTGACACAACCCGTTTTATTAAACAGGTCAACCAGAACCCGGCACCTTTAAAAAAACAGGTCAACCCGAACCCGACCTATTAAAAAGTGGGTTGACGTGTTAACCGTTTAACAATTTTAAAAAAGTTAATATTTTTATTTTAGAGATAAGATGTATTAAATTTTAAAGTTAAATACTTAATTGTTTTTAATTTTTCATATATCAATTAACATTTAAAAGCAAAACTGATTTTTTTACATACTTTTTACTTATAATAATTTCATTTTATTAGTTCTAACTGTATATTATATGGTTATTTTATTCGTTTGTTCTTATCTTAAGCTAAATATGTGAACCAAAAATTTGTTAATTGAGAATGAGAGATAAATACACAAAAACAATTAGATTTATCACAAATTATTAACAAGTTTTATATGAATAAGAGCAATTAATTGTTAAATCAATAGATATTACTCATATTTGTATATGAACGTAAAATGGGTTGACCCGAAACAAATCCCGAACGCGACACAAATTTAAATGGGTCGACACAACCCGGCACAAATAAAAATATGGGTTGGGATAGGGTTGAAGAATCTCAACACGCTAACCCGCCAACCCAAAACCTATCAACCCATCAAGCCGCTAACCCGACACGATTAACACCCCAAAAAATAACTTGACCATATGTATTAATATTATATAAACAATAAAACAAAAACTAAATTGTTTCGGTCGTTCCCAACTCATATGTAAATGTATAAATATATGTTTCACTAAAACATAGGGTCAAACTATTCTACAAAGGGGAAAAACAGGGCCGGCCCTAGGGAAGGGCTGGGTGGTCGACGGCTCCCGGCCCGACACTCCTCTAGGCCCGATTTTTGTTTTTTAAAATTATGTTTATTTATATAAAAAACAATATTTATATTTAATGTTTAAACTTAATAACATAATTAGCTTGGTGTACTGGTAACAGGGTGTTACTCCCAACAAAAGGTTTTAGGTACTAATCTCATTTGAGACATGTTTAAGCCCATTTTTATACAAAAATTTTTTACACGACCCAAATCATAACCAAGTAAATCATATTTAAAAATTAAATTGTTAAACCCAACACAAAATACTACTTTTACTTAAGGCCAAAAAAAATTTTCGCCTTCGACCCAATTCTTTTTTTTTTTCAGTTCTCGGAGCCAGCCTTGAGAACAAAAATGTAACATTCGCTACTTTTCAGACCCGAAAACCCGACCCATTTTAAAGTTTTCGGTTTTGTTTCTTAATATATATAACTTAAGTTTCGTTGCATGTATTTTCCATTCGTCATTTTCAATTGTAATTAAATTTTTATTCGTTAACCCGACCCGTTTCGTCGTTTCATTAAATCCGTGTTTAACGTTAATATAACACTCATGAGGATTTAATTATTGTTCATTCATTTTCTATTCGAAACTCCGAGATTTAGAGTATTATTAAATTTAAACGATTTAGAAACTACGCGGGTATATTATGATAAATACTCAAGTTTATAACATTTATTAACTTTTAGTATATTTCAAAGTTTAAGGTTAATAATGTAATTATAAATTAAATTCTATTTTAAATCATTATGAAACAGTAAGGGCCAGAATTGTAAATATTGTTTAAATTATAATATTTTAATTATTCAATCCCAACCCAGCCATCCCTAACCCGTTTTCCCGACCACCGCCTCCGGCCGCCGGAAATCGGCGCTGGCAAGGCCATAAACCCCCCTTAATCATCGCTTTTTGACCCATTTAAGTTGTATAACGAATTTAGACCTCAATAACAAACGCTAATCATCACCAATAATTGTTTTAACTGCTCGAATTAAGCCTCGTGAACACCGCGTAACGACCGGATTTTATGTATATGCAATTAACATCAATTAACGAGTAATCGCTTCAATTAATAGTATAAATAAGACTAGAATCGTTGTCTAAACTCGTCCCAATTCTTATATCAAACAAGCAGACATTCTGTAATCATATAATCCATCGTCAGTGTCCGTTTTCCGGTGGGTCATCGTTCACCATCATTCCGACACCCTACCTGGTAATTTATTTATGCGTTATGATCATTTTTCATTTTTAATTAAAACCCCTAACCTTAAATTGATAAACATGGAACGGATTTGTGTAATTGAAATCTAGGGTTTTTGAATATGGAAGATGATCCTGAATGTTTGTATATTAATATTCATTTTCATATTGTAACTCAAATATCTTGGTTGGTCCAGTGGCTGAACTTGTGTCTGTTAAACTCAAGACCCGGGTTCGAAACCCGGGTCAACCGTTTTATTGCTTTTATATATAATAATTCTTTAAACTTATAGTATATTTAATAAATAAAAACCAAATCTTTTAACGAATTGTTTTATAGCTCAACTGGTTAATATGCTTCACATATAACGACCAGACCTGGGTTCGAAACCCGGGTCACGCCCTATTTTTTTAAAAACAGTTATATTATTATTATTTATATTAAATCTAATAAATCATTTTAAAATCATAATTAATTTATCAAAATCAGTTTAAATTAAATAAAAATTAGTTATATTATTATTATTTATATTAAATCTAATAAATCATTTTAAAATCATAATTAATTTATCAAAATCAGTTTAAATTAAATAAAAATTATATAAAGTAAGTATAAATAATATCTCACTATTTTCGCTTAAAAACCGAACTTTCACTCTCGTAAAACATTAATTGAAAATTGTTAATAATCTTTATCGTAACGTTAAAACATAAATATTAGTATAATAATCAAAATCTATAAAGCTAGTAAAACAATTCCTAAACTTTCAATATAAGCCTATATAATATTTAATCCCATTAGATTGTCGATTGAGTCTCGTATTTATTTATCGTAGTTAGTGTGAATTGCTCTTTTGGACTTTTGTGACGCTTTCGGTTTCTTTGCCATTCTCAATCTTTTCGACGATTTCGGATTCCCTTAGCACATTAATAAGGTGAGTTTTCATAACCCCATTTTTCATCTTTTAACGTTTTAGGGTGTAGCACGTTCCAAACTTTGATTTCATTATGTCATGTTGCAAACCGAAATTCACATGCGTGTCTTGTATGTATTTGTTTTGAATCATATTGCTTGCAAACTATATGGTTATGTGCTAGTTGTTTATTGTTTTATTGGTGGAGATTTATACACATACTCATAGCGGGAGGGTTCGACGGGGCGTACCTGCGCCGTCCATTTTAAATGGCGGTATCATTATTCAATACTCCAAGTAGCGCGGCGAACGAGGGTTCCTTAGTAGATTTGACTTTTGTCAAACGAACGGGAATATCATGTATTTACTTTTATTTGCTTTATGATTTAGGCAATACATCTTGACTTGTGAATTTTACACGCTTTTCGTATTATATATATGCAAAGACTATATGAATTCTCACTAACATTATTGTTGACAAAATATATTATTTTTAACGTGCTGCAGGTTGAAGTTTAAGGATCGAAGAATAGAATAGTTGGACCATTAGGTTACAAGAGATGAAAATTCAAAGTTTATTGTATTAATATTTGATTGTGTATTTGTGATGTATTGAAATGAATTAAATATAATTATTGTCGCTTTAATAGCGTTACGAGCTTATGAGTGATCTGTATGTCACACCCGGGCGTATTCCGCTTTAGCCGGGGTGTTACAAAAAATTGAGAAGGATTAGAAGGATTTATGACAAAAAAAACCCTTCAAAAAAATTAATAAAATATAACAAAAAATCATAACTCAAAAAAAAAAAATAAAAAAACAATAAAGTTTTTCCCGTCTTTCTCGTTCTACAAAAAGACACAATGTTAAGGAAAAAAGATCATTGTGTCTTTTTGTTTATCAATGTGTTTTTTGTTTGTTTTTGTCATTAATTGTGTCTTTTTACTTTAACATTGTGTCTTTTTTTATATTGTGTTATATTACCCAGCATTGTGTTATATTTTGTTCGGCATTGTGTTATATTTTGCGATCTATTGTTACTTTTATTTATTTATAATTGTGCCTTTTGTTAATTTTCATCCTTGTGTCTTTTTTCTAGGCATTGTATCCTTTTCGTCAACTTTTTTTGAACGGGAATAACGGACGAAACATTTTGGTTTTTAAAATTTTTTCGTTTTTTATTTATATTTTGAGTTATGATTTTTTAATTATTTTTTTTGAATTTTTTATGGATTTTTTGTATGGCTACAAATCTTTCTCACACTTCTCATTTTTGTCAACATTTTCCTTTGTATTTTAACTTTACCTATAAAACATACATGTACCTAATAAATAAATAAATATTCAAATTTTGTAAGCATAACCTATTTTTTCACTTTTGTTTTATTTCAAATTTCACTATATATATTTACAACCTGCAAATTTAAAACTTTTTGTTTATTTAATATTTTCTTTATTTTGTTCAATCGTGTAATTGGATTCATAACTTAGTAATATATAAATAGGAATAGATAGCATGGTGGTTTTCTTGTTTAGCTAAATTGCCTCTTTTGGCCGGCTCATTTGCTCTTAAACACATGAAGATATGATTTTGTATTTCTTTCCACGTGGTATTTTTTTTCATAGCATTCAAGGAATATGATCCAACCTAATATTCCGTTAAAATATTTTGACCGAAAATGCATGGTAATCACTTGATGCTACCGATGTTAAAACCTTAATAACAAAATGAATGCCTACTGAAACATGAGAATACCATGTCAAGAAAATCACACTTTTGAACGGTGGCTATATTATAAAAAAAAACTATCTAATATACAACTAGACAGGATGATACAACAATACAAATTAAGCTATATAAATTGTAAATCGAATCTTAGTTGTGGAACTTGAACTCTTGAATTGATACGAGTTTTACTTGAAACTTGTTAGACAACTATGTTTTTTCGGCTCCATCTAAATTTGTTCGTAGCCCCGTTTTTTATTTTACATTCACAGCTTTTCAAAAAAAAAAATGTCTTTCACAGTACGATATAGCTGTCTGTTTACAAACTTCACATTTATTTGGGACCCAATGATGATCACTTAACTGAATCAACATGATGTCATCAACCAGAAAATCATACTCATATAGCATGATTTTAGTATTATAAGTTATTTTAGTTAATTAGATTCATTTAAAATAACAAAACAGAGTTTAATTAAACATTAGCATATGGGTGTAAATGAGTCAAGCCAATTGTTAGTTACTCGAGATTGGCTTGTTAAAAACCGAATTTGAGACTATAAGTTTGTTCAATAAACGAGCTTAAGCCCGAGCTTTATTTATCAAGCTCGACCCAGCTTGCAAGCCTAGACGAGAGCCTATTGTTTACATAATTTTTATTTAATATATTAAAGATATAATTTTACAATAATATATATTATATATAAAATTATGAAAAATAAAAGTGAAAAAGTAGGAGTGAATAATATATATTATCTTATATAAGATAAGGCTGTCTACATCTTACCCTCCTCAGACCCTACCATAGCTTTGCTATTGGTGGGATATACTGAGTACGATGATGATGATGATGATCTTATATAAGAAATATAATTATGACTCCTACACGAAAAAGAAAAAGATAAGTATAATTATATAAATACAAGTAAAATAATAAAAACAAAATTAATAAGCGAGTTACGTCTTAGCAAAGTTTAAACTTTATAAATTGAATTTGAAACAAGTTAAGCTCAAGCCTGTAAAGCTACTCATGATCTTAGCTTGAGTACGAAAAATTACTCATGAGCTTTGCTCTGGCTAGTTTACATCCTAATTGCATTCAAGCAATCTGTCCAAAAATGGTCGCAATCAGAGAGTCATTACAATACAAGCCTGTCTCATTCAAAACAAAACCTTCCTGGTATAATTAATCAATCAAGTTTCTTGTTCTATTCACTCGTCTTATCATCATTCCATTATTTAATTCAACCTGTATTCATGCAATTCGACTGTTTAATACAATACAACTTATGTTTATTTTAGGGCTCCTTAATTTACAAATCATTTTCTTTTTAAATTGCATGTTCTGTATTACATAAACAAACATCCAAATAATTATAATGAGGTGGCAGGTAAACGAGAAGCTAAATTGACGGATGGATGTCATACGTACCTTGATATGATCTGTTTATCACTATTGCATAAAGTTGGAGATTTGGATCAAGTATATATCTATCTCTATCAACGATCACATCAAAAGATGAACTCCATTTGTTTGTATTTGCGTACATGTTTCTTGTTATATTCACTGATATTGACATTGTTCTCTTTGTTAGGGACAGGCTTTACTTATTTATTCATCACGTATTGGTTTCAACTATAATCTAACAATTAGATATTCAAATAAACCTAATTGACCAAGTTTATGATTGGACGGACCATTTTAAATTTTATAATGCCTTTTAGCCTAAACAAGTCGAGCCCCTCGCGAGCTACTCGAGATCAGATCAAGATAAGAAGCTCAAAACAAGCCAAGCCTTATCATGCCTGTGCCAGAGCCCAAGCTTACGCCTTCCTTGTATGGGAAGATTTAGGCTCATTAAGCCTTAACGAGCCTAGTGTATTTTTAAGGTTCAACGTACTCTTATGGACTTCTATTTATTTCTCTCTTTTGGACTTCTAAGTTTTAATTAAAAATGTATAGGCAAATTGGAAATAAACAATCCTATTTTTTGTGTATTGACCGATAATAATCCCAACTTAAAAATCACTACCAACGGTCTTACCTTTCAGCTATTTTTGTCTCAATGGTCCCCCGTTAAAAAACACTTAACGTCATTAAGTTTTTTCCGAGTTTCAAACTGATGTTTTAGGGCTTTTTATTGGAAGAAGGATACGAGTCGATTGATGTAAAACTTATCTCGAAATGGTGATCCAAATGACGAAACATTGTTTCAATTCGGGTGTTTTAATTTCCAAATAACAAAAATCAAGCCATTTGAAACTCGAATAAAACTTAACGACGCTAAGTGTTTTTTAACGGAGGACCACTGAGACAAAAAATAGATGAAAGGTTGGATCGTTGGTAGTGAATTTTAAAGTTGGGATTATTATCGGCCAATACACAAAATGTGAGATTATGTATTTCCAATTTGCCAAATGTATAATAAATAGGAGTCCAGTCGAGCTCAAACTTGGAAAACAACTCATGAGCCGAGCTCGAGCCTAGTTAAGCTCAGGCTCGAGACGTTTATACTGCTACTTTTAGGTATGATTTTGATTATACTAACGGCACAAACACTTTCCAGGATGATGTGAACTTGTTTGTTCATATGAATACAGCTTTAATTGAATTGCTAGTGTTAAGTATTTATATTGAGTTACAAAACATATCTTCTACAAATGGAAATAAAATGATTCATTTGTCCTTTGCCATTGGAACTATCCTATGAACAAGTCAATGCAAACATTTGATTAATATAGTGATAACGCGTCAACATTGTACATATCAACAACGTTAATATCAATGCCCCTTGTCCTGATGATAATATATGAAACCTGATCCTGCATGTTTTTTCCTTCTGTTTGTAAAACTGTCATTCTAACAAACATTTGGTACCCAAAAACATTCAAAAACCAACTGAAATGCCACCCTTTGACACTCATATCTTTAGAAGAATCCACAACTACTCCAAAGGGGATGTCGAGAATCAAGAAACCTATACGCGTAGAGGAAAGCTGCCTTTGTTATACGAGGAAGACGGTTCGGGAAATAAATATAAACTGACCGATGGGTTTTCGTTTTCAACTGCAAATCATAGTTTGGAACACGAACCGCTTAAAGATTTTAATACTTTAGATGCCTTGTTTCTCGACACTGCGCCACTGTTTCGTTCAGACGAGCATAATATGCAAGAGCTTGCGGACATCGAGTCTCAATATTCTGAGCTTATTAAACCGCACACACAAACCGGCCCAAAGATGTCAACCGAGGCAGTTATTCGGTTAGGGGGAGAAAGGTTCATACAGTCGTGCTCATCAAGTTCTATAAACGATGCCTCGATACCGAACCACCCGTATAGTACCTCGTTTTCGGGCCTTTCGGGTCAACAAGTCAAAGATGTTCAACTTGTTGAAAATCTGTTACTTTCTGCAGAGAAAGTCACTCAACAACAATTTGAACGGTCGATTAAGCTTCTCGAGTGGTGCTACGTTTTGTCGTCTAGCTCGGGAAACCCGGTCCAACGATTAGTTTATTATTTTTCAAAAGCGTTACGCGAAAAGGTTGATAAAGAAACCGGGAGAGTTTCGGTTTCGTGCGGGTTGGGAAGGACATATGCAGAAAACATTGCAGGGAGTGTGATGAGGCCAAACTCGGCTGCAGTCTCGGTTTATGAGAAATTCCCAATATTCCAAGCGGGCCAGTTTTCGGCTGTGCAAGCTTTGGTGGACGGTGTATCCGAGTCTAGAAAAGTGCATATAATCGACCTCGCGATTAAACAAGGTGTACAATGTACAATATTAATGCAAGCTCTTATATCCCAACCGAACTGTCCTATCAAGCATCTTAAAATAACTGCGATCGGGACTAATTCAAAATCGGACATGAAGCAAGCAGGTGACTGGTTAAAGAGTTTTGCTGAATCTATAAACTTATCTTTTTCTTTTAATGTGGTTATAGTTGAAGATATGTTAGATTTTAACAAAGAGCTTCTCGAATTGGACCCGGATGAAGCTTTGGGTGTTTACTCGTCATACGGGATATGGACCATGATCGCGAACCAGGACCGTTTAGAAAGTTTAATGAAAGTTATTAAAAGTGTCAACCCGCGTGTTATGGTGGTGTGCGAAGTTGCAGCGAATTTAAACTCGCCCAACTTTGTGAACCGGTTTATTGAAGGTTTGTTTTACTATGGGGCGTTGTTTGATGCTTTGGAGGATTGTTTTGATCGGGAAGATGAGAACCGAAGGATTACTGAATCAATGTATTTAGGGAAGGGGATTAATAATATTGTGGCGTCGGAAGGTGTGGAACGAGTGATTATGCATGTGAATATTGATGTTTGGAGGAAGTTTTTTGCGCGGTTTGGGATGAAGGAGGTTGAGCTAAGTATGTCGTGTTTGTATCAAGTGAATTTGGTGGCCGAAAAGTTTTCGTGTGGGAATAGTTGCACGTTTGTTAAGGATGGTGAATCGCTTGTGATCGGGTGGAAAGGAACGCCGATCCAGTGTCTTTCGGCTTGGAAATTGAAGAAACGTGGATCGACTCACTGGTAGACGATCTACTTTCCTCGGGTGTGATTATGCTATTTCACCGATGGTTTCTCTTGGATCTGGGTTCTTCCACCTACAAAATGAACAGCACCGTCAACTTACCCCTCAGAAAGGGACAGAGGGGTCCTCTTTGGGGTAACCCTCCGGTGTGAGAATAAGTATTTGTGGAGAAGATAATAATATGTCCAGAGTAAGGAAATCTGGAGAGTATTGCTTAATAGCTGAATACTCTGTGTGATTGTGTTACTAGCTGTAACTGTCTGTGATTGAATGTAATTGAATATGATTGAATGTGAAATGAATGTGTTACTGGCTGTAACTGTGAATGATTCAGTGATGATGTCTCTCCTTGTGGAGTTGATGCTGTATTTATAGTGCTAGGGTTTCCACTGATTGGGCTCAGCCTTGTTGGCCTCCTCCAATTGCTCTGCGCCACGTGTCCTCTGGGACACCTGGTGCTTTCTCATTGGTTATAATCACGTGGTAGCACATGGGTTATGCTGAGTTGTCCACCTTTCATTTGGCAGCTGTCAACATCAGCATATTCTTATTCCTTAAACAGATACCTTCTGGAAAGTTGTCTGACGTGCACAATCAAGGTTGCCCTAATCCTGATTTGGATAAGGACGAGGTTGATTATGTGCATGTGTGATATGCGCCAATCCTGAGGATGCGCGAGGTCTTCTCTTTATTCTCACGCGCAGATGTTTCATGCGCAGATGTGATATGCACGAGCATGTGATATGCGCCGCGCGCTGATGCGCCACGCGCATATGTGATATGCGTGAGCATATGTGATGCGCGAGCATATGTGTGCCTGGGCATATGATGCCTGAGCATGTGTGGTGCCTGGGCATATGATGCCTGAGCATGTGATGCATGAGCATATGTGATATGCGCCATGCGCATAGGTTTTGGCTTTGTGACTTCGTAATGTCTTGATTTCAAGCCTCTTGTCTATATCTTGTGGGTTGACCCGCCTTGCTCGGTGTTGAGGCGGGTACATACCTCTTCAGAAATTTTCATAAGTTATGCAAGTTTATTGTTTGTATGATTTTGTTGTTTGTTTGTGACATGATCAGCGTATGTATAATTTATTTGTTTGTTGACATGTATACATGATGAGTGTATGGTCTTTTAGCAGGCCGAATAGCATCTAAATATCATTGAATATGTCGAGCATAGAGGGCGTAAGGTCTAGGCCGGTCCTACTGCCCGGCAGTAGGTATCAAATGGTTTCGTGAACAACTCTGCAAAACAATGGTTTCGCATGACACGAGATGTATATAACAACCCTAAGTTGAAGACCAAATCTGTGTGTGGATGACCGCCCAAACTCTTCGTGAACAAGTCTGCAAATTGACCCAAAGTACGACTGATATTAATCATACATTATGGACCGGTTAGGCATTTTTGAACATGAAACGAATAGGAACCAGATAACTGAAACCGGTTAAGTTCAATTGGTTAGTAATTGGTCAACCGGGTATTGCCATTAGTAATGTTTTTACGGTTCATTGTCGTTTTCTAGCCGTTATAAACTGGTTTTTGCCCATTTGACCCCTAAGTTAGTATAAATAGGTATTGCGTGTCATGGTTTGATTAAACCGGCTCTCTAGATTTTAAAAATGTGCAAAACCGTTCAAAATCGCTCAAGTCTCAATTCTCAAAACACTCACCAGATGAAGCAAACGCGGTATTGATTCTAGAAACAAAGAGAGACCCTGAAAAATTTTACGAAGTTCAACCGATAACTAGTTACGGTTAGTAACTTATATGCACAAAACCTGTTAACCAGTTGCGAAGTTCGACCTACACCTCTAGCTATGTATGTCGAACCCATATAGATGTGATGAAAAGAGTTGTTTTTTAGCAATCAATGAAAACAACCAAGGACACTAATTTTAAGTTTAGTATTTCGTCGAGATTTTTTGCTTTACCCTGCTTTATTAACATTTTATGATTTATTAACAAAAAAAATTGATTGGTTAATATGAAGTACAAGTTGCAACGGACAAATGTACAAGTGGTTAAATATGTAATGGTACGTTATGAGTAGAGCCATCCAAACCGCTCGCCGCTCGAACTCGTTTTTCGCTCGCTCGGTAATTGTTTGGAAAGTGCTCGCTCGTTTTTTCGCTCGATCGTGAGCGAACCGTTCTGCTCGGTTCGGTTTGTAAACGAGCCAAACAACGAGCAAAGGTCTGCTCGGTTTGGTTCGGCTCGAATATTTTTAATTTATTTGATATAAAATTATATAAGAACATATATAAATATATAGACAAAACACATAAATATAAGTATACATTTTTTAACCCTTTAAATTTTACCTTTTCTGTCAATTTTACAGTTTCAAGTTTTCAAAATACTAAAAGTTTGTTTACATGTTTATTATATCTTACTTCAAACTTCTTTCTCATAAAAATTTACAACCTATTACACGTTTGTCTAAAAATTACTAATCTGTTTATATTATTTACAAGCTTCAAACTTTTTTCTTATGAAAATTTTAAAGTGAAAGAAAAAAATAAAATAATACTCGATCTTTGATCGGAAAATGCTCGATTCAATTTTAACTATTTTTCGCTCGGTTCGGTTGTAGACGAGCCAAACAAGACATCGTTCGGAACAACACTAGTTATGAGTCATCAAGCGGAGAATGGATTACCTGGCTTCGTCTAAGTAGCGTGACAGCACAAGTGTCCTTCCAAGTCCACGTCACTTATTCGCTGGCTACTTGCCTTTAGTCACAAATTCAATTCAACTTCAAACGACGTTGTTGAGAAGCCATGGCGAATATTCCGGCGACGGCTGCTTTACGTCGGCGCCACCAGACATCCTTTCATCCGCAACGGCTCCGTTGATTTCTCTTCCTTCAAACGATGGCTCGTAAGGCTTTTTATATATATTTATCTATACAGCTGATCGGTTGAATTTGAATTGTTAATATGACAGGGACAGGATTACATATTCGTTCGTGCCGTTTGCGGCAAGCATATTGATGAAATCGTGTAAGGAATCGGAGGATATGGAAGTGATCTTAGGCGGTGTGGCTTCTCTGAACGACGAGATCAAGTGGTTTAAAGAACAAGCTGCAAAGTTTCACGTTTCACTCACCAGCGTCGTCCCGCAAAACGCAAACGTCAAATATTGCAGGTACCCTATCATTTGCTTTTATCATTTATATTTAACTTTGTTTGCCTATCTGCTTTTCTGTTATTCATTTATGCTTCTTTATGTACTTGATGATAGCCTAAGCACGGTTCCGTTGGTTCGGTTTTGGACTAAATCGAAACTTTGGTTTTCTCGGATTTGCTTTTTCAGCTTAGGAAAACAACAACAGAATTAGCCCGAAATAATGAATTACAGCCTAATCATTTTGTTAATTAGTAACTAATTGATTTTTTTTACATATGGGCTAAAATATTTGAGTTATATATGTATCAAATTCTTATAGATTACTTAGAATAAAAATGAAAATCTATATATTCGGTTCTGTTGTTTTCAGTTTTTGTTACACGAAAAACCAGTTCGGTTTGTACAAAAACATAAAATCAAACCGGCTGTTTTTGTTTTGTTTCGGTTTTTCCGGTTTTTGTTACCTCTAAAACCAAAACCGAACTATAAGTTGAGTTTTATACAAAGGCATAAAACCAAACCGTTGGTTTTTGTTTCGGTTTGGTATTTTCGGATATATATTTTCATTTTGGGCATTTTTTTTTTCCGGTTTCATGCACCCCCTAATGATTGGTGTTAAAGAAGTACTACTTGAAAACTTGTTGATTGAGTGGTGTTACAGGTTTCTGGAAAGCTTAACGGGTTCAGAAATCGAATATGCGGTGGCAATTACAGCTTTTTGGGCGATTGAGGTTGTGTATCAACAAAGCTTTGCTCATTGCCTTGAAGAGGGGAATAACATTCCTCGGGAACTGCAGGAGACCTGTGAACGATGGGGCAATGATGGATTTGGAGTCGTTGCGGGATATTGTAGATCGGTGCCTGCAGAAAGTGTCACCTGAGGTGATATCAAAAGCGGAGGGGGTCTTTCTAAGTGTTGTGGAACGTGAAGTGGAGTTTTGGAATATGAGTAGTGGAGAGGCATGTGTGTGAGTGATGTTAAAATAGGGTGAATGCTTTGCTAAGCTTAATCAGCTATGCTAGTGTGTGTAATAACGTTTTATGTTTTACTGATTTTGTGACTTAAATGTAAACATGTTTACCCTTTTGAGTCTGTTTCAGTTCGAGTTGTTACTAATGTTTTTGACTTACATGTGAAGTGTTCAGCTAAGTGTTCCATCCAGTAAATATGTTTAGATACATTGACTGCATTTGAGTCAACTTCTGATACAAATACGGACTGCCCGTTTCAATGGTTGTGCTTTTCTCAATTGCATACCTATACGAGGGTTCAAGTTTTGATCTTTATTTGCAGAGTTGATCATCCCTCGGATTCCCTCTTCGGCTCTTCCTATAGCTATAACTGGCAACCCCTCAAAGTCAGTTTTAACGGAAGTATAGATCAAACCGTTAACTATGGTTTCATAAAAGCGGAAGTATAGATCAAACCGTTAACTATGGTTTCATAAAACAACAAACCAAACCCAGTAGTTAAGACATATTGTCCGGCGTTTTGACGGTTTAATTAGGGCTGAAAACGAACCGGATGTTTGGTGAACCTCCGACGAACCGTTTAACGGGAAGTTCGTTTATGCTCGTCCATTTAATAAGTGAACTAGACATGAACTAAAATTTTTGTTTGGTAAACTTAAATGAGCACGAACGGATGACGCGTTTGTTCAATAGTGTCCATGAATGCTCGGTAATGTGTTCATTTACGTCCTGCTACTCGCGTAGGTTTGTATATCTGTCCGATAAGGTACATGCAATAATATGTTATAACTAATATTTTTTAATAATATGTTTTTTCTACCCTTAGATATAAACAAGGTTAAAAGATGAACCCTAAACCCATTCAAGTAACGCTGGCTTCCTCCACCACGTTGCCAGACTCCGACCTCCTTCGTGTTAGGGTTGTTTTTGCTTGCTTGTCCACTAGTTTCCATTAGTGTTTGTGTGTGCTTGCTCATTCATTAGTGCTCGTTCGTCCACTAGTGTCTGTTAGCGCTCGTTTACAATATTAACGAACGAACATGAACAATCTCAATTCCTTAATTGACGAACACAGACACTAATTTTCTTTCGGTATAGTGTTCATGAACAAACCCTTTGTCGAACAAAAGCTTAACGGACGAGAACAAAGTCTCGTTCGGTTCAGTTTGTTTACAACAGTAGGTTTATTAATTATATCTTAAAAAAAATCAATAGTAGTATCTTTAAAAAATAATTATATAAAAAGTAGATAAATAATAAATATTAGACAGTCATTCACGGTAGGGGTGTTCACGGTCCCTTTTTCGCGGTTTTTATGTCAAACCGTAATTAAACCGTTAGTAACGATTTTTTATTTTCGTAAACCAAAACCAAACCGTTGAACTCTTAAACCGAACCAAACTGAACCGTTAGTAACGGTTTGGTTTCACGGTTTGGACTTGTTGGGGTTTTATACAAAATAATTTATGATATGTAATTGTATAGCTCTTAATAATTTACAGAATTTAACAAATACCATTACAGCAACTCTAAAAGGCAAATTAAAGTCCCTTGCGTTTTAGATTGGGCTTAGCCCACATTTTTTCATTTACCGTTAGCATTAATAATTTTTATTTAATTATGTCTTTTAGTATATTTGTATACACATACATATATAATATATAAAATATTTAGACGATATATATAATTAAACTATACGGTCCGGTCCGGTCCGGTCCGATTTTATATGGTTGGTTTTGGGTACAAGGAGTCCATGTGAGAATATATACTTTCTCTCTAATCTCAACAACAATACTCAGCTACTAGATTGTTTCTTTCTTTCTTTCTTTCTTTCTCAACATCAATATCAATCAATTTCAAGCCCTAGTTTTCAAATGGCGTTACTGTGGCCTCTGATCGTGATCGCATTCGCCTTCGTGATCTGCAAGCTCCTACTGATGCTCATTCCTTCTAACATACCTTCCATCGACGTCGACGCATCCGACGGTATTAATACGTTCTCTCTCCTTGCAGATTGCGATGTGTAATTGATTCAACTAGGCTTTATTTGATATAAGTGCATCAATGTGCCGTGTTGATTATAATGCTAGATGCTGTATGTTTACAAAGGATCAGCTGATTTTGACTTCAACTTTTATTCATTTTAGGGCTAGAATGTAATGGTGTTTTATAAAAATGTTGATTAATTTAGAGTAATGCAGCAACAGTGTTGGGGGCAAGTTAGCAACAAAAGTTAAGACATAATTAATTATTGACCTCTTTCTAGAGGTGCACAAACCGGTTTAAAACTCAAAACCGGTCGGTTTGGTAAAAAAAAGTCAAAACCGGTTTACGATCGGTTTCGGTTCGGGTTGAAACCGGTTTCTTATCGTGTTACCATCGGTTTCGGTTCGGGTTTTGATCGGTTTCAGTTTGGGTTTTGGCCGGTTTCGGTTCGGTTAACCGGTTTTGGTGGAGAAAATTACAAACCAGTTCCAAACCTACGGTTTCAATCGGTTCCAAACTGGTTTCTACATAATCGGTTTCAAACTGGTTCGGTTTCAGTTCGATTTTCAGAACGGTTCGGTTAACCGGTTTATTTGCCCACCTCTAGTTTTGTTTAAATTTTAGGACTGCAATAGTATTCTAAAAGTGGTAATAGTTATTAGTTTAGAGTCATGCCATGTGCCAGTTTATGTGGAATGGAGTATTAATGCAGCAAAGGTGTTGTGTTATATATCTTGTTGGGGGAAATTATAGCAACACAGGTCAACTACTAAGAAGCATAAATCAAGCTAACTAACGACATAATACAACAGATTTACAAGCATGCCACTCTTTATACATCTTTTGCTTTATTTAGATGCATGCATATTTTTGTGTCTGTAGTTGATATGTGGATGCTTGTTTTTGATATGTTTATTTGACACTTATAATACTTTACATTTATTGGATGTTAAACAGTTATAGATGATGGACATCCCAAAGAGAATAGCTTCATTTATGTAAGTTTCTTGTTTATGTTTCAAGATATTAACATGATTATCAGCATTTGAAACCGTATTTAGTTCCTTTTTCATGTTTTTATATTTTAGATACCTTCAAGAAGACAAACTGACAAAGTTCAATGCTATGAGCCTGCAACAATGAAGTACCTAGGGTACTTCCCTGCACTAAAGCCTCATGAGGTTTGTGTTAAGAAATTTACATCTATAACAAAACTTTTGTTAATTATTTGTCGTAAAACTTAGCGTTCATCAAATTGTGCTTAGGTAAAAGAGCGCGTAGCACAAGTTATGAAATCCCAGACTGTATGGGCAAAAAGTAGCTTCAAGCAAAGGCGTCAGTTTTTGCGTGTGCTTTTGAAGTATATTATTGAACATCAAGACCTTATATGCGAGTAAGTTTTATTTTCTTAATACAATAATGAGTAAATTACAAAATCACTAATTAATATTTATTTTATAGAGTCTCGTCACGTGACACTGGAAAAACTATGGTGGATGCATCTATGGGTGAAATAATGACAACATGTGAGAAAATTACTTGGCTTCTTTCAGAGGGTGAGAAGTGGCTAAAACCGGAGTACAGGTATTGAATTTTCTCTGTTAAAATTTATATAATAGACTTAGGAGTTAGGCCGTAAACAAACCGAAGGAACACGAACGAAGCATGGTCTAGTTCGTTTGTTTAACTTTAACCGAACAAATGATTGAGCATGGGCAATTAAACAAGCGGAGTTTTCTTGTTCGTGTTCATTCGTTAAGCAAGTGAACGTGTTCATTTATGTTTGTTTGTTTACAATATGAATGAAAAATTAACGAACGTAAACGATATAGATGAACGGGCATAACTTCGCTACAACCAGTTAATCGTAAATGTGAACGCGTTGGGCCTAAAAAGTTAATAAAACAAGTCTAAATTGAAATGTTCTTAAAGAATTTAAACGAATATATTAATGATCGAACATAAATGAGTGAGCATAAACCAATTTGAGCGAACGTTCACGAACATAAATGAACGAACGAGATGTTTTCATGTTTTTTTGTTTAATTAAATGAATATAAGTTATGTTCATGTCCTAATAATAGTAAGAAGTATTCTTAGTATACCAATAGTATTCATCATTATCATCACAATTGTATGAATTGTTTTTCTATTTATTTTGGTATTCTTTTAGATCATGTGGAAGATCAATGCTTCACAAGTCAGCAAAGGTGGAATTTCACCCTCTGGGTGTTGTTGGAGCTATTGTATCATGGAATTATCCGTTCCATAACTTATTTAATCCAGTTTTAGCAGCTGTATTTTCTGGGAATGGTATAGTTGTCAAGGTATGTTATTCTTATACCAAAAATAATGATAAATCATTATAGTTTTTAAAATTGGTTGGGTCTGTTTATTGTTTTGCAGGTTTCTGAACACGCAAGTTGGTCTGGGTGTTTTTATGTGCGAATTCTCCAAACTGCCCTTGCAGCTGTAGGTGCTTCTGAAAATCTTGTTGAAGTAATAACAGGGTAAGCCGATTTTATTATGTAATTTTTAAATCTTTAATTAGGTGGTTAAAACTCTGAATTATGCAGGTTTGCTGAAACAGGAGAAGCGTTGGTGTCTTCAGTTGACAAAATCATATTTGTTGGATCACCCGGTGTTGGTAGAATGGTATGAATAAATTTAGGCTTGTAAACAAACTGAACGAACACGAACAATTAAATGAGCAGGGTTTTCTTTTTCGTGTTCGTTCGTTAAAAAAATAAGCGTGTTTGTGTTTGTTTATTAAAAAAATGAGTGCGTTTGGGTTCATTTATGTTCGTTTGATAATAGTATTAATAAATGGTTAACCAACATAAACGAACAAACATACATGAATATAGATGAAAAACATAACCTGGCGAACACTTATTAAAATTAAACGTGTACATCAATCTGTCGGGTGAATCAACAAAACTATACTAAATTGTAGTGTCTAAAAAGTTTAATTGAATATATAAACGTATGTTGTCAGTTGCCAACAAATGAAGTTAAACATACGTAAACTAACGAACATGACCATACGTAGACGAACAAACATTCATGAACCTGAATGAACGAATGAGGCATAGAACAAGAAGTTATGTTCACATTCGTTCGTTTTTTAGTCAACGAACAGTTAACTGAATATTCGGTTCGTTTACAGGCCTTGGTATGATTTTCAATCTTGATATTATTTATTGTAAATTTGAATCAACGAACTGTTCACTGAACATTCGGTTCGTTTACAGGCCTTGGTATGACATTATTTATTGTAAATAAAAGTTTATTTATCTTTGAAACTATTTCTTAGTTCATTATTGGAAATGAGTAAATGCAGATAATGAGAAAGGCTGCAGACACATTGATACCAGTGACACTTGAGCTTGGTGGAAAAGATCCATTTATTGTGTGTGAAGATGTAGATGTGCCTCATGTATGATTGCTTGACTTTTGGTGAATTTGTATAATGATGTCAGCAAAAGTCAATTTTAATGTCATAAATTATTGAATGTAGGTCGCACAAGTTGCTATTAGGGCTGCCCTGCAATCAAGTGGACAGAATTGTGCTGGTGCAGAGAGATTTTATGTTCATAAAGACATCTATCCTGCATTTGTAGCTGCATTGTTAAGATAGTTAAATCTGTTACAGCTGTAAGTATTCTTTTGTTCATTTATTTTTTTAAGTCATTAATGGATTAAACAGATTACAGCAGATTTATTATTACAATAATAATTTAACCTTTTGAGTAAAACGATAGGTTAGTACTTAATATATACAACCAACATGCTTTCTTATTTTTCACGAAAACGTCACGGAACCTAATTTTGATATATTAAAGTCCATCAGCTTGTAAAAAATACACGAAAAAGACACTAAATTAATTTTGTACATTGAAGTCGATAAACCTGTCTAAATTGCATGCACCTTTGAAAGTTTTTGAAACAATGACTGTTAACTCTTAAACTGGTCAAACTAAGATGGTATAGAAAATTATTTTATTTTGTTAACATTGAAGAGTGCCACTTTTATCAGAATTGGACCAATCTAGGAGTTAACAAGTCATTATCCTAAAAACGTTTCACAACAATGCGCATTTTAGATATGGTTTGGTTTTATGTTTTCGTAAAAACCGAATTTTTCTGCAGTTTTGGTTTTGCATGCAATTCAAACCGAACCAAATTTATCAATTTTCATTTTTAATTTTGAATGTCAAGCAATTCATAAGAATGTAGCCCAAATCTTTAATAATCAATTAATCACTTTTTAACAAAAAGATTTTGGCCCAAAATTTTCAATCCCCAAAACCGACTGATGCATACCCCTGATGTTTAGGTACTTTAATTTACAGTAATTAGTTTTAGTGACTTTTACTTGTATTTTTTACAAGCTGGGGGCTTTTTCGTGAAAAATAAGAAAGTATAGTGGTTTTTCGTGGTATATGCATTAAAATTACACTTTAAACAACTTCCGACCCGTTTGACCGATTCTTTCAATTATATTATATAGGGTCCACCTCAGGCAGGAAAATACGACATGGGTGCAATATGCATGCAAGACCATTCAGAAAGGCTTCAAAGCCTGATAAACGATGCTGTAGATAAAGGAGCAGAAATTGTAGGTGGAGGAAGTGTGAGGAATATTAGTGAAGGTGCTGTTGACCAATACTTTCCGCCAACTGTCATTGTAAATGTCAACCACCAAATGAGGTTAATGCAAGAGGAAGTAAGTGGTTGTTACTTGTTAACTAACTAGTTCTTTGTTGACTTGACTTTTAGATTTAACTGACGTGAGATGATTTTGTGAGCAGGCGTTTGGACCGATAATGCCAATAATGAAGTTTAGTACTGACGAGGAGGCTATTAAGCTTGCAAATGACTCCAAGTATGGGCTCGGTTGTGCTGTCTTTTCTGGCAGTCAGCGTCGTGCTAGATTCATAGCTTCACAGTTACATTGTGGTGTTGCTGCTATTAATGACTTTGCTTCCAATTACATGTGCCAGGTAAAATTCACACACAAACACACATATGTATGTATAGAGAGGATCATTTCAGAACATTAAATTTTGATCAGAACATGTGAAACAAAATGGGAGCTATTTAATCTTTGGATCAGTGATTCAT
Organism: Bidens hawaiensis; assembly: GCF_021521415.1. Taxonomy (NCBI): domain Eukaryota; kingdom Viridiplantae; phylum Streptophyta; class Magnoliopsida; order Asterales; family Asteraceae; genus Bidens; species Bidens hawaiensis. The sequence goes on along the minus strand of NW_027491544.1, from coordinate 460,485 downwards.
ATTTTTTATTAGAATTTCCTGCTTATATTAGAGTTGTAAAAAGCTCGAGCCTGCTCACTTATTTTTAAATTCTTTTAGTTTGGTGTTTCTTACACATATTGAGATATGTATCACCAGGCGGCTGTTAAGCTTGCAAACAGCTCTAGCTTACATACGCATGTGTAGATTATAACATAAAAAACCATCAAACTAATTTGTTCATGTGCTTTTTTAATTTTTTTTTATTTATTTTATACCATTTACTATGTGTAGGTTATTTACATAATCAAACAGTTAAATTAATTTGTTCATTTTTAAAAATGGAAGAGAAATGTTAGATACAGTTAAATTTATACCCTTTTCTTTTATTAAAATTTTCTTTAAGAAATAAGTGGTTCAGTTTGTTTTGCTTGTCCTCATAATATACAGTTTTCTGAATTGATCGCTTGTATACTTGGAGGCTATTAATATTTACTGATGGGAAAATAGGTTATTTACTTTGAACTTTTGATTTATATGTTGGCAGTCTCTCCCATTCGGTGGTGTAAAAGACAGTGGATTTGGACGGTTTGCTGGCGTAGAAGGGCTGCGTGCTTGCTGCCTTGTGAAATCGGTGGTGGAGGATAGATGGTGGCCATTGATCAAAACCAAAATACCAAAACCAATCCAGGTAATTAAATTTTGGAAGCTTTTATTTGTTAAGACTATAATCGCCAAACGGTTCATCTTATTAATTTGTTTTCGAATTTTTTCTGTAGTATCCTGTTGCGGAAAACGGGTTTGAGTTTCAGCAGTCGCTTGTGGAGGCTTTGTACGGGTTGAATGTGTGGGACCGATTGCGAGCCCTGGTTAATGTTATTAAGATGTTGACAGACCAAAATTCTGCAGTTAACACTAAGAGAAGTGACTGAAGAGGCAGCATTTGTCTTGTTTGACTTTAATGCAAAATGGAATTAAATCATGTAGTTTCAGTGAATTTGAAAATATTTCAAATTTGATTTTAGGTTTGGTTAATGAATGCAGTTTCTTTACGTTTCAGCCATTGTATTTCTTTTTTCGTTCGGACAGGAAGAGGATTTCACTTACGAAGCATTAGTAAATGTGATTTTAATATAGGGGCAACTTCATAGAATAGTAATATATATTGAAAATCCTAGTACAACTAGCTGACCAGTAATTCAAGAGTAATTAGTGGTACTAGTAGTACTGGTTGTGTTTGTTTACAGGTTTAATCAGCAGATTTAAGAGTTCTGGGGGCAACTTCATATAATAGTAACCAACTTTCAAAAGTATTTCAATTAGGTCACTCAATTTTAAAAAGGGTTTCAATTAAGTCACTCAACTTTCATGTTTGATTAAATTAAATGTTTTAACATGTTTTTTTAGCCTTTTTCTTCTTTGTTTCACATAGGAAATTTTTTTATCTTTTTTTTGAAGTTGACGCTGAGTGGTGACGTGAATTTTATTTTTTCTTTTTAAATTTTAATACAATTAACGTTTTTTTTTAATTTTTTAAATTTAACTACATATATTGCAAATTCCAACCCTCACATCTTATCCTTCATTTCTTTCTTGACGCACAAAAAAAATCGATGAAACTTGATTTGAAGATTTAGTGAGACCCGATTTGGGGAAAATATGCATTAGTGACCTAATTGAAACACTTTTAAAAGTTTGTTACTATTTTATGAGATTTTCCCTTATGTTTTGAAAACACTGATAATTAGTGATGCCATTTCGGAAGCGATCAATGGCTCGAGAAACTCATGATTAATCGAAAGAGGATACATTGAACCGAAGTTCCAAGAACAATGTTCTTTATCTATCACACCCCAGCTCAGGACCTGGGCGTGTGACTCGTAAGTTGGTACCTGTTTTGTAAATATACCAGAGTTTAAGGTTGTAAAGCGGAAGACTTTAATAAATATTATTATATTCATAAGACGAGATTTTAAAACACCCGTTTGATTTATACAAAGTGTTTGGCAAGTAAAACCACGGTTTACATTATTTTAATAATAAACATCCATTGAGTCATCAGATCATCTAACGGTTATCTCTTGTCTCCAAACACCTATTCTCCATTACCTGTAAAACAGTTATAAAAATACGTCAGCAACACATGCTGGTGAACACGCTGACACAAAACATTTAAGTTACTTAGTTATCCCCTCGGGTATCTTATGACCCGGCCCATCGTGGCTTAGGAAACAACTGAGTTAAATTTACTATTATAAACCTCCAGTTATACTTGAAACCTCTCAGCGATACCGTAGCATCGAGGTCTTAGCAACTATCAATATACACGAGATAATCCCCTCTCGGACATTACTTAGGTCTGGCCCAACGTGGCGGAGGCGTTAGCAAGTGTGGTGCGGTGTGCCCACCGTCTACCCATATATGTAAGGATCCAAACAAACATATACAATAGCCTGAGGGCCAGCATTACTTTTGTTTATAAAGTTTTAGGGATATAATCCCATGCAAACATTCACAGGCTTGTTTTATAAAAAGTTGGACGTATTCACCTTTCTTCTTGGTTGGTGTTTCTCACCAATTTGTCTTGTTACCTCGGACCTATAGTACGAGAATAACGTTTTATAAGTACTAGATCAACGATCTAGCTTCAGACCTTTAGTCCGATTGCATAACCTTTACCTTGACATTTATCTCTTTATAAAATATAAGGACCTCTAGTCCTTTCTTTTGTTATTCATTTATAACCTTTGTTTCTTCTTCATGAAGAAACGCACATTTCGAATTTCTTTTATTATAAGAAATATTTGTAAAATCTTTATATATAATAAAGAAACATTATTTAATCTATAATCTCGACTTTATGAAATCTATTTCCATTTTATAAAATCAAGGTACGGGCTATATCCCCGACTAGGGTCTAAGCCACTTATAATATAATAATCGGGCAGAACCCATACCTTGAATGGCTTATTTATACGAAATGCCTATGCTTTACTTAGACCGCACTTCTACTTGGAGGTAAGTCGAGAAAGTATTTTAGGTAGGGTTATGGCACGCATATCGTGGTAAAACTTGGCGGGATATCGACATATCGGGTTATGGTATGTTTATCGAGGTTATATATGTGATTGGGAGTGTGTTGGATGAACGAGGAACACCCCCATGCCCGATTTATTTATAGAAATTTTCTTGCAACTTCGCGTATCGCGAAGCTGCACTAGTTTCGCTGAGTCGCCGCGTAGGCTTGCCACGTGTCGCCACATGTCACCGCGTGATTACACGTGTCCTGTGACGTGTCTCGCAACTTCGCGTATCGCGAAGATGCAACTCAGATTCTTCGCGTATCGCGAAGATGCAAAGTTTCAAATCTGTCCATTTTTAGTCCCTGGTCTTTTGGTAACTTGCTATATCTCAATTTCGCCTCATTATCCAAAACTACAAAGGCGGCTCTTAAGCGGCTCGCGACGATGCGAGCGAGCGAAGTGCGCCATCAAAGCGCCACATTGCGCCCAAGCCCGTGCGCACCCTCCGCTAGGACTAGGGAGAGTGGTTGGCACTATAAGAACATTACCATGGAATGTTCTCTTCTTATAAAGTGCTTTATATTTCTTCCTTCCTCCGATGTGGGATGGAGTCTCCTTACTTCATTCCCTAACATAAACTTATTTTCTTTCTTTGCCTTATTTTACCCATTATTTATACCAAGCATAATTTTAGTCCATCATATTTATTATTTGACAAAATTGGCCCGTATTTTTGGTGATGTTAAATTATCAATAAACTTAATCAAGACTCCAAATTACATAACTCTCAACCCTAACTTATACTAAAATAAAAAGAGATATAATTGGAAACAAGATAAATTAAACTAATAAAAGATACTAAAATAAAAATTAAAATTATGAAATAATCCTACATCATTCTCCCCTTCTTCGAAAAAACTCACCTTTTGCCTTTCGATCAAAGCCACTGGGATCAAACGGAACATCAACCCGATCTCGGTTTGTTATCACTAACGTAAAAACGTGAACTTCATGTGTCGTGCCGCTCGACTTTGGACCGGTACCACCTGGATCAAACAGGACCTCGGCTCGTGATTTGTTCGAATTGTTGACCTTCATTTGAACTTCAACATTTGTATTAGGTAGTGTTTGGTATGAAGTAATGATAGGTGGAATGAAATTGATCATTCCAAATAATGAAATAAAACAAGTTTGGTTGTCATTAATCAATGGAATGAATCATTCCTAAGGAATGCAATTCCTTTCATATATAGCATTTTTGATTCCTTAGTAAAAGATGTTTTTTCTTTCATTCCTTCAAGGAATGGAATGAAAAATGATAATAATAATAATAATAATAATAATAATAATAGTTATTATTATTATTATTATTATAGTATAACTCTATTAAATTATAATAATTATTATATTTTTATTATTATATCGTATTATGTTATTACCATTCCATTAATTGATAAAAATATTATCTGTTTATTGTTTACTATTTAATAAAGTTATGATTCATTTCATCCCTATGTGGTAATCAAACAAGGCAATGCAATGATAATGATTCATTTTATTCCTTTGTCCATTACTTTCTCTTGTCCATTCTATTACCCTATACTAAACAGACCCTTAATCTTAAACTCCTAGACTAATTGAAATATCCTTATTATCCAGTCCAATAAATTTAGTTCCAGCATCATTAGATAAATTATGATCCATATTTAGTTGAATTTCCTTTGAAAGCCTAGGCCCACCATTAATTTGTGCTCCCTCATGAGCTTAAGCAGGTAGCGCATATGAAATGCCATTCATAAGCATGCAATTACCCATAATAAGTGAAACCTCCAACTTTTAAGAATGATTTCCATCAAATTGTATGGGTTCCTTTTAAGGGCGCATTTGTTTCATCGAATTCCTGTGAATTTAAAGGAATTGGAATTAACATCCCATGATATGACTTGTTCGTTTCGTTGGAATTGAAATCTTAATTCCATTTTGGTGTGTTCGGTTGTCAAAGAATTGGAATTGGAATTGGAATTCAATTCTTTCAAATTCCATTAAATAAAGAGATTCTAAATCCTTCCAAAATGTGAAGCATTTCAAGTGAATTCGTTTAAATCTTTTCTCAAGATTTTTTTTTAACGAGAACAACGAATAAAAATTTTAGTTTTTTGTTTTCGATTTATATTTTGAGTTATGAATTTTTTATTACTATTTTAAATATTTTTTGAGTGGGTTTTTATCTTAATAGAAAACCCCTAAAAAAACAATAAAAAAATCATAATGGAAAATCTAAAAAACTAAAATGTTTCTGCCGTTATCCTCATTAAAAAAAAACTCGATTTCAATTCATTTGTCAAACGAACACATCAAGAATGGAATTGGATTTCAATTTCTTCAAATTCCAATTCTTATTGGAATGTTGAAATTCCCGAAGGGTTATTATATACAAACACCATCGGTGTTTGAATAAGGCCATACGGTTCGTATAGGGTCTATACGAGTTGTATAGGCCTAACTTATTAACATGCATACGTAGGTGACAGTGTGACAGCGTTTTGCAGTTTATACGAGCCGTATAGACCCTATACGAGTTGTATAGATATTCTTGTTTGTATAGACCCTATACAAGCCGTATAGACCTATACGAGCCGTATAGGGTCTATACGACTCATATAGACAGCATGTCAGCTGTACTTTGTCCAGATATTTATAATTATTTTATAGTCTATACGAGCCGTATAGATGGTATAAGACCCGTACAGGCCATGTATCAGTTTTTCTTGCTCCAAACGTAATTATTTTTATGGCAGTTATATTTTAAAAGCTTAGATAACTCACATGGACGTCAACCAAAATGGATTGCATGACCACATATAAAAAGTCGTTACCCAAAAACGCTCATGTTGTTCATATATTTTTATGTATATAGCAAAATATTTACTTTTAAATTATGTGTTTCTATTTTGTAAATAACTCGGATGCTCTTTTTAATATTTTGTAATAAAAAAATCTTTAAAAAAAATACTATACGAGTCAAATAGACTCTATACGAGTCGTATAGCTCTATACGGCTCGTATAGGGGCTATACGATGAAAATACATGAAAACTGATTCCTGACCGAAAATGACTTGACACTACACCTATACGAGTCGTAGAGGCCCTATACGACTCATATAGGCCCTCCTGGTGTGTGAATAACCTCATTGGTGTATGAATAACCTAAGCCAATTCTAAATCCAATTCCTTCCAACTCCAAATCCTATTTAAATTCCAATTCTATTCCATTCCATTCCATATTCTGTGAAACGAACACACCATAAAGGTTTTTTTTATTAATTGCTTGACACAAGGAGATTTACTCCTATTTTCGATAAAAATATTCTTGTTGGCAACTCCACTAATTTTGGAGGTTTTGTTATTAAAATAATCCTGCATCAATTAGACTAAACGCTATGGGGGCGCGGAAGAGGGGTGGAGGGGCGCGGTGGGCTTCAAACACCACCGGGGGGCGCGGTCAGGTGGGGCGTGGAGGGGTGAGAGGTGGAGGGGACGATGGGCGCGGATGGAGGTGAGGGAGGGGGGCACCCCAACGGTCATATTCCTAGCCGTTTAAAAAAAATTAAAATTAACATTTCTATATAAATTCAAATATTTTTCTCAATTTTACTCAAACAATTTTCATATTCACACCAAATTTAACCATCTTCACAACATTCATCTTCACACCAAATAATTAATCCTAACTCGAACCCGAACCCAAACACGAGCTCAAGCTCAACACCAAACTCAAACCCGAACCCGAATCAAAACCCGTGGGATCCGAGTTGTATGTGGTGGGATAGTTTGCTTGCAAATAACGTCGACCTTAGTAACCCGTTCTATGCAAACCAACAATGACCGATGATTCCTCCACCCATGCCACCGTTTACCCCCGATATGTTCTTTCGGGCGCCAATGCCGTATACGTCCTCGCAAGTACCACAAATCCAAATACCCGAAACGCAAGTCCGGCGTCCAAAAAGAAGTCATAAAAAAAGAACCCGAGTGACATTCGAACAACCGAAAAGGGCGAACGAAAAATGTGGGAAGCGGGCGAGGTAATGGCGTTAGCGTTAGCGTGGATCGACTCTTTCGAAGACTCGATTCAAGGTATATTATAAAAATATTTATATGTTTTCCATGTTATATTTTTTTTACTAATATTAAGCTTTTATATGTATTGAAGGTGATGGCAAACATTCGCCGGAGTTTTGGGTACAAATACGCATCAAGTTCTTTGCTTTAATGAGTCGAGGAGAGTATCGCGGGAATGATTCCGTCTACAACAAATGGAAGTCTTTATGCACACAAATAACCGACTTCACATCCGCTCAAACCCCGCGTTGTGAACAACAGAAAAAGCGGCATGGGCGATGCCGATGTGTTGGAGGCCTGCTTAAAACAATACAAAGCCCTTTATAATAAAGATTTTAGCATGTTGGATGTTTGGAGACAATGCATAAGCTCGCCAAAGTGGCATACGGTCCCGACATCATCACCACAGCGACCTTCCAAACGGTCAAAGACAACGTCTACTTCGGCCGATCAATTGCCGTCGCAACCCATGTCCGATGGTCGTTGTTAAATTAATCTAAACGAGTTGGATCCGGAATTAATTTTTGACGAACCGGATGAGTTGCCACGGCTGGTAGGAAGAGATAAAGCCAAGGCGGCGGCTAGATGTGGAGGATCTTCGTCCAGAACCACATCCTCTAAGAGTTCCAACATGAGCTCCCATCTTGAAAACTTGGAGCGGAGGCTAACCGAGATTGCCAACCTTAAAAAACAAAAATAGGAGGGCCTCATGAAGGTGCACGAAGAAAGAAAGGCGATGCTTGCGGAATACAAAGTGATCCACTTGGAGCGAACGAAACAAAAGGAACTCGAGCTCATCACAAAAGATCTATCGTATCTAGATCCTGTGTCACGGGCGGTGATAGAAAAAAGAAGAGCAAAGATATTGGCCAAATATGCAAACGAGGACGACGACGACGAGCATTGGTTATATTTTTATTTATAGGATTTCTATTTTTATTTGTAGGGTTTTTATTTTTATTTGTATTGGTTTTTTTATTTGTATGTTTTTTATTTTTATTTGTATTGTTTTTTTTGTTTTATAAAAAAAAAAGGTTGGGCTTCGAAGCCGCCTCACCATAGAGGGGCATTATGCCCTGGGGGCTTCGATGCCCCCAGTGCCCACGTGGCGCTGACGTGACACTGTGGAGGGGCTTCGAAGCCCCCCACCATAGCACGCAGCCTTAGAGTTGCAACTGACAACCAAGCTTATGAAGACACACAAGATAAGCCATCCAAACTTGCGAAAGACAACTTGTTTGAAATATATACAGTCTATTTTACATGTTAGTTTAACAGTTTAGAACTAGTATACAATTGTAACTGACTGTTTCATTATAGGAATTTAAAGTTATGTGTATATATTATGCATTTATACTAGACTGCATACCCGTGTGACACCCGGTTGAAAAAAACATTTAAAAAAATATCAAAAAATATAATATATGAAATTTTAATATGCAGTTTTCAAAATATAACCTATTTTCAATTGAAAATACTAAAATATAACCTATTTTCAATTGAAAGACAAGCATCATTAGCTTCCGGACCATATATCCCATATCTTTTTTGATGTCACAAAAGCTGAATATACACTGAATTCATCAGCCGAATACATATGACAATTTTCTTAATTGTAGCTACACCTATCTTTACTGTAAGATTGAAATTTATAATAAAAATGCAAAAATAATGTAAAATGGACCACACCAAATGCAAAAACTAATTAATATAATATTAATAATGTTTTTCTTTTCGCTATTTCTAGTAGTAGGGTCCATCATTGACACGCTTAATTAACTTGTACCATATGCATTGGGTGGTGTGGATCAGTTTAAAGGTTTTCTCAAAATATGAAACACCTTAGTTGAGACAGAAAGTCATAAATGAAAATGCTGTTGTATGGTAATATGCAACATGCATATTCCAAACCAACTACTAATCATTGTGTATTTGTGTGTATTCCATAAAAACATAATAAGCTGTAACACTGCCATTACCCGCATTAAAACACCATAGGAATATGTTACCTAAACATAGCTTGAAGCCATAGAAGACCCCTCAGATGAACCGAACAACTAATTAAACCAATTTATTTGTTCATGTAAACCAATCTTAAATATATATAAACGAAACCTCCATATTTTCTTTCAAGCCATCGGATTGCTTTATTTGTAAATGGTTATTTCTCATGCATTTGACCCGAATTCACAGATATGAGTCTCACTAAACCAGATTACCATTAAACGGGTTATAACATCTCATTATATTAAAAAATAATCTCACCAAATATTTGATATGAAAATCCTATAAAACAGGGATATAATAAAAATTAATATCCGATTTTTTTTAAAAAAATATTATTTATAATTATGAAACAATTTTATAGTAAAGCAAATAAGCGGGTCATGGATCTCATCAAACCAGATATCTTTTAAACGGGTTATAACATCTCATTTATTTGTGAAACTCTTTCATCATCAAACCCTAAGTATATTATTAATTTTCTTACAATAAATAAAATTAAAATACAAAAAATATATATAAATATTAGAAACGTAAAATGTAAAACAAACCCCGTAATCAAACCCTAATTTAATTTCTCAATATGGATTTAGTTATATTAGCGATTCTGTTTTCTTTTAAGTTTAACTTAAATGAAAAGTTTCCCAAAATCATATCCAAATTATAACAAATGAACATAAACGAATAAATATAAAAATTTAGATAATTCATTCAACGTTTCATTAAAAAATGAACATAACACAGCATAAATTAATCAAAATAGATTCAAAAATATTATTAACTTCTTACAATAAATAAACTAAAATCCAAAAAAAATACATTCACAATAATAGAAACGAAAATATTAAAAAACGAATAATTTAAACAAGATAAAAACTAGTTATTGATATACATGAAAGAAATAAGAGAAATTAGCATCCAAACATAACAATAACAGTGGACCAAATCATCAAAACATGAGGTCCAAGTGGCAACAACTTTGACCCATGTTTTTGATGAAAAAATCCATAACCGTAAATCAAACTACATACCTCTAAGGCTCTAATTAATGAACATTTGATAACCAAATCCAAGAGCTTTGACTTCACAAAGTCAACACGTCAAGAATTGAGAAATTGAGCACCAAGAACACAAATTAACGGTGAATTGAGTTGTGGTAACCATCTAAAAGAAGCCAAGAGTGGTTTATAAGGGGAATTGATTTATTGATAAAGAATTCTTTTGATTTGCATGTTAATTGCAAAATGGTTAACTGGGAATAAATCAAGAAGATACACGAATTATGGGTTAATCTTGGAGGAAAAGTTAACTATTTTGATATAACAAAACTGTCCACATTCATATCTTAAAGAATAATCTGGAATCAAACTCGTTTGGAAAGGATTTGGTTATCAAAACCGATTGTCGGCCAAATTTGCGTTTGCATAGGTGCCGGTTTGCATCGCGACGGGTCTGGAAGGACTTGGTTGCGTAGCGCGACCCAAATCAACTAAACTAGGGTTTTGGATTGGTTGCGTATCGCGGCGGGTGGATTTTTACCAAGTTTTAGATTTTTGACATATTTAGTATTTGGACTTAGATAAAATGCAATATTAGGTCAAATTAAGCGAATTTGAGGTTCAATGGTCTATTAAACACAACATATAAACATAAAATAAGGTGAACACGCACCTGTGTACAATTAAAGCATAAAAGAAATACCCTTTGTGCATGATACCCTCGTACCATGTGCAAAAGAACTTGAACAAATGATCAGGGCCGTCTTCAAGAATTTGAATACCTCGGCCGAGCCGAAATAAAAAGGCCCATAGCCTTAACGAGTACGAAATATATAAGCTAATTTTTTAAACGATGCTTAATGTTATAACAATAAACATAGAAAAATATATAAAAAATTACAAATTTTGTCCTTTTGAATTAGCTAAATTATGGAATGGGTCCTTTTTGAAAATGAGTTTCACTTTATATCATTTTTTTGCATGTTTGGCTCAGTTTTAGTCTTTTACACTAACGGATGTTAAGTTTTTCAGTTAAGTGTAAGCATGTGCACTGCACATGAGGGTATTTTGGTCATTTTACCATTAAAGGACTATTTGTGTTATAAAGCAAAAAAAAATTAACTTTTAATATTTAATTTTTAAAAACAGATAAATATGTAATGGTGGGACCCACATAACATTAGGAAAGACTTGATTACATCAATTTCTCACCACACACTCCCTCTCTCAAGCTCTTCTTCCCGGAAGGAAGAACTCGTCGCCGGCAACTCAACTTTGTCAGGAAACCCCCACCACCAAGGTCTGAAACCACCAACGCCATCATGTTCTCTTGAAATCAACACCACCACTGTGGCCTAAAACCACCAGCACCAATCCTTATTTCTCCAGCAGACAACCCCCGTGCCTCAGCGCCGCCCTCTGTAGAGGCTTGCCGGAAAGCCTTTTTTGGACTTAGACATTACCAATCGCCACAGAATCCTTCTCCATCGCCCGATCTAAGCCTGAAATCAACACCGCCTCCGTTGTCGTTGCACTTCGGCGAAACCCTAGCTTCTCTTTCCTTTCCCAACCGCCGCCGCCACCACCGCCATTGCCGCCGCCATAACCCTACTACCACCTCACACTATGCACAACCAAACACCATCATACAATCATACAAAACAGAACCACCTCCTCCTTCTAATCGTTTAGATCTGCAACGACTCGTATCAAATCATGCCTGAATCAGACCAAATTGAAACTATCGGCAACTCTCCGGCCATTCTCCTATCTCCGGCGGCATTCAAGGCATGTGCCGACACCGAGGAGGTTTCGGATAAACTTGTCAGGGTTTTTGGCAGGGTACGGTGGTGCGTCTGCTGAGACGAGTGGTAGTGGAGCAGGGAACGACAGTTCAGGAGATGGTAATCAGGAGAGTGGTGGTGGTGGATTTTGATTAGTTACAGGTTGTAAACCTAATTCTTGTAATATTGTCATTTATAGGGCTTTTCCTTTAAATCTTTTAGTTTCAATTATGTTACAAAAATTGTCCTTAAGGGGTAAAAGGACGAAAATGCCCTCATGTGCAATGCACATATGGTGACTTAACTGAAAAACTTAACATTCGTTAGTGTAAAGGACTAAAACCGAGCCAAACATGCAAATAAATGATAGAGAGTGAAACTCATTTTCAAAAAGGACCCATTCCATAATTTTGACAATTCAAAAGGACAAAAATTATAATTTTTTCAAAAATATATTATCAAAATCAAATACCGTAATAACTAACGGTCAACCAATGATCCGTGAAACTCTCATAACATTGGGAAAAAAAATAACTTGGTCCATGGTGGCTAGCTTTGTCAACCGTGGAGGAGCCTGGCGGTTAACAGCGAACCAATAGTGGTGGTCAACTGGGTTGGTCGTTGTTCAGCATTCGTAAAGAAGAAAGGAACCAAAGAGAAATTCAATCGACCGTTATTTTTTTATTTTGCATCGGGTTTTTATTTATTTATTTATTTTTTGTTTTTGGTTTTAGTTTGGGTCCAATAATTTGAACTTGATTAAATGGAATATGAATAAAAAAGAATTTCAGGCCAAATAATTATGAGATTGTAAAGAGCAATTCATATTTTATAAGTTTTATATTTTTAAATGTATATATAAAAAATATAGATACAAAAAATTTTGACCCCTAAAAATTATATGCATCGGCCGACGGTCCGACCGTCGCCACCCTCCAGCCGGCCATGCAAATAATGAATAGTGTCTTTTTCTGAGTGTGAGAGCATTCTCATCCAACCCCTCATTTTTTGTGAGGGGTGTTTTTATAATTTAGAGAGTGATTTAGGGTGTTGTAAGTGAAGAGTTTTTATATTTTAGAAAAAGTAGTGATTTTTCTGTATATTTGAAAAGTTACTGTTCATCCCCTATAATTTTTTAATATATTTTGAGAGTGATTATGAGTGAAGGAAAGAGAAAAGGTAATGATAAAAGATATAAAAAGTATTATTTAATTAAAATAAAAAGAAAAAATATAGTGAGTTTTTTTAGTGTAATTTTTGATTTAAAGATAGAAAGTAGGATGAGAATGCTCCGAAACAACAAATCTCACCGTTAATAGATATATCAATGGACTTGTTCATAGTAACCCTCTACACTATTCAACAATTACATTTCATGTCCCTCTTCTATTTGTTACGTACATAAAAGACAAAATCAATTATTTTTTTCAACTAGTGTTGTAGGTCACTCTTTTCCCACTTGTGCACCATAACCATGTATTATTATTATTATTATTAATCACCCACCGCTTCAACCTGTTTCTTTGCCAATTTCAAACCCTAAATCCTGTAAATTAATTACATTTGCGTTCCATATTATATATATATACATACGAATGATGATGTCAGGTGTGGTGTGATTATGTTGGTTTATGTATTATTATTATTATTATTCCTTGATTTAGATTTTATTATCTGAAATTGGTGTGTTTTGAGACAGATTATAACATCAAGGATCTGATTCAAGAAGCTGAATATAGGTGGTTAAGCCCAGAAGAGGTGCTTTTTATACTTGAGAATTATAATGATACACAGCTTATTCATCACCCACCTCAAAAACCACCCAGTCAGTCAGTCACTCTTTATATTTATTATTTTTATGTATTTGTTTCTTAATAATGTGTATTATTATTATTTTCTGATATTGATATTATTGCTTACAGGTGGTTCTCTGTTTCTTTTTAACAAAAGGGTTCTTCGTTTTTTCCTTAAAGATGGCCATACCTGGCACACCAAGAATGTCGGTGAACGTCTAAAGGTTCGCTTTTTTCGTTCCGCTTTTGGTGAAAATTTATATAATAATATTAATAATAATAATGCAGTGATCTTATGAGAAAGGATATGTGGGTAGGTTGGAAATGTTGAAGCTTTAAATTGTTACTATGCACATGGTGAGGACAATCCGAATTTCCAGAGGCGCACTTACTGGACGTTAGATTCGTAAGTACGTTTTTTTATTGGAATGTCTTATTACAGCTGACAGATCATTAATCAGTTGATTTGTTGGTGGCAGGGCTATGGAGCATATTGTTCTTGTTCATTACAGAGTATGTATGTCTTGCTATTATATATGCTAAATCAAACTTATTATTATTTCAAATATGTATGTAAGTAATTCTTTAAACAGGAAGTGCAGCCGGAACGAGAGCACCATTCTGCATCCACATTGTTTGATCAAGAGCAGAAGTTTAGTATTCGGGAAATATCACCTCGCTGGGGCTATACAACTAAGCCTACAAAGGTAAATAAATCTAGGGGTGTGCATGGTTCGGTTTGGTTAATAGCCTCAACCAAATTATCCAATCGATTTTTGTTAATCTGTTCGGTTTATTCAGTTCGGTTCGGTTAATAACCAAAATCAAATTTGGGCTAAAATTATTTACTTGAAATACATGAAATAGATGCCTAAATACATGAAATCAATGTATAAAATACATGAAATCGAGATATAAATACATGAAATGATGATATAAACATATAAAAATGGTGATATATATATATATATATGTATATGTATATATGTATATATAAAATGGTGGTATAAAACATGAAATACATAAAAAGGTGAGATAAAATCCAAAAATATGTGAAAATATCAATGGACGGTTCGGTTAACCGAGGATAGAAAAAATAATCGAGAACAGCTTTTCGGTTAATTCGGTTCGTCGGTTTTCGGTTCGGTTAATGCTCACCACTAAATAAATCCATTCACTTCACTTGTTTTATATAATAATTACTGTGTTGAATATTGGTAATTATTGCAGGTACTGATAATTGGGACATTTACATGCGATCCGTCAAATAGCGAATGGATTTGCAAGTTCGGAGACACTCAAGTCCCTGTTGAGATCATTCAAGAGGGAGTAATCTGCTGCTACGCGCCACCTCATCCATCCGGAAACGTTACTCTTTCTATCACATCCAGCAGCCGACAGGCTTGTAGTCAGTTTGAGTTTCATGACAAACCACCCGATGGTGAGTTATCAAAATCAGAAAAAGATAGTGAAGAAGAACGGTTAAGGATAGTGGAAGAAGAGCTTAAGAAAGTGAGAAGGCAGAATGTAATAACACACTACCTTCTTTCGTTCCTGATCGTTCTGACCGCCACTTGGCAGATATCAGAGGTTTCAATCATTTTAAAACTGAAAGATGGTGTCACTCACCCATTTCGATCCATCGGTGGCCTGCTTAAGAGTGTGATAAGACGCCCCCGTTTACCAAATGGTAATGATTTTAATGATGAAATGAATACAATAACTGGTAACCTCATTGAGTCCTCACCCGTTCACAATCTCAAAATTCCAAAACTTCAGCTGCCCAATTTCGACTTGGGTTTAGGCGATTAACTCACCCGATGGCCAAATGCTTCTTCATGTTTCGGATGAAATTGTTAATAAGTAGTTTAAAAGACCCTTGTCCTGTTTGCTCCGTTTAAATTCAAACAGTTTCAACGGTTTGTCGATCGTTGAAGCTGCTTTTTTTGGTTCGGTCCGGTTAGTAAGTTGAAGCTGGTCCTGTAACTTATGTTATTTGTATTTCTTTTTTATTTTTTTATTGTTGAATATCTAGTTAAGTATTGTAATAATGAATCATCTATCATTTTAAAGATTTTCAAACTAGTGGTTTAAAATGATAGAAAATTCAGGTTAAACTATCATCCCTCACACTGAAAGAAAGCGAACTTCAGGAAAATTGACGAAAAACACAAAAGAAGTAGCCTCGATCGATCATACAGTGAGGAAGCAGCTTGTTTGCTGATTACTGTCTATGAAGACACGCTAATGGTGTTCGTCAATGATCGTCGATGCTTGTATGTATTCCGATTAATCAGCTTTGTTTGCTGATGTGAGAGTGGAGCCAAGGATTTGGCTTTCATACCAACTCAATGCACAACAGAATGCTTGAATGTGATTGTATTAATCGTATATTGAATAGGTTTTACAAAGGGTATATATAAACGTAGATATTTACATAAGCTACCCTGTATTATGGCTAAATTTTTAATATGATATAATATTCAGAAAGCTCGTGGCTCGTTCAAAATTGGCTAGTTTATAAATGACTTGAGTCAAGGTGGCTCCTTTTGTAAACAAGCTGAGCTCAATCACAGGCAAGCTTGGCTTTGTGCGCTCATTAAACATCCCTAACATTTACCCACATATAGCTATCATAATTCTTTATGGGCGGAGTGACACATACACCACTAATATACAAGTCATACTAGTCGTATGACTTTTTCACTACACCATACGAACGTTATGACCCTATGCTGCTTGTATAATATGGCGAAAATGTTCATATTGACCCATATAAGATAGGGGAATGCATTAAACTGAAAAAACCAAACGAAACAAAAACCAACGGTATGGTTTTATGTTTTTGTAAAAACCGAATAAAGTCAACCGACTTTATAGATTTTTATTTTTTTTAATTCTAAATATTTTATAAGAATTTAATAAATACATAACTCGTAAATTTTGTCTAAATATATAAGAACCAATTATTTATTAACTAATAAAATAAATGATTTTGATGACAATTATTTTTCGACCTAAAATTTTAAGCTTAAATGACAAAATTGAAATAAAACTGAACCAAACCAAAAACCAGAAAATGAATGGTTTTCAAAAGTTAACCAAAGCTTCGTTTTTGGTTCGGTTTTAGCCAATGATCAACCCAAGCCAAACTGAAAAGTTATGCGGACACTATAACCTTATCAGGCATGTGAAGAGTTTAAGATTTTGAGGTCAAATGTCTGCAGTATACGGATCACATCTGTAGAAGAATATGTGGACCAAATGCCTGTAGTATGTAATAAGAAGCCTGATTGTTCTTTAAGTTCTACAGAATGCTAAAATAAATTAAAATTTAAATAAACCAATTTTTTTAAACTTAAAAGAGTTTTTCGACATTGAAATTTAAATAATAGTTATACAACACTGAAATAATAACCACAAACAATTATGCACAAAGTTTTGGAAAAGACAATGAAACTATTTTCAATGATGTAGCCTTTGCTTCGATGTCCCTAAACCCGAAGTAAAAAAAATGGTATAAGTTTTTGTTTATATGTAGATGCTACAAAAAATTAGCAAATAAAAAATTCGAAGGCTGTAAATTTCACTTACAGTCAACGTTGAAGTTTGGAAGAGACGGTAGGCGGCGGCGGAGAGCAGCGGAGATGAGAGGTAGTGAAGCAAGGTACAATAGGTTTATGCATCGAGTGTTGGATTTCGATCAGTGAAGTAGGGGCACTGGAGGGGTGACAGCCGGTGGAGGAGCGATTGGTGGTGGTTAAGGTTGAGAGTCTGTGAAGGATCACGATAGTTTATGGGGTTAGAGAGATGTTAAAATAGGTAAAAAGATTATGAGATGTTGGTAATTTCCATCTTATTAGGCCCGTCACGTGTAGGTGGCCGGGTTAGACCTATTGGGCCTATGGAATTCATTAATGATGTAATGAGTTTATGGGTTTACAATTGGGCTTTTATATTTCGGCTTTACTTGTTGGACAAATTAGGTTATCCCTATAAATACATAGCCATGTTAGGGTTATTGTATGGTGAGAGGGATTATTGTATTCGAGTTTTGAGCTAGTTTCTTGAGTATAATAATACGTAAGGTTTAACCTAAATATTGTATGCTCGTTTATGTTTCCATTATCAATTCTGAATTGGTATCAGAGCCATCTATCAATAAGATCGAGATCGGAATACGGTGATTGTGTGAAGGAGTGCCGTTGGATCAATCAAGAAGACCGATTAAGAAGATTGTGATTGGTTTGTTAAGGTAAAAAAATCGTGGAGTGAGCTTATCGGACCGTCACTGTTCACCAATTAAAAGACATCTCTTTCCAACATCGAATTAATATTAATTTGAGTTCTAAAGTTTCAAACCTTTATCATCGGTCAAAGGTTTGGAAGCTTTCTTTCAAATTTATTATTATATTAAACAATTGGGGTGCAATTGTTGCTGTGCAACTATATAATTATTCCAACAAGATTAAATCTTGAATAAGCCAAACAAGTTTGTGTAGGAAACCGTTCGCGTATAAAAATAAAACGTTTTTAATAAAATGATTACAATAAAAGGAATCAAACTTATCTAGGAAAGCAAGTAAATTACAATACGAATTACACCGGAAAAATCAAAATTACAATACAATTGAAATAAAATAATGCAAGAAAGGTGTAGAAGAAGAATGGTGTCGTGGTCTTTGTGGCCGAGGATCGTGTTTTACACGGGGCCCTTAAAACAAATTCCGGGTCTCTCCCCGTTTTGTTTCCCAGGGTATAACGGCCGAAGCAATATGTACTGCCGGGGAGGGCTCTAGCACCCGAATAGTACCTTAAAGAAAATGATGAAGATGATCAAGAATGTTGAAATTCTTTAGGGAGAAAGTTGGAGAAAACACAAAAGAGAATGTGTTATTTGGTGTGTCTTCAACCAAGGAGCTCCCTTGGTATTTATACTAGTAGAAACTTGAAACCATTCAACCATCATTAAAGGAAAAAGTGAAACACTCCAATCAATATTAACCAATGCATTTAAGTTTTGACCAAAACTAAATGGCATGTTGAATGGTCTTGACTAAATCAAAGGTGTTTCAACTAATCATATAAAATAAAAGAATTCACAATTAAAATATATTTTATTTACACAAAATTTTCCAACAATCTCCCACATGTGAAAATAAAACTCATTCATTTCCACACATTTCCCAACAATCCCCCACATGTGAAAACAAAACTCATTCATTTTCACATTGAGATCAATCCATACATGCAAGTTTCTTAGATTCAATTCAGCGGTTGAGCATTGCAGGATAGGTAGGTGTTACCCTTTGAACCTTCCTTTGTGAAGCATACTTAGTCTCCTAGCGGTGTGTAGACATGATGTCTTTGAACATACCCCCATTTATGTAGACGACAATACACTTCACACAACACTCTCCCTGGTCTGGTCAACCCCTCACTGTCATGTCCTATTATGGTCCTGGAACACTAGCCTGGTTCTGCAAGAGCTCTAGGATTTTTTCCCCAAAATCCATTCGAACCGACCCTAGTTCTCTCTCACATAGGTGATTCTCGCTCGAATCATTAAAAGCAATAGGTTTGTTGATTTCCACAAATAATTAACCTTTATTATGCTTATCCTAAAAATTGTCACTACTTATCATAGGAATAGACTAGGACATATTTAAACACCCTTATAGTTTAAGGGGTATATATTATAAAATATACTAGCATATATATCAGCTTGCCCCCATAGTGACCACCCTTAGATATATAAATTAGTTGTCCTGTTGAACCTAGATCTTGGGATCTCCAGTCAACTAGGTTAGGTTACCTCCATATATCTTTTTTCATTGGCTTTAGTCTCATTCCACAACTTGATCTCTCATCAACCCTTGGGTTGCTGGATCCATAGACATTATCTTTGACTTCGTAAAGTCAACAACGATAATTTGTAATTGAGATAAGTTGTTTTAACGTGTTATTGACTCACAAGTCATTCTTGCCATTTATCATTCCTAAGACTATAACTCATAATCTCCACCTGGATCTAGTTACATCGTTTAGTCTTTAGAATTACATGAAACGCTCTTCAAGGCTCAACACGTTTCCATCATGCCTTTGGTAAACTATATCAGAAATCTACCAAGATTCTGAATGTTACCAATTGGCATCCAAGTCTAATATTCTAGATAGACTTGTTACGACCTTGTCTACTCCACTTGGTCACATGTTTGCAATCTTTAATTGGATTACCAACATCCTTATTGCCAAACATTCCACATTCTTATCAAATTGCATGTTACCCCCACATTTAGGTCTTATTGGATAAACTTATCCAATCACTAAGAGGGGTAATGAAAGGTTCTCCCTTTCACGCGAGGATTAAGAAAGCATTCTCAAAGACCATTTCAACATACCATAATGAGTTGTTTCTTAAATGGCTCATCCCCTGCATTGCTTTCACTTTGATCCAGTTTAGGCAAATATGCCTTAGTGTGAGCTTCCCACATTTACTAGCGTATGAGTTCTCCTCATGATCTAGTTATCCCGTTTTGACTTAATGAAGTTATACTAATGGTTTAGCCCATATAAGAATTCCTTCTTGTGTGTACCCATATTATGAATGCTTTCTAAGTTAATTTAATCTCCACGGAGCATATAAATTAACAAGTACTAGTCTAGCATGCTTTAGACTACAATACATTAGCATGAGAATAGAAGATGCATCATTCTGATTCTTCACAGCCTCAAGAGATACCGCACTATCTCTCGTCAACATTCATATCTTGGTTTAGACAAATTAATGAGACTTTATTCATCATCCCAACACCTTGGTATTAGGAAAGTCTCAAAAGTTAAAGTACGTTACGCAAACATACTTAACTTCATTAGTCAAATTAAAATATATACTTTTGTTCTCCAAAAGCTTTACCATTTACTCATAAGAACTTCAAACATGAGTCTTAAAACGAGTTAGTTTGGTGAACACATTCAACATAATGAATGTTACTCGTATAAGATCACTAAAGTTTGAAATATAGTCAAGTATATTGACTATCAAACAAGACAATTGCATGTGCCTAAAGTGATGTATACATTTCCATTGTTTGTTTCGTTGAAACCATGCATTGGGATACTCTCCCAAAGTGCAGGATAAATCCTCCACATAGTTCAAACAAAATTGATGGTGGTAGACGCAACTACAAATCCATCGTTATTGTAAGTCTCCTATAATAAATCACACACGGTTTATTAAAGTCATTTACAATAATAACATATATTTCTTTCATATGGTATAATTCGCAAATGTGAATCTTCATAATGTTGATACTCTAAACATATCTTGTATCCATGCTAATACACTCATCATATGGTGTGTGATGTTTCATCCTTGACATTTAATCATGGTGACAACTCACAAATTGTCTTTGTGCAAATATCTTCTTTCACTATTCGTTATACTATAAACATTTAATTAATTTCTATGTATGGGCTATCCGAAGATATTGAACCCAAACAATATTTGAAAGTAAATCAATAAACTGCTATAGTTCAACGAGTATCCATCTCTAGTAAGCTTACTAGAAAATATTATACCCTTTTGAGACGTTTGGGAACATATAAATTAACTCTCAAAATTAGGATACTTAATATAGATAACCCAGTTCTACATTTTCCTATTGATGTCCAACGACCATCAATAAGTATCATGCTTGTCTTAGCAGGAAGATAGTTCTTAATTTTGAATCATTTGTCATAACAGAATATATGTTTCAAATGATAAGAACTATCCACGAACACCCAATGTCCACATGATTTCGTGCATCTCCGGAATCGTTCCCATTATGTCTTCAAGTGATGCAATTAGGCTCCCCCGTACAAGAGCTCTACGCAATCACAATATCGCTCATTTGAGGTTCTCCCTCAGTGTTACTCCCACATTGAACAACTATTAACTACACGCACGTAGTGACATTTGAACAATTTAATTTGTTCACAACAACATCAAGTTGTTTAAAACCGTTCTAACACCTTTGGGTTAATAAAAATTATTATGTAACGCGCTCGTTATAATATTTATGCAACTTCTAATCTACTCGTTAGAATATTAACCGATTTGACAAAACCATTTTTTAAGACCCTTTGGTTTATACAATAAACCGCGTCTAACACGCTCGTTAGAAAATTAAACGATTTAAACAAAACGTATTGAAGCCTTTAAATCGTTTCTAACACGCTCATTAAAAAAAAAATAAACGTTCATACAAAACGTTTTTATAATTTTGGTTTTACAAAATCAAACCCTTCTAACATGCTCGTTAGAATATTAACCGATTTCTTATACAAATATAATTGTTTCTAACACGCTCGTTAGAGAATATAAATGCTTAGACAAAACGATTTTCAAGGCCTTTGGTTTATCAAATAAACTGTTTCTAACACGGTCGTTAGAAAATAAGATGTCTTGTACAAATATAATCGTTTCCAACACGCTCGTTAGAAAATATAATATATTTAGACAAAACCATTTCTAGGCGTTCGATTTATAAAATAAACCACCTCTAACCCACTCGTTAGAAAGTTAAACGCTTAGATAAAACGTTTCTAAACTTTGGTTAATTAGCCATTTCTAATATGCTCATTAGAAAATTAACGTTTAGATATCAACGTTTTAAAACTTTAGTTTATAATAAACTGTTTCTAACATGCTCGTTAGAAAAGTTAAATATTTAGACAAATATTTTAAGGCTTCGATTTATAAAATAATACGTGTTGGGACCAGGATCTTTGATCCTCGAAAATCAAGTATCGTTGGCAACTGTTAGCAGGACTAAGGATCCTCAACAGTCAATTTCAGTTATATTCTAATCTATTTCTTGTAGATAAAACACGTGCTTACTGGAAATTCTTATTGTTGCGGACGAGATATTTTACCTGGTCTTCCCCTCTCGTCCAAGCTCTTGAACGGTCAAGTTGAAGAAGTAAACGAACGTGGCCGAACTTATAGCTTAGTTAGTTACTAGCCGTTATACTTACTTGTATATATACATTGGGTGATATCTGATTAACACAACACTTTTTGCAATGAGAAGTTCATAGCAAACACTTGTATTCACAATCAGCTATCATTCCACCATTTGTAATCTCTTCAAGTTCAATATAATTGGTAGTGATAGTTTTCACTACCCGAGGTTTTTGTGCCGGCGGGATACTAGTTACAAAGGGCTTTTCCTCGTATAAATCTCTGTGTTCATCGTTTATAACTGTTATTTTGATAGCATTAATTCACACTAGCACCAATCCTCACATACGAATTTGGTTCATTGATCCTTAGCCCGATTTTTAACCAAAACAATTTGGTGCCCACCGTGGGGCTGTTGGTGCTTTAATCACAAAAAATCCTTACCTTTATTCAAACCCTAATACCAATCACTAAATGGCCTGTCAAGGAAACGCTGTTCCCACAACTGCTGCTTCAAGTGTCCCGGCTCAAGTGACTTTGCCACCGCTACTTGGCTCTACAAAGCTACAAAAGCCTATAATTATTGCTTAGAAGAAGGAGACTGCTGTTTTCTCCGGACCAAAATCCACCACTGTCTCCCAAACGGTAACTGCTAACAATGACTTTTCTGTTTTGTGTTCACAGATGAAGAGTTATATGGAGCAGCAAAACAAGACCAACCAGAGGATCCTCAATGAGATCGAGGAAATTAGGAGAACTAAGAAGACTTCTGAAGATGCAAGCTCCATCATGCCAAAAATGCTTGACTTTGGCACTCTGGATTTCCCGGGACAAAGGTATCCAGCATCCTCTTACCCTCAACAAGGATCCTCGGACCTCTTCCAGAAGAAATACTCTGACCAATACTCACAAGGATCATCTATCCTTAAACAAGGATCATTAGGTCAACCCTTGAGATCCTCCAATCACCATTTGTGAGGATCCTCGGCCTTCCAATCTGGACCCTCAGGATTTTACCAAGGATCCTCCACCCACCAACTTCAAGGATCCTCAATCTTTCAACCAGGATCCTTGGGCTTCCAAACAGAATCCATCATCCATCAGCATCCAGAATCCTACTATCCTTATGGAAATGAACCTCTGAAGGAACCCCGATCCAGGCCATCGGAGATCCATGAAGGCGACTTCATACCCATGCAAACTACTACTCCTGCCGGACCAACTATTGATGCTGAAACGACGTACCCCCGGCGCAGCTATGGAGCGAGATCTTTTGTTCACACAAGAGGTAACATTTATGATAATCTATCTTTTGGCACTAATCATAGTGGTATGCAGGATACCGGGATCAACCAAACCGTAGCCCGTGAGCTACAAAAGCTCAAGGATATGATTTCAAGTGTACATGGAGTCATCAAACCTATTCCCGAATTACCAGCAGGAAGCCACAACATATCCAGGTTCGCTCTACCAATTTGTGATGCTGAGATACCAAAGTGCTTCACTGCCCCTAGTATGAAACTATATGATGGATCCACGGATCCTGAGGAACACGTGGCCTTATATCGAGAAAGAATGGAAATTAATCCAATCCCAGATATATTAAGAGAAGCTTGCTTCTGTAAAGGCTTTGGCTCAACCCTCACTGGATCCGCCCTTAAATGGCTGCTAAGTCTTCCTCCTTACTCTATTACTTCCTTTTTCTCATTTAATCAATCTATTTAATAGTCAATTTTCATGCAGTAGATCTTTCAAAAAATTAACTAGTGATTTGTATAAAGTTGTCCAACCTTGTGGGGAACCTCTTAGGCGGTTGCTTACTAGGTTTGGAAGGGAGGTTTTTGAAATTCCAAACTTGGATGTCCCGATAGCTGTTGAGGCATTTAAGATGGGGTTACAAAAAGACTCCCCGTTTAATCAAGATCTTGTGATGACGCCCTATAGGAATTTAGATGGAGTCCAAAAACAGAGCCATAAGATTTATCAGATTGGAAGTGGATCAAAGAATGCAAGATCAACTGAGCACTTCAGTAAAAAATGAGTCTCAAGACAAGAAGCAAGGATCCTACTTCAGGAACAACAACTCTAAGCCATACAATAAACCAAATGGCCAGAAGATCAATGCTGTAGAAGAGGAGGAGGACGATGAAGATTGTCCAAGAATATCTGATTATTGCTTCTCCGTAGATATGGGAGGAGTAATGCTTGCTGTTAGGAACTTGGGCGACAAAGCAAGATGGACAAGAAAAATTGAGAAGGCACCACCCCCCAAAGACAAATCGAAATGGTGTGCCTTTCATGAAGACTTCGGCCATATAACAGAGGATTGCATAGCCTTGAGAAAGGAGATAAGCTACCTCCTCAGCAAGGGTCACCTTAAGGAGCTGTTCGGAAGAAAAAAGCCCAGGAAACAGGATCCTGAACCAGTTCCGGAAAGGGCTGCTCCACCTCCCCCAGATGCTCAAGTTATCAACATGATCTTTGGAGGGTCCGATATATGCGGAACTTCCTATTCGTCTGCAAAGAAGTACACCAAAGAATGTAAACTAGAGAATGGTGAAAGGCCAATCAAGACTTCTACAACAGCCGAGCAAAGAATTATCTCCTTCGATGAGGATGATCGAGTCAATGTACAGGATCCTCATCATGGCGGTTTAGTCACTACTTTGTTTATTTCTAACCATTATGTACGCAGGATACTCATTGATGGAGGAAGTTCAGTTAACATCATCCAACTAGAAGTACTTCGAAGGATGAATATCCCAGAGTCGGAAATTATCTCACGATCCTTGGTTCTTGTAGGATTCAGTGGGGAAACGAAGAATACATTGGGGGACATCAAACTACCCATATATATAAAGGGAGTAAATTCTATTCAAAAATTTTGTGTTATTGATTCTTTGTCTTGCTGTAATGTTATTCTTGGCAGGCCATGGATACACGAAATGAAGGCAGTCCCCTCCACTTACCATCAATGCGTAAAGCTACCTACCCCGTGGGGAATAGCGAATATTGAAAGTGATCAGCAAGACGCTAAGGATTGCTACACTTCCTCAATGAAGTCTACAAAAAAGTTTAGGGAAGCATAGGAATTACATAAAATGAGAAGAAATGTCATGGAGACTAGGGAACAAGACTCTAAGGAAGTGGTCTTGCACCCAGAGGATCCTGACGGCAAAGTCCTAATAGGTGTTGAAATACAAGAGTCCATTGAGAAGGATCTAGTATCCTTCTTACAACGAAGAAAGTCAACCTTCGCGTGGAAGCATGAAGATATGACAGGTATTTCTAAAGATGTTATAACCCATAAACTTAGAATTGATTCTTCTTTCAGGCCCATTCACCAGAAAAGAAGGAAATTTGCCCCAGAAAGAAATGCGATCTTCCAAGAGGAGGTACAGAAACTACTAAAGGCAGGTATGACTAGAGAAGTAAAATATCAAAAATGGTTAGCCAATGTGGTTGTAGTTCAAAAGAAAAACGGAAAGTAGAGGGTATGTGTCGATTTTACTGACTTAAATGAGGCATGTCCCAAGGATCCTTTCCCTCTTCCCCACATTGACTCCATGGTGGATGCTACTGCAGGGCATGAAATGTTGACCTTTATGGATGCTTCCTCAGGATTTCAACAAATCCAGATGGAACCATCTGATCAAGAGGATACAGCGTTTATAACCCCTACGGGCATATATTGTTATATTGCTATGCCGTTTGGTCTTAGAAATGCAGGTGCTACATATCAAAGATTAGTCAATATGATGTTCGAGGAACAGTTGGGAGATACCATGGAAGTCTACATCTATGACATGGTGGTGAAATCAAAGAAGGCGGAGGATCACCATAAGGATCTAGAAGTAGCATTTGACTTCCTCGACAAATACAACATGAAGCTAAACCCTGCTAAATGTGTATTTGGTGTCAAAGTCGGAAAATTCCTAGGATATTTGGTAACCAAAATGGCGATAGAGGCGAGTCCAGAGCAAATCCAAGCCATCTTAAACCTCAAGTCTCCAACAAACGTCAAAGAGGTACAAAGATTAACAGGAAGGGTGGCAGCACTTAACAGGTTCATATCGAAATCCACAGAAAGATGTAAAGATTTTTATGACATCCTGAGGAAAAACAAGAAATTCAAGTGGACGGAGAAACATGAAGCTGCTCTCGCCGCTCTGAAGGACTACTTATCCTCAGCCCCCGCTTTGATGAAGCCCGTAGATGGAGAATCATTGATCCTCTATCTAGCCGTCTCCCTCACTGCCTTAAGTGCGGTCTTGGTGAAAAATCACGAAGGTAATCAACATCCCTTTTACTATGTAAGTAAAAGTATCCTCGATGCCGAGTCCAGGTACCCTCACCTAGAAAAACTTATTCTTGCTCTAATTATGGCTTCAACTAAGTTAAGACATTATTTTGAAACTCTTACTATTATTGTAAAAACTAATTATCCCATAAAGAATGTCCTTAGAAAACCGGAAATGTCGGGTAGAATGGCCAAATGGGCTGTAAAATTAAGTGCATATGATATTCAATATGAGCCTAGAAATGCGATTAAGTCACAGGCACTAGCAGACTTTGTGGCTGATTTCAATAGTGATATAGAGGAACAAGCCAATCTCGAAGTTCAACAGCTTGAAGAAACCAGGGATCCTTGGACACTTTTCACTGATGGAGCTTCAAATGTTAAAGGAACAGGATTAAGAATACTACTAAAATCGCCACAGGGGGACATAATACCCCATTCCATAGCTTGTGAATTCCAGGCCACTAACAATGAAGAAGAATACGTGGTACTTATTGCAATTATACAACTAGCCAGATGTATGAGAATCAGGTATCTTCAGATTTTTGCAGATTCATTATTAATTGCTAATCACTTTAATGGCTCATATGCAGTCAAAGGTGAGAAATTAATTAAATATTTAGATATAGTAAAGGATCTCGCAAGATCCTTCGATTATTTTACAATTACGCAAGTACCAAGGGAAGAAAA
The DNA here is from genome assembly GCF_021521415.1 of Bidens hawaiensis. Classification (NCBI taxonomy): domain Eukaryota; kingdom Viridiplantae; phylum Streptophyta; class Magnoliopsida; order Asterales; family Asteraceae; genus Bidens; species Bidens hawaiensis. The sequence goes on along the minus strand of NW_027491544.1, from coordinate 432,865 downwards.
TGCTAGGGCTGATTCCTTAGCAAACCTGGCTTCAGTTTTGAAGCTCCCAGAGAACATAAAAATCCCTATCATCCACGTTCTATCTCCTGCAATTGAGGAATGCCAAGCAATGGAAATAGATGGGAGTCAACACACTGATCCTAAGGATCATTCTCTTAATCATTCATCCTGGATCCTTCTGATAATTAAGTATATTCAAGATGGAGAAACCCCGAAAGAAGAGAACCCCAAAGCTTTTAAGGCCAAGGTATCACAATATACTATTGTACATAATATGCTATATAAGAGATCCTTTCCAGGTCCATATTTAAGTTGCATTGAAGGATTCGAGATCCAAGAAGTGCTGAAGGATTTTCATGAAGGAGATTGTGGCAACCATACAGGGGGCAGAGCATTATTCTCCAGGATTCTAAGAACCGGATACTTCTGGCCTACTATTAAAAAGGATGCTATGGGAATACTCCAGGAAGTGTGATGCTTGTTAGAGGCATAGCAACATTCTACACCAACCGGTAGAACCCTTATATCCTATTGTATCTTCGTGGCCATTCATGAAATGGGGAATGGACATAGTAGGTAAACTCCCTACAACTCCAGGAGGAAAATTCTTCATGTTAGCAATGACAGACTATTTCTCTAAATGGATCGAAGCTGAGGCTTTCCCTCAAGTTAGGGAAAAGAAAGTTGCCATGTTCTCTAAATCATCAACAATCTGAAGAAAAAGCTTGGAACGAAGAAAGGAAAATGGGCTGAAGAACTACCCTATGTGCTTTGGGCAGATAGGACTACTCCAAAGAACGCCACAGGACAGACGCCATTCTCACTAGTCTTTGGAGCTTAGGCAGTGATCCCCACAGAAATGGTGTATCCAACAGCCAGAACAAGCATCCGTGATCCTCAGAGAAATGACGAGAATCTTGCCTAAGATCTAGATACTGTGGAAGAGCTTAGAGATCAAGCGAGATTCAGGATGGCCTCCTACCAACAAAAGATGGCTGGAGCATACAACAAGAATATCAGAATTAGAAGATTTGAAGTTGGAGATTTAGTTCTTGAAAGGCGTTCCAAAATACAACTAATCCCGCTGACGGGAAGTTAGCACCCAAATGGGAGGGTCCTTATTTAATTGAAGCCGAAGCTGGAAAGGGGGCATATCGTTTGATAAATATGGAAGGTGACATGCTCCCAAGGGCTTGGAATGCAATTCATCTAAAAAGTATTTTTATTTATCAGGATCCTGGATCCTAGTCAATTACTTCGGCCCGATGCTTGATAAAATTTTACTTTATGTTTATATCTATAAATTATGTTAGATTCTTGTTTTGTCAATTATGTCAAGTTGCAAAAGTGTCGAGCAATAGGGCCCTCAAGTGGAAAAAACGGGTTGGCCAACTCTCTCCTAAGTTTAATCGGCCTTGTCGCCAGGTTTATAAGGTCTTCACCTTATCTCCCAAATTAGGGTTTCCACACCCTCGCCTAGAGCGCACAATTATTCGGGTATAATTGGAGGCTGTGGGACCAGTGCACTATACGTGGCTGACAATTTCATGGCTAAAAATTATATCTTGGATCCTATGAATTAAATGGTAGACGTACCATATACACAAGTTAAGGTCAACGCCGGGTTAGGCTCGTTACCGCGTTCAATTGGACCAACTCCAAGGATCGGCTCGTCGCTCGCATTTAATTGGGCTTGTCCCCACGTTTAATTGGGTTTGTCCCCACGTTTCATTGGGCTTGTCCCCACGTTTAATTGGGCTTGTCCCCACGTTTAATTGGGCTAGTCCCCAAGATAGTTGTATTTAAATCCAACTTTTCTAACTACTACGTTTTCTTTTGCTTATTTGTTCTATCAGGTAAACAATACAGGAAGAAAGTCCCAAGTATAAAGGATCCTCTATCCTAGTAACACAGATGATAAAGCAAAAGCCAAAACCGTTATATTATTATATGCAAGATAAAAAGGTGATCCGGGCTTCACCAGCAAAACATGGACCATCCACCCGGATCAAACTACATCAAAGTTCATGCAAAAATTTAAAAGACAAAGGCAGTTAAGGCTTCATCCCCATAAAGCAAAGGATCCCTCCACCCTAACCACCTTTGATAATTGTCTTAAGGATCACAGATCCTAAGGATTACCACTACCGTTGTCCATACAAACCATCAACAAAAACCATTTAAATTTCATAAAAAATGGGCTCCGGCCTTGTCTTCATATCCATCATCGCCCATTACGCCAGCTACTCCTTAGCACCATCACCATCACCTTCACCAGCCTCCTTGACCTCCAATGCATCATCCTTGACCCCGCTCGTCCCAGCATCCTCTATCCTCTTCTCGGCTCCTGCTTCCTCGCTCTCTTCACCGAAGCCAGCCAATGCCTTCTCCCACATAGCCACATTCCAATTGGACCTGTCGAAGTTACGATCCTCAGCCTCTGCAACCATCTTGATCCTGGCTGTGAGCACCACCTTACCAGCCCACACCTTGGCTTGCTCCATGACCTCAATCACTTGCTCTTGAGCTCAGATATCCGCGAGAGCCAGCTTGTTCTCCAAAGCCTCCTTCTCTGCCTGAAGTGCTGCATTGAGCTTGTCTTTCAGGTTGATGCCAGCACGGTATTTGGCCAATTCCTTTTCCATGTTGGCCACATTTTCATCATACAAGCTCTTGAAGCTGGCCACGGCCTAAAGAAAGAAAGCGAATTAATAAAATAGTCAAAGCGTTTGTGCTGGTGGACAAAGGATCCTTACCTCCGAAAGTTAATCGAACACATCCTGGGCACTGTGGACTTCCACGTCAGGGTCCCTTTTTCTCTTCATGTTGGCCTTGGAGCGGGTAATCATAGTTTTTGGAGGTGCAAGGCTGGAACTTTTCATGGGTTTCTTTTCAGAGGAGCGAGAAGAGATGAGGCTGTCAACATCTTTCAACTGAAATTGACCCAACAAGTTCTTGGACGGTTGGATGATGATTTCTGTGCACTTGCCCAAAAAAAAAGATAAGTTTCTTATAGTCTAACGCTTTTCTTTATTTTTATCAATAATCAATGAATCTATTCTAACTTACTTGAAATTTTTTCTGAGGAGCTGGCGGTCTTCTCGTCCAAATCGTTACCTCTTCAACAATGGCTTTAAATGTCCTATCAAAAGGATCCAAAGACAGGAACACCTTCGCCTTTTCAACACCGTCCGGGTCAGTGGCAAGATCTGAGAAGTTGGATACTGCACAAGAAACAACAAACCCACAGTTAGCCAATTAATAATATTAGGATCCTCTATCCTCATGATCCACTATCCTACCCTTCAGGATCCAGCGAGTTGGTAATAAATTCCCGTTTGGAATATGTAAGGCCCCGTCACCGGTAACCCTACTTTCGTGTTGGATTTACTCATAAACACAGTTCTAAATATCAGAGTTAATTAAAAACTTTACGCGGAATATAAAACTTTCATAAAACATTACATATCAAATCATAATCATGTCTTAAAACATTCCTCTTGTCTTTCAAAATCAAAACATAACTTATAAAACATATCAGATCTTCAGATGCCAGGCTTTAGTCTTCTGCCATGTGTCCTCCACTCAAGCCAGCTGTCTCATCCTACTCACCTGCGTGCATACTAAAAGTCAGCTACGCTGAGTGAGTTCTAGTTAATCATACAATACCATACAATACCTTATTACATACATACGTACTTAACCTCATAACTTTCTTTCATACACACATAAGTACTCATACCTTCATTCTTACTTACATACTTTCTTTCTTACTTACATACCTTCTTTACATTCATAATCATACGTTTTAAAGAGCCTTTCGCCCTATAACCTCACAGATATTATAAGGGTCTGGTCCCTAACATCACAGATATTATAAGGGTCTGGTCCCTAACATCACAGATATTATGAGGGTCTGGTCCCTATCCTCACAGATATTGTAAGGGTCTGGTCCCTAACATCACAGATATTATAAGGGTCTGGTCCCTAACATCATAGATATTATAAGGGTCTGGTCCCTTGTTTTCGAATATTAGTAGGGTTCGATTCCCTCTTCGTTACCATACAACCATACATCATACCTCGAGTATTATTAGGGCTCGGTACCCTTTTCGTAACCATACAACCATACAACCGTCATTTCCTTCTTTTATTAACTTTATTACGTTCATACACATAAACATACATATCATACTTACCATATTTATAACGTTACAACCTGACAGTACGTGCAATATCCGAAGATCGTTCACGTACCATCAAGCAATCATTCATACATATCACATATATCACATATGGCATACACTTATCACTTAGGATAAATGTATTAACAACACATCAAGTATGCACACAGCCCCGAAAACATAACAAGGAATGGGGCTAGAAACTCACCTGGATCCTGTTACGCTCGCCGTTGATCGTAATTCCTTTCTTTAACTGGGCTCGGCTAACTGTATAATATTTACACATATCAATTAACTACTACTACTCGTTTTGTATTTCTATCTATATATGACCCACAACGAACGGGGGTCCGGGGGCAGCGCCCCTGACAGCGGGGTTCTAGGGGCGGCAGCCCCTAGCGGGGTCCAAGGGGCAGAGCCCCTGGCTGGGGTTAAGCTGCCAGGTCAGCTTGGAAAAATTTCATTTTCGATAACTGCCTTAACACATTTTCCATTAGGTTTTTAATTTATTTTATAAACGAACTTCACTTCAGGCGAAGTTAAACCTTAGGCGAACTTGGCTTCAGGCGAAGTTAAACCTTAGGCGAACTTGGCTTCAGGCGAAGTTAAACCTTAGGCGAACTTGGCTTCAGGCGAAGTTAAACCTTAGGCGAACTTGGCTTCAGGCGAAGTTAAACCTTAGGCGAACTTGGCTTCAGGCGAAGTTAAACCTTAGGCGAACTTGGCTTCAGGCGAAGTTATCCTTAGGCGAAGTTACGCTTGAAGGCGAAGTTACGCTTGAAGGCGAAGTTCATCAGGCGAACTTAATCTTACAGGCGAAGTTATCGCGCTGCAGATCTGTTTGCCCATAACTCCTTCGTTTCTTAGCCAAATAACTCGATTTTGGTACCCACGGAATCGTATGATCGGCGCCTACAAATCCCAACCATCAAATCGGCCTAAAATCGACGTTTTAGGGGTCCGATTTGGGCAGTTTGGGTTTCGGGTCCGGTTAACCCATCCAATCCTAACCATTTACAGTAATAATAGCTTTGTTGGATTGTTCTTACCTTACCAACTCAGATCTATCAACAAAATCTCGGGTTTCGGCTTCGAATCTCGATCGGTTAGTATGTGTGTGTTTTGAGGAGTGTGTGGAGTGTGTGTGGAGTTTGGTGAGAAATGAGATATTTTGGGATTTTGGGGGTATTTATATCCCTGAAATCCCATTCTCATTTATCCTATCTCAATTAATCCAAGTCCATGACCCGCTCCTACTCGATATTAATAATTAAAAACGCGAAATCACTAACATAACTTTCTTTATTCAACATTATAAATTTTAGGATGTTACAGAATACTATCTCTTAAAACGAAAAAGAACTGGTTCTTCTAGCTTTGATCATTGTGGGTAGTCTTGTTGATCGGTAGAGTCTGAAAGGGTTTGCTTTTGAAGAGAAATCTACTGGAGCCATGGGTTACGAGGCTGTACAGGTAAGAAAGGGCCGGAAGATTGAAATCGAGATCATGTTCTGCAATCAATCTCTCAAGGGTATGCAAAGTCCTCCACATCATCGGCATGGCTCGGATATAACTAAGACCGGTGAAGGAAAAGAAAGTAAATGCAAGTTCGGGAAACGGATATGAGAATCCAAAAAGGAATGAGAGTGCCGGAAAGCAGACCCAATCGGAAGAGACACAATCGTTCTTTAATCGGGAGTCATATGCTCTAAATACTGTTCCTACAAGGAAACAGTCAGAGATGCGTTGGATTTCTTCATTGGTGAATTTGCAAATCTTGGAAACCAGATCTTTAAGAAGATGTTGGCTTTGAAGTCCGGGACCAATGTCTTTAAGGCTCGAACTAAAGGAAGCTTTCTGGTTTATTCTAGGCATTGTGATAGATGGATGAGAAAGATAAAGGAGATAATAGAAAAAGAAAGAAGGATACCTAATGGTTATGCCGGAATTACGCTTATAATCCGATGAGGAAGGAAGATATAAGGGTTTGAGTGTAATAAGTAGGCGCAGTTATTTGGTGGCAAGCGACGGTCACATCCACTCTTAATTGACGGTTACGGTACACCTTTCTACCGATATACATGACAGTTGTTCCCCCGTCACACCTATCATGTTTGGGGGAAATTGTAGGGACCAGGATCTTTGATCCTCGAAAATCAAGTATCGTTGGCAACTGTTAGCAGGACTAAGGATCCTTAGTGGTTCAAGGATCCTCAACAGTCAATTTCAGTTATATTCTAATCTATTTTTTGTAGTTAAAACACGTGCTTACTGAAATTCCTATTCTTGCGGACGAGATATTTTACCTGGTCTTCCCCTCTCGTCCAAGCTCTTGAACGGTAAAGTTGAAGAAGTAAACGAACGTGGCCGAACTTATAGCTTAGTTAGTTACTAGCCGTTATACTTACTTCTATATATACATTGGGTGATAGCTGATTAACACAACACTTTTAGAACTGAGAAGGTCATAGCAAACACTTGTATTCACAATCAGCTATCATTCCACCATTTGTAATCTCTTCAAGTTCAATATAATTGGTAGTGATAGTTATCACTACCCGAGGTTTTTGTGTCGGTGGAATACTAGTTACCAAGGGCTTTTACTCGTATAAATCTCTGTGTTCAACGTTTATAACTGTTACTTTGATCGCATTAATTCACACTAGCACCAATCCTCACATACGAATTTGGTTCATTGATCCTTAGCCCGATTTTTAACCAAAACAATACATATTTAACACTCATGTTAAAACCGTTGACGTTTACACATAACGTTCATTTATTTTATAACATTAATCTGTTTCCAACGCGCATGTTAGAATGTCAAACGTTTACAAAACATTTTAACCAATGTGGGTTAAGAAAATACACAATTTTTAACACGCTCATTAGAAAGTAAAAGTGTATAAGCCTTTATTATTTAAAAGTAATGATATTTTCTAAATGTTGGTTAAAACTAAACGTACGCAAACGCTTTATGGTTTAAAAATTATCTTTTCTAAGACGCACATTTGAAAATACATGTTCCAAAACATTTGAAACCAATATTATTTAGTAAATAATAATTTCTAACACGCTCGTTAGAAAGATAAAACGTTGACAAATGTTTTATTATATGGGTTTTTCAAAAAAATACATTTTTCTAACATACTTATTAAAAAAAACCAAGTGAATCAAAATGCATTTTGAAACTTTATATATTTTTATATATGATTCAACTTAACGAAATATAACAAAAACCCATAAACTCGAATGTGTTTAATCAACACATTCATTTTCGGATTATATATTGTACTCCAATAGTTAATCCGATATATTTTTAACCATTACGATAATCCAAGATCCTCATATTGTTATTACTTGAAAATAATAGATTGTTCTAAGAATTCAAGATCCTCATATTCTTAAAATAACGTTACTCGATTACAATGATGTCATTATTTTTTTTTTCTGAAAAATAAACTATGCTAAGTTAGTTTTCAGAAATGTTAAATAGTGGTCGCTCCCACTAAATTAAAGTTACATAAAACTTTTTAATCCGAACTCTCGATTTAACCCACCGAAGGTGTTCTAAGTCCAACTTTGAATGGACCAAATAATGGATTTTTCCAACAGTTTAGGGTTAAAAAAATCCAAATTGTAACCGGTTTCTGTTTCTACAAAGTCGCACCTTTGAATAGAAACGAAAAAAAAAAAAATTTTAAAACACAACCGCGTGAAACAAAACTAGTTTGAGTTACACAAGAATGTTTTGAATAAACGAACGATGATTTTTTTTAAAATTTGTTTTAAGATTGTAGGAAACCGTTCGCGTATAAAAATAAAACACTTTTAATAAAATGATTACAATACAAGGAATCAAACCTATCTAGGAAAGCAAGTAAAATACAATACGAATTACACCGGAAAAATCAAAATTACAATACAATTGAAATAAAATAATGCAAGAAAGGTGTAGAAGAAGAATGGTGTCGTGGTCTTTGTGGCCGAGGATTGTGTTTTACACGGGGCCCTTAAAACAAATTCTGGGTCTCTCCCCGTTTTGTTTCCCAGGGTACAACAGCGTGAGCAATATGTACTGTCGGGGAGGGCTCTAGCACCCGAATAGTACCTTAAAGAAAATGATGAAGATGATCAAGAATGTTGGAATTCTTTAGGGAGAAAGTTAATGAAAAAACACAAGAGAGAATGTGTTATTTGGTGTGTCTTCAAACAAGAAGCTCCCTTGGTATTTATACTAGTAGAAAGTTGAAACCATTCAACCATCATTAAAGGAAAAAGTGAAACTCTCCAATCAACATTAACCAATGCATTTAAGTTTTGACCAAAACTAAATGGCATGTTGAATGGTCTTAACTAAATCAAAGGTGTTTCAACTAATCGTATAAAATAAAAGAATTCACAATTAAAATACATTTTATTTACACAAAATTTTCCAACAGTTTGTTTGTCGTTTTTTGGGATTTGATTCAAGCAACGGTTTGAAGAACGATGGGTGATAAAGAAACAATGAAGACGAGCGGGAGGGGGAACTCGAATGCGTTTCAAAGTCCCATGCTTACGTCTACCAATTACACGGTATGGGCTATTCGAATTAAGGTACTCTTGAACGTGCATAAGTTTTAGGAAACCATTGATCCGGGTGCAACCGATGATGATAAAAACAACATTGCGATTGTGTTGATTCATCAATCAATCACGGAAGCAACAATCATGCAAGTGGGTAATCTTGAGTCGGCCAAGGAGATTTGGAACGCGATTAAGACGCGTCATCTAGGGGCTGATCGAGTTTGAGGAGGCAAGATTGCAAACTCTCATGAACGAGTTTGATGGTATGAGGATGAAAGAGACGGAGGCCATCGATGAGTTTGTGGCGAAACTCTCGTGTACGGCGTCGAAGGCGGCGAGCTTAGGAGAGATGATCGAGGAAACTAAGATGATTAAGAAGTTCCTTTCAAGTCTACCATGAAGAAAGTTTATTCAAATTGTTGCCTCTCTTGAACAAACTTTGGATCTCAAAACTATTGGGTTTGAAGACGTGGTGGGACGTTTAAAAGCATACGAGGAGCAGATTCGGGAAGAAGACATGCATTCCCAAACCCAACGTAAGCTTATGTTTCAAAGGTCTGAATCCTCAAGTAGTCGGTACAATGATCGTGAGTCCACTCGTGGAGGTCGTGGACGTAGAGGAGGGCGAGGACGAGGTGGTTGCGGGTTGGGTAAAAATCGCGATCATCAAGATAACGCCATGAACCGGGAAAACTGTGAACATAAGAGCAAAACCCGGGACCTCTCAAATGTTCAATGTTATCGATGTAATGAGTTTGGACACTTTTTCCGTAAGTGTCCCAACCGAAACAGAAAGTTCAAGGTGAAGCAAAGTTAGCCAAAGTATTCGAGACAAGGGATCCTGTTTTGTTTATGATGAAAAGTTTTCAGGAAACGGTGTTCTTGAATGAAAAGAAGGTTATACCCGAAAACTACAAGTCCAAAGATGGTGATGTATTGTACCTAGACAACGGTGCGAGTAACCACATGACGGGTAACAAGTCTTTCTTTTCTGAACTTAATAATCGTGTCACGGGAAAGGTTAAGTTTGGTGATGACTATTATGTTGATATAAACAGTAAGGGGTCGATTTTATTTGAGGCTTAAATTGGTGAGCATCGTTTGCTTATGAATGTTTATTTTATACCGAGTCTTCGAAGTAATATTATTAGTCTCGGTCAAGCCTCGGAACATGGGTGTGATATTCATATAAAAGATAACTACCTTACGATGCATGATGGGCAAGGTAGGTTATTGATGAAGGTGAATCGTTCCCCTAATAGGCTATACCGGATATAATTAAAGATCGGTAAACTGGTTTTTTTACTTAGCCGAATTGAAGAAACAAATTGGTTGTGGCATGCTGGGCTTGGTCACTTGAACTTTGAGTCGATAAAGCTAATGGCTCAAAGGGAGATGGTTGAAGGAATGCGTGGCGTTACCCATGAAAACAAATTGTGTGAATCTTGCTTGGTCAGGAAGCAAACGAGGCAATCCTTTCCTAATTTGGCGGAGTTTAGGGCGACTCAAGCCCTAGAACTTGTGCACGGTGATTTTTGTGGACCGATTACCCCTTCAACAATAGCGGGTAACAGGTACGTGTTTATTTTAATCGATGATTACTCACGATTTGTTTGGACGTATTTGTTGAAAGCCAAAGATGAGGTGTTTAAAGCTTTCAAGAAGTTTAAGGAATTGGTTGAAAGTTATGTCGAGAAAAAGATCAAGACGTTTCGTACGGACCGAGGTGGTGAGTTTACCTCACATGAGTTTAACCAGTTTTCTGACATGGAAGGCATTCGAAGACATCTAATGGCACCATACACACCTCAACAAAACGGGGTGGTTAAAAGACAGAACCGAACCTTATTGGAGATGACACGGAGTATGTTAAAAGCAATGGGTGTTCTGAATTACTTATGGGGTGAGGCAATCCGACATGCAACATACATCGAGAATCGGATTCCTACTCGTGCCTTAAAGAAGAAAACGCCATACGAGATGCTAAAACAAAAGAAATCAAATATTTCTCATCTTAAAGTATTTGGTTGTGTGGCGTATGCAAAGATAGTGGGCACTCATTTGAAGAAGCTCGACGATCGTTCAAGGAGTTTAGTGCATATCGGAGTTGAGACCAGGTCCAAAGCTTACCAGTTGTTCGATCTGAATACCCAGAAGGTTGTGATAGCTTGTCATATGGTTTTTGACGAGAAGAAGATGTGGGTTTGGTCTAATTCGGGTCAACCCAATGAAGAAACGGAGCTAGAACCGGGTTTATTTTGGGTTGATTAGAATGGGGTTATTGATACCGTAGTTGGGCAAGTTGTAACCGAGCCTAGAGGAAGCAACAACATTAGCGATGAAAATTCAGCTTCGTCGCCAGATTCAGAAATAGAATCAGCGACAGCTTCTGTCGCTAATTCCATTAACTCAGCAACCTCTTTAGCGACACCAGCAGCAACTGGTTTAGCGACAACAGCACTTGATGAACCAGAAATTAACCTACGAAGATCTACACGTGTTCCGATCGCACCGGTTAAGTTCAATGATTATGTCCTATGTTCGGAAGGGGAGGACATTGAACTTCTTTTGTTAGAAGAAGGTGAACCAAGGAATTTTGGTGAAGCAAAATCTAAACCGGAGTGGATAAAGGCTATGCAAACGGAACTCGAATCCATTAAAAAGAAACGACACATGGAAGTTGACCGAGTTACCGAGAGGGGCTAAAGCTATCGGATTGAAGTGGGTTTTCAAGGTGAAAAGAAATGCGGATGGTTCGATTAATAAATATAAAGCAAGACTCGTGGCAAAGGGTTGTGTGCAACAACCCGAAGTAGATTTTGACGAGGTCTTTGCTCCGGTGGTGAGACTTGAAACCGTACGTATGCTCATTGCCATTGCAGCTACTGAAGGATGGCAATTACATCATGTGGATGTAAAGTTGGCATTGTTAGTGGTGGAGCACATTAGTGGCAAGGAACAACGAGCTGACATTCTTACAAAAGCACTTGCGAGAATCAAGTTTGACGAGATGAGAATATTGCCCGGCGTTGAAGATCTCCTAGTTTTGAGTAGGAAATTAGGGGGTGATTGTTGGTAATTTCCGTCTTATTAAGCCCGTCACGTGTAGGTGTAAGTCCCGAATCTGGATCACTACAATTATGATATCAACAATCTAGGTGTTGGTGCGGAATTCCAACACTAGATGATTCAAGAACACAAGTAAACACAAACACGTACAGAACACACGAATGGCTTCAAAACACACGTATTATTATACGTCAGGTGCTTAAGCACTATTAATACAAAACTCGTCTAGAACAACCCCTAGACGGCCAAGACACCAGTGAATGAACGAACCCCTAACCCTATACAATGCATTCTATATATATATAGGGAACTAACCACTCAAGCCCAATACTAACCAAAAGCCCACCGAGATCCAAATGGATCTCGGTTTACATAAGCAACCCAAGTTAAACAAACAGACTAAGTACAAACCACATAAATGGGCCCAACAATCTCCCCCTTGGTTTGTAGCTTGGTTCTCAATCATGCTCCATATAATCAATGTCAGCGTCTTTCAAAGCACCTGCCCAAAATTTGCACCTGATAATAGAGACCACCACGCTTGTATATTCTTTTGCGGCCGATTCAAAAATCGGGTTGGCAATTATCTGAAATGTACTGAGTGTCTTGATGTCTTTCTCTCCAAACTTTAGCAGATCTCGTGGGTCAACAAATCTATACTCCCCTTTGCCCTTCTGCAGACGTACAACCACGGTAGCAAGTTCACTGTCATATATCCAGAATCTGATATTATCCAGAATACCATCTGGAATAGCTTTAGGCACAGGAATACGAGTGACTTTCTTTGTAGCAGGCCACATGACATTGACCATTGTCTTTCCTGTCTTTGGATCCACGACCCCCTTTGCTTTCTTCAAGAACGATTCTGTAGTTGACATCTTTGGAAAGCCTTGATCAACTTGATTTCTCAGAAAGTTCCAGAAATCCCTTCCACGTTTATCATTTGTTGGATTGTGGAATAGGGAGTTTATCAAATCACTGAGATCCACCTTAATCCAAGAACCAAAGTCTTTCATCTTATTATAGTACTGAGTGGTACCGGACTTCTGTTTAACCCACCACATGTTCTTTTCAACATCAAAACCCCATGACACAATTCCAGAACGATCTCCATATTTATCAGAAAAACCTTTTTGAAAGGTGACAACAAACCTGTCTGGGTGATCGGATGATTCAACATTTTGATAGGAGTTTTTCATTACCAGTAGCTTCCTCTAAACTCTGTCTGACTTTTCTTTGGTGACTGGAGGTGCAGACATTTACTGCTTCAACGTCTCTGATTCATCTATGTTTTCAAATGAACGAACAGTAGAGCTACCACCTTGATCAACGTTTAGCATCTTTGAAGTCACAACACTACTGCTTTTGAATTCATCTCCAAACTTCTGAACGAGTTTTTGATGGAGGTCTAGATAAACAGCAGTTAATTCTCCCATGTTGAACTGAAGCTCTTTGATCTTGGAGTCTTTATCAGAGTTACTGGCTTCCAGCTCTTGAATACGCACATCTTTCACGACAGAATCTTGTTCAAGTTCAAAGACTCTACGTTGAAGAGCTTGCACATCAACGGGAGCATCATCAATCACCATTCCCTTGCCTTTATCTTGCAAATATCTTTCTTGCATGGCCAGAATCTAAGAAACCTTTTCGGAAACACTTGAGCTTAACTGACCCAGATTGGACGGGCCAGAAGATCCAGAAGCAACATCAGTGAATGGTATAGTAGCCTCATCAGTGGATGGAATATCTGACTCAAAATCAAATTCACGAGCAATGTCATCAAGCATTTGATCTTGAGTCAGTGGCTCTGCAGTGGATGAACATGGTTCAACTTGAGTCTCTGGAGCTTGTGACTCAGGTTGTGATTGTTGCTGTAGGCTAGTGGTTGTGATTGTTGCTGGTGTTGTGGTTGTTGTTTCAGTTTCACGAACCAGCACGCCCGATCTCGGATCTTTCTTTCTGCGCTTTCGTGGAATGAGATCAACGGCTGGTTCCTCAAGGATATCAACTTCTTCATTTACAACAACTGCCTGAGGAGGCTTCAAAGCGGTTAACTGTAATAATTCTTTAAAGGCTTCAAAATCTCTTAATTGCTCATCAGTCAGAGCAGTATCCTTTTCACGGTGTTCTGTCTCTTCTTCTTCATCTGAACTGATCTCGAATGCAGCAGACTGCCTTTGAACAGGTGTCACATGTTCATCGACAATTTGAGCTGTAACTGGTACAGCTTCAGTCTCAGCAAATTTACCAAACCTTCCCAGAGCATTGAGGCCCTGATAGACAATCTTGGAGCCTTTCCTGGACTGCTTCATTAACCCAAAGGTGTTGGGTCCCATTGACTTCATATCTAATGCATCAACAGATTTGACAAGGTCGGTGTAGTGAGAGTCAAAAATCATTTGCAGAAATCTGGGATACATGAGGAACATCTCTTTCTTCTTCCCTTTCAGATTGCTCATCATTTCATTAAAAACGAACTTGGAATAGTTGTAATTCCAATCCATGATCAGAGCAACAATAGCAGACATCTGAGTATGACTGATCTTGTCAGATCCCCCCTTTCTTCCTGACACGCATGTGAAGAACGTGTGTATCAAAAACCTCCAGTATGGGTGAAATAGTTTCTTGATTGCTGGAGGATAAGCACCCTCAAAACCCATCCTGGTAATAATCTCAGAGACGGCAGTAGCAGAGTATTCTGTCGAGTGATCAGGTTGATCACCAAACAAAAGCACATCCCTTATAATAGTCTCTGTGATGACGACCGGCTTATTCTGCACTTTGGAGTCTATCGACACAACTCCATTTGCTCCTCGTGGATTGATTGAGGCATTATTCCAAAAATCAGTGATCATCTTTCTGCAAATGACAGAGTTTTCTCGTAATGCATGAGAAATCCTGCAAGTGTTGAGGCCGACAATCATAGACTTGAATTCCTTGTAGGCCAGTGGTGGATCAAACAAATGTCCAACTATGTTATGTGTGTCCAAAAACTTTAACGGAGCCTGATCAGCCATTACTGCACCAAACGAATCAAGTTAGTAAATACAAACTTGACTCTAGTTATATTTTAAAACAAATTGGTCATTTTTTAAGACATGAGGAGCCAATGATGACAAGATCACATTTGGTGGGCCAATAGGAAAATATAATAATAGTGTCACAATTGATCTCGGCCACAATCAGTTTTTTGTCAACAAGAGATTTCGGTCAAATAAAGTTTTCTGTCAAAAACAAGTGTTTTCTGTCCAGATTGACCAAGAACATGACTTCTCGGTTAATTCCAGCGTTTTCGGTCAACGAAAGTCAACCGAGAACATGAGTTCTCGGTCAAGGCTGGGAGATCTCGGTCAACGAAAGTCAACCGAGAACTCCTTGACAGCTGGGGACAGAGAACCCTTTGGGTTTCTTCTTGGAATGTGTGTCGTCTTCTCCAATTCACCGAAATCTCCATTAATCCTACAACGAAACCCCTTTAACTTCCAACAATTAACCTGAAAACAATCCAATACCTGTAACACGATCAAAAGAACACCAAATACAATGGAGTGTGATTAGCTTATGTTTGTGAGATTTTCGGCTGAATGGTTTGAGATATGATATTGTTTTTGAATGAATGAGGACAAAATCTGGGATAAATATCATTTATACCCAAAAGAGATGGGCCGAGAACCCACAAACAAGCCCAACTTTTTGTTTCAACCCAAATACTTTTAATCTCATACCTGACAATCCAGTCTAAAGCCCAAAGAAATACAAACGCATTGAAAACGACCCAGTTAAATCACATGTTTCGAGGAGAGTGATTTCGAAATAAAACAAAAAAATAAAGAAAACAAGAATAGTAAAAATATAAAAATACAAGAATAATCTTTTTGAGATTTTTACAGATTTGGGATCAAATTTCAGTTTTGTAAAATCGCCGTCTTTTACGAAAAGATCCGAACATGAAATCATATTTTTTAAGATGCTGTCACAGGATTCATGTTCATCGTTATTATGACATAAAGAGACAGGTTGATAGCAGGTAAAACAAACTTAGCATGACTTTCATTGCATCAGTGATATGAATTAGGTTCAGTTCAGCATAAAGCTTAGATGGACATCACTCATGGATTTGTGACGCCTCCTATCTCTTCTCAAAACGTATTTGGCTTTCCCAGATCACCCCAATTTGACTTCAACCCCCTAGTACTTGATCACAAGGTTTTTATTTGAAAATTAAACAAAAATTTGAGCTTTAAGGTTGAACGTTGGACTTACAAGCCATCCGGACTTACAGGCCTTTCATTCTAGACATGACAGGATTTACTTTTATGCCCCCATCTCTGTAGTTCTAGTTTGACCCTTTAAGCTTTTGAAAAACGATTTTTTTTAAGTACCACAATAATCAAAATAATCAATATATATATATATATATATATATATATATATATATATTTTGAATAACTTAGAAACATAACATTTTAGGTGATCAAGACACTAACGGGCTCGTGTATGTCTGGGTAATTGCTTTTCTGTCTATCATTTGGAGAGATGTATATGGAGACATGCACATTTCTTCAAAATGACTCTCCACAGTAAGTTTAGCAAATTTAGTTTATATCACTTCAAATTTTACGCATCATGGAAAGCTACCATACAGATCAATGAATTTTCTAGAGCCTTTTAAGCTTAATAACTTCACCCTTTAGGCACACAGAAACAATATATCTATCATTTTCCAAAGGTTGGATCAATTTTTGTTTGAAAATATTTGAAGCTTCCCAAAAGCTGTTAACTGAATAGTAATATCATTTCCCAAAAGACAGTTTGAGACTCGATCACCCCGGTCACTCTTAGGTTTCAGGTAAATGGCTACCCCGTATGTCCACAAGTGGTTAACAGGACCAAACACATATGAAGATACATGTCCTTCCAACTTAGAGTTACCGACATAATTTTAAGTGAAAGAATTCAAAACACAAAACATATCACAATCGCCCCAGATGCTTTCAGTCTTTAGACAAATGGCTATCCTCTGTAACTCTACAAGTAGATCACCGGACCAAACATATACAAGTATATGTTCTTCAAACTTAAGCAACCGACATAATTTTAAGCGGAAATGAAACTTACACAAATTTTATTTTTTTTTTGGCTTTTTGATTTTTCTCCCCCTAAAATTGTACAAATTAAAAAGATATGTACAAGTTTACACTCAAAAAGACTCAATCCTCGAAACGAAGCATTTTAAGAAAACTCACAAGCACATTAAATTTGGCTGTTCCGACCGGTTTGTAAATAAGTCCGCCACATTATTATCAGTGTGAACTTGTTCAAGGTGAATCAATTTTCGGTCATAACAGTCACGAATAAAATGAATTTTAATATCGATGTGCTTGGTTTTAGATTGTTGAACTGGATTCTTAACAATTGCAATGGCAGCATCATTATCACAAAAGATGGGAGTATCAAGAAATTCCAAACCGTAATCCAGCAGTTGATTTTGCATCCAGATAACCTGAGAGCAGCAGGCTGATGCAGCAACATACTCCGCTTCGGCAGTTGAGGTGGACACCGTCTGTTGTTTCTTACACTGCCATGAAATGGGACGATCTCCTAAGAACTGTCATCCGGCAGATGTAGATTTCCTGTCAATGTCATCTCCACCATAATTGCTATCAGCAAAAGCATAGAGATCAAACTCTGATTGTTTGGGATACCAAAGACCTAACTTCGGTTGTCCCTTCAGATATCTAAAAATACGTTTGACAGCAATTAAATGAGAGAGTTTAGGATTAGCCTGGAAACGAGCACATTGACAGACTGCAGATATGGGGTCGGCTGGCGGTGAGGTACATTAGAGACCCGATCATTGATCGATAGTATGTTTGATCTACGGGACTTCCTTCCGGATCAGATGACAGTAAAGGCCTTTCCGCCATGGGACTGTTAGCACTCTTGGAGTCTTGAAACTCAAACTTTGCGAGCATATCCTCAACACACTTCCCTTGATGCAGTAAAATTCTTGCCGAGCTTTGGCGAACCTGTAATCCCAGAAATGTTGTCATTTCACCCAACGAACTCATCTCAGATCATTTCTTCATTACTTGCCACATATATCTCTTCCTTGACCTCGCCATACAGAAATGCAGTCTTAACGTCCATTTGATACACTGTGAACCCCATAAATGAAGTGTAGGCCAAAAAAATTCTGATGGCTTCAAGTCTAGCCACTGGAGCATAAAACTCAGTGTAATCCAACCCTTCAACTTGACGAAACCCATTAACTACCAATCGAGCCTTGTTTCGAACAATAACCCCGGTGCCATCTTGCTTGTTTCAGAACACCCATCTCGTATCAAGTGCTTTCTTTCCCTCCGGTAACTCAACCAATCTCCAAACTTTCAACTTATCAAACTGATTTAACTCTTCATGCATAGCGTCTACCCAACTGGGTTCCTGGAGGGCTATGTCAACAGTATTTGGCTCTATCTGAGATATGAAACAGGAAAACAAACAACTGTTTATATTTCCAGTCTGACTTCTGGTGGACACACCCATTTCAAGAGGACCTATGACGTTCTCAATTGGATGATCTTTCTGAATTCTTGAAGGAAGTAATTGATCGGAAACATCACTGGTGGAATTCAAGTTTGACAAATTCACGTCAATGTCAGCAAGGGGGTTCTTCCATCCGGAGGTCGCTGTACTATGTGAGTACGAAGTGCTTGCGACATATTCATTTGGAATGACATCGGGAAATAGTGTGCTCCCGAAAATCTGATGAATAGGACTCTCCCCCTCAACTGTCATGGTATCTTCAGACGGACTTTTCGAATATTCATTTTCTGGAACTGCTTTCGGCTGAGAGACGGATGTGGGTTTGTCGTCATTAACTGGTTCTGGGACATCATCATCCAGAAGTGGAGAGATGTGAGATACTGCATGTGAGTCATCTTTCTCAGCATCTACTGTGTGCTGCCTGAAGGTTCTGTGTTAATGACCAAAAGCACATTGAACGATTTAAAGAGTTCATTATAATCGAATAACCAGTCCGGACCAACACGAGCATCAGTCTCGTTTTCTTCCAACCAACGAACATCATAAGATTCTAGAATCCGTTTGGTAGACTTGTTGTAGACCCTGTAAGCAGTATGGCCCGCATAACCAACAAAGTAGCAATCATCAGCTTTGGCCCCAAATTTCGGAGTAGACTCAAGGTTCAGTAGAGTGCATGGGCAACCAAAAGCCTTGAAGTGCGCGACAGTAGGCTTATGCCCATAGACAATCTCATAAGGAGTCTTCATTTGTGATTTGTTGATTATCACCCGATTCTGAACATAACAGGCCGTATTAATAGCTTCTACCCAGAAAAATAATGGCAGCTTAGAATCACACAACATCGTCCTTGCCGCTTCAATAAGAGTTCAGTTTCTTCTTTCAGCCACACCATTTTGTTGTGGTGTCCGTGCTGAACTATATTGATGAAGCACTTCTCTCTCTGAGCAGAAATAATTTAATGATGCATTCTTGAATTCTGTACCATTATCACAGCGTATTCCCTTCAGCTTCAAGTTCAGTTGGTTCTCCATGAGCACTATAAACCTTTTGATCAAATCTGCAGTTTCACTCTTATTTAACAAGAAAAACACCCAAGTAAAACGTGAGTAGTCATCAGTAATAACAAGACAATAAGAGCTACGTGAAAGACTCAAAACATGCACTGGACCAAAGAGATCCATATGTAGCAATTGAAAAACTGATGAGATAGTGTTAATCAATTTTGGTTTATGAGTTTTTCGATGATGTTTACCCAAGGCACAAGCCACGCATTTTTCAATAGTAACAAAATCTTTAATGGGTAAGCCACGGACCAAATCATTTTTAGCAAGACGATTTAAATTTTTTGTATTAGCATGACCAAGACGACGATGCCAAAGAAAAGCATTGTGCTCCGACACTTTTGAAAACAAACATGTTATTTCATCAGGAACATTTTTGTTCATGTCGATCACATAAGCATTATCCTTTCGTTGTGATCGAACAAGAATCCAGTCTTCTGGTATAATGATACCAGGTTTCAAAATCAAACATTCTTTCTTAGTAAAGTGAGTTAAAAACTCTTTGTCACAGATTTGTGACACGCTCAGCAAACTGTGCTTTAATTCAGGAATGAAATTAACATTTTCAAATTTTAAAACACCGTTACTTACAGTACCCTTCTGTGTGACTTTTCCCTTTTTTCCTCCCGCTAAGGACACATATCCACCGTTAAAAGTTTGAATGTCGTGTAGTTGGGAAATGTCTCCTGTCATGTGCCTGGAACAGCCACTATCAACATACCAAGGTCTGATGATATTCCTCCATAGCTGTCCCTGCACAAAGCACAAGATTAGTTAGATATTGGTACCCAGTCCATAGTTACACTGGGTGACCCTGATGCATTTAAAGTTGTCACGGGTTGCCATGACATGTCCCTTTTATCATCAAATGTGGATTTTTCAGATTCCTGTGCCGGAGATTTAGGCAACCATTTGTGTCTACCATTGTATGATTTGGCATTATATGTACGAATGGTTGTCGTAACCTCCGGTGTTTTGGGGTTGGAAGAAGACGAGGTTGCCTTTTCCACCCTTTTTGGCTTAGAATTTTTGTTCGCTTTTGAAACCGAAGCACTTTTTCTAACCTTTTTTCGAAACATGTTAGGCTTGGTCTGATGAGAACTAAACCTGCCAGATTTGTTTCGGTTCCAATCATCGTCAGAGGAATTAACCTGACTATGCATGAATCTTTGCCTGTACGAATTATGATGCATATAGGGCATATTCCTCTGATAATATCCATAATAAGGAACATATGGACGATGTGGACAATTTCTGGCAATATGACCAGGAGTGCTACAATTAAAACAAGTCTGACGTTTTATGTAGAAATCATTTTGGGCAACTCCTCGTCTGGACTGGTTGTGAGGACCAGTTTGCTGAAAATTGCGATGGCCCCTTTTTACATTATTCACATTATTCAGCTTATCACCATGTTTGTCATTAGAGCATCCCTCTTTAACAAATTTAGGTGGTAAATATTTGTTGGATTTTGAATTTTTAATTTTATTTGAAACCACATTGTCAGAATTCAAAATATTAGCCGAATCAATCATACAAAAATCCTTGCTCTTTGAAACAGAGCCCACACAAACAGTCGGAATAACAGAATTTAAAACAAGCAGTTTTAAAGGAACATCAGAAATAATGTCATTATTAAATTCAAAACAAGGGTCGTCGTCCTCATCAGTCCATTCCCTCACAGTTACTTTTTCTACACATGAAGCAAACACGTTAGAATCGTTCATTCTTGAAGTGGACGCACTTGCATTCACGGAATTAGCTTCATCATTTGTATCTAGTTTGCCGTACTGCAAGCCTTTTACCTTTTCTTCCTGTTCTTTGGTAACAGGAGTACTAACATAATTGTGATGATAAGGTGGTGGAACATTACTACAACCTATGCCTTCACCTTTTTTTTTCTTTCCACCACAATTGATTTTCAATCATTGAGTCAACTATTTTACTGGAACCCTCGAATTTTTTAAAATCTAGTTCAGCTCTTTCAAATTTACTAGTTAGATTCAAAATTTCCAATTTAGAGGCTTCCAGCTTAGCAGTTAATTCAACAATTTCCTGTTTGGCATCTAGGTAATGACAGCATTTTAGACTAAATTCAGACTTCAGCTTAGAAAAATCCTTTTTATTTGCTTCTATTTAATCTAGAAAACCTTTTTCGTTTTTCTTGAGTTTAAAGTTTTCAGATTTAACTCTTTCCATGTCTCTTTTTAAGTTATCATTGTGGAGCCTATATAATTCTATCTTATCAACACAATCTTGAGAACATGGTTGAAAACTTACCTCAGATGAGTCGGGAGAAGTGAACGCCATATATGCAAACTGAAGTTCCTTGATTTGCTCCTCAGCGACGTTTTCCTCTTCAATGTCTTCAACATTTGCAAAATTTGCGGTCTGATTTCCAATGTTGAGAGCAGCCATCTGATCCTCCCAAGAAAACTGTTGAGCAACCAATCCCCTTTCACCATTTCCCGAACTATCACCAACATTTCCCCTAGCATTACCCACTGGAACCAGCGCCCTTCTATGTTTCCTTCCTTCGCTGGGTTAGTACATTCACGAGTAAATGACCCGGCTCGTGACAGTTATAGCATCTCAGAGTGTTCTTGTTAAAACCCACCTTCTGATTATTAGGCATGTTCCAATTATTTCTACCAGTCCTCTTAGTGAATTTTCTGGCACGAAATATTGCCATGGCGATTTGCCAAGAGATATCCATTTCTTCAACATCATCAGGGTGAATCTGATCGAGTTCAGCAGTCACAACAGGTTGAACCAAATCTCCAGCTAGGAAAGCATTATAGCAGTTCATGAATCCTGCCATTAAAGCTATGTTCTCCTGAGTCTCTTTCGGAATGGAGGGAATCTGGCTTGAGTTCTGACCTTGAGCAGCACCAGCAGATGAAGGTTGAGCTGATGAAGATTGAGCAGACTTAGTGAAGAAAACTGGAGCTGGTTGAGGCGGAGTAGAGGATGACTGGCCTTGAGTGTACTTAAACATCTGAAAGTTTCCATGGGTTGGAGGTTGCTGAGTGGCCTTGAACATAGAGAAACTATCTTGAGAAATAAGAGCATTGTTGGAGGCAACGTTGTAACCAGCTGCACTGTAAGAATTCGCATGGTTTATTTCACGGTGCTTTTCGTCCATATCACATGCCTTGATAGTAGCCATCATCTCAAAGATAGACATTCTGTTGAGATCTTTAGTCTTCTTGATAACAGCAACATTCATATCCCAATTTTTTGGCAATGAGTTTACCAGTTTGTTGTTTATCTCTAAAGTTGCTAGATAAATACTCGCAGATCTCATTTCAGTCACTAAAGATATGAACCTTTGGAGTTGAGTTTCCAACGACTCCCCCAGAACATGGTTAAACATGTTGAACTTTTGTCGCGGCAAGTTTTGGCGACTCCTTTTCATGTCTTCATTTCCCTCATACACTTCGATTAATGCCTCCCATAGTTCCTTAGCAGATTGAAGTTCTCTAAAACCAAGGGCAATCTCAGGTAAAAGTGCCATGGTTAGAGTTGAAAGTGCCTTTTCATCTTCCTCAATTTTATCAAAATCATCATCATCATACAAGGCAACAGGCTTCACAAGAATTTCAGTCGAGTTTTCACGTTGATAGGTAATTCTTTGAGGCCCCCTAAGAATACTTCTCCAAACTTTGGGATCCTTCATCTTAACGTACTTTTCAAAACGAAATTTCCATTCACTAAACCCCTCGTGAGACAAGAGACGGGGTATTCGAGTGGTGGTCCCCATTATGGAGTCAAGTTCTTGATGAAGTGAAGTGTTGGTTGAAACATTGCTGTTTGTTAACTGATCCATTAGTTTAAGATTAATTCAAGTACCGAAAGTTTTAAAATCCAAGAACCAGGCCCAAAAGAGAACAGAGAACACCAATGTTGACTGAGAACAATATTGACCGAGAACAATATTGACCGAGCACTACTGGCAGCCAAGAGAATATGCCGAGAACTACAAAAGTTGACCGAAAACCCAAAGTCAACCGAGAACAACCTGTGGCCGAGGACAAGGATTCTTGAACAGATTGTGGCCGAGAACAAGTTTTCTCACCAAAGGTGAATCTGTAGCGTAACAAACTTCCGAGAAAGTTGGGATTTTGAGTTGTTTCCAAACTAAAACCAATCTTTTCCCAAAATTGAATCTCCTTCTTCTCCAATCAGCTGTTCACCGAAAATACAAGCAAACCACCAATAAATCAAGATCTTGAATCCTTGATATTACAATAACGAGCGTGAATAGGTCTAAAGCTCTGATACCAATTGTAAGTCTCGAATCTGGATCACTACAATTATGATATCAACAATCTAGGTGTTGGTGCAGAATTCCAACACTAGATGATTCAAGAACACAAGTAAACACAAACACGTAGAACACACGAATGGCTTCAAAACACACGTATTATTATACGTCGAGTGCTTAAGCACTCTTAATACAAAACTCGTCTAGAACAACCCCTAGACGGCCAAGACACCATTGAATGAACGAACCCCTAACCCTATACAATGCATTCTATATATATAGGGAACTAACCACTCAAGCCCAATACTAACCAAAAGCCCACCGAGATCCAAATGGATCTCGGTTTACATAAGCAACCCAAGTTAAACAAACAGACTAAGTACAAACCACATAAATGGGCCCAACAGTAGGTGACCAGGTTAGACCTATTGGGCTTATGGAATTCATTAGTGATGTAATGGGTTTATGGGGTTACAATTGGGCTTTATATTTGGGCTTTACTTGTTGGACAAGTTAGGGTCTCCCTATAAATACATAGCCATGTTAAGGTTATGGTATTGTGAGAGGGTTTATTGTATTCAAGTTTTGTGCTAGTTTCTTGAGTATAATAATACGTGAGGTTTACCCTAAACATCGTGTGCTCGCTTGTGTTTCCGTTATCAATTCGTTCTTAAATTAAGCTATGCCTTTGAACCCAGTTACCCTTTTTGTTTGAATAAATATGTTGGGGAAACCAGTAACTTGATTATGTTCGGTCACAAGCCCGCTTCTTGGCCTTTGAACTAATAGTTGAAGAGGTCGGGAACGGAGAGGCGATTCTAGAACCCAATTGTGATTCTCGACAATCGATTTTGGTACTCAATTATGATTCTCAAAAATCGATTATGCTCTCTTGAACATTACACTTCTCACGTCTAATGCCTCAAGTGTCCTGCCTTGATTATCGAATGACAGAAAGGAATTGACAACCATTAATATTTTCTCATCAATCGCAGGACTTCAATTTCGATTTTGTTTGTTATGGTTCATATTTTTCTATTTTCTTGCATCATTCAAGCATTCTGATTTATATTATTTACAACAAAGTAAAGAAAAGAAATACAAAATCAACTCAGCCCATCCAACTCGCTTGACCTTATTTTTGCACATAGATAATGCCAACTAAGCTAAATAGCCTCCTCCAAAAACACCATCAGAGCTTGCAAGTACACGTAAAATTTTTCCTATGAAAATGAAGAAAAATTGATTTTTAATAATCAAAACTATTAACTATTGACCACCAATAATCCCAACTAACAATGTGACGGATAACAATCCCAACTTTCATTGTTGTTACTAACAACAATCCTAGTCTATCAAATCAATAACTTTGTTAGTTACTCTCTTTTAAACTAGTATTAAATTATCGAAATACCCTTACCAACAAATATATATTTTGAGCTAATAAAAAACCTAAAAATAATAATTGATATTCTAAACAGTGAGACCGTATATCAATTTTAATTTAGGAACAACACCCCTAGATCAATGGCATTTGGCGATGTCTTTACCGGCCACCACCACTCTTCTTCTCCGACGAGTGAAGGTACGAGTACCACCACCATAATAAACACAAGCACCCTTATGTTTCTATCCTCTCTCGGCGGCTGTGTTCGAGCTTTACATCTCACCACCACAAAGGTTTGTTGGGTTTAGAAACAGACGGTCGCCAACAATTTACTTTACGCCATTGCTAAGATCTCTCTGTCTCTACATCATGCTTTGTGTTGCTTCCTAGATTCTTTCCGGAAAGACGAGGCAGGCATGGGCGCTGTGGTTTGATGGGGCGGGGATGGTGGTTCAAGGGAAAGGGGTGGAGTAGGAGATCGGAAGTGAGGGGAATCATCGCTCAATGTGGCCGTCAAAGTGCGGCTCTGCTGTGGCCGGAAAAATGAGGGGCGGTGGTGACTATCTTCCGTGGTAATGGAGGATGTGTGCGGTGTTCATACATTTGATATGGTGTTTGTGATTCGAATTTTAGATTGGCGGGGCAGCATTCAGATTTGTCGTCGGCGGTTGAAGGTGGCCGGAAAAGCCTTAACTCAATCATGGTTTTCCATAGTTAATATTGGTCTTTTGAACATCATCATTTAGTAACACTCACATAGTTACGGACTTACGGCCCCCACTTCTCGTTTATGATATCTCTCATGAGTCGAGTCTTGATTCTTGAACGACGAACATCAATCGACAATCATCAATGTTTTCTCACCAATCACAAGACTTCAACTTTGATTTTTTCAATGGTATCGTTTATATTTTCCTCTTTTCTTGCTTCATGCAACTAATATGATTAATATTATTTACAACAAATGCAAAATCGACCCAACCCATCCATGTCATCTTACCTTATCTTTGTGTGTAGATGCACTCTATAAACATCCTAGTCTTTAAAAATTTCTAAATACCAACAGGGTTAAAAATTTCTAAGTAAACGAAAAGTTCTCCAATAAAAAAAAGTAAAATAAAAAATGATTCAGGATCAAACTATATATGCTTCTTAACATAAAAACACTGAAAACCAATTTACTATTATTATTAAGTTTGTTTCTATACGTGTTTGTAGTTATTTTTTGTTCGTGTTTACTATTTTTTTATTATGAGATGCTATAAGTATTTGTTGATTTACATTTTGTTATTATTATTATTTAATTTTCTCTTTGATGTTATTATTTTGTTATAATAAAATTTGATAATATTACTATTACTAATATATATAAAAGAGAAGTTTGGCGACGCTGGACTATGATTGGTCCATTTGGCAAGATTCCATTGGACCAAGTTTTGTTTTGTTTCGATTTTTTTTTTTTTTCGGGGTTTGTCTTTTGTTTTAAACTTTGATAATTATATTTCTAATTATCTTTGTTATGTTTGTTTTTTATTAGTTTAGTTCCAATACCAATATACCATAACGGATGTGATAAAAACTGACATAATTTGCTTAGACTTAGCGCATTTTGTTTTAGTTATAGTACCGTAACGAAACTGACCGAATGACAATTCTTTTTTTTTTTTGAAGAACGATGTGTGATAAAGAAACTGACCGAAATTGACGAGGTCTTTGCTCTGGTGGTGAGACTTGAAACCGTACGTATGCTCATTGCCATTGCAGCTACTGAAGAATGGCAATTACATCATTTAGATGTAAAGTTGGCATTTTTACATGGGGAGCTACAAGAAGAGGTCTTTGTTTCTCATCCAGATGGGTTTGTTAAACCCGGGGAGGAA
This sequence comes from Bidens hawaiensis, assembly GCF_021521415.1. NCBI lineage: Eukaryota > Viridiplantae > Streptophyta > Magnoliopsida > Asterales > Asteraceae > Bidens > Bidens hawaiensis. Next base: position 405,902 of record NW_027491544.1, on the reverse strand, counting down.
AACAAGGTCTACAAGCTAACTAAGGCTTTATACGGTTTGAGACAAGCACCGAGGGCATGGAATACCAAGCTTGATGGTATTTTAACTGGTTTAAAATTTGTGAGGTGCTCGAAAGAACAAGTGGTGTATCGGAGATTGATTGGAACCGATATTATTATTGTCGGTGTGTATGTCGATGATTTGGTCATTACAGGCTCGAACAACAATCATATTAATCAGTTCAAACTTGCGATATCCAAGAAGTTTGAAATGTTTGATTTGGGAATGCTCACTTACTATCTCAGAATCGAAGTCTCACAGTTGGAGAATGAGACTCAAATCCATCAAAATGCTTATGCTCGACGGTTATTGAAAGAAGCCGGGATGGAGGATTGTTATCCTAAAAGTGTACCCATGGATCCTAATGTGAAATTTTCTAAAGTCGAGGATGATGTTGATGCAGATGCAACGGAGTACCGAAAGTTGGTTGGGTGTCTTCGTTACTTGGTAAACACTCGACCTGATTTGGCGTTTTTCGGTTGGCATGGTTAGCAGATATATGCAAACTTCAAATAAGTCTCACTTAGCAGTAATTAAACAAATTCTTCAGTTTATTCAAGGAACTGTTGGATAGGGGATCAGGTATAAATGAGATGGATCAAAAGAGTTGATCGGGTACATCGATAGTAGCCATAACATTGATGAAGATGATGGAAGAAGCACTACCGGTCATGTGTTTTATTATGGGGGAACCCCGATTTCTTGGTGCTCACAAAAGCAATGCACCGTAGCACTTTCATCATGTGAGGCAGAGTACATGGCACTTTCATCATGTGGGACAAGCCGAATGGTTAGGTGAACTATTGGCAGAATTGACCAGAAGGAAATTGTAAAAAGTGGTGTTAATGATTAATAACACATCGGCGATTGCCTTGGTTAAAAATCATGTTTTTCATAGTCGAAGCAAGCACATAAAGTCCCGATTTCACTATATACGGGAGTGTGTGGAGCGGAATGAGTTAGCGGCGGAGCACATTAGTGGCAAGGAACAACGAGCTGGCATTCTTACGAAAGCACTTGCGAGAATCAAGTTTGACGAGATGAGAAGATTGCTCGGCGTTGAAAATGTCTTAGTTTCGAGTCAGTAATTAGGGGGTGATTGTTGGTAATTTCCATCTTATTAGGCCCGTCACGTGTAGGTGACCGGGTTAGACCTATTGGGCCTATGGAATTCATTAATGATGTAATGGGTTTATGGGGTTACAATTGAGCTTTTATATTTTGGCTTTACTTGTTGGACAAGTTAGGGCTCCCTATAAATATATAGTCATGTTAGGATTATTGTATGGTGAGAGAGATTATTGTATTCAAGTTTCGTTCTTGATGAGCCAGACTGTATCAAGAAAAGCCCATACATATGTTTTTAATGTCACGTCTGCAAGAAAGCAAACACTCTGCAGAAGTACACGGTGCAAAAAAAAAAGAGCTTCCACAAAGTTTTTTTTTTAAACAAATAGTCAATCACCACCTAAGTTGTCTTGTTCCACCCTACAAGAGTCACTCCTTGTGGGCTGCCTTCCGGGTCGAGTTATATTATCGGGTTGGGTGTTTCCGTATCAGGACTATTGATATCTCGTATAAAAAAGACTCATTTGATTATCGAAGGTAAATTTGAAAAAAAAAAAATGAAAAGTTCAAATAAAGAGAAGTATGAGTTATTAGTAAACTATTGACTTTCATTAAATGATTCTAGGATTGTGGAAACAGGCCCAATACTGTTGGATTGTCGGTGGACATTTGGGCGACTGCTGGTTAGATTTAAGTAGGAATTTACTACACATATTATTAACTCTCATCCTCCTCTGCGCCGCCGACACTACTTCGCTGCTCAGTGATGCATCTTAAACTTGGTATGTTCTGTTGTAAACTCTAAGTAGCAATAGTATTTTAAGTGAAATTTGGTATAATAATATCAACAATTGATTTAACCCCTGTGAAATTTATCATGTGAATCAGGTCTAACAAATTAATGGTGATTTTCCACACGATTATGCATTAATCTGCTTTTAAAAAAATATATATGCATTAATCTTTACAGAACAATAAATAGCATGACTTCAAGAGCACATCTTAGTTAATTGTTGCTTATTGAGCCTATTTTGGAAACTAATATAGCAGGTAGCCAAAATTTTGTTTGATTCGAATGTATGATTTTCTGATATTGAAAATGAAACTTAGAACATCTTTCTGTTTTTTGCGTGGTAGTCGGGTTGAATATGTGGTCGAAATTAGGTCAAAATGTAATGGAACTACGGAAGGAACAAGCTGGGACGAATGTGGGAATTCTAGGATTATGCAGATTCTAATTTCACATCAAGAAGGGTTGATCAATTCGATCCAATTTGTATATGTAACACGCCAGAATGAAGTTAAGCATACAAAAGTCTATGGAGAACCAAATGGCTTGAAATTTGATGTAGTAAGTATTATGATTTACTAGATATATTTGTTTTATGCGAGAGGCGGTCATTTTTTCACATAAAAATTTGCAGGTGACCTTTAATTACCCATTAGAGTTTTTAACTTCAGTTGGTGGTGAGTTTGGTGACAATGGATTAGCTTCTATATCATTTACTACCAACAAACGCGAGTTTGGACCTTTTGGAGGAACCGGCAGTACCAACAGATCTCTTACCGAACCTGTTTACAAAAAGTTCAACTATAACTTTGGACATAGAGAATGTTTTCTAGAATTTCATGGAACCGTCAAAGACTCACATGTGCATGCCATGGGGATTCATGTCTACCCAACCTCCAGCCATATCGATTTTAAAACCCCTAAATGATGATCAAAGCATTCAGTATGATTACGATGAACAATCATGCATTATATGACTGTGAGCACCTTGTGTTTTGATTTGCTTTCAATGTATTAATTACTACCTACATGTTGAGACCAAATAATATGACACGCTGATTAATGGTTGTTTATACCGACGCTGTTTTCTTACTTGGTCGCCAAATCTTTCTAGGCGACGTGCGCACCAAATCACTAGATTTTGATACTAAATCAATATCTAGTTTTGACGCATCAAGAGATAGTTTCTCACTGATAAAACCATCTAAATCAAACCCGGTTCCACTTTCTGCATTACTTTCATCAACACGATCCAATCCCTCTTCATTTGTTGAATCGCGTGGATTTTGATTAATGTTTAGTAGTTTCTTAAGGCTATCAATGGCGGGATCTATCATGTCAAACACTCCTGTCACCCATGAACCGTCATCAACGACTTCTGTACGCTGTTGCAGCCAATCAATAATTGTAATTATTACAAGTTATATATATATATATATATTAAATTGTGAAATACCTGTTGAAAATATAGGTTTCTGATTTCTTCTGAGCGTATGGAGTTACCTTCATCTTCCTCAAGATTTGCCCATGTCATCCATGTTACATAGCTTTGGGAGTTTATGTTGAGTGATGATCTGAATAGTCTTCTAGCAGCTGATAAATTACCCAACCTTTGTTCCAAAACACCCCAAGCCTAAATGTATTTAAACACATTTTACATTAAAAACAGAGTTAATACCGTGAAAAACTAATATATTTTCTTAAATTTTCTTTTTAAAAAATGCCTCAACCTAGATTTAGTATATTAAAGTCACTCCACTTAGTGATTTTTGAATTAAAGCCCCTAAATTTGTATACATTAACTATTTGAAAATTTAAACTTGTTAGCCGGTCAAAATGTAAGGAAGTGACATTGTAACATTTTTGAAAAAAAGAATTATACCATCTCATTTCTTACTAATATAAAAAAAATTAGTTTAGTGATTTTTTTTTCCATGTACTTTTTACAAGTTGAGAGGCCATTAATATACCAAAACTAGGTTGAGAAAACTTTTAATGTAAAATAAGAATTTATCCAATCATTGTTCCAAAACACCCCAAGCCCAAATACATTAGATATATCTAAATGCATTTTTATATTAAAAATTTGAGAGGCCATTAATATACCAAAACTAGGTTGAGAAAACTTTTAATGTAAAATAAGAATTTATCCAATCATTGTTCCAAAACACCCCAAGCCCAAATACATTAGATATATCTAAATGCATTTTTATATTAAAAATAGGGTAAATAATACCATGAAAAAACAATACACTTTTTTTATAAAGGTATCTTGCCAATTTTGGTATATTAAAGTTCCTCAACTTGTGAAAGATACACAAAAAAAGTCATTTAAGCTAATTTTTGTATATTAAAATCCCTAAACCTGTCTAAAATGCACATATTATGTGATTTTAAAGAATGTTTAACTCTTAGATTGGTCAAAACCTGATGCAAAAAAACATTTGTACGATATTATTTTGACCAAAAGTTCGTTTAAAAAGAGAAAGTTTGGAAACTTTAATTTACAGTAAAAAGTTTACGGAATATTCGTATATTGTTTTCTATTACATATATATATATATGAAAAATAAGTGAAACCTGAAGACATCTAGCAGCACTTTCACTTGTTGAATTGATTGACAATGCTTTTTGGTAGAGTTCTCTAGCTGCTTTTATGTTTCCTTCCTTCCACTCCATCCAACCCCAAGCCTAAATTAATAAATAAACCACTTAATTAAAATAACCTTTGTTTTTTTTCAAAAAAGAAGTATGAAAAATGATATTCTTACAATCCAGACGGGTTGGTGCCTCGGGTCTAATTCTGAAGCTCTTCTGAACAATGCTCGGGCCAAATTGGCTGCTGAATGTTTGTATTCCAACAAACCGAGTGACTGAAGTAAAACGGGATCTCTAGGGTTTAACGCATGACCAATTTTTAACAGTTTTCTTCCTTTATCAACATTTCCAACATTAGCTTCAAAAACTCCCCATACATGCCATGCAAATCTATTCTTTGGACTAGCTTGCACAGCTTTCTGATTCGGCAAAACAAAGATTATGTGATTTGTTTAAAGCAACATTTTAAGAGAAAAAAAAAAGCATGTTTTACCTCAAAAAGTTGTCTAGCTTCGCGGTAATTTTCTTGTTGTACCTCAAGCTGAGCCCATGCCTGCACGAGTGAAATACAATGAATTTACTACAATTACTTCTTTATATCATGTATTTATGTGAGCATATTATGCCTGCAAATGAAACAAATGAACACGAATGGGGCATGCTAATTTGTGTTTGCTTGCTTACTTTAACCATACAAAGTATCAAACACGAACAATTAAATACACAGAGCTTTCTTGTTCATGTTCGTTCGTTAAGAAAATGAACTTGTTCATGTTCGTTAATAACATAAAAAAATGGTTAGCCAACGTTAATGAACGAATATAATTGAGCATAGATGAACGAACATAACTGAGCAATACCAATTAAAAGTTAACGTGAATCGGTGAATATTAGTATGCTGGGCCTAAAAACGTAATAAAACCACACTAAATTGAAATGGTGATTTTTTTGATTTAATAAAACCAGACAAAACATGTAATGGGCCTAACAATAAATGAATACATAAATAAGCGAACAAACTACAAACATAAACGAACGTTCACAAACATATATAAACGAACAAGACATGCCTTCAAGTTCATTCCTTTAACTAAACGAACAAGACATGCCTTTAAGTTCATTCCTTTAACTAAATGAATTACAGATGTTAGGGATTTGATAACTTACAAGCCAACTCGCACAGCTTTTCGGATTACATTTAGTAGCCTGCCTAAACAAGTATCGTGCTTGCTCGTTTCGGTTTGCTTTAGCTTCAAGCATTGCAAGTGTTTGGTATATATATTCATTTCCACCACAGTTTTTTATTCCTTTACTAAGAAGATATCTAGCTTTCTTTACATTCCCAACTTTTAGTTCCAAAACTGCCCATCCATGCCATGCTGCAATGTGTTTCTTGTCAGCAACTGTTGCAGCATCAAATAGTTGCCTAGCCTTCCTTATATTTCCCATTTTGTTTTCCAGAACAGCCCAACACTGATCATTTCATATAACATATATAAGTATTTAAACAATTAAAATTGTAATTTTTATTTTAAAAAAAGACATACAGGAAGACAGACCTGCCAAATGTAGGCATTTTCACCTTGTGTTGCTTGGCATCCCTTCTCATACACTGCTCTTGCTTCATTTGTTTTTGATTGTTTACCCATTATTTTTCCTAATGCTACATAAGATCTTCCATCCTCAGGCCAAATAGATATGCACTATACACCAAAGAATTTAATTTATTAATAAAACATTCTATAAATACAAGTATAGGTAAAGAAGCTTTTTAAAACAGAGATGGAAATGGATCAAGAGCAATGACAGTAGCATTTTGTCATGTTCAAGCAAATTAAGAGGTAATAACTTGAACCTCATGCAAATTGTGTATTCATAGATTTAAACTTAAAACAAATTTGGAGGTAATAATAAAACCTAAATCAAAGCAAAGAAACCTTCATGGATTGGATTTTACATACATTTCTTTACAAATCAAACCTTGATGTGCATACGATATAATTATTATCAACAATTCTACAGTCAGTTTCATAACACTCTATTGACAGGTTAACTAAGTACTCTTATAGCGTATTTAGATTCAATAATCCGTACAATTATCAAAAATAATCTAAGCGTCTCATTCAAATCAAAGTCAACTTACTGCAACTGTTAACCACATCAATAGTGCATCAGCACGCTGATCAAATATAAATAATTACTCTTAACAAATCAAACCTTCATGCGCATACAATAGTGTTATTATTATTATTTTATTATTATTATTATTAATTATCAAAAATAATCTAAGCATCTCATTCAAATAAAAGTCAATTTACTGCAACTATTCACCACATAATGCTGGACGTCATTTCGGACTCCAAGTCACAAGTAGGTGAACTTGAGGGACCAATAATGACAAGTTGGTTATGTTTCTTAGGGTTCGGATCAAATACAAATTAAATTAACATGCTAATTGTGAGAATAAGTAGAATAATTATATATACGAGTAGAGTAATTATGTGATACACCGTAGAGTAATTACATAATTACTCTACTTGATTCTCACCATTAGCATGTTAGTTTAATTTGTACATTAACTTTTCCCATATTTCCTAATTACTATATGTTTCCTAATTGTATTGTAATTAGGGCTAATCTATATCAACTAAGTTGTGGTTAGAAATTATAGAATGTAAGATGCAACCGAGTCATTGTTCATCTAGAACACACCGAGTTAGGGTTCATCTAGAAACACACAAGATGCAACCGAGTTAGGTTTCATCTAGAGAAACACGAGTTATGTGTTTTTGAGTCATATTTCCTCTATATGATACTCATAGTTATTCAATATTAATCATTGCGTGTTTACATTTTGGTGGCATACATACAAACTAATCAATCAATTTATACCTTCTGAAGAACCTCCTCGGCTTCGTTATACCGAAAACTCCTGGCCAACACTTTGGCTCTATACAAGGCTAGATCCAGGTTAACACCTAGCGGCTTCTCACCGGAACTCGAAGCAGCATCGATCCTCATCGGCTCAAATATCGGCATCTTCTTCGCAAACCTAGACAGTTCCTCATCCACCACCGATGACGTCACAGACGCACTTCCGTCCACTTCCACGTCATCATCATCATCACCTTCTCCTTCTCCTTCTTCACCGTTATCCTCCTTCACCGGGCGCCGTACAACGAGCAAATCCTCCAACGCTCGTTTGTCATCGAATTCGTCGGAAACGGCGTCTTCACGGAGCGCCGGCAGCGGAAAGGACGCGGAGGAATCGAGAGCATGTAGCGATGGAAAGTGGACGTGAAGATGTGAGGGTTTGATGAAGGTGATAGTGAAGTGTAAGCTTGTTGTGGTGGTGGTGGTGGTGGTGGCATTAGAGAACAGAGGAAAGTGTTGTGAGGAAGAAGAAGAAGATAATAGCTTCATTGTTATTTGCTACTCACTCACTCACTCACACCACAAACGTGTTGGCGGGATTTTGAGTGAGCTGGGTGAAGTGTGAAAAGACGAGAGTGCCCTTTGGGTTGGGAATGGAAGGGGTGTTCGATGAGGGTATTTTCGTAATTTGGTGCTGAGAGTGGTTGGTTTGAGACCGTCCAAGTTATCAAGGGAAGTTTAGTTGGATGACAAGAGATTTTCTTTTACGCGTGGAGGGTTTTTATTGGAAGGGAAGTAGTGGATAACTTGATCCTTTAATTTTTTAGTTACGGAATTACGGTAAGTCTTGTCAAATTTTATTATAACAAAAAAAATATTAGCAAAGAGAAAACCAAATAATAACAAAATATAATTAGTAAATACTTATAACATCTCATAACCAAAAAGCAGTAAATACTGATAAAAAATAACTTCAAACACATATAAAAACAAACTTAACAATAATAGTAAATTGGGTTTCAGTGTTTTCATGTTGAGAAGTATATATATTTAATCCTGAATTATTTATTTCTTTTTTGATTGAAGAACTTTTCGTTTACTTAGAAATTTTTAGCCTAGTTGGTATTCGTAGAAATTTTTAAAGACTGGGATGTTTATAGAGTCCATCTACACACAGGGATAAGGTAAGATGAAATGGACGGGTCTGGTCAATTATGTATTTGTTGTAAATAATATTAATCATATTAGTTGCATGAAGCAAAAAGAAATAGGAAAATATAAACGATACCATTAAAAAATTCATAAGTTAGAAGTCTTGTGATGGGTGAGAAAATATTGACGATTGTCGATTGATGTTAGTCGTTCGAGAATCAAGACTCGCTTCATGAGATATATCATAAACGAGAAGTGGGGCCGTAACTATGTGAGTGTTACTAAATGATGATGTTCAAAAGACCAATATTAACTATGGAAAACCATGATTGAGTTATAAAATCTGACTGAAGATGGAGAGAGAGAGAGAGAGAGATTAACTAAAAAAGGTACTAGAGTTGCGTAATTGAACAAATCTATAATATATATAAACGAAACCCCTAAAATCCTACGTGTCACGATGTGGTCGCTCCCTATTTTATGAAAGCCACCAGATTGCTTGATTTTTAAGTAGATGCCTCTCATAGAATTTACCCAAATTCATGGGTATGGGTAGGGATAAGATCAGTACCGTACCGGCACCGACGGGTCACGGTCCCGAAAATCGCAAATTTTTGGTACCGGTACCGCTACCGAAATCTTCGGTTCAGTACCGGTACCGAGACGGTACCGGTACCAAAGGTAAAAAATTCGGGAAATACCGGTACTGGTACCAAAGGTAAAAAATTCGGGAAATACCGGTACCGGTCCCGGTCCCGATACCGAAACTCAAACTTTGGCACCGATTTGGTACCAACCGGTACCGGTACCAAATTTCACCATCCCTAGGTATGGGTCTTACCAAAACCAGATAGATCTTAAATGGGTTATAACATTTCATTAAATTAAAAATTAATCTTACCAATTATTTGATATAAAAATCCTATAAAATAGGGTTATACTAAAATTTAATATCCAGTTAAAAAAAAGATATTATCTATAATTAATAAACAATTTTATAGTAAAAAACATTAGCGGGTCATGGGTCATCAAATCCAGATAGCTTTTAAACGGGTTATAACATATCATTTATTTATGAAACCCTTTCATCATCAAACCCTAAGTATATTATTAACTTTCTTACAATAAAGAAAATTAAAATCCAAAAAATAAATATCAAAAAACGAAAAATGTAAAACAATCATTCTCTCAACCCATCAGATTACTTTATTTGTAAATGAAGGTTTCTCACGTATTTGACCCGAATTCACGGGTAAAGGTCTCACCAAACTCAGATAGCTCTTAAACGGGTTATAACATCTCAATATATTAAAATTAATCTCATAAAATATTTGATATGAAAATCCTATAAAATAGGAATATACTAAAAATTAATATCCTGCTTTATTAAAAAAAGATATTATTTATAATTAAGAAACAATTTTATAGTAAAGAAAATAAATGGGTAATTTGTATCACCAAACCCAGATAGTTTTTAAACCGGGTTATAACATATCATTTATTTGTGAAACCATTTTATCATCAAACCTCAAGTATATTAATTATTAACTTTCTTACAACAAATAAAATTAAAATCCAAATATACATATATAAATATTAAAAACGAATAATGTAAAACAACCCTCATAATACGGGGGATAACATCTAGGTGCTGTTTGTTTTTGCAGACATAAACTGTCTGCAAGCTGATTTCATCTGTTTTCATGTCTGCAACTGAAGATGTGGTCTGAAGATCTGCAAGCTGAAAATATAAGACTGTTTGTTTTTATAAGCTGATACTGTCTGCATAACTGTCAAACTTATCTCACAAGATAGAAGTCATTTATTCAAGTTACATAGAAAATATAATAATAAAATTGTGGCGGCGGACGGTGGGTAGTGGCGATGGATGGTGGTGGTGGACAGTGGGTGGTGGTAATGGACGGTTTTGGTGGGTGGTGGACGGTGGTAGTTGACGGTGATGGCGTCCGACAGTGGGTGGTGGTGGTGATGAACGGTTGTGGTGGGTGGTGGACGGTGGTGATTGGTGGTGGCTGTGATGGATGGTGGTGGTGGTGGTGGATGCTGGTAGTGGCGGTGGATGGTGGTGGACGGTGGCAGTGGGGGATGGTGGTGGTGGCGTACGGTGGGTGGTGGTGGCGGACGGTGGTGGGAGGAGTGGATGAGAGGGTGGCTTCAAAGGGATAAGAGTATGATTTTTTTGCGAAGATGTTTTATGCAAGATTTCTTTGCTTTTCTTTTAAGATGAAAGAAGATAACTTAAGATCTGTTTTAAGAAAAAAAACAAACAGTCTTCAAGGGTAATGTCTGCGCGCGTGCAGACATTAGCTCCCTTGAAGATGTTTGAAGAAAAAACAAACACCCCCCTAGTCACAGCTATGAATTGGCACTCAAGTCAAAAGATAAAATAAATCAAATAAATGAAATTACCAATTTACCTCTGACTTAACGAACAAAAGAGACTGGGTTAGAAAAAAGTACTGAGATAACATGTTTTTGAAATGGCACGTATCCAGTTTCAATGAATTCATAAATGGTACTAAAGTTGCGTAATTGAGTAAACCACAACCATAAAGTTGGCACGTAACTCTTTGCATATTATGATATATTGACATTTATATGCTAGTGATTTTATTATCATGTTGATGAGTTTAGTATAGTTGGGTTTACCAAAACCATATGAAAAAACATTGATGTGAGTTCCATGGAGTACACCATCACTCAATTCTATTATTAGTTCATGAGCTAGCAAAGTTGGAAGTTTAATGGGCATATGAAAATAACAAAGAAAAAAAACATTGGTGTGACTTACGTGCGGTACACCAACATTTAATATTATTCTTATTTCGTTATCAATGGGCATGGCCCCTCCCTTTTGGAGGGTGTTTGGGGGCAACTGCCCATGCCAACACTCATATGATTTTTCTTTTTTATGTTGGAATGCTGTTAGAGAGTGCTTAAGATCCCATTACATCATTGTTGGAAATTGTACGGGAACTGATAACCAATCGTAACTAATCTGTTAACTTGGTCTGTTAGTGGCTAACGTCATTAGTACTAACCAAATAGGCAAATATCAGTGGTATTTATGTCTCAATGATATATGAGTGTCAACAACAAAGGGGGTTGGAGTTTTCTGATGACCAATAATATTGTTGTGTAAATGTCGATGGCTATAATCGCCAATTGATACGTTATGATGATGATTCATCTCCAATGTAGCAAAGTTTTTGGTCTGATTTTGACAAATTATGCACACGATCCACAAGAGATATTTAGATTATGCAAATCCCTAAACCTCCATGCTCCAAACTACCTACATTATGTAATCATAAGTTCCAATACCTCCAACTACCTACATTATGTGACCACACATCATACTCTTCTTATATACTGAATGCTCCTTGTTATAATCCCACAAAAAAAAATAGAAAAGAGAGGAGAGAGAGAGAAAAAAAATATCACAAATCATGCTCATAAGAGTCAATTTAGGTCATCTAAAAGTCACTAAAAATTAGTACCGTAAACAAACCGAATAAACACGAACAAAGCTTTATTCATGTTCGTTTGTTAAAGAAGTAATGTGTCCACGAAAAGTTCAAAATTAGTACTGTAAACAAACCGAACAAACACGAACAAAGCTTTATTCATGTTCGTTTGTTAAAGAAGTAATGTGTCAACGAAAAGTTCACGGACACTTACGGAATTAGATTTATGTTTGTGCTCATTTATTAAGGAAATGAATATGTTAACAACACAAACGAACACAAATAAACTGGGCAGGGTTTAGAGTCTGAGACTGATATAATCATCAATAATGAAAGGTTGTAAACGAATCGAACGAACACGAACAAAGGCATGTTCGTGTTCGTTCATTTAACTTTAAACGAATACGAACACTTAATCGAACAAATATTCATGTTCATGATCTTTTAATTAAAAAGGAACATCTGTGTTCGTTTATGTTCATTTGTTTAAAATCTAAACGAACATAACTGAACAAAGATAAATTAACACATATGAACAAATGTAAATGAACACAAACAAACATAAGCGAACATAAATGAAAACATTTAAATGAACACAAATTAAGAAATATAAAGCATTTAAGTAAGTGACTCGTCCAGATAACACTTAATTATTTTCTATTAATACATAAACGAAAATAAATAAATTGATATAGTCGAAGATAAACAAACGAACATAAACGAATGTTCATGAACATAAAAGAACGAACAGAACATATGTTCATGTACGTTCGTTTAATAAAACGAACACAAATTTTTGTTCATGTTCGTTCGTTTATTAATTAAACGAACATAAACAAACTTCCCGCTGAATAGTTCCCAAACAGTTCATCAAACGTTTGATTCATTTACAAGCCTACTAAAAATAATCGAAGTCGCGCGAACACTTAATATACTTATACTTAATCACATATATATATATATATATATATATAAACATCACCCCTTTTGTTATATGCCACACTTTAAAGTTCACCTACAAAACAAAATCTCCAAATTGGCAGTGCGATCTTACCAACTCCCGACTTACTCAGGTACCATAAACACATCCAATTCGTTTCGATCAGTATTTTCGAGTGACTTTACGGTTCGAATTTGTCTATTTAGTTGGTCCTTCGTCATCTGAATCAAATTGATTTCATCATGGATCGGATTCTTCAATTGACGTCACGAATCGGATCACTGATTTGGTCGAAATTATAAATATTATTATATAAATATTTTCTAAACTTTGAGTTAGTTTATACAAAATATTACTCGTGCATGGTTTATATTATAAAAGTTTAAAGATTTTAAGAGATAAAGAGTTAAAATAGTGTATCTTTACTAAACGTAAACCTGAGACCGAAGAGTTATACTTAAACAAGTTTTATCAAGCATTTGTTTTTTTTTTGGGAACGACTAACTAAGTAAAGCCGAGTACTCCGTACGCGGCCCCCATTGGCTAAAGGTAGCCCGAGCCGGCCACGAGTCCGGACGGACGGAGCCCTTAGCGGTCCACCTATTAAGGGATTCCCCGGATAAAACCCAACCCCCACGCCCGCCAAACGGCACGACAGTAAGGAGCCGGTAAAACCGGATGAGATCAGGACTCGAACCCTGGCAAGCCAGGGTCATCCCTCATATCTCCCATATAAATTGGGAGTAGTGAGGTTTGATCCTCCTACCTCTCACTTATAAAGTGAGTGCTCTACCATTGAGCCAGATCCAATTTACATCAAGCATTTGTTTTTAACTTAAGCTATGATGAGTGGCTAAAAGTTACTTTTAATTCAATATAGTGGCATTTGAAATTGATCATTTAAATATGCAGTGACCAAAATCGAACTCAAGACTGACGTGGGTCAGCGTATTAAAGGGCATCAAATTCAGCTATGAGAAAACAATTAATGTTGGTGGTTTTGGATTATTGGAAACAAAGGAAACGTAAGAGGCAAATAATATTTTTTAGAGCATTCCTAACCCATTTCTTATCCGATATTTATATATACATATAATTATATTAAAAATAACTGTTTTTTTTCTATCATGTTTAATTAAATAATATTTTTTATACCTTTATTATTATCTTTTCTCTTTTCTCCACTCACAACCACTTTTAAAAAATATTAAAAAATTATACAATATGAACAGTGAAACCCCAAATTTAACTTTCCTTTATAACATTTTCTCTCTACTCTACTCACAACCACTCAGAGCATTCTCAGCCCATTCCATATATTTTTGTGAGAGGGATTTGTAAATTATATGATATGGTTATGAGTGATTGTGAGTAAAGGAGAGAGAAAATGTTATAGAGGAAAGTTAAATTTGGGGATTCACTGTTCATACCGTATAATTTTTTAATATTTTCTAAAAGTGGTTGTGAGTAGAGGAAAGAGAAAAGATAATGATAAAGGTATAAAAAATATTATTTAATTAAACAGGAGAAAAAAAACAATAATTTTTAGTGTAATTATATGATATATGTGAATATAGGATAGGGAATGGGTTGGGAATGCTCTCGTAACCATACCATATAATTTACAAATCCTCATCACATATTTTAAGGGAGTGGGCTGAGAATGCTCTTAGATGTCTCAGTTAACAAAAATTAATTATGTTTGGAAATTTGGAGATTAAGGAATAGTCAAGCGCAAGGCTTTAGAGAAAAATTATTTCGAGGTGCCATCACTGTTCATCGAGGGAAGAGAAGGAGCAATTTTTGGTTCGTTAACCATTCGGCTTTGATCGTTAATTGTGTTTTCTTTTCTTATTTATTTATTTATTTATTTTTATTTATTTTTTTATTGTGCACTTAGGCATCTTTTACCTAAAAATATATAACTAAAGCTCGTATAAAAATTGGACATTTGCGGGGCGCCACCACTCTTTATTTATTTTCATAAAATGGAGTGGCGTGCTAATTTTAAAGTGCATTTAATTTTCACCACCTTAGGGTAATCAGCTTATGGTAATACTCTCTATGGCTTATCGAATTTCAGCTTCACTGTCCCCCTAGGATGAGAACCCATAAAATCTAAGATTTAATTAGGTTTATTAAGAATATGCAATGGGAAATCTTTAGACTAGTTGGACCTACCGACACATCCCAAGCTTAGTACGCTTTCTTTTATATTATCTCTTATTATTAGTAGTTTAAAATCCGATTCCCGATAAATATCCTCATCTCCCATTTAAATGTAAAAAGAAACAAAATCAAGGGACATTTTTCAAAACTTCTTTTTTTAAATAAAATTTAACTATGACTCAAATGTTCTATCCTCGCACTTAAATTTAGCATTGTCCTCAATGCAAGGATAAGGACTAAAAATAAAAATAAATTCGGAATACAAAAAACTAAAAAAACTTAAAAAATAAAAAAATAAAAATAAATAAGCAAGATAAATAATGGAAAAGACTTAGCTGGTAATATGCGTATGGCGATATGATGCCAAGGTCTTCTTCCATGAATGCCCTTAAACTCCGAACGTACTCAGCAAACGATATCTCCTTCTCTCACAACAAACAATATCTAAAAATATCTTATCAATTTGATAGATGTTAAGCACTTAAGTATTTTACCAGACCAACCAATCCACCCAATGAATATATATAAATATGAATAAATAGCAGCAAATAATAAAAAGTATACAGTTCGGCTGCTCTATGCCCACATTTGAATGTTGCATTTAAACTTTATGGGGGTCATTTTTCTAACTCTCTCAATCCTGCAAATGTAACATTTCGGATTTTTCAAACCCATATTCGTTTATATAAAATCCAATCCGGATGCATTTTCGGATCTTTGATAGTAATCAAATTAAACAAATTTAAGTAATAAAGATTTATATTTACAATTAATACCCTTTAAGTTCTTTAAGTTGTTTGTGTTTTGCTTAAACTTTAAAATAAACAAGAAATGGATTTTATACAAAATACAGGGACTAATAATGTCAAAAACCCAAACATGCCCTCCCTTGGCCGGAGCGCCGTGCGTTGGGCGGCCTAGGCCCACTGCGCGCCACCGTGGATGTACTGTACAGATTTCAATCTCCGAACTTCCTTCCTAGTTCGTTTCTAGCCCGAAATCGCTTATTTTAGGACATAATCAAGTGTTTTAAGACCTAAGAAGACTAATATAGCTTCGATACATGTCCATACTCATTAACCCTTGATCAATAACGAAATTTACTGGTTATAATGTTGATTTAATCATTTAAGGCCTATCTGGTTCTAAAACAAGTAAGTTACCATATTTAGTTTGTTTCACTGAATCCTATATACACATATCATATATTCTCTACCACAAATCATCCCTAAACCCTAAGTCACCTACTCCAGCCGTCCTCAATCTGTTCATCACTAATCTTCTTCAGTTTTTGCTTATTGGTTGAAGATACGTTCATAACCGGTTGACTTTGCATACGTATGGACCTTTGACTCATCGTATCTGTTGATCTTTTCACTTTCCAGTTTCAGGTTCTGATCATTAATCTTGTTCGATGCATAGTGGACGACTCACTTAATCTTTAGTTCGTTTATCTTAATTATTAATCACTTGCCTTTAATCGAAGGTGAGTTTTACCATTCCCCTATTTTATAAGTTTTCTAACCATTTTGGGGACATATGCGTACCTATTCGTATTTCATACTATATATATATATATTCAAACAAATGCATACGTTTAGTTGTGAGTGACTTAATCAAACATACGTGCTACTTGCTTACTTGTGTTAATATTCATTCATTAGAATATTGGGATTACTATTCATTCATTCGTATAGTGGGTGTTCCTGCTAGTGACCAATGTCCGATTCGCTTGGCAACAGTCTACATACTTGTTTATGGTTTGATTATATTTACTGCACTTATCACGTTATGCTTATTTATATTGTTGTGTCAAAACTGGTGATTGTGACATTTGTCAATTTCGGGTTATTTTATACTTGTATTCTTAATGTAAACCCGACCCGTTTTGTATCCGAACCTTTCGATATTATCAAAATGATGAATTGTATGTTAAATATTTGTTTTATAGTTGTTGGATAAAAAAAACACCCTTTTCGGTTCTTAAAATTCCCCGAAAACGCTCAAAACGAACTCCAGGGACTAAAACTACCAAAATGGAGACTTGAAGGACCCATTTGTAGTTTGTGCTTTCTTGGGTCTATAACCAACCCATTTTCATGAAACACCCTTTATGAAAGACCCATTCAACTTACCCTATATATACACACCCATCTTCTTCATTTGTGCTTTCTCATTTCTTCATTTCTCTCTCAAATTCTTGAATTGTAAGGTTGTTCTTCATAAGCTAATCTTTCATTTTAACTAACTTCTCAATACTTAAAGCTTGATGTTACAACATATATATAATATACACTCCTTGTTTACCTTCGGTCTTTCATTTCTCCGGTCTCGGCCGGTTGAAATGTCGGGCTAGTAAGGCAAGGTTACATGGAGGACTTTGTAGTCCTTGTTTATATATTTAACAAATCTAACCATATAACTTGTTATACTTGCTTAACTTCTACATATTTTAATTTATTGTTCATATTTGTCAAGTTCCATGGTATTGGGTATGTGGTGACTAGCCTCGGTTTCATCCCGAGTTGAGAACCGAACCAAAAACCGAACTTTTGTTTAAAAGCATTATTGTTAACTTTTTGAATGTAAAACTTGAGTATTATTATTTATAAATTATTTTACAAGTTCCATGGTAATTGGGTATGTGGTAACCATCCTCGGTCTTATTCCGAGTCAAGGACCGAACCAAAAACCGAACTTTTGTTTAAAAGCTTTATTGTTAACTTTTTGAATGTAAAACTTGAGTATTATTATTTATTAATTATATTACAAGTTCCATGGTAATTGGGTATGTGGTAACCATCCTTGGTCTTATTCCGAGTCAAGGACCGAACCAAAAACCGAACTAAACCGAGTTCACTCGCTTAAGACACACAAGTGTGTTTTTTGCCACCAAAACTCATATTTTTCTTCAAGATTATATTTTAAATCAATTTTAGTTAATTTCTAAACATACTTGGCATGTCGGTAACCAACTTGATCTTATAACAAGTGCGAACCAATAAGGTCGTATACTCACTTAACGAACGTTAAGGTTCTTCACAGTAGAACTACATACTTGATTAAGTCTATTTTGATTTTATTGAGTTATCTCATAACATTTATTATTTTGGGAAGTTAACTGTGAGCTTGGTCAATTATCAAGTCTCGAACCAACAAACCCGAACACTCGTTTAAACCTCGTTTTGGTATTCTTATAACCAAGGGTTTTGCAATATCGCATTTTAACCCACATTATTACTTAACATAGGTTGAGTAAAAAAAGAAAAAAACTAATGAATAGAATACCGAGGCCCGGTTGCGAGTAAATTTATTTTACAAAACTCGTTTCTTTAATTTCTCAAATAGTTACATTTTAAATCCTAAACTTTATTTATTTACTTTATTTGTCATGTATTTTATTTTAAACCCTTCCAAGACTACCTACTAACACAAGACCCGTTTAATATAGGTCTTGCTCGTTAAACCGATCTCTCCGATTATTCACGACACTATCTTTTAAGTTACTTATTAATGTGAGTACTTTTTCATCCCCCGTTTTCCATCTTTCGTTTTGGGGGTGGCATTGCATACTTATTCAAATTCAAATGATTTATACTTGAGTTTTAAACCACAACACGTATTGTATATGTTTACTTAAATAAATGCTTGATTTGGTGTTATATGCTTTACATGATTATGTGCAAATTCTTGAATGCTAAGGCGGGTAGCCTCTTGAATGCTAAGGCGGGTAGCCTCATCAAAGTATGATCATACGTTAATTCCGAGTATATATGGTATCCCCATATAGAAAGGTGTCGTCAATGTATTCTTATTGACGATTTCATTATAGTCGTCAATGTATTCTTATTGACGGTTTTATTATCTAAATTGTTGCTATTATTTATTATTTTCATATACTAGTTGTGGATTTCATACTATATACTTATTGTCCAAAACTATGAAAATTGCTCACCAACCTTCGTGTTGACAAACTCTATTTATGCAATGTTACAGGTTTGATGTTAGCTTGATTGGATTACATGAAGAAACTTATTATCTTGGCTTTAGGATATTAGAAAATAAAAGAACAAGTTATTTGTTTATCTATCTATTTGGCATTTTGTATGAACAATTGTTATGTTATTTATGATGATATGGATTTAAATGAGTTGTTTAAATATTGTAACTTTATAGTGTCATTGTGCAATGAGCAATCATGTCGCGCCTCGACGTTTTCGCCTTCATTGGTCGGGGTGTGACAGTGATATTCTCACTCAACTTTATGTTGACACAACTCCATTTTCTACGCATATGCAGGTTGCTTGTATTGAAGATTGAAGTTTGGACACGTAGACAAGAGCTTAGGATATAATCAAGATAAATATTATTTGAGCTTATATTCATATTTGTAAATTGCTTGTTATAATTGGATAATGTGTGTATTATTTGAATAAAATAATTAATTAGATATTGTCACATTTTATATATGATAGCATCTTCAAGCTGTAAGCAATCAGATCACGCCTCGACATTTCCGCCCAGGTTGGGGTGTGACAGATTGGTATCAGAGCCGAAGGTTATAAGTTAGGTCGTTAGAAATTGTCCTAGACATATGCATAGGACCCTATACGTGCTTATTTGAACTGCCTTATGTGCTATTTAATAAATTGTTTACAGCTTGCTTATATTAATTATTTTGTTATACTTATGTTATTTATTTATTGCACACATACACAAATTCCGAGGCTATGCCTCACATTCAAAATATTTTTCTAAATCTTTTATTTTGATAGATTATCTTTTATTGTGGGAAATTCCTTAAGAATCCCCGTGTTTTGTTTTGTTTATTCACCTTGAAGCATGGGGGTATGACAAATTTCGTACAACCTTAACTTTAAGTGGTACCTGTAATCGGCTAAACGGTTGCGTGGAAAACATAACCGGCTAAATGGTAAATTATTTAAAATGTTTAGTTGGGTGAAAAATCCATGGAAATCCATGGGCACTTCAACTATCCATTTCTTAAACCATTTTCGATTTGATTTTTGGGTTGGAACGTATCGTCCGGGGTGGTTCCCGAGGTACACCGGCTACTTATATTTGATTCGTTGATTCGATATTTAGTTGGGTCGGTTAAATGCCATGTAACGCTCATGGTCCGACCAACTCCATTGAGTTGATAACTGTTAAACGCCATGTAAACGCTCATGGGCTGACCAACTCAATTGTTTATTACTCGTTATTTGAATTGGGCCAACAAATTGCCATGGAACGCTCATGGGAGGCCAATTCACAAACTTTATGTTGCTTTATTTAGTTGATCTATTCAAATTGCCATGGAAAGCTCATGGGAGGTCAACTAGTTGGATATACTTGATTATTTTATTCTTGAAAAACTTTATAAACATTATTCATTCACTTAAATGCTTCAAACCTTATACATATTATTTTAAATCCCGACTCATCCTCGAGTCTTCACTAGCACTAATTCATATACATACATATACATACATACGCATCCCTATTATTTCACATCAACTCATTCCCACAACTTACCTATCATCTCATTAAAATTTCATCCTTGGTCCTCGTAGAATGTCTTCCCTAGTAAATCATCATCATAATCAACGTCGTTCACCTATTTCTTGTGATTGCCGTTCGACTACTAGATTCGCCAAGGAGTTTGCAGTTGTATGGCGTTAACTGAACAACCACCAATCTTGACATAACCAAATTGCCCCGAACAAGAAATCGTATACTAACTCATATCCATTAAAATATTATTTAAATCATATTTTCTAATTTATTTTCAAACTATAAATTACCAAGTGCATTTAAATTCTTACCCTCAATTTTAACTATAAATATTTGATTTCTTCCTGTATTTCCTTAACTTCATGTTAGTTTTCACAACTTACTTTCCATTTTATAAATATTTATTATTAAAATTCAATTATTGTAAATTTAATCATTATTAAACTAAATTTTTCATCCACTAAATTTAATTTTCATTTTTAAATTAAAAATCATCCATTAATTCATTTAACTTTATCATTAAATTGACTTTTTTATTAAATCCCCAAAGAAATCCATTTAGTGATTAACTTTCGTTTTTTAGTTGAAATTAAACGATGGTTCATAAATACTTCAACCCTCTACTTTGATTTTTGATAAACCTTGAGAATCTTGAACGTTTTAAATGATAAATTCGTAGTTGTTATAATAGTCATGGTGGTTCATGCATTTCTAGCCTCGCATTTATCTTATTTTATTTTGCTTCACTTTAATTTAAAATTTGTTATTTACTTAAATTTTCATTATCGATAATTCAATTTGCTTATTTCCAAATATTTATAATGATTTTGTAAAAAAAATCAACGAATTCTCAATTTAATCTAATTTAATATCTTCAATTATCCACATTATGTTTTATCTAATTTTAAAGATTTAATTGGAATATGACTATCTCGGTGATTCGGGAATATCCGCTTCCCAGTTTAATCTATTAACAATTTAATTCAAGTATGTATATTATCGCATTATTATTAATATTAAAATTATTAATTACTAACTATTGTACTATTTTAGAATATCTTAATCGAATTAATCTAATCTCAAAATCATCAACTTGAAAAGCTATGACTTTACATTAACTTCTCTTTAGACTCATAAGTACTCAAATTAACCAAACTCGATTCATCAAAATTTTCGTTAACTATGTTTAAACTTATACTCTCGATCTTAAGAACTTCATTCCTAAAGAATACGATCTTTAAGGAGTCCGCATGCTATTAACTATTTTAAGATTTGTTATAAATTAAACCTTTGCGTAATTCATCCCTTGAATAAAATTCCTTCCATCAAAGTAGACTATTTAGAATCTTATACCTATACCTCAATTTCCTTAGTCTTGATTATCACGATTCATAAATAACACTTATTTCACGAAATTTGTTTCCTTAATAAGCAAAAGATATTTTAGAATTTATCTTATTTTATTATTCAAACACGAATATTTATTAATTATTATCTTCTGAATTCACACTTAAATAATCAAAATGTTTGTTTCCTTCAAAATGATGGTTTTAAATGCTTTATAACCCACATGATGAAACGAATTATGCTGACCACCCGACGATAAGAGTAATTATGGTCGCGAACATAATTATCCGAGTCCTCATATGGAAATCATAATACGTAAAATTATGTGTCATGATTTAGAACCTAAGATAGCTTTGGTAACGGTACGACTGATGAGATGATAAGGACATGGTGGATACGCCGCTGGTACATCCTATATATAAGCGCCTTTATCGGATTGTCATTTGAAGCGTTGTTTCGGTTATATGAAGTTATATGTTATGATATTTTCCTTAAAAAGTTTATTTTCTTTTTCAAAACGATGATGTTTTGGTTTTCCTTAATTTCGGGACAAAATTCCCTAAAGTAGGGGAGACTGTAACATTTCGGGTTTTTCGAACCCATATTCGTTTATTTAAAATCCGATCTGGATGCATTTTCGGATCTTTGATAGTAATCAAATTAAAAAAATTTAGGTAATAAAGATTTATATTTACAATTAATACCCTTTAAGTTCTTTAAGTTGTTTGTGTTTTACTTAAATTTTAAAATAAACAAGAAATGGATTTTATACAAAATACAGGGACTAATAATGTCAAAAACCCAAACATGCCTTCCCTTGGCACGAGCGCCGCGCGTTGGGTGGCCTAAGAGCTTAGGATATAATCAAGATAAACATTTTTTGAGCTTATATTCATATTTGTAAATTGCTTGTTATAATTGGATAATGTATGTATTATTTGAATAAAATATTAATTAGATATTGTCACATTTTATATATGATAGTATCTTCGAGCTGTGAGCAATCAGATCACGCCCCAATATTTCCTCCTTAGGTTGGGGTGTGACAACAAAAACTTAAAAACAAAAACAAAGAAGAACTATAAAAATGTACGTTAGGGACTCGACATGACTCTAAAATAAAGACATGACAAATATACAAACTCTACACTTGAGCTTTCACTCAAGACACTCTCCTATGTGAACTACTCGGCTGTCCGAGTGGAGCTTCCTCCACCACGGTAAAACTCCATGGTCCTCCAATAAACTGCATCATGATACGACCATTCATCTTCAATCTTTCCAAACTCCACAAACTTTCGCTTTCCACCACCTTTCTCTCTATCAAACTCCATCGACTCTCGAGAACTCGCGACCTCTCTCTCTTTCTCCATACAAACGTTGACGGAACGGGGGTGCTCAAGACGTGGATCCATGCCCGGGGATAAAAGACTCAATTGCATAAATAGGATGACATGTATCAATGAGACCGTCTTGACCACTCGGGGGTCTCATGGATTTAGCAACATAAGTGACATTATCGTCGCCGGCTTTAAGAGTGATCTTACCTACAAATACATCAACTAGTGCCCTAGCAGTACACAAGAATGGACGACCTAAAATAATAGGAACTCTCTCATCAGCCTCCATATCTAAAACCACAAAATTTACGGGGAAAACCAAATTATCTACTTTCACGAGCAAGTTTTCTATGATTCCCCTAGGGTACTTTACCGAACGGTCAGCTAATGATAACGACATACGGGTGGGTGTAAGTTCTCCTAGGCCTAGCTTCTCAAACAACGAAAATGGCATCAAGTTTATGCTAGCTTCTAGGTCTGCTAACGCATGGCACGAGGTATCCTTACCGAACAAACATGGAACAGTGAAAACACCGGGATCGGGTAACTTTTCGGGTACCTTATTAAGTACATCCGCCGAACACTCTCCGTTCAGTGGAACGGTCAAAAGCTCCTCCAGACTTTCCTTTTGTTTAAGAAGATCTTTCAAAAACTTGGCATATTTCGGCATATGCTAGAGGGCCTCGATAAACGGAAGGTTAATCCTAAGCAGCCTAAACATATCTAAGAAATTCCCGTACTCTCTACTAAATTTCTGATTCATTAAACGGGCTGAATACGAGACACAAGCATGATCTATAAGCGGTGAAGGCCTAATATCCCTCGGTTTCTTCTCTTCACTCCTTCTAACTATGGGCTCACTGATAGGTGCGGTACTTGCTGGGCCTAGCCTAGGTTGTACCCTCCCAGGAGTCTCCATCACTATCTTCTCGTCAACTAACTCATCACTCTCCTCTACTTCAATTTATCTCTCCGGACCTAAAACCCTACTACTACGATTAGAAATGGCATTTAACTGAGTTGCCGGATTTTCCTGAGTGAAACCCGAAAACTGACCTTGTGGTCTCTAATCTAAACGTTAGGCTATATCACCTACGGTTCTCTGAAGATCTAAGAGTGCGGACTGGTGATTCCTCAAAAGCAAATCATGATCGGCAAATTTTTTTTTAGTTTCCTGATCTCTAATTAGTATTTGCTTCACCATCTCCTCTAACCTACCAATACCACTACTCAAATCCTGCCCATTACACCCACCTTGACTACTTTGATCCCCACTAAACGACTGATCCTGCCCCTGGTTAGAATTTAAATTTGATTGGAAACCAGGGGGTGCACCGGAGGAACGCCAATTAGAGTTACAATTATTACTTTTGTAATTGTTCCTATTTGAATTATTATTTCCTTTAAACGCATTAGGAACCCTATTTTGCACCTATGAACTCTACCTGCTCCTGACTCATCAACGGACAATCTAAAGTCCCATGCCCTCCTCTACACAACTCACAATTATCTACCTTAGCCTTAAGTTCTCCAATTTCACGGGTTAGGCTCTCTAAGGCAGCAGCCACACTAGTATCCAGATTAACCTGGTGCACACCTTAGACGGATGAGGGTGTACTAGTGACGGGATTTGAATTCCCGTTAGGTGGCTTTTTAGCAAACTCGGACTGGGCAAAACCTTCAAACAATTCATTACACTCAACTGCATTTTTCTTATCCATTAAGTTACCTCCAGCAGCAGTGTCGAAACGAGCTTGAGTCTCATAAGTCAGCCCATTGTAAAAGTTCTCAACAAAGGCCCATGGAGTAAGACCATGCAGTGAACAACGGGCCAGTAAACTCTGAAAACGCTCCCAAGCTTGATAGTACGGCTCGTACGGCTCCATATGGAAAGAATGAATCTGATCACGGAGACGAGATGCTTTGGCAGGCGGGAAGTATTTCTTCAAGAAAGCGGTATGCAGCGCCTCCAAAGTAGTGAATGCCCCAGCAGGTTGCGAATCAAGCCAAGTGGCGGCACGACCCGTAAGTGAAAACGGGAGCAAATGGAGGAAAATGGCATCTTCATTAGCACATTGTAAATTGAACGTTTTGAGCACAAGGGTGAGACGGTTGATGTGCATTGGTGCGTCTTCATCGTCATGGCCATGGAATAGGTTACTCTGGGTGAGATTGGCTATGACATAAGATGGAATCTGCCAGGATTAGCTTTATCGATTACGAGGGTGATGATGGGCGAGTGGTCTTTGTTGAAACCCTCGAAGGCTTGTTGGTAAACGGTTCGATTGTCGGCCATTTGAATATCGGGAATGTTTATGGGACTCGATGGCGGTGAACTGTGTGGTGATGACTTTGGTGGAGAATCTATGATGACTGGTGATGATGAACTAGCTTCTGATTTTAACGGAGGTGGTCCTTGTGAACGAAGATGTGGCATAAAATTGAAAAGCACACAAGACCAAATCAATAGATTCTATTTAAATGCTAAAATAAAACTAAGAATAAATAAACTAAACTTAAAATTAGACAAAATTAATTTGACTTCTACGACTCAAAAGACAAAACAAAACAAGTAGCACATATATGGCAAGTAAGTCTAATCAAAGCTAATAACGCAATCGCCAAGAGTCCCCGGCAACGGCGCCAAAAACTTGATGTGCTAAAAGTAGTCTAATAAAAACACGCTAATTTAGACACTAAGTAATAAATTCTAGACTTTTAAACTTAACTAAACTACTAACCGGCAAGTGAACTGGTCGACTCTAATACAACTAAGTAAGTCCGGATATCGAACCCACGAGACTCTTTTAATTACGTATACTAGCTAAATTAAACTCAACTACAGACACGACTATTTATTTATTATTTGTGTAAGGGGGTTTTACAAATAAACTAATTTATACTAATTAAGAAAACTAAAGACGACTAAACTTAGAACTTGGACTTAATTCAGATGATGATAAGATAACTACCTAGGCTAGAATCCCCTAAATTTCAGTTGTTAATTAATCGGGAAAATATTTAGTTATAGACTGGGATCGTAAAATAGACACCTAAGAGAAAACCCGAACAGGACCCCTGACCCTTCTCAAGAGACACCTATGGCTTTCTAATAAGTCTTAACGCACACCAGTATTAAAAATCAAGTTTCCTTACGGTCACCTAATTATTTATGACTTAGTTCCTTTATACGAAATCCTACTTTACAACGCGGAAATCAAAGGCAGTTTAATATATTTAATTGATTCAATAGACAATAATTAAATAATCAAACCTAGAAGGACTTCTTTCGAAGAACTAAATCTAGCAAGATCAAATAATAAAGATCTATCAATAACCTAGCACTTTACAGATTTAGGTCAGCAGTACAATTAGGTTTATTTAATTGATAATTATTAATCCTATGATCTAATCATGAATCAATCATAACCTATCATAACAAACAATAATCAAGGCAACTATGGAATAATCTATATTGCATTATAATACAGATAGACACCATCTCATCTCCCTAATTCTCACTCCTTAAGACACCGTTAAATTGAATGCTCTTTAAACCGTCCGGCAGGTTCATCGGCGACCATCCCACCATGGACTCACAATCGCCGCTTGCTATATTCAATGCAGTCATTAAGTCTCCGGCAATACGTTCAATTAGCGGTCGCTGCAGCATCCCAACAGAGGCAATTGAATTTGGCTGTTACGATCCTCCCAATTTAATCCAAAACTAATGCAATCGTTCGTCGTGTTCCTCAAAACCCACCTCTTCCCTAACCATTGAACCCTAAAATCGATCCCACAAATCTTCTTTATTCGTCTTCAATTATCCTCGTAACAGCATTTGTTTCTTCAATTGTGGCTGTTACAATTGTTCCTTAATTATAGGCGATGTTCAACTTCATCTTTGACCCACCCTGGCTCCCTTTTCGCAAGGTAATGTTGATTCTAATGTCTCTAGGTAAGATGTACATGTACCTGTGGCTTATGTGTTGGTTAACCTGCCTCCTAACACGCTTTAGTCTACGGTTTTAGGTCTGATTGTTTTGATTTATTCTTCGGATTCGCATGCTTCTTAATGTTCTTCATTCATGTTCGTTTGTCGAACGGTAATTTCTTTTCTTAGTTTTCTTCGATTCGTTCGGATCGTTTTGTTTTTGTTATGCGGTTCAATTATCAGCTTTTGTGGCAAAAAAAAATTCTGCCCACTGTTTTTTTTAATAACCAATTGTTTATGTTTGCCAATTGAATTTATTCTTATTCAGATCGTTTTGTTGTTGGTTGTGTTATGATAGAAAAACAAAACTAAACTCAAACTCAAACGAAACCAAACTGAATCAACGAATAACAAAAAATTATAGGCAGTATATTATTAATTGCATTTTTTACAAATAGGCCGGTAAGCCTTTCACAGCAGTTTCACAAATAGGCCCGTACCTCTATTGCTTGTAGTTTATCCGCATTTTATTTAGGATCACAAAACCATATTGTTTGGTGTTCAGTTTAATACCGAACCAAAATAATACCGAAACTGAAACTAGAATAAACTGAACTCAAACTGAAACGAAAATAAAAAACCGAAAATGAACCGAAGCCAAAAGCTGAATAAATGCCAAAAATGAAACTAAAAACTCAAAAACCAAAAGCAAATCCATATTGTTTGATGTTCAGTTTAATACCGAAACTGAAACTAGAATAAACTGAACTCAAACTGAAACGAAAATAAGAAATCGAAAATGAACCGAAACTAAAAGCTGAATAAACGCCAGAAATGAAACTAAAAAACCAAAAACGAACCGACACCAAAAGTTGAATAAACTGAAACCAAAGACTGAATAAACTGAACTCAAACTGAAACGAAACCAAAAAAACGAAAACCAACCAAAACCAAAAGCTGAATAAACTGAACCAAACTGAAACAAAAATAAAAAACTCAAACTGAAACGAACCCAAAAAAACGAAAACAAACCAAAACCAAAAGTTGAATAAACTGAACCAAACTGAAACGAAACCAAAAAAACTCAAACTGAAACGAAACCCAAAAAACGAAAACAAACCAAAACCAAAAGCTAAATAAACTGAACCAAACTGAAACGAAACCCAAAAAAACGAAAACAAACCGAAACCAAAAGCTGAATGAACTGAACCATAAATGAAACTAAAAACTACTCAAACTGAAACGAAACCAAATAACAAAAAAGAAACCGAATGAACCAGAAATGAAACTAAACTGAATAATTTGACATTAAACGAAATCCCCAAGCCTCGAATACTGCTGATTGTTCGGTAACCAAAAGCTGAATAAACTGAAAACGAAGTGAATAAACTGAA
Organism: Bidens hawaiensis; assembly: GCF_021521415.1. NCBI lineage: Eukaryota > Viridiplantae > Streptophyta > Magnoliopsida > Asterales > Asteraceae > Bidens > Bidens hawaiensis. Next base: position 377,252 of record NW_027491544.1, on the reverse strand, counting down.
ACTGAAATTGAAACCAAATAATGAATAAACTGAACTTAAACTGCAACGAAACCAAAAAACCAAAACTGAACCGAAACCAAAATCTGAATAAAATGAATCAGAAATGAAACTAAAAACTAAAAAACCGAAAATGAACCGAAACCAAAGGCTAAATAAACTGAAACTGTCACACCCCGACTAGCACAATGCGGAAGCGTAAAACGGGAATGTAACAGGCACCTCTGGTATCAACACATTGTTTATAAAGAAACATTACAAACTAATTTACAATATATTACATTTCATTGTTCTATCAATGTTTTACAGTCTAGGTGATACAAACAAAACTAGTTCGTTAACTATACGATCTTACTACTAACACCCTTGCTTCTATTCACATAGCATCAACCACATACCTTGGGCAAGTAACAGATCACCAAATCATTCCGATTTAGGTACACCTGAAAAGCAGTTAAAACGGGTCAACTACTAGAGTTGGTGAGTTTCACGAGTTTCAAGAAAACAGTTATGAATATTCACAAGTTAACACTTGTAATCAAGATATAAGTATGTATGTAAATGATGTAATTATGCTAAGCTACAGTGAAGCCTTGACTGTTTGTGCTGCATGCATCCATTTCCCACGCCTAATCAACCACTATGGCCCCCTTTCCGCCTACAATATACCCCAAGTAGCTATGTCTAACAATACATAGCGTGTTTGTGTAATTATGGTCCTGTGCAAACGGGATAATGCCTCAGCAAACCGTGCTGGCCCCACCTGGGTTTGTCAAACCAATAGTACTATTCACAAGCCACCGGCTTGAAGTTAATCACTGTGTTAGTGGGGACTTTCATGTGTTAGCACTTAGATAATTCACATCAATACATGTTTTAGGTATGTATATGTAATCAAACATGCTTTTCACCCCAAAAGTTCGTAAAACAGTTCAGAAGTGGGGTCATGAAACTCACTGTTTAGTAGATACTCAGCACTGTGTCAGCTCGTGGTTTGTTCGGTTTGCTATCACTAGTTTCTATAATCAATATTATAATAATATTAATATTTTAATATTATTATAATCTCAATACTAAACTGGGCTGTATAACTAATCTGGGTATAGCTGGAACACCCAAAAAGTGGCAATAGGCTTAGGTTGTGATGTTGTTCAATGTCTAATACTTAAAACCGAACTTGGCTCAGTTTCCCGTTTTCCCAGCTGGGCCAAGTTGTTCGTTTACGCGTTCAGAAAACAGTTATTGGGAAATAAGATTGGGTAAATGTATTGGTTAATAAAATGATTAAGTTATAAAGAAAGATCACATATTGGGGTCCGGGATTAGCTACGGGGCCCGTTTCTGTTTATTCAGTTTGATTTGAGAAGAAACGTGCACAATCTATCCAGATTGTCCAGGTTTCTCATAAAAAGGTTTGTTTTTACTTAATTAATCCAAAAATATGATTTTTGACCACTCTTGGGGTTTTGATATTACCGCAGGTTCGTTAACCGCGAACTTGCCGGTTTTTATAAAAATTGAATTTGTTAATCTTCAAATTAGCATAATTAATTAACCGTTAATCATTAAATTATGAAAATTTAGCCACTTATCAATTAAATTATGTATATTTTTATAAAAAAATTTCTGGAATTATTTACTAATTTATTAATTTATAAAAATTCATTTTATCAGCTATATTTCGACTGAAAATCGCCCGTTTATCCCAAACGATTTCCAAAAATTCCACAAAAATTCCTAAATACTCAAATTATGTCCCAAAAAAACCTGTACCAATTTCAAAATGCAATAAGCTTTTTCAATATTCTTTTCGGCCATATTCGGCTATAAAAATATATACGAACGCATATGAAAAAAACACCCTTAAACTTTTCTAAATGATCCCAAATTTTATATATGATCAAAATATATCAAATCTGAGTTCCCCACAAAATTTCATAATTTTTCAAGAATTTTAACTATTTTTCCCAAATAAACGTCCCAATTCGGTAATAAATTCGCCAAATATTTTCAGATGGTCTAAAAATTACCAAATTTAAACAGGGACTCAATGACATGGTCCATGATGTCCCTGCAAAATTTCAAGACCTAACAATATGAACATCATAACATTAACCTAAACAGCCCGTAAACGAGTGTTTCGGCATTACCTTAGCGGTTTTGGTTCGTTTCCGCCTTTCTAATCAACTTTTCAAGCTCTAGTGCTCCTATGTAGACTAGATACAAGTCATATATCACAAAACAAGCAATTTTCATCAACAAAACAGCCCCTTAACTTAGGGTTTCGGCTAGGGCATAAAAACGGACTTTTGAACCGTAAAAACGCCGTTTAAACCCTCTAATCCGTTTTTATGGCTAAAAAAAACTATAAAACCAGGTTCCTAAATATGTATGATCAAACATGTTTTTGGACCATTTTTAGGATTTTTACATGGTTAGAAATGATTTTTGGCCATTATACTATGTTTATGCGAAATTAATCAAGCTTAAGCATGCTTTAAAATTGATCAATATGTGAAATTACCTTAGATTTATGTTGTTTGAGTGCAAGTCCAGAAAAAACACAGATGGTAAACGTTGAAAGAAGTGAAAATATCTCAAATATATTACAATATATAAAGGAAACTTAAAATGGGGGTAATCCCATTGTTAGCGGCCGGAAGTTTTTTTATGGGGCCTCTTGGGCCTCATTTGGCCCAATGGCCTAGATTTGCGTGCCTGGACGTGAATAGCCAAGTTCAATTTTATTTCGGGTTCGGTTTTTGGCACGAAAAAAATATCGGGTACGTCAAACAGTGCGGAAACGATTGTTTTTCGGCTAGTTTTGTGTAAATTCATAAAAACATACTATACGTTTGTAAAAATCGAAAATATTTTCACGGATCGCTTAAAACATTTCAAATAAGTGTTTGGTAAGTCTTTTTCGGCTTAATGGATGATACAATGCTTGGTTTGTAACTATCTTTCGCGTTTAAATCTATAGCTGGTAGTTAAACGAGCATGTTTTCGTTTAACTTGTTTGCTATTGAACTAAGGTCATATTATTAATATATTAGCTTATATTAAACGTATATCACTTATAGATGGCCCCCCAGGATATCTGGATCATAACCCGACCCGTTCGGTTAATCGTTCGTTCGTTACGTAAAAAGCGTTTATTTGCTAAATTGATAAATACATACTGAGGTGTACCTTGTTTTGGCTCAAAATGTCACAGAAACTGAAACCAAAGACCGAATAAACTGAACTCAAACTGAAACGAAACAAAAAAACCGAAAACAAACCGAAACAAAAAGCTGAATAAAATGAACCACAAATGAAATTAAAAACTGAATAATTTGACACTAAGCTGAAACGAAACTTAGAATCTTAATAAACTGAAATCAAGCTGAAATTGAAATAAAAAAGCGAACCGGAACTTACAATCCGAATCCAAAACACGGAAAACGGAAACTGAACAAAAACCAACAGCCAACTAAATTGCACTGAAACGAAACGAAACACTATAACAGCCGACATAATAAACTGAGCAAACCGAAACGAAACGACATATCAGATCATTTTCTGCCACAACAAGGTTTTACAAACCCAAAAAATAAACTTTTAAAACCAAATGAAAATTCAGAAAAAAATATGAAGCTGCAACGAAACAAAAAACCAAAATAGTAGAAACCCGAACCAAAATAATACTGAAACTGAAACCAAAGACCGAATAAACTGAACTCAAACGAAACTAGTAAACCGAAAACGAACCGAAACCAAAAGGATTTATAAACTGAAACCGAAAGTGAAACCAAAGAACGAATACACTGAACTCAAACTGAAACGAAACCAAAAAACCAAAACTGAAACGAAACCAAAAAACCAAAACTGAACCAAAACCAAAAGCTGAATAAACTGAACTAAACGAAACCAAAAACCGAAAACAAAAGCTGAATAAACTGAACCAGAAATGAAACTCTAGTTTTATTGGTGTTTTAGATGTTCAAACAACAGACTATGGTTTCATGATTCACTTCAACTATGGTGTCAACTTTCAACATATTTCAAAGAAAGTGAATTTACAATACAGCCCTACTTGCATATTGCTGCTGTTGCATGCCCAAGTACAATTGCAATAACCCAGGTTACTCACAAATCACACTCACATCAGTTCATATTACAATATACATTAACATGACGATTAAATTTGATGTGTTTTTTCAACAGTTGCCTAGCATGATATCTCAAATATGGATTATGGGCAATTGGCAAAAACTCAATGCGCGGAAAGTCAAATCTTAGAAGACTCAAGTATGTTTAATATGATTGGGCTGCCAATATTTTGTTAAAAGTTTCATCTTATCTGTTTAATTGCGTTAGATTAACAACCAGGAACGGTCCTTGGTGGTTTTTGCATCAGGATTTTAATAAAGCTACGATATTGCTGGTTAGATGATCTGACATAACACACTGCTGATACACATGCTGACTGTGAGTTCTTTATTTGGATGTGTTTCTTCAACTCTGAGTTAATATGCTCGTTTGTGTTGGGTCTACATTGAAATGTTCACATGTGTATATGTATAATTAAGTTTCAAATGTCAATATGAGGGGATTTGGGTTGGGTGATGTTATGTTGAAGACAACGTGCGTGTGTGTGTTCCTAACTTTATAGGTTTTTTCTGGCTGCATCTTACTTAGGCAGGCACATGTTTCTGCTCGCGTATGAATCGACAAATTTCAGACATTTAACATCGTATTACAATGATCATATGTATGTTTACTTTTTTTTTATTTTTATTTTTTTAAACTAAATTTTAACTTCACCTCGTTTTGAGGCTCAAACCCGGCGGTCAAGAATACCATTAGGGCATTGCTCTTTTGGTAGATACATTTACTACCCATTTTCGATGCTAATAAGGTTGTAGATGAACCTGTTTCTTATGTTTTATAAGCATCATATATATTAAAAAACAACTTAGTAAACTAATATAATGATTGATTTATTGATTTGTATTTTTCATCTGTTGATAAGCTTTTAATTTTAAATTAAAATTAGCATTTTTGAATTGATATTAATATACACGCAGTTATAAAATATTAAGAAAGTATTTAAGTTATGAAATGTAGTAATTTTTATTTAAAACCAGCAAACACCTTGTGCATTCTTGAGCATTTGAGTGATCTTTATTATATTTTTAGTAATAATGTTTAATATTACATATTTTTTCCTTACGAGCAGACTGTTGATACGGCAGACATCATGGTACCTAAAGAAGGTGGAATGGATCCAACCAACTTAGAAGGGGGCGCACCATATTGGATTTTAGCTAGAAAAAACATTGTAGAAGCTGAAATTGCAGCTATGGGACATGTATGGTGAACCTGTTCTTGGTGAGTTTAGACCTTAAGGAAACCGGACTTTGAGGTGAAAGTAATGGTTTCTTTGGTTTAAAAATTGATATGCATTGTCAACTTTTGTCATAAATATTAGTAAAAGCTTTTTTGCATTTATAGCAAATGTTCTATAGATTAGTGTATACTGTATAATGTACTTGCAATTTCTTTTTGTGAAATTTCTAAGGTGATAAGGTGAGAGCCACAATTTAACTAAAAAGTCTAAATACACCATCTTTCTAGAGTGTTTTTTTTTTTTTTGCCATTTTGAGTTTAATTTACTATCTGTAAATACAGTTCTTATACGTTCATAACGAAACCATCATCGTGATAGCTCACCCATTCTTATACGTACAATTCTTATTACGACAACCAAAATGAATCTAACATAGTTGTGACGCTCGATCCAACTCACCCATTTTAAAACATCATAGAGTTATGCCTTATTCAAAGTTAAATCATTAGATCAAACTCTAATCAAAATACTTTCGCTTATTATTCAGATATATTAATCATTTTTCATTTACACGGCCCATGTGTCCAATCAAGCCTGATCAAATGTCCGTCGTATCCCCGTCGCAACGCGCGAGCACTTCTACTAGTAACAATTAATCAAACAATCCTAAATATTCATACGCATCAATTTAATATAATTAAACCTTTTACTAAATTATAAAACCATAATGATAAATAAATCCCAAATCAAAACACAACGTCAAAGTAGGTTCATTATAAGCCTAGGCAGTTTATAATGTTTAGCTTAACATCATAAAATCAAACAAAACAATGATAAACGAAATCATGGCGAAAATAAATAAGAACGGAAGATTAAAGGCGATAAAACCCGGAGTCTTCGTCCTTGAATAATAAGCACTTCGCCGGCTGATTCGTAGCCTTCAAACCCTCGGAAATATCCTCTCTTGAGCTCCCAAATTTGTCCCAAAACGACTAGGGTATTCAGGTTATGTTTAAGGTTGAGTTTAGGGGTGTTTAAATAGGAAAAAACAAGGCCCAAACCCAAAAAACAAAGAATGTTCTAGAAGGTGCACCCAAGGTGTTGCGTGGTGGCCCTCACCCCCTTGGCCGCGTGGCGCTCCGGCTGGGGGGGGGGTTCACCCGGTCTGGTCTGGTCCGATTCACTCCTGGTTCGGTCTGGTTCGTTTCCTAATGCTCCATTTCGCCTATTTAGCTCGTTTTTGATCGTTTTTCGCCCTCTTTAACCACGAACACGTCCCGGTACCTAAATTTATTCAAATAAGTTAGTAGTATACAAATCCTAACAAAAACCAAGCATAAACTAATAAAATATTATATAAAAGGTACACGGGAGTCATGTATATTAAGCATTATATCAATACCCTTAGTAACAAATAAATTATAGTTAATTAAAAAAACTTAAAACCACACAACAATCCACCGTTCTTCCTCGTCAAGTGCCTAAGGCTTTTCCGACCACCTTCAACCGCCGGCAACAAATCTTAATTCCTGTAAGTCCCCCCGGGGCCGCCGATCGATACGAGATCTTCACGAGGTCTAGGAGTGCGGAATCCTCCTAGACTCGTTAATGGTGTAGAAGACGAAGAACACGATTACACACAAACACATACACGAACAAACACACGAACGAGATAAACACATCTGCAGATCTTTTATATAATAATCATAACTCGTTACATACCAAACACGAAAACAAATGACGGCCGACCCGAGGTGAGCTCTACCTCGGGCCGTCCCACACGACTCTCCATCTCGGTTTCTCTCTAGCTACTTGAACTGGACACACAATACTCTAATTTTCTGGATTCACACCACCTAAACAAGACACGCATATACATATATATAAACTTCTCGGGCTTGGGCTTGGGCTTGGGCTTGGGCCTGTAGGCGAAGGTGTTCTAACTTCGCCTATGGCGAAGTTGTTCTAACTTCGCCTATGGCAGAAGTTGTTACAACTTCGCCTATGGCGAAGTTGTTCTAACTTCGTACTTCGTTTCCGCTGATCAGAATTGCATAGCGACGGTCACAAAATGCACCAACAGACTCCCCTTTGACCGTTGTTCTCAATTCTAACAAACACAAAAGATCATCTGTTACAAAACATGCACCAACAGACTCCCTCTTAACTGATGATCTTCTGTTTGCTCTTCAACCAGCCGTGTCTGAAACTGTCTTGTAGCTTCATAAATCTACCAATCACCCAGCGTCTTCCATATCCGATCTCCCCTTCAGTGTAAGCTTCTCCGACTATATAGATTGAGGTCTTTGAAATGCATGCATCCCCGTGCCTAATTGATCATCTCAACCAATCACGTGAGTCCTTCTGACTTCACAACACGTGAAGTTCTTCTAACTTCACCAACACGTGAAGTTGGGCTCCCTCCACAACTTCACCAACACGTCGGCATACGATAAGGTTTAATCTTCAACTACTCAACATCAAGTGATCAATTTCATCACAAAACCACCTTGACAGAATCTAACACACATGACCATTAATTAATCTGAAGCATCTTCAATCACCAGGGATAACGATCAAGAACATAAACACTTTAATTCCCGATTAAATCCAACTTGTTCCAGAATTTTCACTTTAATAAATAAGCATCACGTTTCAGGATCCAATTCTCAAATGCCTTGAATAACATAAATTATATGCTCTGACCGCAATCCAGTAATGACAAAAACCTTCAGTTCAATTTGACTTTCTTCAGTTGGTCAACCTCGAACAACAACAATTTCATTGCCCACAAACACCCAAATATGTGTCAATATCCAGTTTCAATCAATATCCCATTCACAACCTCAACTCCATATCCAGAGTTGACACGTATTTGTTCACACGTAAGACCAAGAGATAACAAGTTTCACTCGTTGACGGAACAACGTCTTCGGTCTCACAATAATCGTGTACACCTGGCCATACAGACGAAAACTCTTTTTTTTTTTTAACTTCGCCTAAAGTCAACTTCGCTCCTCCTTAACTTCGCCTGTCCAAAACTTCGCCTGACAGATAACTTCGCCTGAGATAAGCGAACTTGTGAGGTAGGCGAAGTTGTGAATAACATCTCTTAACCTTATATCTTCGCCTAAACCCTAAAATTTAAGCGACAACTTCGCCTGAACCCCATAACTTCGCCTGCGGTGGCTGTTCGGCCAGAAACGCATCAGAAACGTGCCAGAAACACCAAAACGCAGATCTCGAACCATAGCATAAGAGCCTAAGGCTCTGATACCACTTGTAAGCCCCCCCGGGGCGTCGCCGATCGATACGAGATCCGCACGAGGTCTAGGAGTGCGGAATCCTCCTAGACTCGTTAATGGTGTAGAAGACGAAGAACACGATTACACACAAACACATACACGAACAAACACACGAACGGGATAAACACATCTGCAGATCTTTTATATAATAATCATAACTCGTTACATACCAAACACGAAAACAAATGACGGCCGACCCGAGGTGAGCTCTACCTCGGGCCGTCCCACACGACTCTCCCTCTCGGTTTCTCTCTAGCTACTTGAACTGGACACACAATACTCTAATTTTCTGGATTCACACCACCTAAACAAGACACACATATACATATATATAAACTTCGCGGGCTTGGGCTTGGGCCAGTAGGCGAAGGTGTTCTAACTTCGCCTATGGCGAAGTTGTTATAACTTCGCCTATGGCGAAGTTGTTCTAACTTCGCCTATGGCGAAGTTGTTCTAACTTCGTACTTCATTTCCGCTGATCAGAATTGCATAGCGACGGTCACAAAATGCACCAACAATTCCACCCCCGCCCATCTCAAACTCGAATCACAAACACCATATCAAATGTATGAACACCGCACACATCCTCCATTACCATCAAAGATAGTCACCACTGCCCCTCATTTTTTCGGCCACGACAGAGCCGTACTCTGACAACCACATCGAGCGACGATTCCCCTCACTTTCGATCTCCTTATCCGCCCCTTTCCCATGAACCACCATCCCCACCCCCCATCAAACCACAGCGCCCATGCCTGCCTTGTCTTTCCGGCAAGAATCTAGGAAGCAACACAAAACATGATGTAGAGATAGAGAGATCTGAGTAGTGGTGTAAAGTAAATTGTCGGCGACCGTCTGTTTTCAAACCCAGCAAACCTTAGTGGTGGTGAGGTGTAAAGCTCGAACACAGCCGCTGAGAGAGGATAGAAAAATAAGGGTGGTGGTGGTGCTCGTACCTTCACTCGCCGGAGAAGAAGAGTGGTGGTAGCCGGTAAAGACTTCGCCAAATGCCATTGATCTATGGTGTTATTCCTAAATTAAAATTGATATACGGTCTCACTATTTAGAATATCATATTATTATTTTTAGGTTTTTTTATTAGCTCAAAATGTATATTTGTTGGTAAGGGTATTTCGGTAATTTAATACTAGTTTAAAAGAGAATAACTAACGGAGTTATTGATTTGTTAGACTAGGATTGCTATTAGTAACAATGAGATTGTTATCAGTCACATTGTTAGTTGGGATTATTGGTGGTCAATAGTTAATAGTTTTGATTACTAAAATCAATTTTTCTTCATTTTCATAGGAAAACTTTTACGTGTACTTGCAAGCTTCGATGATGTTTTTGGAGGAGGTTATTCTAGTTGGCATTCTTAGAAAGTTGTAACGATTAGGATCTTATATAGTGCATCATCTATGTTCAAAGATAAGGTTGAACAAGTTAGATGGGTTGGGGTTGATTTTATGTTTCTTTTCTTTAATTTGTTGTAAATAATTTTATGTCAGTTGCTTTCTATCAAGACTGGACAGTTGAGACATCAGAAATGAGAAGTGTGATTTTCAAGAGAGCATAATCGAGTAATCGGCTATGGAGAATCATAATCGAATACCAAAATCGATTGTCGAGAATCACAATTGAGTTCTAGAATCGCCTCTCCGTTCCTGACCTCTTCAACTCTTAGTTCAATGGCCAAGAAGCGGGCTTGTGACCAAACATAATCAAGTTACTGGTTGCCCCATCAGATTTATTCAAACAAAAAGGGTAACTGGGTTCAAAGGCATAGCTTAATTTCTTATGAAGTGAGCTGCCCTCAAATTTTTGTTATCTAAAGCCCCATAATAACTTCAATATTTAAATTAATATCTCTGCTCAAAACGAATAAAATGATCAAAATAAGACTGGTCAACAAATTGCTCATTGCTTGTATTCAAATCCATATGCTTATCCACGTGATCAAGGCAGCAGTCAACATGTGCAGGGCAGAATAATAATATAAAATATGTATTAACACTACTTTATAGATCCAAAGATATGTTTAAATCGGAAACATAACCATAATGGCAATTTTGTTCAAATGTTTCTTTTAACTCACGACAATTTTTAAAAACAGTTTTCGTTTACTTGGCTTAAAAGTATACATTACGCCATATAATATATACAGAAATACAAATTTTGTCTTTTAAACATATTTAATTTATGGATCATGTACCTTAAAATATTTACTTTCAGGCGGTATCCTTTAGATGAAAAATTATTTCGCTTTTAGTCCTTTAAAATAACAAACGTTAAGTTTTTTGTTAAAGTAAGGGCATTTTAGTAATTTTCAGCAAGTCATTTGTTTATGATTACAAATAAATATTAAAGGGACCAAGCCACTTCTTCTCCAGACCCCAACTATTAGAACGGCGGCACTCCACCACCCCCACGGCACTCCGCCACGTTGACCGCATATCAATACGATTTCATCCTGGTTAACCTATTCACAAGCTCTTGCCGGATTTAGCAAATTCAAAGCTCAAGATTTGGGGGTTTAATCAGATCCGTTTAAGTTATTCACAAGCTCCATCCCCTACTCCGACGACCTGCAACTCGAAAAAGCCCCCCCAAATCGTTTTTCCGGTCTCAGTTAGAATCGGTTCACCAAACCCAGACGCGCTCTAAACGCTGTCGGCGTTGTCCACTAATCACAACACTCAATTATCCTCGCCTAAAATCGCCTCCATTTGATATTTTGGTTGTTCGTTTTACGGTTTTGAGTGGTGATTTCTTATGGGTCATATGGTGGTTAAAGACCATGGACAATGTGGGTGCTGCAATGGTAATTGTGTGGTGGCGGTGGTTCGTTGGTGAGCAGGGTGGTGGTGGTCGCCGGCGTGAACAGATTGTGACTGTCGGTGGGTTGAAGGTCTGTTAGAATGAAGATGAAAGGTTAGTAGGATGGTTTAATATTTGGGTTTTGGTGGAGGGGATGGTGGAGCCGGAGAGGATGGTGGAACCGGACCGGAGAGGATTGGCGGTGGTATTTAGTGGCGGTGCTCTGGTGGTGTGTTGTGGTGATTAGAGAAAGAGAAAGAAGAGTGGAGTAAGATAGAGATAGGGACCATTTATAGGTGAAACTTAAATTACAAAATTGTCCATCACATGCAGCTCACATGATGCCATTTAACTAAGTTTTTGGATGACCGTTAGTTAAAAGGACGAAAATCAAGTAAACATATCAAATAAAGGACATCGTCTGAAAGTAAACTTTTTAAAGGATCTGATCCGTAAATCAGATATGTTTAAAGAACAAAATTTGTATTTTTGTCTATAATATAAAAAGGAGACGCTACATCACAAGTATATAAAAGTCATTTTCCGTTTTAACCAACACCTCCCCCCCCTAAAAAAAAATACATTTTAGTCATTTAATTGTTTTTTCAGTTTCAGGAACTTACTTTCACAAGTAATGGATATTTCACTCGGCCCAGGTGTTACAACCGTCATCAAATCTGGTTGACTTTGAAACCGCTTGATACTTTAAGTGAGCGAAAATTGTTATCGTAGAATTCTTTTTATTGATGTTGCTAGTGTTTGGTATGCGTATGTTTTAGATCTTTCGGTGTGGTTGACTAATTCGGTGTGGTTGACTAATTCAGATGAGGTGGGGTCGGGTTACATATGAAAAAGAGAGCAAAAATCAATTTTAAGTAAAATTTGGCTTATGATGTATTTGTATCGTTTGTTGAGACTATGACATGTAGATGAGTATGTACAAGTGAATTTAGTATAATGATGAGCATTTTAGTGTAAATGGGATTACTTACACTGTGTTCCCAAGTTTAAATTAATGAGAGAAGAGAAAATAAGGGAAATTAAGATAGAAAAGAAAGGAAAGAAAAGAAAATGATATCGTGTTCCCGAATTTAATGAAAAGAAAATGAAAGAATATTAATCATTTTATGTGTTCTCGAGTAGAGAGGAATAGAAAAGAAAGTTACAGTTTTACCAATTTTGTGGATTCATCTCTTCTCTTCTCTCCATATCTTTCCAATTTGGAAAGAAATATAAATACAATAAAAACTCTTCTCCTCATTTCTCTTCTTTTCATTAAAAAAACTCTGGAACACCAATTTTGTTTATTTCTCTCCAAATCTTTTCTCTTCTCTCATTAAATTAAACTCTGGAACACGGCATTAATGCCGAAATGGATAAAAAAAGAATAAACATTTGTGTGAATTATGAGGTGTGATATACCCTCGTTCAATACTATTTTTGTTTTACGAATCAACAAAGTTGGAGGTTAAATGGGAATTAGGGATGACTAAATTCGGTACCAATTTGGCATAATCAAGGTACCGAGTTGAACATTTCAGTACCGCCACCAAATATTTTTAAATTTCGGGATTGAGATTTTCGAGGGAAACATTTGTATTTTTTTTACCTTTTTCATTTTTTATTTATATTTTGAATTATGATAATTTATTCTTATTTTTCTTGAATTTTTAAGGGATTTTTTAGGCCACAAATCCTTTTCACATTTCTTTATTTTTTTTTCCTTTAACCTTTTCCACGGATAAAAATGACAGCTAGGGCTGTTCATCGAATTGGATAACGGATTATTCGGTTTGTTCGGTTCGAATTGTTCGGATTTGAAATTTTTAGGATAATATCTGAAATCTGATCCGATCCAAATTAGAGGTGTTCTTATCTGATCCAAATTGGAGGTGTTCTTATCCGATCCAAATTGATTTCGAATGGATTCGGATAATTCGAAATAATCCGAATAACTTGAAAATAAACCGTGTAGCAAACATTCAAACAAATGTCTAATTAAATAAAAACACTAAACCGGAAAATTAAAATAAAACATTCATTCACAAAGAAAAGTCAAACTTCAAACAAAAATTGAAATAAATCCATAATCCATCACAATATAAAAAATTAAAATAGATACGAATAAAGCAAAACCTCAAAATAATAAAATCACATGTTATTTATTCGGATATCCGAGTAATCCGAACTATCCAAATTTGTTTGAAATCCTATCCGAATTCGATTCGAATTTGAATTAGTTATTCGAAATGATTCAACCTGAATATCCGAATAAGAATTTGGATCTGATTATTCGGGTTTCAGTTTCGGTCCGAATTTCGTTTTTTTTCCCGGATTTCAGATATCTTGAACACCCCTAACCGGATCGAACCGTTGTCCGTGTTCGTCCTTTAAGCTTTTGTTGGACAAACGAACACTCTACGAAACGAAAATTCGTGTTCGTGTATGAGTTTGTCTGTGTCTGTTCGTTAGTATTGTAAACGAACCCTAGCAGGCACTAGTGGACAAATGAACACTAATTGACAAAAGAACACATGGACATCAATGGGACATCTAAGCATAAACTATTCTAGCGAACCAATAAACATAGACAATTACATATTAATTCAAAAAGAATTCTCCCACAAATTCAGAATTACACCACATGATGTCCAAAAATACTTAACACTTAACATAGTGACCAAAACATTATATTGGTTACCGCACGGACGATACTAAACGTTCACGAACACTATCGAACAAACGAGGCCATATAAACAAACTTTCTGTCAAACAGACTTGCGATTAGCTTATAGTCCTAATGACAGCCCTATGCAAGAGTCTTTAATCTAATTTTAATAATAAGTTTTATTATATACTGCCTACATTATGCTATCATATCTATCTTTGTCATAATTGAATATTTGAAAAATAAGTTACATAAATACTATACAAAAACAAATAAATCATAAAAATCATGGTTACAAAGGAGTCAATATGGGTCATCTCACCACATACATATAAACGGACCCATTTGGTTTAATTCCACATTTGAAAGCTCACCTACTTGTCTCTTACCAACTTCCTTCCTACTTACTTACTTGCAACTCAGGTACCATAAATAAACTCATCCAATAACGACTGATTTCCACCTGTTTTACGGTATGATTTCGTCAATTGACTTGTCATCCGGATCATAATTGGATCTGATTCTTCGGTTGATGTCATCAATCGGATCTGATTATGCCTAATTTAGGGCTTTATTTTAGGACTCGAATTCAACTATTGTGTGCTTGTTTATACCTGAACACAATTAATCTCATCTGATTTCATTGTTATGTTTAATCTGTTGCATTGAAATCATCTAATGCTTCATTTCTATATCCTTATTATGTCTTTGGCTTCAATCATTTTCTATGCAACTTGTAGCATTGTTAGTTTTTACAAACATTTATGTCTTATGCAATTAAATTTGTTTAAAATGACATTATCACAGTAATATCTGTTTTTGGATTTGCATTAGCTGCAAGATTTCCTTTTTTTCTGATACTTATATCATGTTTTTTTTTTGTGTTCGTATGTTGGTTTGTTTCGTTTATATCTTTATAATTTTCGATGGGGAAAATATTTTATTTACATTAGTTATACATTCAGGGAGTAAGATGGCGACCGGGCAAATATTCTCCCGTACAACACAAGCATTGTTCTATAACTATAAGCAGTTACCGATTCAACGGATGCTTGATTTTGACTTCCTTTGTGGTGTGCTACATTTCCCTAACTATCATTCATTTTTATTAAACTTCAATTCCTTAACTTTTAACTTATGTCACACAATTTTTATTAATGTTTAGGTAGGGAAACGCCTTCAGTTGCTGGCATCATCAACCCCGGTGCCGAGGGATTTCAGAAATTATTTTTTGGCCAAGAGGAAATTGCCATACCAGTACATTCAACGTATGTTTTAAATATATATTTCTGATTGTGGTAACATAATAGTTAATAAAAAACTATTTTACATCTGTATTGCAGCATTGAATCAGCTTGTGCTGCACACCCTACTGCTGATGTATTCATAAACTTTGCATCATTCAGAAGGTTGGTTTTAAGTTATTATAAAGCTTTAATTCTATATTTATGTTAATTTATGATTATTGATATTTGGAAATGTAACAGTGCGGCTGCTTCATCCAAACTTGCTCTAAAACAACCTACAATTAGAGTTGTGGCTATTATAGCCGAGGGTGTTCCTGAATTAGACACCAAAGAGTTAATTTCTTATGCACGGTTGAACAATAAGGTTCGGATTTCAACTGTTGGTTAAATTTGAGCACGGGCCAGGGTTGGTAGGAGGCCATTAATTGGCATGGTGTAATCTGCACATGTATGTGTCTAAGTTAGGTAGTGATTGTGGTTGCAGGTTGTTATTGGGCCCGCAACTGTTGGTGGGATTCAAGCTGGAGCTTTCAAGATTGGTGACACTGCTGGAACAATTGATAATATTATACAATGCAAATTGTACAGGCCCGGATCTGTTGGATTTGTATCCAAATCTGTGAGTAATCATGCTTGATATTATGTTGTTGACTAGTGGTGGGCGTGCATAATTGGTGGGTTGGGTGACGGGTCAAACTGGATACTTTTTACCTCTTGTGTTCATCCGAAACACTGTTTTTTCGCCAAACATTTTACAATTATTTTGTAAATAGATAGTGTGCCACAGATGATAAGAGTTTTCTTATTCCACTTGTTATCAATATTTTAAACAAGGTTATATAAGTACTTTCATGCATAAAAAGGTAAAAACACACTTTGTAGAGCTTTCTAGGGGTGTAAACGAGCCAAACTGCCTGTGAGTTACTTAAGATCAGCTCGCTAAAAGCTTGAATCGAGCCATGCTTAAACGAGCCCCAGCCTGAGCCTAAAATAAGCTTGTTTAATAAACGAGCCTCTAGCCCAAGCTTCACTTATCGAGCTCGAGCTTGCTCGCAAGCCTAAACGAGTCTATTATTTATATAGTTTTGTTTATTATATTAGATAAATAAATAAGGTATTATATGATGAAAATAAATAATGTATGATGAAAATAAGGTATTTTTGTTTATTATACAGAAAATTATGATGAAAATAAATAATGTATATTATGTTAATATAAACATTACATGTAAAAAATAATAAGAAAATTATATTTAAAATTTTTAATTTATAATAAAGAGCTGATCTCAAACTTGAAAACTGCTCACGAACCGCACTCTAGCTTTACAACTAGAGCTCAAAACGAGCTAATCTCGATCTTGAAAAACTACTCATGAACCTAGCTTGAGCTTTAGAACTAGAGCTCAAAACGAGCCGAGCTTGAGCTTTCGTAAGTTAAACGAGGCGAGCTTGGGCTCGGCTTGGCTCATTTACACTCCAAGAGTTTTCGACCCATTTCATGTGTTTAACCAATTTCCTTTTTAGTTAACTTTTTTTTAATTATCGTTTTACCCGATGGACCAATTAGTGATAAACATAACCCCAATCTACTCATGCATAAGTAAACGGCTTGAAAACACCACTACATTTTTTGGTCAATGATTAATCTGTAAGTCTAAGAAATAATTACATGCTGTCTTTAAACTACAGGGTGGTATGTCTAACGAGATGTACAACACAATTGCACGTGTGACAGATGGAATCTATGAAGGTACTTATAATGAACATTATTTCATTCAAACTACTAAAATTTGAAGAAAAGACTATTAAAATTGAAAATCGTAGGTATTGCTATTGGAGGAGACGTTTTTCCCGGTTCCACTCTTTCTGACCATGTTTTGCGGTTCAATAACATTCCTCAGGTATGTTTGTTACACATGTCATAAAAATTAACTAAAATGCTAAGTATCTCTTTATAATTGTTATTTTAATTTAGATAAAAATGATTGTTGTGCTTGGAGAACTCGGTGGTCGAGATGAGTATTCGCTAGTCGAAGCACTTAAATCGGGTAAAATAACCAAACCTGTATGCGCTTGGGTTAGTGGAACCTGTGCACGCCTCTTTAAATCTGAAGTCCAATTCGGTCACGCGGTAACCTTATGTTTATTTTATCTTATTATAACCTTTTGTAACTCAAAAGGGCAATATGATAATTTCCATCAATCAATCAGGGAGCCAAAAGTGGAGGCGTAATGGAGTCTGCACAAGCTAAAAACAAAGCACTTAAAGAAGCTGGTGCAGTGGTCCCCACTTCCTACGAAGCATTTGAAAATGCCATCAAGGAAACATTTGAGAAATTGGTAAGTCTTGGTTCAAAAATTTATATTTTTATTTTCCTAGTTTTGCCCTTTAGGTACTAAAATTTGTTTTAATGTTTTTATAGGCTGAAGAGGGCAAAATTACCCCTGTTAACGAAATAACTCCTCCACAAATTCCTGAGGACCTCAACTCAGCAATTAAGAGCGGGAAAGTGCGGGCCCCGACTCATATTATTTCAACCATTTCTGATGACAGAGGTATGAATATGAATGTTTTGCCATTATGCATTTTATAAATATTCTTTTAGAAAATAATTTATTTAATTTTTGTTTGCAGGTGAAGAGCCTTGTTATGCAGGGGTACCAATGTCCACAATTGTTGAAAAGGGAATGGGTGTCGGTGATGTCATTTCTCTTCTGTGGTTTAAGCGTAGTCTTCCCCGTTATTGCACACATTTCATTGAGGTTGGTCGACGCTGACTTTTTATGAAATGGAGTTGCTTTAATAATTAATAGTTTCATTGAGGTTGGCCAATGCTGACTTTTTTTTATTTTAACAATTCCTCAGATTTGTGTAATGTTATGTGCTGACCACGGTCCATGTGTGTCGGGTGCCCACAACACAATTGTAACCGCTAGAGCAGGAAAAGATACCGTATCGAGTCTTGTTTCAGGTAAGTTTTTAAAGATTTATGTAGTTATGTGATTTGAATATTTGATTTGATTTAAAAAAGTTGAATTATTTGAATAATTTCACATTTGAAACAGGTTTACTGACAATCGGTCCTCGTTTTGGCGGTGCTATTGATGATGCTGCACGGTACTTCAAGGATGCATATGACCGAGTGAGTTTAGAAAATTAATTTCAAAGTAATTTAAGAGTAAATTAAACTTTTCGACCTTTAGGTATATAGCAAGTTTTAGGCTTTGTCCTTAAACCATTAAACCAAGGAAATAACTGAAATTGTCCTGTTGTTTAAGTTCATTTACAGGTTTCATCCTTTCCACTAAAGTGCGTTATTGTTAAGCCCAGTCATTTGCCTTGCACATGAGGGCACACTTAACAGACAAATGTAACGCCTGTTAGTGGAAAAGACGAAACGTGTAAACAAATTTGAACATAAAGGACAATTTTGTTGTTTTCTTTAGTTCAGAGATCATCATCATCATCATATCATGCCCAGTAAAATCCCACCGACAGCAAAGCTATAAGTAGGGTCTGGGGAGGGTGGGATGTAGGCACACCGTACCTCTATCCAAAGGAATAAAGAGGTGGCTTCCAGAGAGACCCTCGGCTCTAAGTACATATGTATCAAGCAAAATAAAGGAAAATCAAAGTTTAACAGTTATATAAAAACTACTACTAATTATAATAATATTAATAATAAGATCACAGTTTAACAGCTATATAAAAGCTAATAATAATTATAATAATAATAATAATATATGTAAGGGAAATACCATTATGGTATGTGACCTAAATAAGTTAAGTCTAAGTTCTAAGGTATTCAATTCTCTCTAAAAATCCTTAACTTTAATTCTACTTCTCCACGAATTCCTATCCTCAACCATGTCCTCGGAGAGGTTTAGGTCTATCAAATCATGCCTAATCCTCTCATCCCAAGTCAATTTCGGTCGTCCTCTACCCCTCCTCCCCTCTATAGTAATGTTTTCTACGGATCTAACAGGATTCGTCGTCTGTCTTCTCTTTACATGTCCAAACCATCTCAATCTCCACTCTCTTATCTTGTCTGCTATGTTCGCCACCCCTAATCTCTCGCGAAACACAACGCTTCTTATTCGGTCTAGCCTTGTGTGCCCACACATCCAACGTAGCATTCTCATTTCTGCTACCTCCATCTTCCGCACTTGTGCCTTCTTGATGGCCCAACAATCTGTTCCATATAGCATTGCAGGTCTAACTGCCACCCTATAGAATTTTCCCTTTAGTTTAGTCGGGAAACTCTTGTCGCACAATATACCTGTGGCTGCTTTCCATCTACACCATCCTACCTGAACTCGGTGGGTCACATCACTGTCTAATTCCCCATCGCTCTGTACAAAAGATCCTAAATACTTGAACTTCGTTACCTGCGGGACCACCTGCCATTCAATTGTGATCTGTGCGTCTTCATTGTCGTTTATCCCACCAAAATCACAGTGGAGGTACTCCGTCTTAGATCGGCTAATCTTTAAACCTTTTGTCTCTAAGGCTGTTCGCCACTCCTCAAGCCTCATGTTTAGATCTTGTTTTTTCTCAGCAAGTAACACAATATCGTCTGCGAACATCATGCACCACGGGAGAGTCCCCTGAATCGACTTTGACAACTCATCCAAGACTACTGCAAAAAGAAACGGGCTCAACGCTGACCCCTGGTGAAGACCTACCTCTACAGGAAAGAAATCAGTATCCCCCACTGGCGCACGGACACTTGTTTCACTCCTGGTATACATATCCATAATTATCTCTATGTATTTCCTGGGCACTCTTCTACCCTCCAAGCACTCCTAGAGCACCTGTCGTGGCACACTGTCGTAGGCCTTTTCTAGGTCAATAAACACCATATGTAGATCACGCTTCTTCTCCCTATACTTTTCCATTAATCTTCTTATAAGGTGTATTGCCTCTGTGGTGGAACGCCCCGGCATGAAGCCAAATTGGTTGACCGTAACCTGAGTTTCTCGTCTAAGTCTAACCTCAATCACTCTTTCCCATAGCTTCATAGTATGACTTAGTAGTTTGATTCCTCGGTAGTTACCACAACATTGGGCGTCTCCTTTGTTCTTATAGATAGGAACTACAACGCTGCTCCTCCACTGGTCTGGCATCTTACCTGATTTGAGAATACTATTGAACAGAGAAGTTAACCACATGACTCCTTCCTCCCCCAGACACTTCCACACCTCGATGGGTATGTTGTCTGGGCCAACCGCCTTAGACCTTCCCATCCTCCTAAGTGCATCCTTCACCTCTTCTCGTGTGATCCGTCGGCAGTAGCAGTTATTCGATTGTTGTCGTTGAAAGTTTGTGTTGTCATGTTCTTCTTGGTAAGCTCTCCCATTGTTAAAAAGATTGTGGAAGTAGGTTTGCCATCTTAGCTTGATGTCCTGCTCCTTGACCAGAACATGCCCATCTGTATCCTTTATGAACTTCACCGGTCCTAGATCTTGCCTTCTACGTTCCCTGGCTTTGGCAATCTTAAACATAGCATGTTCCCCCTCTTTTGTTTCTAGACTTTCATGCATCCGTTTAAAGGCCGCCTTCTTTGCTTCCGCCACTGCCTTCGCCTCTATCTTGGCCGTTTTGTAGTTGTCCCTCAATTCCACTCGCTCCTCCTCATTCGTGCACCTCATTAGCTCCCTAAAACATCCTTGTTTGTCCCTTATCTTGTCTTGCACTGCGTCATTCCACCACCAAGACTCCTTATGCCCACTTGTCTTTCCTGTTGTGACCCCGAGAGTCTCCTTTGCTACTTGGATGATCTTTGTCTCCATAGCTTCCCATATATGAGTTGAGTCCCCATTTAGTCGAGCCCGCGTATGCGGTATGAGTTTATCCTTAAACAGTAGGAGATTTTCGTCCTTCAAATTTCCCCATCGAATTCTCGGTGTACCTTTCTTCTCTCGAATAGTCAACTTATTTCTGAAGGCTATATCTGTCACTAGTAGTCGATGTTGAGTCACAACTGCCTCCCCAGGTATGACTTTGCAGTCCCTCCACCAACGTCGGTCTCCTTGCCTCATCAAAAGGTAGTCAATTTGCGTGTCTTTAGTTCAGAGATGAAGTCTGAAATTTGCATATACCTAGCTGAAGGACAAAAGGTGTAATTCACTCTAATTTTAATTAAAGCTCATGACTAAATATTTGCTTTTTCTCAATTTTTTTGGCAGAAACTTTCACCATATGAATTTGTTGAAGGCATGAAAAAGAAGGGTATTCGTGTGCCAGGAATTGGTCACAGGTTTGTTACTTCTTTCCTGCAATTTCATAATAATATTTGCTCAGGACCGAATATAAACATATTTAATTTTGGTTAAAGGATAAAGAGAGGTGATAATAGAGATAAGAGAGTGGAACTACTGCAATTATTCGCTCGCACGCATTTCCCGTCAACAAAATACATGGAATACGCGGTTGAAGTTGAAACCTACACTCTTTCAAAAGCGAACAATTTAGTGATGAACGTTGATGGTGCAATTGGAACCCTGTTTCTGGATCTTCTTGCTGGCAGTGGAATGTTTACCAAACAAGAAATTGACGAAATTGTTGCCATTGGTTACCTTAACGGACTATTTGTGTTGGCCCGTTCCATTGGGCTTATCGGGTTAGTTGTATTCATATTTGTACATTGAACACGTGTAGTATTAGAAGTGGTAACAGACTGCTGAATTGATTGTTTTGAAATATGTAGGCATACGTTTGACCAGAAGCGGTTGAAGCAGCCGCTTTACAGGCATCCTTGGGAAGATGTTCTTTACACCAAGTGATTGTTTTCAAAAGCATACACATCATTCAGAGTTCAAACATGTTATGTTAAAAGTTTTCTGTTGTAATGACATTTGGAGTGTTTTTGTGATGGTTGTTTGTATTGGTCCTTGTAAGATTGACAAAATTAACTTTCATTTTATGAGCAAGAGTTTCCCTTTCCAGGGTTTATATCCATATTATGTTCTATAGTAATTGGTATTTTGTCAATGCAATGCAAATTATTTGACTAGAAACCAACAAATTAAATTAGTTGTTTTTTTTCATTATTAAAGTTATATTATTTTTCTGATTTTATCTTTGATTAATCTTGTTAAAAACACTAGTATTTTACTTTTAAAGTGAATTATGCCTAATTAAAAGGTGCCAAAAATGACATACTAACGTTGGGTCGTTGGCATTTATAAAAAATGTCGAAGTATTATATTATATGAAAGGAGGACAAAAATGAGAAGTAGTTAACCTTAAAAAAAAAAAAAAAAAAAAAAACATAACTCAAAATTTAATAAAAAATGAAAAGTAAAAACACAAAATGTTGAGGAATAAAGATCATTGTCTTTTTGTTTATCATTGTGTTTATTTTCGTTATTGATTATGTCTTTTTTCCTTAACATTGTTTATTTTTTTCTTGATATTGTGTTATATTACTCAACACTGTGTTATATTTTGTTCGGCATTATGTTACATTTTGCGATCTGTTAGTCTTTTTTAGTTATAAATGTGTCTTTTGTTTATTTTTGTCATTGTGTCTTTGATTTCGACATTGTGTCTTTTCGTCATTTTTTTTGGAATCAGAATGACGGAGTAAACATTTGAGTTTTTATTTTTTTTTATTTACATTTTGAGTTATAATTTTTTTATTATTTTTTTTTAAAATTTTTTGTTGAGATGTTTTTATGTGGCCACAAATAATTCTCACTTCTCATTTTTGTCTTCCTTTCTATTTTAGCCTTTCCCATATTATATGTATACATAAGTGTAACTAATATTTTGTAATTTGGGTCATTTAAATAGTTTGTGGCTCGAAACTTGTTTGAAATTAGCACGGTGGATTCGCTAGTCAACTCGTTTAAATATGAATTTTTTTGTCTGTAAGCTTGTTTAAGCATTTTAGCCCGATGAGCCCAATACCTCATCCTAAGCCTAACGCTCCAACCCATCACCTCAAGCTCGTTGATTTCCTTACCAACAGGATGCAGCTCAGGCTTTAACAAAATGCAAAAGTGATAATAGAAATATCCGCCACACATTACACATAAACTAGTAATTAAGGCCCACACGTTACTGTGAATTAAAGTGCATAAAGAGAATCGTACAAAGTTTTGGCCGCTTCATTTGAAATATCGAAATGTACGCGTAGCATCGATGGTTCAGTTTTTCATTGTCTCCAAGAGTGATGTAATAATACGAGTTCAATGAAAATACCTATCTTGGTCCTTGTTATATGGGTGCCAAACTGCCAATTGTTTTTCTTCAACCAAAAAGCTTAAATAACTTGTCCGTCTAAGCTTCGATGGTTTGTACATTAGCGCTTACAATTCTGTTTAACATCGAAAACACGTCATAACGGCATATATTCAAAGTTTTATAAAACATTATATTTTAATAGTTATAATAAAAGAAAAGGTTATGAGCACTGAGACACTTGTCACAATGTGTTTGGAACAAAAACTATTGAAAAAAGATATGGATTAGGCTAACCGTAGTGAGTCAAGAAGCCGATTTTAAGTGAAAATCGCCCTCCACATTGCCCCTTGGCGATTTAGGGCAATAATTCTAGTTAAACATGTGTGTGGTAGCTTCATTAAAAGTCATTGCGTAATTTTAAAAAATGCTTAAATATCTCGTTCATTGTGTTAACCCACTTGTTTATTGTAAGTTGTAACCACTAAAACAGTGTGAGAGGCCGTCCACGCCGAATATTATTCATACAAAGAGTGATAACAAAATGTATCAAACCTGATAGCTCTAAATCATTTTTAGTTAAAAGTATATAGCTTTTAACTTTTAACCAAAAAAGAGAACCTTTTTACGTGTGTGATTAGGTGATTAGTCACTTAGGGTATGTTTGGTTGGAGGTAATGGAATGAAGGGGGAATGAAATGGAAGAAGGAATGGAATGGACAAGGGAATGAAATTGATTATTTCATTCATTTGTCTTGTTTGGTTAACCTATGAGAATGAAATAAATTATTACTTTATGTTGTTTGGTATCCTAAAAAATTGTATGATTGAAATAGAAATAATAAAAACACCTATCTCAAAATAATTTTTCTTACAAAAAAAATCGCAATGGCGATGGTGGTGGTGTTAGCTCCGACGACGAAAATGGTGGTGGCAGTGCGACGGTGGAAGTGGGGGTGGAAGTGGGGGTGGCAGGGGTCAAGCGGTGGTAGCATTGGTAGTGATGGTGATGGTAGGGTGGCGGTGATGGTCAGACGACGGCGGTGGCAATGTTTTCGGTGGTTACAGCGACGATGGCGACAACGGTGGTGGCGGTGGTTGCGCTGGTGGTAAGGTGGTGGTGGTGGTGGTGGCGGTAAGGTGTCGGTGATGGCAATGGTAGTGGTAGTTGTTGTTAGGTGGTGATAGTGTTGTTGAGAAAGTAGGGTGAAGGAGGAATAGAATGAAAAAAAAGAAGAGGGGTAGGAAGGAATGGTTTTGATGGAATGTGATTCCATATGTAATGGATGATTCCATTCTATTGAGCAATCAAACACCACTTTTTTCATTATTTCTCCTATCATTCATGCATACCAAACGCTACCTTGGATGACATGTGCGTCATAGTCTTTATTTCCTTGCCAATTACTTTCATAATAACTATATAAAAAAATGTAAAAGATAAGGCTATGTGTTATAAGTCACTCTTAATCTCTTCATTATTACATCAGAGTTGCTTCAGTATTTCCTTCAATCTTCATCATTCAACCACACTACCCAATTGTTTGAAGAGTGGCCCGCGTAACCATGGTCATTTGCACCCTGTCGGGGAGGGGGGGGGGGGTGGACTGTGGTGTTCTGGTGGTGCCGTGCGTGTGCCACCGGTACCCCTAGTTAGGGTGTTCAAAACCGGTTATTCAAAAATTGGCTATCCGAAATCGGATTTTGATTCAGATATCCAAACATATATATATGGATTTTGAAAAAATGAATTAAAAAAAAATTTAAAGAAATGGGTAGTAGCGGCCTGAGATGATGGAGAAAGTGGCAAGCTGGAGATGATGACGGGAATGCTGTTTTTGTGGCATTATTAGATTAACTAAGGTTGGGTACATTTTAATATTTTTTATTTGTTAGTGAAGGGTGTTTTAGTCATTTAGCACTGATCATAACCAACGGACTTAAACATTTGTTAGACCGAGATTGGTATTCATAACAAGACTGAAGTTGGGATTACCACCTGTCAGATTGTCGGTAAGGATTATTAATGACAAATGGTCAATAGCTTGAATTATTAAAATCAAAATTTTAGTTATTTGGATTTACAAAATATTTGAAAACTATCCGAAAAATAATTTAATATATTCGAAAAATTATCCAAAATATCCAAAAATCTATAAGTAATATATATTACTGAAAAAGTTAAAAAAAATTATTTTGATGATTTGGATGTCCGAATTGCCAAAATTTTCAAAATCCGAATATGATAATTCGGATTCGAATTATTTTATGATATTTTTGAACACCCTGTCCCCTGTGTCCCTAACCCCACCTTTTTTCCCACCACCATTGCCTGTATGATCCTATCATTGTACTAAATCCTCACTGTAATTAATACCTCACCACCAACACCAAGTAGTAGAAATGTTGGATCACTACCGAGTTGCCACTGTCTTACCAAATTCATCAGGTGAGGTACCATAACACACATGCAATTCAAGTATTGTGAATTTGTGTGCTTGTGAATGTGATCCATTTGTTGTTGTATTAATCTATTATAATATGATTTATTATAATAATAATGTTGTATCTATAGTAACCATCAAATACTTTGATTTCTATCTTGTCCTTGTGTGTTTGGTTTAAATTATTATTTTATGCAAATTGTAGCATTAGTTAGTTTTTACAAACATTCATGTGCTATGCTATGAAATCTGTTAACTATGCATTTTCTGGATGTTTCATTAACTGCAAGATTTCCTTTTCTGTGATATGATTTACGTTAGTTATACATTCAGGGAGCACGATGGCAACCGGACAAATATTCTCCCGTACAACGCAAGCATTGTTCTATAACTATAAGCAGTTACCGATTCAGCATATGCTTGATTTTGACTACCTTTGTGTGGTGTGGCATTTCCCTAACAAACATTCATTTTTATTCAACTTTAAATACTTATCAATTAACTAATGTCACATTTATTATTGTTTTAAGGGCGGGAAACGCCTTCAGTTGCTGGAATCATCAACCCCGGTGCCGAGGGATTTCAAAAATTGTTTTTTGGCCAAGAAGAAATCGCCATACCAGTACATTCAACGTACACTTTATATTTTTTTATATTTATATTTCTTATGGTAGTAACATAATAATAAACTATTTTACATCCATGCTGCAGCATTGAATCAGCTTGTGCTGCTCACCCTACTGATCATGTATTCATAAACTTTGCATCATTCAGAAGGTTAGCTTTAAGTTATTTTAAAACTTTAATATTTTATTATGTTATATTATAGTTATTGAGTTTTTGGAAATGTATACAGCGCGGCTGCTTCATCAACACTTGCTCTAAAACAACCTACAATCAGAGTTGTGGCTATTATAGCCAAGGGCGTCCCCGAATTAGACACCAAAGAGTTAATTTCTTATGCAAGGTTGAACAATAAGGTTGGATTGTTGTTAATTTCAACTGTTAGTTTATTACACTTGTATGTATCTAAGTTAAGTGGCTGCAGATTGTTATTGGGCCTGCAACGGTTGGTGGGATTCAAGCTGGAGCTTTCAAGATTGGTGACACTGCCGAAACAATTGATAATATTATACAATGCAAATTGTATAGGCCCGGATCTGTTGGCTATGTATCCAAATCTGTAAGTAATCATGCTTGATGTTATGCAGACATGCAGTCGACTATCTTTTTGGGGGTTGTCTAAAACACTATTTTCCTAAAAAAAAAACACTTTTTTTTGTATATAGTTAGTGTGTCAAACATGACAAGAAAGTTTTAATATTCCAGTTATTTTGAATATTTTAATTCAGGTTATATAGGTATTTTCATGCATAAAAAAACACACTTTGAGAACTTCCTAGGGGTGTAAACGAGCCGGGGCGCTCGCTAACTACTCGAGATCGGATGGGTAAAATTGCGAATTGAGTGGAGCTTAAACGAGTCTGAGGTCGTGTGTCACTTATTAAGCGTGTTCGCGAGCCTAAATGAGCTTAGCTTGGTACTTATATCATTTTGTGTTTATTATATGAAATGTGTGTGTGTATAATTATTATATATAAAAAGTTGTGGTAGAAATAAATAAATAAATATTTATATGTAAATTAGTTAATAAATAATAAACGAGCTCAAGCATGAAAAACTACTCACGAACTGAGCTCAAGCTTTAGAAATTAGAAATAGAGCTCAAAATGAGCCGAGCTCAAGCTGGAGCTTTTGTAAGTTTAAACAGGCTGAGCTGGATCCCATCGGGCTTGGATCAATTCATTTATACCTATGGAGCTTCTGACCCATTTGATGTGTTTGAGCAATTTTCTCTTAGCTTTATTTAATTTTATTATACCCACTGGATCAAATTAGAGATAAAACATAACCCCAATCAACTCATGCATAACGGTATTTTCTCGGTCAATGATTTGTTTATAAATATAAGAAATAGTTGTCTTGTGTTTTAATTACAGGGTGGCATGTCTAACGAGATGTACAACACTATTGCACGTGTGACTGATGGAATCTATGAAGGTACTTATAACATAAACTGTTAGTTGATTCCGTGTTACTGTTCAGTTCGGTTTTTACCAGCCGGTAAAAACAGTTTTCAGATTTAACTTTGGGTTAAAGTTTAGTAGAAAAGATAAAACAAGTTGCAAGCCAAGTGGACTGAAAATTCAGGTTGCTTGCTTAAGTAAATCTGCAGAAGATAATAAGTGTGAGATCAACTTGTGTGTCAAGTAGTTTTGTGTTTCACACTCTATAAATAGAGGGGTTTGTTTCTTTGATTATGCACTACCACTACCACTAATACAAATAAGTTTTTATAAGAAATACAACAACAAAAGTTAGTAGAAATCTGGTCTATATATTCTTTTTTGTTTTTCTAGTTCAAGATCTAGTTGTGACCACAAATTGGTATCAGAGCCTTGCTCATTGATCCAACCAGCTGTTAAACTGGTCCAAAAAAACACTACAGCCACCGCCAATCACATAGGTCGAAGGTTTCGGCCTGTTTACCAGCCATAATCCCTGTTCCAGCCAAGAATCTGATAAAAAAACGAATCTGACCAGCAGTCCGTATGGCTGATTCAAGCAGCAACAGTACCATTGCAGATCGAAACTCTGTTTCAGCAGTTGTTACTATCAGAGAAGTAGTTGGGGGAACAACATCATACCAATGTCCGTTACTAAGTATAATGAACTATACCTCTTGGGCTATCAAGATGGAGTCGTTCATGGATGCCTAAGGAATATTGGATGCCATAGAACCACCCGAAGGAGATGACGTGGATGTCAAAGTCAGGAAGAAAGCAAGGCTTTCATCTTCCAGACGCTGCCGGAAGACATCTTGTTGCAAGTTGCATGTCACAAGGAGGCTAAGGACGTATGGAACGCCCTTAAAGTTCGATATCTTGGTGCTGAAAGGGTACAACAGGCTCGGATTCAAACTCTTAACCGAGAGTTTGAATTATTGAGCATGAAGGAGGCTGATAGCATTAATGATTATGCTAGCAAGATTGGTGGGATCGTGTCCAAGTTCCAAACACTTGGAACGACGATTGAAGAAAAGGTGCTAGTAAAGAAGTTGCTGACTTTTGCACCAACCAGATTTCTTCTTATTGTTGCTACAATAGAACAGTATTCTGACTTGAATACTATGTCGTTTGAAGAGATTGTCGGATGTCTCAAAGCATACGAATAACGTATCAAACCCGTTGGAGCAGCCAAAGACTCTTCGGGTCAGTTATTACTAACCAGATCTGAGTGGCAAGAGAAGCATAGATCTGAGACGAAACAAGTCAGCAGAGGTCGAGGATCAGCTTCGATCAATCACCGTGGTCGTGGTCGAGGTCGCGGTAGATTTGGCAGCCGCAGACGAGGAGGTAGACCTCCCTCGAATAATAATCAAAGGCCATAACAGGTTGATCAAAATGGCAAAAGGTGTTACAATTGTGACGGACTCGGTCACTTTGTAGCCGATTGTCGGGCTCTGAGAAGAACCGAAGGCGAAGCTAATTTGGCAAGGGAGGATGATGATGCTACTTTACTGATGATAAAGTCTACACAAGATTTGGTAATGTTGAATGAAGAAAAGGTATTTCCTAGCGAAGATGCCAAAGACAGTACCGAGAAAGGCGTTTGGTACTTAGATTATGGTGCAAGCAATCACATGACCGGTGAACGAATTTACTTTAGTGAATTTGATGAAAAAACGATAGGGCGTGTAAAGTTTGGAGATGGTTCGGCAGTTGAAATCAGAGGCAAAGGGTCGATTCTTCTTCAGTGTAAAAATGGTGATCAAAGACTCATTACCAATGTTTATTACATTCCAGATTTATGTAATAACATATTGAGTCTCGGACAACTTGATGAGGTTGGATGCAAGAAAAATATTGAGAACGGTTATCTCTCACTCTATGACTGATCGGGAGCAGCGTTAATGAAGGTTAAGAGGTCTCCAAATCGGCTCTATAAAGTGTGTCTTCATGTTGTTTTACCAACCTGTTTATTTTCTAAAATGAACGAGACAGCTTGGATTTGGCATGCTCGTCTCGGGCATTTAAACTTTGATGTCATGAGAATGATGACATAAGAAAAGTTGGTGATTGGGGTTCCAAGCATAAACCACAAGTCACAACTTTGTGAAAGTTTCTTGGTCGGGAAGCAACGAAGGCTTCCATTTCCGTCCCATGCCTCGTATTGAGCAAAACAACCTCTTGAACTAATACATGCTGATCTTTGCGGTCCTATTACACCTTGCACACCATCTGGCAACAAGTATTTGTTGTTGCTTGTTGATGATTTTAGCAGGTTCATGTGGGTATACATGATAAAGTCGAAAGATCAAGCTTTGGAAGCATTTGCTAAGTTCAAGAAATCTGTTGAAGTTGAAACGGGTTATAAAATCAAGGCCTTAAGAACGGATCGTGGAAGAGAATTTGTGTCTACAAACTTCGAACAATTGTGCAGCGAAAATGGTATAAATCGGTACTTAACCGCACCATATACACCGCAGCAAAACGGTGTAGTTGAACGAAGAAATCAAACGACACTTGGAATGACAAGATCGATGATGAAGGCAATGAAGCTACCACAATGGTTATGGGGAGAAGGCGTACGACATTCGGTTTACATCTTGAACTGAACACCCACAAAAGCTTTGGGAAAGAAGACCCCGTATGAAGCGCTAAAAGGACGAAAGCCGAATTTGGGACACTTGAAAGTGTTCGGTTGTACCGCCCATGTTAAAGTACCCACGGTTCAGTTAACAAAATTGGCAGACATAAGTGAATCTATGGTGTATCTCGGGAGTGAACCAAGAAGTAAAGCTTATAGACTTTACAACCCAAGAACCAAAAGAGTGTGTGTAAGTAGGGGTGTTCGCTTTGAGGAAAGCAAGCCATGGAATTGGGTCAAAGAACTCGATGCAAATGAAGAAGATTGGGTCGAGTTCACCGTTGAAGATGAAGCCTAAACCACCAGGTTTGGTTCGGCCCAAATTTCACCCAATTAAAGCGAGATAGCTGCTGTCCAAAATGAACATGATGGGGCTGATTTTGCCACTGTTAACAGCAGCCCAACAGCAGAATCTGGCCGCCCATTCAGATTAGCCTGCAGGTCCGGATAGGCGGTTCGGACAACCTGGACAACCAGTTTCATGATTCGAACAACCCGTTTGAAGACTAAAACAGTCCGAACAGCTTTGGATAGCCTAGTTCATCAGATGTGAGCCCAATTTTTAGCTCATATTATGATGACACCCCTGCCCAGGGTTTCCGACAGCTGAATAATGTTTATTCAAGAACCCAATCATTGCAACAAATCCCGTTTAACCCACCTCGATTTGAAGACCCAGACCTGCTGCTACTAAATGAAGAACTGAGTTCATTTAATGAGGCCAAAGATAGTAAGGAATGGAGAATTGCTATGCAAGAAGAATTAAATTCGATTGAGAAGAATGGCACTTGGAAATTGGTTCAACCACCCAAAAGCGTTAAACCAATTGGTCTAAAGTGGGTTTGCAAAGCCAAACGAGACGCCAAAGGTGACATAACTCGTTACAAAGCTAGACTTGTAACAAAGGGCTATGTTCAAAAGCACGGTATCGATTATGATGAAGTATTTGCTCCGGTTACCCGAATGGAAACCGTTCGGTTACTTCTTTCTCTAGCCGCACGAGATGGGTGGGAAGTTCACCATATTGATGTCAAAACCGCATTCCTGAATGGAGAATTGAAAGAAGATATCTATGTATCTCAACCTGAAGGATTTGAGAAACCGGGAAAAGAATACCTCGTGTATAAGTTATCAAAAGCCTTATATGGCTTGACACAAGCTCCGAGAGCTTGGAATTCGAAGCTGGATGCAACGCTAAAACTGCTTGGTTTTACTCGTTGTCCAAGAGAACATGCCATGTACAAGAGAACCGCCAAGGCTGGTCCGTTAATTATGGGAGTTTATGTGGATGATTTAATCATCACAGGACCTTGTAAAGATGAGATAAATGAATTCAAAAGACAGATGCAAGATCGCTTTGAAATGAGTGATTTGGGATTGTTAACTTAGTACTTGGGAATAGAAGTTAAACAAAGACAAGACGGGTATTACTTTGAAGCAAGCAGGTTATGCCACGAGAATTCTCAAAGATGCAAATTTGTGGGAATGTAATCCTACAAAATGTCCTATGGACCCAAGTCTAAAACTCAGAAAAGATGAGGATCAAGAGTGTGTTAATGCCACTGAATATCGAAGAATAATTGGCTGTCTTCGATATTTAACACACACACGACTAGATATTAGTTATGCGGTTGGTATAGCTAGTCGTTTTATGGAGTCTCCAAGGGCATCACATTCACAAGCTGTGAAACATGTGATGAGGTATGTGAAAGGCACGGTTGACTTCGGGATTCGTTACAAGAAAAATGGAGATGCAAAGTTAGTAGGCTACAGTGACAGGTCTCATGCAACTGATCGTATGGATGGTAAGAGCACAACAGAGATGGTGTTATATTACGGGGGTGGTCTGATAGCATGGTGTAGTCAGAAGCAAAATATTGTTGCTTTGTCATCTTGTGAAGCTGAATTTGTAGCTGCAACCTCTACAGCTTGTCAAGCAATCTGGTTGAAAGGTCTATTAGAGGAGATAACTGAGAAAAGTGTGAAAGCTATAACACTATGTGTGGATAACAAGTATGCAATCTTGCTAAAAACAAAGCACTTATAGATGCCGGTGCAGTGGTCCCCACTTCGTACGAAGCGTTTGAAAATGCAATCAAGGAAACATTTGAGAAATTGGTAAGCCTTGGTTCTAAGTTTTATATTTTTAGTTTTCTGTTTTTAGGAATCAAGGACGAATTGATATAACTCAGCAAATCGTAAACACACACAAAATTAATATTGAATAACTCTCAATATATTATAGAGGGATAGAACTCAAAAACCCCTATTGCACATAACTGGTATTTCTCTTGATGAACCCTAACTCGGTTGAATCTCGTGTTTTTTTTTCAATGTCTAACCATAAATTCTGTTTATATAGGGTATGTTTGGCAAGGAGCTTCAAGCTTTTAAGAAAAAAACTCATACTCAATTAAAAGTCTTGTTTGGTCGAAGGAGATTGAAGCTTTTAGGTAATGTGAAAAAGCTTAAAGCTTGAAGCTCCAACTAGTAGCGTTTAGAAAGAGCTACAAGCTTTTAGTATTTTAATTACTTAAATAACCTTCCAAAATAAGTAAATTTAATATTTTTTTTAGTTATGCCCATTTGGTCATTTTATACATTTTATTAAAAGCTCCAGCTACTCTGCCAAACATCTTATTAGACTATGTCGGCTATAGTTACAGTTTATTATTTTAAGTTCTATATTGTATAGGGTATCTAAGTGTATTTAGTATCTCTATATAATTGGTTGTAATTGTATCTCATAATATTCAATAATACTGATTATCTTTTCCTAACTGATTTGGTATCAGATCCAAAATCAGCTCCTTTTTTTTTCTCTAACCCTAATCGGCTCAATCTACCGCCCAACCCCTACTGCCCCTCTTGCCGACGCAACTTCCGGCCAACATAATCTTCAATGGCAGCCATAATAACCTTCTCCAATCAAGAAAAGACTACCCACAACTCTCATCAATTCGCCTTTACCCTAAAGCCTACCAACTCTGGCTACTAGAGGTCGATGATCGAATCCTTCCTGACATCACATAATCTATTTCATTATGTTGACGGTACAATTTCGTGTCCAGAACAGAAGGTAACCGTTGGAACTGCAACAACAGACAATCCTAGTTATACTCCCTGGATTTCTAACGATGCTCATATCCGCACGTTGCTCATCTCCACTATTTTTGAAGACTCGTACCAGCATGTTCAGGGCAAGACATCTCGTGAAGTCTGGTTATCTCTGGAACGGGCTTATGCACCAGTCACTGCTTCTCATGAATTTACTCTCCGTAGCCAACTACTACGCATCACTATGAAGGGTGATGAGAAACCTGTTGACTACCTCTGTAGGGTACAACAATATGCCACTGCCCTTGCCAACATCGGAGAACTAGTAAAAGATAAAGAACTTGTTATGCTTACTCTTGCAGGGCTACGGGAAGAATACAACGGTCTAAAAGGAACAATACTGGGTCGTCAACCACCTGTCGTCTTTCATGAAATCGTTGCCTTATTAAATGACCATGATTTTGTGGTCACCAAACTTGTGCAAACAACCCGCAAGCACTTCTTGCTGCTACCTCTACTCCCTCACAACAGTTCTACACTGCTCCTGGTCTCTTAAAATCTCAACCAACCCTTGAACAACTACAACAAAAACTCCAAAATATCCAGTTGATGGCCTCTCAGTTGGGTCACCAACTGAATCCGAATCTTTCAGCACAACCACAGGTGTTTTTTGGATCTCGATCATACAACACAAATCACGGTAACCGGAACAACCGTGGCCACTCTCGGGGCAACTCACGTGGCTCTCTCAACTCAAGTCCTAGAGACAATGGTGGCAACAGACAATTTTTATGGGCCTCCACTCAAAACACCGTTGGTCACTGCAATCGTTGTGGAATTGGGCATCTACCTTCTCAATGCCCAAATCAGCCCAATCAGCAGAATTGGCCCGCTCCACAGGCCAATTTTTCCGCCTTTTCGGATGGAGCTTCTTCTTCTGGAAGTGCTTGGAAACCTGACACGAGTGCAACCCATCATGCCACTCCAGATTTAACTAGCTTGGACAACTCTGAGGCATACTATGGTAATGATTCATTATTTGTTGGCAATGGTAATTCCATACCCATTTTACACATTGGCTCATCTAAATTCCACTCTTCACACAGAACCTTTAACCTTTCAGATATTCTTCATGTTCCTGAACTTAAACAAAATCTTTTATCTGTGCAAAAATTTTGTCTTGACAATAATATATTCTTGAATTTCACTCTTCTTATTTTGTTGTGAAGGACGAGTCTACACGCAGTACCCTCCCCACGGGCCCTAGTGAACAGGGTTTGTACTCTATCCGCCTTCCACAACTCAAGTCTCTACCCAAGGTTGCCTTCACTGCTGTTAAAGCTTCCTCGAATATTTGGCATCAACGTTTGGGACATCCTCATGCTCAAGTCTTTAATTCTATTGTTTCTTATTGTTCTTTACCTGTTTCGGACAAATTATCAAACACTTTATGTTCCTTTTGTCAAATGGGAAAATCAACTAAATTGCATTTACCTGATTCTAATTTTCGTAGTTATAATATCTTGGATCTTGTTTATTGTGATGTTTGGGGTCCGTCACCGGCACCATCGCTTGATGGTCACCGGTATTTCCTATTATGTGTTGATCATTGTACTCGATATATGTGGTTTATCCCTTAACTCAAAAGTCGGATGTTTATGCTATATTAACAAACTTCATAACCATGGCTGAACGCCAATTTAACACTAAATTAAAATGCATCCAATCCGATTGGGGAGGTAAATTCCGCTCCCTCACCAACCTTTGTCGCAACCTTGGCATCATCCATCGCCGTTCTTGCCCACACACCAGCGAGCAAAACGGAATTGTGGAACGCCGACATTGGCACGTTATTGAAACGGGTCTCTCTCTATTGGCTCATTCATGTCTTCCCCAACGTTTCTGGCACTTTGCCTTCGAAACAAGCGTTTATCTAATCAATCGGCTTCCCTCACGTGTCTCCTCAAACAAATCTCCATTTGAACACGTTTTTCACCGTAAACCTGATTACTCCTTTCTAAGAGTTTTTGGTTCTCAATGTTTTCCTTATCTCCGCCCATACAACCGTCACAAAATCGAGTTCCATTCTACTCCTTGTGTCTTTCTTGGCTATAGCCTTTCTCATCATGGCTATCGGTGTTTTGATCCTTCCACTGAGCGTATTTACATTGCTTGGCATGTTCGATTTAATGAACATGTCTTTCCGTATACACCTTCACCAAAGCCGAACCCATCTCCACCTACATCCTCCCCGTACATCTCTATCTTTCCTAATCCACCGCCCGGTTTCTCACCAGAACCCAACACACCAGCCTCGACCTCGTCCCCAGCCAACGAACCATCTTCACCACCTTCACCATCTCACCCGTCTCCTGCTAACCCTGCCCCCACGGCCCAACCCTCTGCTGCCCAAACTACCCAATCCTCGGCTGCCCAAACTGCCCAACCCTTGGCTGCCCAAACAGCCCATCCCTCGGCTGCCCAGCCTGCATCCACGGCTTCCCAACAACAACCCCCATCCCCTCCCCCTATGGATACTCGTTCAAGACCCCCTAACCTCAGACAACACCCTAAACGACCAGATCGATATAACCCGGCTGCTTACCTAGCCAAGACCACATCCTCCTTACCCATTGAACCAACCAGCTTTACTATTGCCAACAAATATGCTGAATGGTGCCATGCTATGTCCGAAGAATTGGATGCGCTTCACAAAAATGGCACATGGACTCTTGTGCCTCCTGTACCTAACACTAATATTGTTGATTGTAAATGGGTTTACAGGTTAAAAACTGATGAACATGGTAACATCAGCAGGTTCAAAGCCAGATTGGTTGCGAAAGGCTTTCATCAACAACATGGCGTGGACTATCATGAGACGTTTAGTCCTGTAATCAAACCCGCCACAATTCAGACCACATTATCCTTGGCTGTTACGAATAAATGATCCCTGAGACAACTGGATATTCAGATTGCTTTTGATCTTGAGGAAACTGTCTATATGCGCCAACCGCAGGGGTTCGTTGATCCTACAAAACCGGATCATATTTGTTTTTTGCACAAATCCTTATATGGCCTCAAACAGGC
Organism: Bidens hawaiensis; assembly: GCF_021521415.1. NCBI lineage: Eukaryota > Viridiplantae > Streptophyta > Magnoliopsida > Asterales > Asteraceae > Bidens > Bidens hawaiensis. Next base: position 340,397 of record NW_027491544.1, on the reverse strand, counting down.
TCCTCGTGCCTGGTTTAACAAACTGTCTGGTGCTCTTCATCAGTTGGGGTTCTTTGGGTCCAAAACTGACCCATAGTTGTTCATTCTCCATTCTCCGGGTTCTCTGGTTTATCTCCTGGTTTATGTGGATGACATCATCATCACCGGTAACAATCCTGACACGGTTGCTAAGCTCATTACCCACCTCAATTCACTTTTTGCTCTTACAGATTTGGGGCAACTACATTATTTTCTCGGGGTGGAGGTTGTTCACAAGAAATCAGATTTGGTTCTTTCCCAACGAAAATATATTTGCGCCATTGTACATTGGGCGGGCCTGGCTGACTGCAAACCAATTTCCACTCCCATGCACACCTCTCATGTCTTACTTCCTGATGATAGTCCTCTCTTGGACGATCCCTCTCGGTATAGACAAACAGTTGGCGCCCTTCAGTACGCGACCCTTACTCGTCCTGATATTGCGTTTGCAGTCAATTGGGTGTGTCAATTCATGCACGCTCCAACGGAAAATCACTGGGATGCTGTCAAACGCATCTTGCGTTATTTACAGGGTACTATGAATATGGGTCTTTGGTTTCGTCACAACACGGGCTATCGGCTACAAGCCTTCTCTGATTCTCATTGGACCACCAATGTGCAGGCCTTCTCTGATTCTGACTGGGCTGGTTGTCCAATCGACCGTCGCTCCACGGGGGGATTTGCTATATACTTGGGTTCAAACCTCATCTCCTGGTCAGCTCGTAAACAGCAAACAGTTTCTCGCTCCTCTACTGAATCAGAGTACAAGGTCATTGCAGATACTGTTACAGAATTAATTTTGCTAAAGTCTCTTCTTCGTGAACTTGGCTTACACAGCGAGGCACCGACACTTTGGTGTGACAATCTTGGTGCCACATATCTCACCGCCAATCCGGTGTTTCATGCCCGTACTAAACATATCGAGGTTGACTACAACTTTGTTCGTGAACAGGTTACTCAAGACCATCTCAATGTCAAGTTTATTTCAACCAATGATCAAATAGCTGATATCTTTACGAAGCCCTTGTCTTCTCAAAAGTTTGAGTTTTTGCGGTCCAAGTTATAGATTGCTAACCGCCCTGAACTTGCGGGGGAATATTAGACTATGTCGGCTATAGTTTCAGTTTATTATTTTAAGTTCTATATTGTATAGGGTATCTAAGTGTATTTAGTATCTCTATATACTTGGTTGTAATTGTATCTCATAATATTCAATAATACTGATTATCTTTTCCTAACTGATTCATCTAAATATATCTAAAAAGCTACAGCTACCAGCTTCAAGCCACCAGCTTCCAGCTACAGCTACCAGCTAGTTTTACCAAACATACCCATAGACTAACTCTAACTTGATAGCCTTACCTATTTTAATTTCAGTGTAAGTAGGAACTGATAGCCACTACGACCTATTTGTCAATATCGATCCTCAAGTTTACCAAGTTATAACCTGGAGTCCGAAATTACCAACAAGGAACTGAAGTTTGTATAATGTTTTTATAGGCTGAAGAGGGCAAAATTACTCCTGTTAACGAAATAACTCCTCCACAAATTCCTGGGACCTTAACTCAACAGTTAAAAGCGGGAAAGTGCGGGCCCCGACTCGTATTATTTCAACCATTTCTGATGAGAGAGGCATGCATGAATGTTTTACAATTGTGCATTTATTAATTTTTTCTTTAGAGGTTAATTTATTTAATTTTTACTTGCAGGTAAAGAGCAAGCTTTTGCAGGGGTACTGATGTCCACACTTGTTGAAAAGGGAATGGGTGTGGGTGATGTCATTTCTCTTTTGTGGTTTAAACGTAGTCTTCCTCATTATTGCACACAATTCATCGAGGTTGGTCAATGCTGACTTTTTTTAAAATTGAGTTCCTTGGTCAATGACTCAATGCTGACTTTTTTTATTTTAAAAATTCCTCAGATTTGTGTGATGTTATGTGCTGACCACGGTCCGTGTGTGTCGGGTGCCCACAACACAATTGTAACCTCAAGAGCGGGAAAAGATACCGTATCGTGTCTTGTTTCTGGTATGTTTTTGAATAATTTAAAGATCTATGTGATTTTAAAAATGTTGAATTATTATTATTATTTGAAACAGGTTTACTAACAATTGGTCCTCGTTTCAGTGGTGCTATTGATGCTGCTGTTCGATACTTCAAGGATGCATATGACAGAGTGAGTTTAGAACATTAATTTCAAAATAATTTAAGAGTAAGTTACACTTTTCCCTTTAGGTATATAGCAAATTTAAGGTTTTGTCCTTAAACTATAGAAATACCAGAAAATTTTTTTAGTTGTTTACATATTTTGTTTTTTCCACTAACGGTTGAGGCTGTTAAGTCTAGTCATGTGCCTTGCACATAAGTGCAAACTTAACAGACAAATTTAACGCTCATTAGTGGAAAAGCCAAAACGTTAAAAAAATTTGAACATAAAGGACAGCTTATGCTATTTCCTTAGTTTAAGTGCGAAGTCTGAAATTTTCTATACACCTAAAGGACGAAAAATGTAATTTACTCTAATTTTTTATATAAGCTCATAACCAATTATTTGCATTTTCTCAATCTTTTTGGCAGAAACTTTCACCATATGAATTTGTTGAAGGCATGAAAAAGAAGGGTATTCGCGTACCCGGAATTGGGCATAGGTTTGTTTTTTTATTTTTTCCCTCCAATTTCAAAAATATATATGTGCTCAAAACCGAATTTAAATATTTTCAATTTGTTTAAAAGGATTAAGAGAGGTGATAATAGAGACAAGAGAGTGGAACTACTACAATTATTTGCTCGCACGCATTTCCCTTCAACAAAATACATGGAATACGCGGTTGAAGTTGAAACCTACACTCTTTCAAAGGCAAACAATTTAGTGATGAACGTTGATGGTGCAATTGGAACCCTGTTTTTGGATCTTTTGGCAGGTAGTGGAAGGTTTACCAAACAAGAAATTGATGAGATTGTTGAGATAGGTTACCTTAACGGGCTTTTTGTTTTCGCCCGTTCCATTGGGCTTAACGGGTTAGTTTTTATTCATATTTGTACATTGAACACGTCTAAAATTTGTGTACCGTTTGACTGATGTTGATTGTTTTGATTTTTGAAATATGTCGGCATTCGTTTGATCAGAAGCGGTTGAAGCAGCCGCTTTACAGGCACCCGTGGGAAGATGTTCTTTACACCAAGTGATTGTTCTTTACACCCGCGGGAAGTTTGCATTAATAAAACGCATCTATATAATAGTATATATATTAATTCTTTTACCAGCATATAAATATTAAATGCATATAACTTTACTATAATTGTTATTGCATTCAACTTTCAAGCATATTATTAAGCTTTCAATTTAGCACAGCTATGTGCTAGTAAACGAGTAGAGGCGAGATGGCTTGACTTGTAAATGACTCGTTAGCTCATTTAAATATAAAAATTTTAATTTAGATTTGTTTTATGTCTGCTTAGTTTAGCCCCACCGATGCGCCCAATACCTCATCCAACACTCTAACCCACCTCAAGTTCATTGATTTCCTTACCAGCAGAATGCTTAGGATTTAACAAAACATAAGATAATCTGTCACAAATCGTAAATCAAGACACTATAATTCTGAATCAAAGACGTATATTACTAGATCAACAAGATAACAAAGATTATAATAGGAGAATCTCAAAAGTAAATGTTGTATGCCACTTTGCTAGACAACAAATTACACAAAAAAACATGTAGAAGGCAATGAAATATGAGCATAATGGATTGTTCAAAACGAAGAACAATCGAATTATATGTTCTTAATAATATGATGGAGACAATGACCATTCTTGATAATGATATGATGAAGACCGGAAGACGAGAGGAGGGTAGAGATGAGAAAATAGTACTAGGTACCGTTAGCACCGATTCGGTACCAACTATATGAGGTTTTGGGATCGGTACGGTACCGGTATATACCGAATTTTTCCTATAGTATCGTAACAGAACCGGGCATTTTTTTGGTATAGGTACCAATATCCAGTTTTTGGGAATTTTAGGGTAGGCATCGTTCGGTACCAAGTTTATCCCTAGAGAAGAGTTTTAAGACAATCTAAGTTGTAACCTCCTTTTAACATATGCAAACACACATAAACCAAATCCAACCCATTAAGCCTATAACCAACTTCAGCTCATAAGTCATAAGCCCACAAACTCTGCTTACTTACATTTAAGCCCATTATCTCCCATTAACCATCAAATAAGTCCACATGCAAAATACACAAAAATACAATAAACACAATCATAAATTTGGATACAAATTGAAAGAATAATAACTTCACATTTTCAACAGAATCATGCTACATTGTGGTGGTTCATTTTAAATATAAACAAAAGGAAAAATAGAAAGAAAGATAAATTAAAATACATAGTTGTAAACAAAAGATATGAAAGTGAATTCTAAAATTCGTTTAACCAAAACCTAAAACTGTGTAAGGTTTAATGGAGAAGTTAAGAACCATGAGGGGGGGGGGGGGGGTTGACGCAGGGTCGTGTTCAGGCTAGGTATTGGTATCTCAGTTTTATATCCACCTATCCGGTTGTAAAACTGTGTCTTATACCCAATCTATCATCCGCCAAGTATGATTGTTAGTTTGTTAAAAAGAAAATATTTGTTGGGATTTCCAAGCTCATTTCTTTTTTAACCATCATATATAATTATACTTTTTGTTAATTTCACTAATATACAAATTAAAATACCATACATTACATACATATTCACACTTTATCATAAATAAATATTTTTGCATATCATTTTATGTATATATTTTACAACATACAAAATATAAATAATATCAATAAATACAATATATCCCATAATAAGAATTAAAATTTTCATATAACGAACCTACTAAACGAACCTCTGATAGATAAGGGTTACAGAAAAATAATAGAAGTATAAACTAAAAATAATTTAGTTAATTAAAAATAATTTAGTTATATGGTTTGGGTAAACGAGTATCTGATTTCGGGTAACAGTGTAGGGTATCACCTGATCCAGTAGCTGGTTCATACCTTCGAAAAAATTAAAATATAATCCCACAATCCCATAGCTAGCCCAATACATGTTGACTTCGAATATACTCGTCCCATATGTTTTGGGTTTACTCACTTGGTACGTGATTTTTGCCATCCCTATGAAGGGTATCTATGCTTTAGTTGCTTGTACAGTATAAGATACAACTCCGTTTGAGTGAAAATAAATCGAAAACGTAGATAGAAATAATCATGTTATAAAGGTATATTCAGAATTCTATAAACATTATATTTTGAAAGTTATGAGCGGAAAAAAAAGGTTATAAGTGTTAACCTGATTAACAAAAATAAAAAATAAAGATTAAAGTTATAGATATCAGACTAGCTGCTTATAAGCCTTCAACAATCGCTTACCAAGCGAGTAGAAGAGGCTTATGCTTTTGAAATCCCCATTTAAACCTTTTTGGTTAAAGTTATGTAACCTCTTTCTTTAACCAAAATGCGGACCTTTTTACGTGTTTGATTAGGTCATTTTTCACTTAGATGACATATGCATCTTAGTCTTTACTTCCTTGCCAATTATTTTCACAATAATAATAAAAAACAAACAATGGTAGCATAAACCACAACTTTTATCCCACCACCATTGCCTATATGATCATATCATTGTACTATCTTCCATTATTTCTTTCACCACTACGACCGTCACTTGTCACCAACATCGATCATCACTACGATACCCCACCATGTAGTAGAAATGTAGAATGACTTATCATATTTACATACAAATAACAATAAACCTTGATAATAACTAATTAATTTTAAAGGTTTTAAAATCATGTTGTAAAAGTCATAGCAATTTATGTACCTAAACAAAGAAACAAACGAACCCAGTAAAATCCTGCCCATAGCAGTGTTATTGATAGCACCGAGAAAGGGTAGAACAAAGACAGACCTTATCTCTATTTCAAAGATAGACAGGCTACTCTATATGAAACCCCGGACTCCAAATACCTTTCAATGAGAAACACAATATGGCAAATTAAGTGACACAACATGTAGCTACCAGCTTCAAAGCAACCAAATAATACTAAAATGATATTAGTAAAGTATTGGTGGTGTGTAAGGTTGATTATATTGGAATAGCATCAACTAAAGAAGCAAACTAGCACCCTCTAAAGTACCTAAACAGATTTATCTAAAATGGACTTCGACCAAAACATATAAATCTTGTAAAATCATATTCATGTTTAGTTTGTATCTAACAATGATCATGTTAGTTTGTAAGCGGAGAGTTGCTACATGGGTATTGTGTGACTGGAGGCTTCTAGGTAAATTAAAAAGAATATTTTATTGGGTTGTAGACTTGCAGTTCGACCAATTATGTTATACAAAACAAATTGTTGGGTAATGAAAAAGACAAAAGCATGTAAGCTGGAGCCTAGATGTAGCATATATTAGGATGCTGAGATTGATGCGCACACAGGGTTGGCCTAGGATTAGAAAGAAGGTTTTTTTGGGAAAGATTTGGGTGACTAGTATATCTGATAAGATTAAGAAATGTAAATTAAGATACGAATAATGAAGCCAGTTAGAGTTGTGGAAATCTTTATTGTAGAGAGGAGCAAGAGTTTAGACAGACCTATATTGACTTCATATGCACGAATTAGATAGGATATACTTTCTTTAGTGTGTTCGAGCTCTTCTACAGTCTGTGAACTTAATAATCAAATAGGTTTGTCACTTTCAAAATTATTTCATGTTTCATGTTCCCTACCCGGGAGTGCGGGACAATTAATATGAAAACTCTTTTCTCACTCAACCCAAAAGTACAACTTTATTATACCATTTTAATTTATTTTTTTCTAAAATGTAGTTATTATCCTTTTCAAGATCTTGGCTTCAAGTGTTTGATGGGATAACTTTTATAATACTAATAATAAAATAATATGTATTTAAATACCAAAATGTAATGTTCATTAACAATTTGGCTTGTGCTTCGCATGGGGTTTATGTTACTTGAGCAGGTAGGAAAGCTATAGGTAGTGTGGTTCAACCCGCACGCTGTGACGGGTACGTAGCAGGAACTCGGAAGCTATAATTCAGTTCGTTATGATACATCAAGAACAAAAATGAAAAGAAAAACATTTGAAAATATATTAAAAGGCATTTGGTTGAATTTCACTTAACCAATGCCACGTGCGTAGAGTTTTTCGATCTCGGTATACTCACAATAGCAAACGAAAGAGAAAACTAAAAGGCGTAAGTAAAAAAGGGTATCGAAACTTGTTCTCATGTAAGGTGCAAACTCACGCTACCAAACCCGTGTGCTGCGACATATACCAAACGAAGGATGACCCCGAAAAATATAACATGTTCGGTTAGTTGGTTACTTAAATATACAAGATAATAAAAATAGAATCAACAACACGCATGTCTATATTTTTTTATTATTTCAACCTTAAATTCATGTATTTTCACGTGAATTGCGAATGATCATGTCTCCCAGTAAACATCTTCCATCAGAATTGATTCAAGAAATGATTCATGGGGGTCAACGGTCAACAGAACTAAAGAAGAAGGTTTATATGTGTCCCAAAATTACAACGGTGAACTTCTTCCAAAGTCTAGAAAGTCAAAATTGTGATTGGTCAACCCAATCTAACCAATAACAAATCACAATTACCGAAACGTCACGTGTTTCAGATTTTTGACTGTTTTCTAATACGCCACTTTTTGTCAAAGAGGTATTTGTCGAGTTATTTTTGGCTCATTTTGTAATAACTTTGTCACGGGCATTCGGGATCATTTTGGCAAATAAGTCTGCATAAATAACAGATCGTGGTGGCCTAATTCACCCATCTTAAAGAAAACCCGTAACTAAAAAAACCATCTAGCTCCCGAAACAAAATGCTTCAGACAAGACTCAAACCATGACCTCATAAAAAGTTAGTCGTAACAACTATATGTAACAAGCATATAAGCTTGGTTTGGAACAAATCATAATATATATTTAATTTATATAAATTCCTTGTTTTGTTTGTTTAACTTCTTATAATCAAACAAATCATAATATATATTTAATTTATATAAATTCGTTGTTTTTCTTTGTTTAACTTCTTATAACCAGTGACAAACTTATGACTTTTTTAATAATATATTAGAGGGCGTCTACGTGATGCGATGAAAAATACAACACACTAACAATAAGACTGGCAAAATGTGAGAAGGTTCAATAAAAGTTTATAAAATAAAGCAAATATGAAATCATATAAAACAAAAATGATTTTGAGAGTTTAGTTGATACGAAATTTAGATAATTAGATTTCTAAAGGAATTTTGTTATATATATATATACTAAGTATAAAATGAAAACCCATTTGAGTTGTGAAAACTCTAGAAACTCATTCTCAACCACATGTTTTTAATTAATGTTTAAATTTTGTGGTCCACAATTAAAGTGAATAAAAAATGTAAATATAAATATAATTTTTTCTCTCTCCTGAAAACATATATAAAAATTAGTAAAAAAATGTTAAAAAATAGCAAAACATTTTTTTTTATGTTTCGATGTTTTGTATTAAATGTTACAACATATATTACATGTAACAAAAAAAAACGATGTTACATAGGGTTTTCGCGGGTTTTCACAACTCAAATGGGTTTTCATTTTAACTTTACCCTATATATATATATATATATTGGGAGTTTGTATGCATATATACTTACATTGTGCTTTAATAATTTTTTTTATCAACTTTTTATTTTTACTTTTTGTCCCTACACATTTCATAATTTATCAATATGTCCCAAATATTTTTTCCTTTTAGCCCCTAACTTTTTTTCCTTTTTAATTTTGGTCTTCTATACTTTTCAACTTTTACAATTGTTTTAATGTTCCCGTGTTTATTGGCCCATTTGTAACACGTAGATGTTAAGTTGACTTAGTTAATTTTTCTATATTTTTTGTTTTGGCTAACTTTTGTGTGCTAACACGACGCAACGAGAGTGTATGGTTCAACGTTTTTACTTATGTTTTTTGTTTAGTTTTCTTAATGGTTAACAATAGTTACTAGCCACGAGAGAGAAGGTGGTGACCGAAGGTGGCGGTGATGGTAACTTAATGCTTTCAAGTGAAATGGATGTGTAAATACATGATTTTACACACCCTCCCACCGCAACGCGGGGTTGTTAATACTAGCTTGTTATAATAACCACGAAATTGAAGATGCAGTCTAACTAATTAATTAATGGTATTTATAACCAATCCAATTAGTTACTTTTTTGTGTATATAATAAACTAGCTTTAGAGTCTGTGTAACAAACGAGATGATCCAAATAATAAAGTTATAAATAGAGCAAATAAGTACATTAAGCATATGGAAAAATGATTGCATCTATGCTTATATCTATACTGTGTGTATATAAATTGATTTATTTATATCAGAAAATGATTTTTTTTTTCAAAAAAAATAAAATTAATAAAATAATAATAATAATAACAATAACGCAAGTACAAAAACATACCCAAGAACGGTACATCTCTTGGAAATTGGATTCTCAATATTATATATATATAACTGAAAGAATTTTGGTTATGAACCAGTTTCAAAAAAGACTTTTCATATAATAATAGTTGTGAGCTACACCATGAAAATTATTTTTATAATTTTAAGGGGGCTTCTCGACTTTACCATAATGACAACATATAAAAATAACACGTTAACCTGTTCAATTTTGTGAATATTTTGCTTCACTTGAGCATAATTTTGTATGACATGTTTCACACATTACATTTTAATCACCATTAAAGGAAAAATTAATGTTGACACAAATGTTTCAAATTTGATAAAAGCTAGAAGCATTAATAGACCTAGAGGTAGCACGTCAAAAGTGTTCGCCGTCTTTTTTAAATTTTAATAGTTGTTGAAAAAATAGTCAATTAGCCAAATCCCGAATCTTTTCATTATTTACAAAAATGTCATTGAAAATAAATTCGAAACCTAAATCACGTTTAAAATTCGAACTTTCAATTTTTTGGCATTTTCAAGTCAAAACGTTGAACCTGCAACAAATTTGATGATAAATCTACTTACATTCTCAAACTTTTAAAGATACTCATATTACCTATTTTTGACCAATAACAAATTTTGAGCCAAATGTAATTAACTTGTACAACACAATCTATTCATCAACTTTTGACCCGTAACAATTAAATTTAAGTCCCACAAAAAGTGAAAAACCTAAAACAATCATTGAGAAAAAAAACCGAGAAACTGACTATGATAAACTTAATTATATATGAAAGTGAATGATATATATTATTGCATTTTAACATATATATATAGCTTGGTAAATAAACTGAAAAAAAATAAATGGATAGATTTAAAGTATATATTTATGATTTTTAAGAATATTTATTTTTATAAAAATGTATAGTATATATAATAAAATAGAGTTTAAAGTAAAGTGAATAATTTAATCATGTTATAGATATAATATAAATAGAGTATAAAAGGAAACTGAATAATTATTGATCTATAATATAGTTATTAGTTTGGAAGGAAAAAAGTTATGAGGCTTAACCACAAACTGACACGTGTCCACAGTTATTTTACTTTATTAGAATAACTAGATTAATTGACATGTGCTTTTAAAAAGATAACTAAAATAGTCAAATTCATAGAAGACAATTTTGCTCCCTTATACTTCTAGAATTGTAAAGAGCATCGAAAAACTTTATAAGATATCAATTTTTTTTTTACCATTTACTTTGATCCATCCCTCCTTATAACGATGTGAAATTAAATGCTTATAGGCTAATATGCATGATACGTTGATACTAGTTGATAAAAAGTAACAAAAGCAATTTTGAAAAGAATGTGTACACGATGCAGCATGTTACCACTATGAGGTACACTCAAAATAATAGACAAAGATGATAATGTTGATTCCTTTTTCATACACAAAAGATATAGAGATAATGTTAGCTCTATTGCTTTTGAAACATAAATGGCATTTGAGAAACAAATTCACCTAAGGATAATCTTACAACATCACACTCCTATTTTTGGGTGGTACAAAACTGTTTTTAAAATAAGTAAATAAAAATCTAAACCTATTTTTGTTTACCTATAAAACATTTTTTTAACGACTAAACTTTTACATTCTATAAGGTTTGAGCCTTTGACCTTCACTGTCACACCTTAAACACTCTATAACAAAACATTTATTATTAAAATTGTGGTGTACTGATTTTTTTTATCCTTAGAATCTGATGTATTAAAAAGTATTTGAATGAACGGAACATGTTTGATGTTCAAACTTTTTTTAACAACGTTTGGAACCACACTTAAAATCTAGGTGAGCCTTCTTGAGGCAAAATATCAACCGTCCATATTTGATTTTGACGCTCCATACCTGACTCACCAAAATAATATCATCAAAAAGGAAACCCACAATCTCTATGAAAAAACATCCTTTAATTAGGTTTCGAATTTAAGACTTTAAGATCTGAAGCCTTTACCATCGATCATCCCATGACAATAGAGCAGATAACCAACTAACATTGTTCAAACTATACATGCATGAGTGCCGAGAGCCCGAGAACGTTGAGAATTTAATAAACAAGTGGAGGTCTACTCTTGATTACATATTTATTGTTTTTTTATATAGTATTTTAATACTTCTAGAAGATAGTAACCTTAATCTTGAGTTTAGTCGTTCATTTTGATCGACTGTGTACATTGTATGTTATCTAAGTCGTTTAAGCACACATGCTAAGATGGACTTATTGATATCACGTCATATACTTTTTAATTGTAAACAATTATATCGGAGATATTTAGTGGGGGTCTATTGTATATTCTTATTTACTAATATCATTTGTAGTGACTTATATATCCTGTGTAAGTCCATATCAAATATCCGGGTCATTTGTTTTGGACCCGGAAAGGTTATTCTCCCGGACTATATGATTTTGGTTATAATGTTTCCATGGTATTTTTTGATGATTCATTCATTGCTTTATTTGGGTGGGGAAGGCTCATGTGCATTTTAATCTTAACATGAGAACGTAGGAAATAATAATAATTTATAAAACAATGAGAACGTAAGAGGCAATACGTTGTACAATACCAATCTACAAAAACAATGATTAGAAAAAAACCTAAAAATTACAACAAAAGAATCAAAATCAAGAACAAAATAATAACAACAAATACTTATAACAGCAAAAGAAAAAATCTAATAATAACAACAAAATATAAATCAGCAAATACTTATAACGTCTCATAATCGAAAATTAGCAAATAAGAACAAAAAATAATAGCAAACACCTAAAAAAAATAAACATAATAATAGTAGCAAATTGGTTCTCACTGTTTCAATGTTAAGAATAAAATGTATTTGATCATGTTTTTTATTTGGGTTTGAGTATATTTTTGAGTTTAAATTTGATTTCACACTTTTTAAGATGTTCCTGGTTTCCTGGCTACTAGTTAGACCATCTCCAATGGTTGGTTTATCTTGGTTCAAACCAACCTCAACCATTGGAGTGGTTGGTTCAAACCAAAATCCAATATTTGAGGTTTGGTTTTTTAAACCATCAAAAACCATTCATTGTGGGCCTCAACATCACATCTTTCACCCCATATATATATACCTATTTTATATTTATAAAATATATTAAAGTATTATATATATATATATATAATAATTATATTTCTTTTAAAATTTATGTATTTTTTTGTTTGTGTATTTTTTGCATAACGGCTAGTTTAACAATTAAATTTTTTAACAACTAGTTTTTTAATGTTTTTATTATCTATTTTACATTGCTTAATTCGAATAAAAAACTAAACAAGAAGTCCTAGAAAAAACATCTATAACATGGGTCGCTATAACAGATTGGTCGAATGATGAAGATGAACCACATGAACCGTCATTTTATTGACCAACATCTGATTTCCAAGCATACATGAAACGGTTCACGGATTTACGTAATCATCATGCACTTTAGAATGATTGAATGGAACATTTGTGGACGGTGTAGAATAATAATAATTCATAGGTTTTATTATTAGGCAAAAGTTTCAAGTTATCTCTCTTTCATTTTGGTAGAGTAATTGTCATTTTAAATTATATTTTTTTTATCTATTTTAGTTAATCTATTTTTTACTAAATTTTTATTATATTGCTATTTATTTAAATAAAATTATAAAAATTAAATATTTTATTATATTATGAAATTCTTATTTAAAATAAATATAAAAGTAAGTGATCATGTAGAAATGTAAAGATGGTTTGAGAAGTTGTATTGTTGGAGTAAAAATGTGGTTTTTAAAAAAGCTGATGTGACAGTGATGTGACTGGTTTGAACAAAAAACTATTGATGATTGGTCTTAGGAGGTTCTTGTATTTCGTTTTAATATACTCGACCTTAAGAAAAGTAGCTAAATCTGAAGCCCGGAATTAGGTTCAATATAATTTATTACTTATTAGCATTGAATATATATTATTTTTAAGCCCCGCCATCTATGATATATAATTATGGAAGTCAAGGGTATGCACCCATAATTCAATTTATTTGAGGCTGGCCCAAGGTTGCTGTACCATTAAGATAATTTAAAATATTAAGAATTTGTGGGTGATGCTGATGCATCATCATGATAAAAAAAATGTAGTTGAATATTGTTGGTTGCTGACCTTTTAAAGTCAAAAATTCATGTCCAGTATTCATTTATCAACTTGACAAAACTCCCAGGTAATGTTTGGTATAAATAAATGAAAGATAGAATGAAATGAATCATTTTAAATAAATGAATTAAAACATGTTTATGTTTAGTTGTTATGTGTTAATGGAATGGATTTTTTCTTAAGGCATGAAACTTCTTTCATTTATAGGATTTTCATTACTTTAAGGATGGGTGTTTTTTTTTCATGGAATATTGGTTTTAAATAATCACAACTATGGCCTATTGGTAAATATCAGTCCCGACTTTACACTTGCCTGCTGATCGTCCCAACTATTGATGTATTTGTTTTTAACGGGCCGCGACTAACGGATGTTAACTTCGTTAGTGATTTGCTGACGTGGACCTTCTTCTCCGGCCGGAAACTTGCCGAAAACCTGCAATTTGCCTCCATTCTCCCTAATATCGTCACACCGTCTCCCTCCCTCTTCAAAAGACATTGGAAATTAGAAAATGAAGTAGATTTCATCTTCTTTCATGGCCAATCCCTATATATCAACCCGATTTTATTTTCAAAAATTTGAAATCAATGTTACACGATTTACAAAATAAGCATAGGGCTTTTGTTAAGAGGATAAAAACGAGTTGAATGATATGTCAATTACCTCGAATGGTGCACGATTGACGAGGGTGGACTTCGCTGGAGACAACAACAGCGGCACGTCGGTTAGGTTTCGAATGAGGGGAAAGATAGAGAGAGATGGTGTAACGATATTAGGGAGAATGGAGGCGAGTTGCAGGTTTCCGGCAAGTTTCCGCCCGGAGAAGAAGGTCCACGTCAGCAAATCACTAACGGAGTTAACATCCGTTAGTCGCGGCCCGTTAAAAACAAATACATCAATAGTTGGGACGGTCAGCAGGCAAGTGTAAAATTGGGACTGATATTTACCAATAGGCCATAGTTGAGATTATTTAAAACCAATATTCCTTTTTTCATTCCTTCAGAATAATAATAATAATAATAATAATAATAAAAATAATCGTTTTTATTGTTATTATATCAAAGCTAGATTATAATTATTTAACTTATAATTATTGTTATATTATCAATATTATAATATATTATTATTATTATTAATATCATTATTATTGTTTTTGCATAATTTGGTGAGTTAGCATTTTACAAAGTGCATGCGTGATTCAACGTTTTTACTATTATTTTTATAATCTTGCTGTAATGCGCGGGTCTTAAAAACTAGTTATTATGATTATTTATATTATTTATTAATTATTATTATTTAATAATAATAATATTAGATTAGGAAATAATTATAATAATAATAATAAATAGTAAATAATATTATTATTAACAACAACAACAACAACAATAATAATAATAATAATAATAATAATAAAAGTGAAGAATCATTTCATTCCTACATGGTAACCAAACATGACAGTGGAATGGAATGATTCATTTCATTACCATGTTGATTCCATTCCCTCATTCATTCTATTACCTCATACCAAACATACCCTTAACTAACTTACTTAATTTTCTTTTATTATTTTTCTATACAATTTAAATATATTTATTTCTAGTATTGTTAGTTTAATCAAATAAACTATTTCGATACTTTATATTTTATAATTAAACTCTTAATATTATTAAAAACATCAACATAACCACTTAGAACTCAAGCACATATCTGATTGTAATAATGCAAAAAATAAGGGGAACAATGAATGTGGTGTCTTATATTTCAGAACTCCCAAAGGCCAAAGCTGCATTGTGTTTGTTCATTTAACGTAAAAATATGACATTTTTGATACATACCTAGAAAGTAGAAACTATTTTTATTTTATTTTACTTCTACACATCAAACTTCTTTAGTCCAAAATGTTTCATGAGCTTAAAAGGTTATAAATCATCAACACACAAGCAAAAGACGTTCTATTGTAAACAAAAGAAATTACAAAAGAAATTTTACAGATATGTAACATGTAACATGTAACATTTTTTTCTTGAACGCCATTAGCTTGGTGACAACAATGTCTCTCACAAAGGGTCTAATACGTACGAATTAACATTTTTTTTTATGAAAAAAGAATGAATAGTATTTTGTTTTCCCATGATTTACCTAATTAAAAAGTTTATATAGGCTTGAGTTAAACCAGAACTTCACCATACAATACAAATTATAAGTTTAATTGATCAATTTCTCTAATACCCATTCCATAATTATAAACCATAATTTTATGATACTTGAACAATAATCAATATAGATGCAATACAATGTTTGGCAACTCAACAATGATGAATAACAACCTAAAATTAACAATTGCCTTGTTGATTAGTGATTACGATGTGCGGTTACTAGGTGTTGCGACGTGTGTGATGTCTCCAAGGCTGGAGGCGTTATCCTTCGTGTGGTGGCTCGTGTCCTCTAAGGCGGTGGCTGATAGTGGCGGACGGCGGTGTGTGCTTAGTGATGGCCTATGGTCTCCAGTGAGACAATGTCTTTGAGTTCCGAATTGAATGAATGTTAGATGGTTTTCAAACCCTAACTCACTAGCAATACTTTTTTTTTTGTTTAAATAAATTTATTATTATTGTTACAAATAGCCCTTCCAAGTGTGAGTTTTATAAAAACAAAGCTTTTAGTATTTGCCGAGTATTTTTTTATAAAAATGATAGGTTTTATAAAAAGAAAAAAAATCAAACGCATGGGTATTATTAAAAAAAAAAATCAGTTGTGACCATTAGCTTTTTGAAAAAATACATTGAGGGTGACCGCATTCAATACTTATAAAATTTTTGGACAAAATCACGACATTTACCCTTGCTTCTAATGAGATACATTTGTTGGATTCAAACGTAGAACGCCCCAAGAGGAAAGCCTAATGACAAAACCCTTGACAACCCTGAGGAACTTGCGATGCAACAACGTATAACACTACCAAAAATACTTGCATTTGCAAGATAATATTTTTTAAATGCTATTTAATAACTTTTATTTGAAATCCACGATCGGCAATGATACTAAAACCAGAATAACCATGATCCAATATTCTTTCTTCCATGAGGTTTTGTCTTCAAAACTTGCAGCAGAATCCAACTGCATAAAAAACGCACTACGTGAGACACATCAAATAAAGTTTAAGCAATATAATAAAAATTAAAAAGAACTCTTGAAAAGTTAATATCTTTAAAAGGGATGTTATATTCAAACACCATCTTGTTATGTCTTTACAGTTATATACGGCTTGTATATGGGCTATACGAGTCGTATAGACATCACATGTCTGACAAATGTACGAAGGGAACAAGATGATGCAGTCTATATGGGTCGTATAGCACCTATACGAGCCATATAAGCTTCCTAACTCATACATGTAGGATTTTTTTATTTTCTTACTTAAAAAATTACAAAATATAAGAAATACCAACCAACATGGTTATAAAATAAAAACATTTAATTTAAAAGTACATTTTGTTCTATACTAATTAAACTAGGGGCAAATTCGGTACCAGTACCAAAGTTTTGAGTTTCGGTATGGGGACCGGGACCGGTACCGGTATTTCCCGATAAAGTTACAAGCAAAAGGAGTGTTTTCGGGTACTGGTGTTTCAAAAGGCATGTATCGAGATTCGAGATAAAGTCGGCACCCCGAAACGCTCAAGTTATGATAAGTCACTAGTACAATTCTATTTAAATTCACTTTCCTTATTATCTTTCATCAACTCATTTACACAACTTACCGATCATCTCATGAAATTTCATCTTTAGTCCTCACAGAATGTCTTCTCTAAGAAATCACTGTTGTAATCAACGTCGTTCATCTGCTTCTCATGATCGCTGTCTGGCTGCTAGAATCACCAAGGAGTTTGCTGTTGCTATGCCTACTATTGTGACCCAAATCCAGAATCACAACTTGAATGGTTCTGCTACTTCAGCTGCCCCGAACAACTTCCACTTCAAGAACTTCACTAGTGCTAAACCACTCCCGTACCTTAGAGAAGAGAACGCCACAAAACTTCTCCGATGGTTCGAGAGAATGGAGAACATATTCATTCATTGCTAATGTCCGGACGAAAAACAAACTAAATTTGCCTCGAGCGTCTTTGACGAGCGAGCTCTCACTTGGTGGAACACTTTCAAAGCCCTTCAAGGAATCGAGATTGCTATGACTATGCCTTTGGATGAACTCAAAGAAGCTATGAAGAAAGAATTTTGCCCTGAACATGAATTACAAAGGCTTGAGACTGAGTTTTGGGAATAAAACAAATTGGTGGTGATAACTCGACTTACTCCAACGGTTTCAAGTAGCTTAGCCTGCTAGAATCCCACATCGTAACCCCTATGTCTCGTGGGATTCAAAAGTATATTCGTGGTTTACCTACAATTTTCCATGACGTTGTGGTTAGTCGAGACCCTCTCTCCATCGATGAAGCTATTGACCTTGCTACTTTACTTTCCGATGACCATGTTAGGGATGGAACCCTCTCTTGAAAAGATTCTAAACCTACCCTTGACAAAACCAAAACCGAATCCTCAACCGATGCTAAAGCTGAACCTTAACCCACTCCACACAATGACAACATTTCTCACCACAAACGTAAGTTTAACCACCCAAACTATGCCGTTAGCCAAACCAACCATTAACCTCAACAAAACCAAAATGCACCAAACAAGAAACCTTATACCGGTGCAAACCCATTATACTCCACTTGTAACTATCATCACCCGGCTCAATCCCCGTGCCGTCTCTGCACCCAATGCAATCGTTACGGCCACCTTTCTAATGTTTACCACATGTCGCCTGGAGCGCTACCCTTCCTACAACGGTCTATGCCGCCTGCTCCTATAACCGCTATTACCAGTGCTTGCTATAATTGTGGAGACTCTAATCATCTCTGCAATGTGTGTCCTCAACTCATCCATGCTCACCAAGTTCAAGTTATACCCGCATCCTACTACACTACCCATGGTCATCAAGCTCAAACCCATCAACCTTACATTCTTCAAGCTCCTCTTAATCAAGATCATTCCTACTTAACCCAAGCCTATCAAATCCCGTACCCGTAAGCTCAAGTTTACCAAGCTTACTCCAATCAAACCCCACTCTTGTAACCCGTTTAAACTCAACCTATTCAAGCTATTCCAAATCAATCTACCTCGACTACTCAAGTTCTTATGGATCCAATTTCTCCAAGTGCTCCAAGTAAAGTGAATCAAGTCAACGTGAACTAAAGCTTCTCAAAGACTCTGAAGACTTTTGTTTCTTTCATTATTTCTATCTTAAGTTATTTTCATGTTATGCATTGTATCGGCTCTTTACTTAATTATGACATTGAATAATTTCAATTTGGATTATGTATCCTTTGCGTGTTTTTATCTCATGAATAAAGTATTTTTCATTTATCAAGGTTAATTTCTTATAATATCATACTCTTAACTTATTCTTGTTCATCACGATTCATTTTAGTATCTGCTTCAAGAAATCCATTCTTTTCAATTTTCAAGATTTATACTTTTACATCAAAAGATGTTTCAGAAATTTCACTGTTTTATTAATCAACTCGAACGTTCATTCTTAGAAATGTTTTCTAGTTTTATATTCAAATTCATCAAACTTTTACCTTATCTCAAAATTATGTCTTTCAATGCTTTGTAACCCATACGGTGGGACGGATTATGCGGACTGTCGCACCCTCAAATTTCAACTAACGGGGGTTTAACCGCGAGGCGCGTGACATACCAGGATCTAGCCACGTGTCATACTAAACAATCATTTAACAATAAAACATATCATTTATTATTACTCATTAAATGGTAAAATACGTTTACAGTATAAAATGAGTTTGTGGAAGCGTAAAAGTGAACAATTTAAAAACAAAGTATTAAGTGCTCAAACATGTACAACCCTTCCAAGTGTGAAACCATATAAGACATGTATCCATGCTATAATGCTACTCCAAACAAATGCAATCAAGTGCTCCTTAGCATGCCTAGCAACCTGGGCAAGTATAAATACTCAAGGGTCAACACGAGGCTGGTGAGTTCATAAGTTGTAGTAAAAAGTAGTATGTATAGTATATTCAGTATACGCAGCATAAGTAGTGTATGTACAAGTAGATTTAGAACTTTTCAAATATACCAGGGCAGCTAACCCATTTACAAGCTACTAGACGTTTGAATCGAAGCTGACTGTTTGTATGCCTTCCTACCAGGTCTATCACAAAACACTGGCGATGTATGTTAGGACAATTTACGCCCGTCCGACCTCCAGTCGAGTTATAGCAGGTGGGGCTTGCCAAACCCAGTAGTAGTACTTAAATTTCCCTGTGATCCCATCCTAACGGTTCAAGGTATGTAAGGACTTTAAGTGATATAAGGGCATCTAGTATACACCTTGTGATATATAAGAAACTACATAAATCCAAAATAAGTCGCTGCGTTTTGTAAATACGTTATTAAGAGCCAAGATCTAGTCACAATATCGATACGTTAACTTGTGTTCAATACGTTAATGAAATACTTTATTTATGACCAATACATTATAGAGAGAATCCGACATCATAATGTTACAAGGAATAAATATGACACAAAACCCTATGCAACTCTACTATGGAAGGCCTATTTATAGGCATGCCTCATTCGTTATACTGTATTAAAGAATGAGGCCTCTCATTCGTTTGAATAGTACTAACGAATAACTTTCCATAGCCCATTCGCCAAACACCCTTAGCAAATGGGTATACCTTAACGAATGAGCCTCCATTCATTACACTATAGTAAGGAATGAGCTCTTACATTAACGAATATGCCTAGTCTTAAACGAATGAGGCCTCATTCGCTAAACATTCTTAGCGAATGAGCCTTTATACATTAAGTGTAAAGACTAAACTACCCCTATCCTATTCGAATAGCTACGGACACCAAATCCACGCACTTACACACTCCCCCTTGTCCGTAGCTGTCGAATGCTTTCCAATACTTTAGCATCCAATACCTTAGCGACGAATATGTTAACGTTGAATACATTAACCGTGAATACTTTAACTGCATATCATCAACCGTAATACCAACCTCCCCCTTGGCTGACGATTCTCGGTCGTGTGAAATCAGACAAACTATAACTCTTTGTAAGCAAACCAAAACTTGTAGCTACTCGTATCAGATCTTCCCCTCAAATAAGCCTCAAATAAGCATCTCCAGGTGATCATTCTGATCATCCAACTGGCATATGATATGGTTCGATCAAACGAGTCAATCAACAGCAAGTCATCGGTTATATGTCGCACTGGTAAAGTAAAAATATCTTTACATTTAACCTCGTCACACATCTTCATGAACAACCTGATCATTACGCATCTTTCATTTTGATCTTCACTCTCTCGATAACGTATATCCCAAATCATCACTCTTTGAAGCTCTTCGGCAACCAATACGCTTGGATGCACTACTGCTTTGGGGATATGATACAGGGATCAAACCTTTGTTAATCAATACTGAAACGATCTCATTCTTCAATCAAATGATAGGACTCGTATATTCCTCAATCAGATCTACCCATTCAAGAATTGTCCTCTTTAACAGAAGCAATCTGCCGAATACTCGTAGCCAACATTGTCAGGATCAAAGTCCCTCAGAAAGAAGTAATCGGACAGACACTCGTATCCCACATAGTCAGGTTTCAATGTTGAACAAATCAATCCATGATCGAAGAAAAATTGCAGTCTTGGACTCAGTCAAACGTAGCTTTGCATTTACATATTACCACCCGAGTTGTAGTAATTTTTCAAGAAACACTTGCGAAGGTAGGAAGATACCAATCGAATAAACTCATTGAAAGTTTTATCTCCCCCTTTTCTTGACAAATTCGGAAAGGTCTTGAAAAAATCTACGAAAATCTTCAATAAACGCCCTTTTAACTTAATCGGGTACTCCCCCTCGGCCCATCGATATACGTGAAAGTTCGGCCGGAAAATATATCACCAAAATTTGCATGAAGAGTATCCATCATATTCGGAATATCCCCGAAAAATTTTGTTTAAGAAAATTTTCCGAAAATACTTTTTTTTACTCCTCATACGTTACACTGTTCACAGTCGTTTGAATAGTATACAACGAAAGGCATCTTGACCAGATTCGTTACCCATGAACGAATGAGTCACATTCGTTATAAATAACCAAACCTTCCACATTCATTAAATCTTGAACGAATAGGAACACATTCGTTAACTCACATTCGTTATGGAACTGACGGATGTAAAAAAAAAAAGTTCAGCAGAATATATGAATTAGTTTTCTTATTAAATTTTTATTATATTTTTCTCATGTATCAAATATTCACAATGATCAAACATTGCAGATAGGTACAAAAAGTTCAGCAGATTGCGCAATAAAAAGTAGTTTCATGGTTCTCTCCAAATAACTTATCCAAATTATGAAATGCCAATTGATTTGTCTTCTAAACTCATAATACTAAGTTCTAGAAGTGGAACCAACCCATTTGGGTTCGTCATTAGGTAGTAATGGTGTCGGAAAGACAGACCAGAATATAACTTCCCGAATCAGCTTTGACCTATTTTTTTGTAAAATCATAAAAACTATTCAAAACTCGTCCAAAAATTACAAAATTTACCTTTCTGGAAACTAGACTCAGAGTAATATCCTAGAATCAAGAATCGATCAATAATAATCATTTAAAATCAATTTACAGTCCAATCAATAAACGAGAACGAATCTGTCAGCAAACTGTTATCATTAAAACTTAAACCCTAACATGTTTATGACATCTCTAGGTTTCTGATTCATCAATTAATCATCATGATCATCAATATTACAGAGCTTTAACATTTAGGGTTTCAAAATAACTCATCAAAACATGAAATTAACACATAAGACTTACCAGTTAACGTTAGGAATGATGGAAATCACTCAAAAACACCACCAATTGCAAGAAACAAGATTGAATTGAAGGTGAATTAGGGTTAGGGTGTTTGAAAACGTGAAAGAGGGAGGAGAGCAGAATGTCGATGGTTTTAGGGGTGGAATTAAGGTTTGATTATTTTATATTTAAACACATTTACAAGAATGGCCCTTTTAGAATGAGTTTTGGCTTTAAACGAATCTTTTAACATCAAACCGGGTTATAACTAATCGATATAACTAAAATTATAGCCAAAGTCTATAAAACTAAGCCTCATTTACTTCGTAAAATATTATTCCTGTAAAAGCTGAAATCGTATCTATTACGCGCAATCGTTCGCAATTTCACGAAACAAGCTATGAACTAAACACATAATGATTTAACATGTAATTTCACACGTATAATGTTATAAACATATGCTTGAGGTATTATTTTTATATAATAACTAATAGCATGTTAAGTGAGCGTAATCTACTAAATCATGTAACACATAAAATCATTTAACACATAACAATTATATCCAAATTATTTAAACACGTCTTTTTCGACATTAATCACTAACACGTACTAACGGGCTCGTGTGTGTGAATCGTTACTGACTTGTGTAAATGCTATGCATGACGTGTAAGATAACGGAATTTGGGTTAACAGTGTTAACGTGAAAGTGCGGGGTGTCACATCATCCCTTTGTTGAAATAATTTTCGTTCCGAAAGTTGATAGGTGTCGCTAAGTAAATAAGTAGACTCACATTGTATAAGTATGAACAACATGAATTCCGTAAATTTTCCGTTTATTGAAAGATCAAAATGAATTAAGTATCCATCCCTTCTATTGGTTATTGTCACAATTGTTTTGGAAGTGTTGCAAATGTTTAACAAAAATTTTCCGGTTGTCCCACGGACCATCCGACAATCTAAGTAATTATGGGTTGACACGTAATTACCCAAGTCCTCGTATGGAAATCATAATACGTACAATTATGTGTCATAATCTTGTACCGAAAGTAGTTTGAGTAACTGTGAGAATGATAAGAAAATAAGGACATGGTGGATACGCCGCTAGTACAACTTATATATAAGTGCCCTTATCGGATTTTCATTCAGAGCGTTGTTCTGGCTATTAGAAGTTCTATGTTATGCTAAATTTTAAATTTTATTTAAAAATATTTTCCTTAAAGTTTAATTGTTTATAACATGACTATGTTTTAGTTTTCCTTAATTTCGGGACGACATTCCCTAAAGTAGGGGAGACTGTAGCATCTCGGATTTTTCGTATTCCTATTTGTTTACCCGATTCGGGAATGTAATTCGGATCTTTCTTATCAATAAAATCATGCATTTATTAGTAATTAATTGTGTTTAATTTAGTTTAAAAATTTATAACTTTCAATCATGCCAAATAGCCCTTAGAAACTCTTAAAATCGCTTTAAATGGCTTAGAAATGCATTTTTGGAACTTCAGGGACTAAAACTGCCAAAATCAAAAGCTGATATGTAACACCCCGTAACCGCAGCGGAAACGTACACGGGATGCAACAGACACATCTGATATCAACAGCATTGCTTATAAAGAAAATACCACTACATTAATTTATAACATATTACATTGTTGCGAGTTTCATTACTGTCTAGGTGTTACACACATATTTTACCGATAAGACATTAATAAATTCATTACAAAACATAGAGCAGCAAGCTTCCAACAGGTAGCACAGATAGTTAAGCACATATCAATCATTCCAACTTGGGCATACCTAGAAAACATGTAAAGAAAACGGGTCAACTACGAATAGTTGGTGAGTTTCACTAATTTAAATAAACACTGACAAATCATTTTAATAATCATTTATTAACAATATAATCATGCTGGGAACTATGTTACCCCAGAACATTTCCATTAAATTCCTGGGAACTATGTTACCCCAGAACAATAATAACCCCTGGGAACTATGTTACCCCAGAACAATAAATACCCCTGGGAACTATGTTACCCCAGAACAATAACAACCCCTGGGAACTAAGTTACCCCAGAACAATAATAACCCCTGGGAACTATGTTACCCCAGAACAATAATAACCCCTGGGAACTATGTTACCCCAGAACAATAATAACCCCTGGGAACTATGTTACCCCAGAACAATAATAACCCCTGGGAACTATGTTACCCCAGAACAATAATAACCCCTGGGAACTATGTTACCCCAGAACAATAACACATGATAAACATTTTATATATTCTGTGCATCAGACCATATATATATAAATGTACAAGTATTTCCATACGATCGGTATGTACTTAAACACTTTAAATAAGACATGTTTTCCGCCCCGGGAAAATATAATTAAAACAATTCATTAAAAGGGGCTCGTGAAAACTCACCTTTTGTGAGTCGGTGAGTAATACAAGGAACAGCTACGTGCCTGGATCTGTAATATAATATCTAGTCGTTACTATATAATTCCCATAACTTAAATACGTATCAATCGGTACATCTGGGAACATTGTTAACCCAGTACTGTACTCGATTCGGGGACTATGTTAACCCCGTGACACTTCTAAGGACTCAGATTGTGACATTGCTTAGAGTTTGACAGTCAATTTAGTTAAGGTGATGAAATTATAGCTCGGTTTGACACCCCGTTTGGCCGTGGGGCCCGTTTCCGTCATTTCGGTGCCGGAAACGGTAAAATCGGGTAAAATTACCCAAATCATCCGAATTATTTTCGGATGATTTATTTTTACTTAATTTACTTAGATTTATGAAATAGTCCATTTTTAGAGTTTTCATGTACCAGTCAGCTCGTTTATGCGAACTTTGCCGGTTTACACGTTTTAAGCTTTAAAAACTTGTTTTTATGTTCTTTTTAGCACAAATAATTACCCGATTAGTCTCGGGTCTTGAAATTTTGCACAAGACTTAATTTGACAGTAAGGAATTTTTGTAAAAATTTTCCAGATTTATTTTCTTATATTTACATTTATTTATCTATTTTTAAATCTCATTAAAATACTAAATATATCAAAAATACCAAAACACTTTAGAAAAATCCCAAATTTTTCTGGGATGATCTCTATCATCCTCATAACTTTCTGGAATTTTTCCAGATTTATTTTCCTATATTTACATTTATTTATCTATTTTTGAATCTCATTAAAATACTAAATATATCAAAAATACCAAAACACTTTAGAAAAATCCCAAATTTTTCTGGGATGATCTCTATCATCCTCATAAATTTCTGGAATTTTTCCAGATTTATTTTCCTATATTTACATTTATTTATCTATTTTTGAATCTCATTAAAATACTAAATATATCAAAAATACCAAAACACTTTAGAAAAATCCCAAATTTTTCTGGGATGATCTCTATCATCCTCATAACTTCCTGGAATTTTTCCAGAATTAAAAACTTATTTTTCAAGCCATTTTCACCCAAAACCGAGCTAGAAAGTCCTAGAACTCGTTTCACCGAAAAGCCTACTTAGACTTTTCCAACTGAGCTCAAATTTTGTGGGTGACTTTTATATGTTATAAAAAGCTTATCTTAAATTTTCCAGAATTTTTCATCATGTTTAGCTATTTTTCACTATATTTGGCCAAAACCGAGCATTAAATTCACCAAATATTCATCTTTTATCCAAAAATTACCAAAAATTCACAGATCTCATATTATCATGTGTAGATCATCTCTGTGAAATTTCGTGACCCAACTCTAAGCACACAACAATCTGTCCATAATTCATATACACACGAAAACCGAACTATCTTGTGTTTTCTAGCTTTAGATCGCAAAGATCTCGGTTTCTAGCCTTTGCTAGCCGCTAGATACAACACTTACAAGCACATCAACACCACACCAAGCAAGTTATACCCACAATCAAGCCATTTCTTTCCTAGTGTCGGTTAAAACATCAAAACAACGATTTTGACCGTAAAAATCCATTCTCGACTCTTTTTACTCATTTCTTGGACCAAGATCCCTTGTATAACTTGTATACATCTCTTGGTCATGCAAGAGTCGGTTTCATCTCGGATTTTCACCCGTCTTTCACATGGAAAATTCATTTGACAAGATTTCAACCGTAAAAATTCATTCTAAACACTTTTAACTAATTACTTGGATCAAGATCCTTTGTATAACTTGTATACATCCCTTGATCATACGAGAACCGGTTCCATCTCGGGTTTTCACCCATATTTCACTTGGAACCCTTTTGTTCTTGCAAAAACAACTCAAAACTAAGTAATTAACACCAAAGATTATGTAATGTAACATGCTTATACCTTCAAAATCTTGGTTAATCTATGATGATCTTGGAAGAACACTTGAAGTTTGAGAGAATTTGAGAGATTTTGGATGAAAAAAAAGAAAAATGGAATGTGTAAAGGAGTGTGGGGGGGGTGGCCGGCCTAATGAGGTGGTGTGGGGGGGCCCACATCTCAAATATTGTCCACACATTTGGATTACACAATCCGGATAATGTTGTGGATAATCTGGTTCAGTTCGTTTCTCGTTTAAACTCGTAATTCGGCTTGAAACGAAATTAAAATGGTCGTTTTTCGGGTTAAAGTAAAATTTTCATAAAACTGATTTAAAAACTTTCAAAACTTAACCCATGACATTAAAACATCATATCATTAATAATTACGCATCTTTTTCGGCTTGATTGATCGTCTCTTGCTTGGTTTGGTGTTAAAGGTTTCGTTTATCGTACCGACGTACTAATAAATCGAAATCCTTTTTCTGTGCTATAATTCACTTATCCCGAAGCATTAATACCTCGTAAATATCACTAAACATTATATACTTCGACTATAATATAATTCCCAATTCGTTCGGGTTTCAATAATCGTTCATTGGTTAGTTGTAATTCCAATATGATTCACTATATAATTGAGTATGATTCATACTGTGAACCATATATATTCGTATAAACGTGCTATAACTCATATAATCAATATTAAATAACACGTAAATAGTATATTCCGGCTAGGGTATACCTGAATTTGCCGGAATCGTTACATTCTCCCCCCGTTATAAAAATTTCGTCCTCGAAATTTTATGCGTCAACTACTTCCTTTTGAGGAAATAGGTGGGGGTATTTCTTCCGAAATTCATCCTTTCGTTCCCAAGTAAATTCTGGGCCTCGTTGCGAATTCCATCTAACTTTGACCAACGAGATCTTATTGTGTCTAAGTTGCTTGATCTTACCGTCCACTATTTCGATGGGCTCCTCTACGAAGTTGAGCCTTTCACTTATTAGAACACCCTCTAAGGGTAACACCGATGTCTCATCCGTCAGACATCTTTTCAAATTCGACACATGAAACACGTTATGAACTGCACTTAGTTCCACAGGCAGTTCTAGTCGGTAAGCTACCGGACCGATCTTTGCAGTGATGTTGAATGGTCCAATGTATCTAGGGGCCAACTTCCCCGCCTTTCCAAATCTGACCACTCCTTTCCAGGGTGATACTTTCAAGTATACCTTTTCACCCTTCTCAAATGACAACGGTTTTCGACGGGTATCAGCATAACTCTTCTGCCGATCCCGCGCGGCTTTCAGGTTGTTCTTAATTTCAAGAATCTTGCTGGTCGTCTCCTGGACCAGATCCGATCTAATGACCTGCGGGTCACCCACTTCAGACCAGCAAAGTGGTGATCGGCACTTCCGCCCATACAATGCTTCATAAGGTGCTGCCTTTATACTGCTGTGATAACTGTTATTATAGGAAAATTCAACGAGTGGGAGATGTTGATCCCAATTTCCCTTAAAGTCCAGTACGCAAGCACGAAGCAAATCCTCCAAAGTTTGAATGGTCCTCTCAGACTGACCATCGGTCTGAGGGTGGTAAGCTGTGCTTAGGTCAATACGTGTTCCCAATGCTTCTTGGACAGCTTGCCAAAGTTTGGAGGTGAAATGGCTATCCCTATCGGAGATGATCGAGAAGGGGATGCCATGACGAGACACTATTTCATTTATATAAATTTGCGCAAGTCTCTCAGTGTTAAAAGTATTCCTAATTGGAATAAAATGTGCCGATTTGGTTAATCGATCCACGATTACCCAAATCGCATCATGACCTCGGGGTGTCTTGGGGAGATGTGTCACAAAATCCATTGTGATCTGCTCCCACTTCCATTCGGGAATTTCCGGCTGTTGTAGCATTCCCGAGGGTTTCTGGTGTTCCGCTTTAACTCTCGCACACGTCGTACACTTGCCGACGTATGTGGCTATATCCTTTTTCATACCTGGCCACCAGTAAAATTCTTTCACATCCTTGTACATTTTATCTGATCCCGGATGTATGGAATATTTTGATTTATGTGCTTCATCCATGATCAAATCACGAAGGTCATGGAGGGTCGGGATCCAAATCCGATTTTTGAAATAGAGAATTTCGTCCACACGCTGTTCGAAATTCTTCTCATTCCCGTAAAGTCCTTCTTTATCCAATTGGTCCTCTTTCAACGCCTCGCGTTGAGCGACTCGAATCAAATCCGAAAGGCTCGATTGGACTACCATTCCCAACGCTCGCACGCGTAGTGGCTTGACTCGATCCTTTCTACTCAAGGCATCGGCTACAACGTTAGCCTTGCCGGGGTGATACCGTATGTCACAGTCATAGTCACTTAATAATTCGACCCATCTTCGTTGCCTCATATTCAGTTCTTTTTGATCGAATATGTGTTGCAAACTTTTATGATCAGTGAATATGGTGCACTTTGTACCGTAGAGATAGTGTCTCCAGATTTTAAGTGCAAAGATGACTGCTCCCAGTTCCAAGTCATGAGTAGTGTAGTTTTTCTCATGAACTTTTAGCTGTCGAGACGCATAGGCTATGACCTTTTTATTTTGCATTAACACGCATCCTAACCCTTTACGGGATGCGTCACAATATACAACAAATCCATCGTCTCCGTCGGGGAGACTTAAGATTGGTGCTTGGCACAATCTTTGTTTTAGCGTTTGAAACGCCGTTTCCTGCTCCTCACCCCATTCATATTTCCGATCCTTTTGAGTCAGGAGGGTTAAAGGTTGGGCGATGCTGGAAAAGTTCTCTATAAATCGACGATAGTATCCAGCTAAGCCTAAGAATTGGCGGATTTCTTTCGGAGATTTAGGCGCTTGCCAATTCTTAATAGCTTCAACCTTACTCGGATCAACGTGTATTCCTTGGTGATTTATAACATGACCGAGAAATTGCACCTCTTGTAACCAGAAGTTACACTTGGAGAATTTTGCATATAACTTCTCCTGATCCAGGAGCTCTAAAACTAACTTTAAGTGTTGCTCGTGCTCCTCTTTACTCTTCGAGTATATCAAAATATCGTCAATAAATACAATGACGAACTTGTCGAGATAGGGTTTACAGACTCGGTTCATGAGATCCATGAACACCGCTAGCGCATTTGTTAGCCCAAAAGGCATAACTAAAAATTCGTAGTGGCCGTAGCGAGTCCGAAACGCGGTTTTTGGGATATCCTCCTCTTGAATTCTAACTTGGTGGTATCCCGATCTAAGATCAATTTTTGAGAAATAGCTCGCACCTTGTAGTTGGTCGAACAAATCATCGATTCGGGGAAGAGGATATCTATTTTTGATGGTTAATTTGTTCAATTCCCTGTAGTCAATGCACATTCGAAGGCTTCCGTCCTTCTTTTTCACAAATAGTACAGGTGCACCCCACGGGGAATAACTGGGACGTATAAATCCCTTATCCAACAATTCCTGCAACTGGTTGGATAGTTCTTGCATCTCGGACGGTGCAAGTCTGTAAGGGGCCTTAGCAACAGGGCCGGCTTGAGGTAACAGATCGATTCTGAATTCGACCTGTCGGGTTGGCGGTAATCCAGGAAGTTCCTCTGGAAAAACTTGTGGAAATTCGCGTACCACGGGAATATCGTCCACCCGTTTTTCCTCAGAATCAGCGGCCGTCAGGCTCGCTAGATACGCCACACATCCCTGACGTATATATTTCAACACCTTGAGGTGGGATATAAATGGTATCATGGTGCCGGATTTTTCTCCCTGCACTAATACCTCCTCGTCATCCGACACCCGGATCTTGACGGTTTTCTTTTCACAGTTTATTTCTACCCTATTACGTGCCAACCAATCCATTCCCACTATCACGTCAAAACTACCCAATTCTACCGGTAACAAGTCAATCAGGAAGGATTGTTCGCTCAGAATAAAAGGGCAATTCCGAACAATCCGATTAACTATCATGGTTTTACCGTTAGCGACCTCTACGGTGTAGGGTTCTATGGTTTCACCAATAGGAAGGTTTGCTATCGAAAGGAACCTAACGGAGACAAAACTTCTATCGGCGCCTGTATCAAATAATACAGAAGCGTAATGATCAGAGACGAGGAAGGTACCTGTCACTACGCTGGGGTCCTGGCGCGCCTCGTTCGCTCCCATCACAAATGCCCGGCCTCGCGCCTGATTGGACGCCGATGGCTGACCCGCGGGTTGTCTCCCGTTTCCTCCCTGATTCAGTTTCGGGCAGTTCCTTTTGAAGTGATCCGTGCTGCCGCATTCGTAGCAAGCACGGCTAGTGGTCACCATCTGGTTTCCTTGCGGGTTCTACTGTCGGGCTGGTTGAGTTCTAAATGGTTGCGCCCGAATAGGTTGTGGTTGCCGGTTCAGGTTGTTCAGATTTGTCTTACAATTTGGTGCGTAGTGTCCAACCCTGCCACACCGGTGGCACACCACCTCCTTGCACACACCACTATGGTGGTAACCACATTTCCCACATTTAGGAAACGTTCCCCTCTGCGGTACTTGCCTTCCGCCCGAACTAGTCATGGCATAGCTCTGGGCAGCGGGCCTAGCTCGTTTACCTTGCTGTTTCTCTCGGATCCTATTGTCATACGTACCTCGCTTTCCCCCAGCCGACTCTCCCGTCGCCTTTATCGATCCGCTCCTTAAGAAATCATACGTGACAATACCAGCCTGTGTCACTGCACCCTCATACGTCTGGTGCCCTCCCGCGTTAACTATACTCCTCACTACTGGAGTAAGTCCCCAAATATAACGTTCCACCCTCTTTGACTCTGGGGTGACCAACCACGGCACTAATCGTGACAGTTCATTAAACCGGTTGGTATATCCCAAGTGGTCCGCCCCATGCATCTCTAGGTTCCACAACTCATGTTCCAGTTTCTGCAATTCATTCTTTGGGCAGAAATGTTTCAAAACAAGATCCTTAAGCTCTGCCCAGGTCATGCGGTTTGTCGCCGCCTGACCTCGAGTCTGTACTATGGTGTTCCACCATGTCAAGGCATGGTCTGTGAACGTACAGGTGGCGTACTTAACGACACAATCCTCGGGACAGTTGCTAATATTTACCACTGACTCTATTTTCTCTAACCATTTCACTAACCCATTCGGTCCTTCCGACCCGTTAAACTCTAAAGGCTTGCATAACATAAAGTCCTTGATTGAACAACCCCTGGATGGTCCAGTGCGGTTGGTCTCTACAGTAGGGATAGGGCCATTACTGTCGGTAGCGACCACCGTAGGCGGTGCGTCATTACTCGGCATAGTGTTGTCATTCCTTGGAGGATTAGCATTTTGTTCCCCGTCATTATTTATGGGCGTTTGATTGCTCGGAGGGGTTGGATTGGTCGAGTTATTAATACCGGCGGCGATGCGCGATACTATATCCGGTATCGCCGCCTCCAACTGTTGAGCAATCAAACGGCTCACATCTACTTCCGATATTTTCGTTGATCGTTTCGGTGCCATTCTACACAACATCAAGGAAACACATATAATTAATACCATTCCAAATTATGAAACACAAACACATTCCATACATTAATAAACATTAGTACATATTACACAAACATCCATTTACATACTTCCCAGTCATCATTACACAATTAAGTTTTAATACAAAGGGCCTATGTTGGTATCATCCTCGACATAACCCGCAATGGGTCAGTGCTTGAATGATACCCAAAAGTATCGATAATGATATGCCCTACAAGAGACCCCCTATGGGCCAGTGGTTGTACTATAACTAAACAAGATTCACTCCGTGTTAGTATCACCACTAACTACTTACACGGAGTATCAAAAAGCGGTTCAAGATTCTACCATCCAACACATCTACACATGGTGGTAAACCAACCCCACCAACACCGCCACCAGCACCACCATCACCGCCACCATAACCCGCATTCGGGTTTCCATCTGGTCGATCAACCAGTGGGAGTATGAGCACTCCCTTTTTAACTGGTTAATAGCATACTGGTGGTCCAGTATGCTGTCCCCGAGGTACGCCCGCCTCTGTACCCCCACGACCAGGGCGGCAGAGTGCTCGTTCACCTGCTCGGTGAGAACACGTAGCCAAGCCGCCAAGTCCCGCTCCTGCCTTGGAAGACCCCACACAGGTAGGGTTGCAGGCTCGGGTTGGGGGCGGGAAGACTCGCCCCGGTGGTATGTGGATCTGGGTGGGGTAACAGTGGGCGGAACATACGGG
The DNA here is from genome assembly GCF_021521415.1 of Bidens hawaiensis. Taxonomy (NCBI): domain Eukaryota; kingdom Viridiplantae; phylum Streptophyta; class Magnoliopsida; order Asterales; family Asteraceae; genus Bidens; species Bidens hawaiensis. The sequence goes on along the minus strand of NW_027491544.1, from coordinate 307,246 downwards.
GCACTGATCCGCGCCGTGAGGCGGGGACCGTGCCTGGGGGGAATCGGGGCGGTCTGTGGTGCGGGCGGGGTAGGAGACCTGGTAACCCTAGCAGGGGAGGGTAAACTAGCACTCCTAGCTGGGGTGGTCTGTCTAGAAGTACTATGACTAGCCTCCGAAGGCTCGGAGCTGGGTGCTACACTTGGGCTTCCAGAGGCCCCGGAACTGACCTCTTCCGGGTCCTCTTCCGTCGACACACTAGGTGTTCTTGCCATTTTTACCTGCACACAAGTTAACAAACATATAGTCCCTTTTCATAGTGTAATTTAAGATCAAATTAACATGCACTTACTTATACAATTTTGCCACATAATAATATTATTATACATTTACACATATGTTGCCAATTTTACCTATTTAAGTCCCCCGTGACTTCCCCTGAATTCCCTCGTGCAGACAAGTCTGTTATTATGTTCCGGACCATAATAACCCACTTGTCCATCCAAGTTCATCCCGATCTCGTCACAATATATTATTAGTTGATATTCAGATCCTATAATACTTGAGCTACTGGTTATATTTTAGGTATCTTTTTCAGACATCCTAATTCTTTATAACCAATGGCTCTGATACCAAGTTCTGTAACACCCCATAACCGCAGCGGAAACGTACACGGGATGCAACAGACACATCTGATATCAACAGCATTGCTTATAAAGAAAATACCACTACATTAATTTATAACATATTACATTGTTGCGAGTTTCATTACTGTCTAGGTGTTACACACATATTTTACCGATAAGACATTAATAAATTCATTACAAAACATAGAGCAGCAAGCTTCCAACAGGTAGCACAGATAGTTAAGCACATATCAATCATTCCAACTTGGGCATACCTAGAAAACATGTAAAGAAAACGGGTCAACTACGAATAGTTGGTGAGTTTCACTAATTTAAATAAACACTGACAAATCATTTTAATAATCATTTATTAACAATATAATCATGCTGGGAACTATGTTACCCCAGAACATTTCCATTAACTTCCTGGGAACTATGTTACCCCAGAACAATAATAACCCCTGAGAACTATGTTACCCCAGAACAATAAATACCCCTGGGAACTATGTTACCCCAGAACAATAACAACCCCTGGGAACTAAGTTACCCCAGAACAATAATAACCCCTGGGAACTATGTTACCCCAGAACAATAATAACCCCTGGGAACTATGTTACCCCAGAACAATAATAACCCCTGGGAACTAAGTTACCCCAGAACAATAATAACCCCTGGGAACTATGTTACCCCAGAACAATAATAACCCCTGGGAACTATGTTACCCCAGAACAATAATAACCCCTGGGAACTATGTTACCCCAGAACAATAATAACCCCTGGGAACTATGTTACCCCAGAACAATAACACATGATAAACATTTTATATATTCTGTGCATCAGACCATATATATATAAATGTACAAGTATTTCCATACGATCGGTATGTACTTAAACACTTTAAATAAGACATGTTTTCCGCCCCGGGAAAATATAATTAAAACAATTCATTAAAAGGGGCTCGTGAAAACTCACCTTTTGTGAGTCGGTGAGTAATACAAGGAACAGCTACGTGCCTGGATCTGTAATATAATATCTAGTCGTTACTATATAATTCCCATAACTTAAATACGTATCAATCGGTACATCTGGGAACATTGTTAACCCAGTACTGTACTCGATTCGGGGACTATGTTAACCCCGTGACACTTCTAAGGACTCAGATTGTGACATTGCTTAGAGTTTGACAGTCAATTTAGTTAAGGTGATGAAATTATAGCTCGGTTTGACACCCCGTTTGGCCGTGGGGCCCGTTTCCGTCATTTCGGTGCCGGAAACGGTAAAATCGGGTAAAATTACCCAAATCATCCGAATTATTTTCGGATGATTTATTTTTACTTAATTTACTTAGATTTATGAAATAGTCCATTTTTAGAGTTTTCATGTACCAGTCAGCTCGCTTATGCGAACTTTGCCGGTTTACACGTTTTAAGCTTTAAAAACTTGTTTTTATGTTCTTTTTAGCACAAATAATTACCCGATTAGTCTCGGGTCTTGAAATTTTGCACAAGACTTAATTTGACAGTAAGGAATTTTTGTAAAAATTTTCCAGATTTATTTTCTTATATTTACATTTATTTATCTATTTTTAAATCTCATTAAAATACTAAATATATCAAAAATACCAAAACACTTTAGAAAAATCCCAAATTTTTCTGGGATGATCTCTATCATCCTCATAACTTTCTGGAATTTTTCCAGATTTATTTTCCTATATTTACATTTATTTATCTATTTTTGAATCTCATTAAAATACTAAATATATCAAAAATACCAAAACACTTTAGAAAAATCCCAAATTTTTCTGGGATGATCTATATCATCCTCATAAATTTCTGGAATTTTTCCAGATTTATTTTCCTATATTTACATTTATTTATCTATTTTTGAATCTCATTAAAATACTAAATATATCAAAAATACCAAAACACTTTAGAAAAATCCCAAATTTTTCTGGGATGATCTCTATCATCCTCATAACTTCCTGGAATTTTTCCAGAATTAAAAACTTATTTTTCAAGCCATTTTCACCCAAAACCGAGCTAGAAAGTCCTAGAACTCGTTTCACCGAAAAGCCTACTTAGACTTTTCCAACTGAGCTCAAATTTTGTGGGTGACTTTTATATGTTATAAAAAGCTTATCTTAAATTTTCCAGAATTTTTCATCATGTTTAGCTATTTTTCACTATTTTTGGCCAAAACCGAGCATTAAATTCACCAAATATTCATCTTTTATCCAAAAATTACCAAAAATTCACAGATCTCATATTATCATGTGTAGATCATCTCTGTGAAATTTCGTGACCCAACTCTAAGCACACAACAATCTGTCCATAATTCATATACACACGAAAACCGAACTATCTTGTGTTTTCTAGCTTTAGATCGCAAAGATCTCGGTTTCTAGCCTTTGCTAGCCGCTAGATACAACACTTACAAGCACATCAACACCACACCAAGCAAGTTATACCCACAATCAAGCCATTTCTTTCCTAGTGTCGGTTAAAACATCAAAACAACGATTTTGACCGTAAAAATCCATTCTCGACTCTTTTTACTCATTTCTTGGACCAAGATCCCTTGTATAACTTGTATACATCTCTTGGTCATGCAAGAGTCGGTTTCATCTCGGATTTTCACCCGTCTTTCACATGGAAAATTCATTTGACAAGATTTCAACCGTAAAAATTCATTCTAAACACTTTTAACTAATTACTTGGATCAAGATCCTTTGTATAACTTGTATACATCCCTTGATCATACGAGAACCGGTTCCATCTCGGGTTTTCACCCATATTTCACTTGGAACCCTTTTGTTCTTGCAAAAACAACTCAAAACTAAGTAATTAACACCAAAGATTATGTAATGTAACATGCTTATACCTTCAAAATCTTGGTTAATCTATGATGATCTTGGAAGAACACTTGAAGTTTGAGAGAATTTGAGAGATTTTGGATGAAAAAAAAGAAAAATGGAATGTGTAAAGGAGTGTGGGGGGGGTGGCCGGCCTAATGAGGTGGTGTGGGGGGGGCCCACATCTCAAATATTGTTCACACATTTGGATTACACAATCCGGATAATGTTGTGGATAATCTGGTTCAGTTCGTTTCTCGTTTAAACTCGTAATTCGGCTTGAAACGAAATTAAAATGGTCGTTTTTCGGGTTAAAGTAAAATTTTCATAAAACTGATTTAAAAACTTTCAAAACTTAACCCATGACATTAAAACATCATATCATTAATAATTACGCATCTTTTTCGGCTTGATTGATCGTCTCTTGCTTGGTTTGGTGTTAAAGGTTTCGTTTATCGTACCGACGTACTAATAAATCGAAATCCTTTTTCTGTGCTATAATTCACTTATCCCGAAGCATTAATACCTCGTAAATATCACTAAACATTATATACTTCGACTATAATGTAATTCCCGATTCGTTCGGGTTTCAATAATCGTTCATTGGTTAATTGTAATTCCAATATGATTCACTATATAATTGAGTATGATTCATACTGTGAACCATATATATTCGTATAAACGTGCTATAACTCATATAATCAATATTAAATAACACGTAAATAGTATATTCCGGCTAGGGTATACCTGAATTTGCCGGAATCGTTACATGATATAAACTCGTCCTTCGCGTAACGCGAAGGAGGAGGCCTGAATCCTTCACGCGACGCGAAGCAGGCCTAGATCAGCTAAGTCTGTTTTCGATTCTCATTTAATGCTAAATCTTTCCCTAGACGACCCTATATCACGAAAATTAAGCTACAAGTTATTTGATCTGCTGAAGAAATGTGTCTAGGTTCATTTCCTGCAATTCCGTCGATATGTTGAAGATTATAAGGCTCGATTTTGTCATCAATATGTTATTCGTTTACCTAGACGAGTCGATTTCTTGTTCTACAAGTTGAACTACTAGTTATTTATTAAACAAACCACACCTCCAAACCCTAGAGAGTTACTGAAATATTAATTCTCAACCATCACTTTCATCATACACACGATTCCACCTTCGTTTTTGCTATTTTACTCAATATTGTTATTGTTCATGTTGACTTTCAAGCATTCTCAACCTTTGACTTCGTATTCCCATCGATTCAAATACTTTCCGGGTAAGTTGTTTACTGATAAGTTGTTCATTATTACTCATTAGTCTATAACCCTCAATCAATTTATGAGATTGAGGGGAATTGACTCAATTTGACTCTAACCCGTTTAACGGCATATTGGTCAACAACTTTGACCAATCATTTTCTATCACTTCTGGTTAGAACCGACTTTCGGTCCAGAAGAATTTTATTTTTGTTTCCAGATTTTAAGGCTACTGACCAAAACCCAACTTCCGACTCGTTATACGGATTCTGGTCAGTAGCAGCACGCTTAAACGTTAATTATCTAATAACCGGAGTTCTATACATCCGTTTGGATCGATTCCAGCGGCTATGTTCTTGGTTTTAATCATAGTTTAGTATCTATAAGTTTCAGGTCTATTTGGTTTATCTCAATTAGCACGCTAAAGGACAGTTCGTTCGTTTAATCATGTTTTTATTCTTGTGTCTCGTACACTCGCCTAAGCAATAAGGTGTGACATCATTCCCGTTTTATTTTATTGTTTTCAAACGTTTTGGGGTACACGTGCGTATCTAATTCATATTTTTATATCATATATATACACAAACTCGCAAACGTAAATATCATGTGTATTTCAATTAAATGCTAGTCGCTACTTGTTTAAGTGTTTATTTTATCGCATTCGGAGAGGTCCATCATAATCACATTATAGTATGATCATACGATGTCTTAGTAGCCAAAGCCTGATTCGCATGGCGATGGTCAGCCGACTGTCACATTTGTATGCTAGTCATAGTAGCCATTGCCGCAAGGCAATGGTCAACTGACATATTATTTGATCACGATTTGATTGATTATTACTCACATTATTTTGTTTGCGCATTTATCATTTATTACCTATTATTATTAGTGTCAAAAATGGTGATTATCTCACTCAAAATGTGTTGTTGACAATTCTCTATTGATTTTGTACGCATATGCAAGTTGTTAGTTAATGTGAAGCTACGGTGAAGAACACATAGAGAGACTTTAGATATTAAAAATAAGAAATATTTAAATTTTATTTTGTCTTGGATTATTATTGTTATGTTTGGAACTCGTGAACATATTTAAATTTTGAAATAAATAAATTAAATAGATATTGTCATATTTTATAAAGTGTGATTGTACATTGTGAGCTGTGATCAACGGTTCGCACCCGGCATACCCGCCATAGGTTGGGGTGTGACACAAGTCATATCATAAAACCTAAATTATTACTTCAACATCAGCCATCATCTCTGAATTCATGAATTTCCTCTCCCCATTGTCGGTTTCTTCAAGAATATTCAAGTTCTTTCAAGCTTAGTATGACTTTGGTGTTCAAGACTTCTTTGACCTTGTTTATCTCCTTGTTCCTTAATTTTTCCAGGTAAGTTATCTTCTGATAAAACATGTATTTTTATCGAATTAATAATAGCCCGATATTCAGTGGTCAATTTGATTCCGACCCATTTAAGGGCATAAAAGTTAATTTTAATGGTTTTTCAATTACTGCTACTTCTGGTCAAAACTAGCTTACGGGACAGAAGAATTTTTTGTTTGTCATGAGATTTTGAGTGTACTGGTTAGAACCCGACTCCTAATTCGAAGTTCAGATTCTGAGCAGTACCAGCTCGCTTAAAGATTAAATATTTCATATCTTGAGTATTATACGTCCGTTTGACCTGATTTCAGCGGCTACAATCTTGTTTTTAATTCTATTGTCTCCAAGTTTTAGGTTCATTCATGTTGGATCTATCAGTAAGTTATATTTCTCATTTAAAATATTTTATTATTATCTCGCATAATTTAAAAGGTGACTAATCAATACCCTTTTTTCTACTGATTTTAAACACTTTTTGGGGACTTTATGCGTGCTTATTAATGCTTTCATATTACATATAATCCATAACTAGCAAATTATGATTATTGTGTTGTTGATCAGTTAAATGCTTATTTGTTATTTGCTTGCTTGCTTATTTGTTTAATTCTAGCATTTGGAGTGGTCCATCATATTTTATTCTAGCATTAATACCGCCTTAGTAGCCATAGGCTGTGAGTCATGGCCAAACGACACCAATTATTTTCTTGCATTTTAATTGTTGACACTCACGATATTGGTTTGCTTATTTATTTGTTTTATATATTTTATTATCTATCAAAATCTAACGATTACTTACTCAACATGTGTTGTTGACAAACCTATATATGTGTGTGTGTGTGTGTGTGTGTAGATATGATAAATTATAGGAAAATATGGGATGTTTTGTCCTCAACACGGCCGTGATCAGTACAATTTCCCCGCAGTGATCGTTTTTGGCACTGTTTCTTGCTATGACTATCCATTTTTAGAGAAAACTTGCCACCATGGCCCCTGTTGAGCTCAACATGGTCGTGTTCTTAAGGCCTGGCATATTATAAATGTTGCAACACTTCCTCGAAGTTTTTGCTTCCTAGCCACATTTCTCTGATTATACGGCCTCCAAAATGCCTATGGAACCAACAAATGCCGAAAAGCTGATCCCAACTTCTCCAAAGAAGAAAAACACCAACTTGAAGATGAGTCTGCAACTTCAAGAGATGACTTGAGAGCTCACCGAAATGCTTATTCAAAATGAGCAAGGAGTCTTGGCTCTAACTGAAACTATGGAGGAGATGAAGACTGAGCTCCGAGACATCAATGAGCATATCCAAATTTAGTCCATCTAGTTGGGGTTCTATCCACCACCACCACCACCGTCTTTCGGTGGAGCTGATCCTTTCGGCGGAAACCTACCCGTAGGCGAGGTTTTCGAGACCCCTTATCCAACCTCTTCTGATTTGCTTGTTGAGGATCCGTGGGAATGTACTAGGACTGGTGCTTAGGACCAACCGGGCTTAACCCGATTCTTTATGCTTGTTTATCTTTATTTTGTATGTTTTTATTTTATGTATTTTTAGGAGTTAATGCAATCAAAGATTTTTTTATGGAATGAAATTTTATTGTGTTTTAGGGATAAGATTTGCACACACTTAACCGACCAAACAAAACCACGACTGTTACATGAGAGAAAATTCAAAAAATCATGCCAAGCGACACAACACGCTCGTGTTGAGCTCAATACGGGTCATGGTAACCTTGGGTTTGTTACAGCCCATCATCTCTAAATCGTACAACTTTCTGAAACTGACATTTATGTCACTCTTCAACACAGGCCGTATTTATGTCACCACGGCCGTGTTTTGCCTTACTGTGTGTTTATTAATGGCTATCACTTCTCATTCTTTTTGCATACCCCTTTTTCATACACTTTTTTCCAATAACCTACCATGGAGAGGAGAGGATGGAGGCCAAGTTATGAAAGACCAGGAGAGGTGCCAATAGATGTAGTTCGAAAGTCAGGTGCTTACGAGAGAGAGAGAGAGAGAGAGAGTCGATGAGTTAGTCAACAGCAATATGGCAGCGGAACAACAGAACCAGGAGCTGCATGGTAAGGTCTAAACATTACGTTGAACACTATCATATAGGCCAAATGATGGCAAAGCTAGAAAAAAACCTCGAGCAACTCACAGCCAAACTTGCTCGTTTTAACCGGAACCAAGCCGAGAGGGCAAACTAAACTAACTTCATGACAGCCCCCCCCTGCAGACCTCGTTTGAAGGAGGACCGGAATTTTCCAAGTAGTTTCCGATAGGTTTAGGTTCTAGTTTATTATCCTTTGTATCACTTGTCATTTCCGTTTATCAGTCGTGTACTCGCTTACTCCTATCATCAATGTTTTAAATTGACATACCTAAAATTTTCAGTCCATTACAGCTGTTAAACAAATCCCATGTTCGAAAAACAGTTAAAAACGAAAAGAACCGGACCAGACCGGGCCAGCACGGGTCGTGCCCAGCTGACCACGCCTGTGGTGAGGTCACCTGATGGGTTATAATCCCTAAAACCACCCTTTATTCACATTTTAACCTACCACTCGAACCCTAGGACGATTTTTGGCCAATTTGACCCACAATTCGACTATTCCTTCTATCAATCATCAAGGTATGTTAATTTAAGCGTTATAATATCATTGCAGGGATCGGTTAAACCCATTTCGTATCTAATCCGGGTATAATCCAAACCCTAGACCCAGGTTCCTATAATATTCGGATTAAACTAAGCCAAATTAATATGTTTAAACTTGTTTATATGATTTGCACATGATTTTGATTTGAAAAAGTTTGGTGTGAACGAGTTTAAACATAATTTTTGGCCCACTTTGGTTGATTTTCGGTTTGGGTTGGGTTCCACTCTATTGACCGACCTAAATCCAAACCATTGATAACATTTTGGAAAATTGGGTCGATAGCACGTTCGAGTCTTCAAAACCCAGAATTCGTGCAACACACAGATCGTGTTTTGCCTGGAAACAGCCGCGGTCAACCTTGCTACAGCCCACATCAGCACGGGCTGTGCTGAGCTCAACACGGCTGTGTTGAATCTCTGGAACAAAATCCAATTGGTTCGAATTTCGCACAATCTTGATCCGTTTTCGTGCGTATACCTTAGGATTGCCGGTTATGATGAAGACTACGAAGGGTTGACCACCCTTATCTATTGTTCATAATAAATGAGCCAGAAAGTGTCGAGGCCCAGAGGAGGTTAGCGTTTATAGGAAACCTAGTAGAAGACCCATTATATTATGCATGTGAAGAAACACTCCATCAATTAAACCAACTTGAGAGATTTAATAATATAGTCACGGGGCCATAGATTCGCCCGTTTCGGGTGAACAATTACTGATATTGAGGACAGATTCAGTCTTTTCGATCCATTTAATCAACCCGTTTGGCCCTTCAATGCCTTTGAATTCGATCGGTTTACAGGCCATAAAGTTTTTGATCGAATATTCCCTTCGAGGGGGATTAGGGTTGTTATTGTTATTGTTTGGGTTTAGTGGGGGATTATTGTTGTTGACATTATTTGCATCAGGTGGGGAATTATTTGAATTGAGAGGAGCGTTTGTATTAGGTGGGGGATTGTTATTTGTAACCGTTTCATTGTTGGTTGGGGGAGCATTATTGATTTTTTGCTGGTTTGTTTGTATACTGGCATTAACACCAGCAGTTACTTGTGTTACAATAAGTGGTATTGCTGCCTGCATTTTCCGAGCAATCATCTCGGCTATTTCTGCCTCAGTCATGGGGGTTGCTTTCTTTGGGGCCATTCTATAATGATAAACAAATATAAGCCAATTAATACTAATTCTAGTCTACGGCACTGTGTAATAATAATCACAATAAATGTTGTACAGGTAAACCAAATAATATACTGACATTTCACAAATTGTTCCGTACATTGGTATTAAAAGGTACATAGACTTAGCCTGATAAAGGCCAGTGCTTGCATGTATATATCAAAATCTATCACTAAGTGACTGTTAGACTTAACCCTATAAGGGTCAGTGCTTGTAATAATGTACAAAATTGTGTCCCATATTAACATAACATACTACTATATACATACATGGAGTATCAAAAGATCATGTACACATATCTGTAACATTCTGCCTTTATCCGTACAAACGATAGGCTAACCACAAACATAAAAATAACAACACCGTAATCATCCAGTAACAGTTCCACAGCCGAACTGTCACCCTATCCAAACACCAACGGTGGTAGGCATCTGACTGCTGCAAGTTCAGTACTATCTGATGTAATGTCGATAAGTACTAGGTCACGTCCCTCCTTTCCTGGTTAATGTTAGCTATGGCTATCGAGTGGTCTATCACACGGTCAGTCAGGACAGCCATCCAAGAGTTGTTTCCTGCGTTTGGGATGTCAAGGTGAGGGGTAGGTATACTCAATGAACGGGAAGATGAAGTATCTGCCCTAGGACGTGAAGGTCCTCCCCGGTCGTGGGTAGATCTGAATGGAATCGAGGTAGGGTCAATCGGGGTTACCCTAATACGGGCAGTCTGTCGGACTCGCGCAGTAGCTGAAGTCGTCGACGACAGGTGTATAGGTGGAGTGGGTAATCTGGCTACTCTAGCAGGTGAACGATACTGACTGTTAACTTCGTTTTGATCCCTGCGTGGTGACATGGGTGGATAACTATCGCATGTGTAGCCGGATAGATTAGGCACATTTCTGGGTAGCTCTCTACAAATAACTTCTTCTTCCACCTCTTCCTCCTCCTCCTCCGGTTCCTCTTCTGGGTCCTCCTCTTCTGGATCCTCTTCGGATTCCTCTTCTGGATCCTCCTCCTCTGATTCTTCCTCCTCAACAGAGATTACCGGTTCTTCTTCCGGCACGTAGTCGTTATTCCTTGACATGACTCTGCACAAAGGTTAGTTATAAGAATAATATCTATTGCTATCGCTAACTATTGTCGAGGAGATTAATTAATTAAACCAAATTTATTATTAATTATATTAGAATATAATATTAGTTTTATTAAAATTTTAATTATTATTATTATTATTATTATTATTTAAATCAATATTGAATATAAATGAATATAATATTCATAGTAAAATTTACCGTCATCGACAGTATCGTACGTACACGTATCCATACACCTTGTTCCAATTAAGCACGTATGAGTGTTACATATGTATATACTTTCACATTACCTTTTGTACACATATGTTGCCACTTTTACCTAACCACACGTTCCGCGACTTCTCCCCGAATTCCCTCGTACAAGCAAGTCTGTTATTATGTTCCGGACCACAATAACTCACTTTCCCTACAAGTCATCCCGACATCCATCAGTATATAATATTAATTTATTATTTAATTATTTTCCCAGAGTTAATCGAGCCTACGGTTATATTTTAGGTACCCTAAGAGATAACCTAATCCTTTATAACCAATGGCTCTGATACCAACTTCTGTCACACCCCGACTAGCACAATGCGGAAGCGTAAAACGGGAATGTAACAGGCACCTCTGGTATCAACAACATTGTTTATAAAGAAACATTACAAACTAATTTACATTACATTACCTTTCATTGTTCTATCATTGTTTTACAGTCTAGGTGATACAAACCAAACTAGTTCATTAACTATACGATCTTACTACTAACACCCTTGCCTCTATTCACATAGCATCAACCACACACCTTGGGCAAGTAACAGATCACCAAATCATTCCGATTTTGGTACACCTGAAAAGCAGTTTAAAACAAGTCAACTACTAGAGTTGGTGAGTTTCACGAGTTTCGAGAAAACAGTAATGAGTATTCACAAGTTAACACTTGTAATCATGAAATAAGTATGTATGTATGTAAATGATGTAATTATGCTAAGCTACAGTGAAGCCTTGACTGTATGTGCTGCGTGCAGCCATTTCCCACGCTCAATCAACCACTGTGGCCCCTTTCCGCCAACAACATGCCCCAACTAGCTATGTCTAACACTACATAGCGTGTTGTATATTTATAGTCATGTGCAAACGGGGTAAAGTCTCAGCAATACATGCCGGCTCCGTTTGGTTTGTCAAACCAATAGTACTATTCACAAGCCACCGGCTCGAAGTTAATCACTGTGATCGTGGGGACTTTCGTGTGTTAGCACTTAGATAATTCACATCAATACATGTTTCAGGTATGTATAAATAATCAAACATGCTTTTCACCCTAAAAGGTCGTAAAACAGTTTAGAAGTGTGGTCATGAAACTCACGATTTAGTAGATAATCAGTACTGTATCAGCTCGTGGTTTGTCGGTCTGCTATCAGTAGTTCCTATAATCAATATTATAATAATATTAATATTTTAATATTATTATAATCTCAATACTAAACTAGGCTGTATAACTAATCTGGGTGTAGCTGGAACGCCCAGAAAGTGGCAATAGGCTTAGGTTGTGATGTTGTTCAATGTCTAATAATTAGAACTGAACTTGGCTCAGGTTTCCGTTTTCCCAGCTGGGCCAAGTTGTTCGTTTACGCGTTCAGAAAACAGTTATGGGAAAACAAGCTTGGGTAAATGTATTGGTTAATAAAATGATTAAGTTATAAAGAAGGATCACATACTGGGGTCCCAGATTAGCCACGGGGCCCGTTTCCGTTTATTCAGTTTGATTTAAGAAGAAACGCGCACAATCCATCCGGATTATCCAGATTTCTCATAGAAAATTTCGTTTTTACTTAATTAGTCCAAAAATATGATTTTGATTATTCTTGGTGTTTGATATTCCCGCAGGTTCGTTAATCGCGAACTTGCCGGTTTTTATAAAAACTGAATTTGTTTAATATTCAAATTAGCATAATTAATTAACCGTTAATCATTAAATTATGAAAATTTAGCCACTTATCAATTAAAATATGTAGATATTTATAAAAATATTTCTGGTATTATTTACTGATTTATTAATTTATAAAAATTCATTTTATCAGCTATATTTCGCCTGAAAATCGTCCGTTTACCCCAAAAAATTTCCAAAAATTCCACAAAAATTCTTGAATACTCAAATCATGTCACAAAACAACCTATATCAATTCCAGAATGTTAAAATTTAGTGCGATATTCTTTTCGACCCAAATTCGGCTATAAAAATTCACACGAACGCATATACACAAAACACCTTTAGACTTCTTCAAATGATCCCAAAATTCATATGTGATCAAAATAAATCAAATATGAGTTCCTAGAAAAATTTCATAATTTTTGAAGTATTTTAGCTATTTTTCCCAAATAAACGTCCCAATTCGGTAATAAATTCGCCAAATATTCTCGGATGGTCGAAAAATTACCAAATTTAAACAGGGACTCATTAATGGCATGGTACCTGATGTTCCTGAAAAAATTTCAAGGCCTAAAAATATGCACATCACAACCATAACCTAAACAGCCCGTAAGCGAGTGTTTCGGCATTACCTTAGCGGTTTTGGTTCGTTTCCGTCTTTCTAATCAAATTTTCAAGATCTTGTGCTCCTATGTAGGCTAGGTACAGGTCCTATATCACAAACCAAGCAGGTTTCATCAATAGAACAGCCCTTTAACTTAGGGTTTCGGCTAGTGCACAAAAACGAACTTTTGAAACGTAAAAACGCCGTTTCAACCCTTTAATCCGTGTTTATGGCTAAAAAAGATCATGATTCTGATTTGAAACTAGGTTTAACATCAAATTATGTTTTTGAAAGATTTTTGAGAGTTTTACATGGTTAACTATGATTTTTAACAATCAAGACATGTTTATATGTTGTTAAACGAGTTTAAACGAATCGAAAATCGATTAATCATAAGGTTTTTACCTAGTTTTCTTGCTGGTTTTGGCTGTAGAACAAGAATTCCAGAAGTTATATGTGAAAATATGTGTGAAAATATCTAAAATCTAGTTTATATGTGAAAGGAAAAAAAAGGGGGGTGGGCTGCTGCTGCGATCGGAAGTTATGGGCCCACCTTGGGCCCATTTTAGCCCAAGTTTCTGATTTCTCATTCCCAAATACGAAAAGCCCAGTCCAAATTTAGTTCAGGTTCGGTTTTGGTGCGAAAACTTATCGGGTGCGTTAAACAGTGCGAAAACGAGTGTTTTTTGGCTAGTTTTGAGTAAAATTATAAAAACATACCATATGTTTGTAAAAATCAAAAATATTTTCACGGATCGCTTAAAACATTTCAAAGAAGTTTTTAGTAAGTCTTTTTCGGCTTAACGGATGATACAATGCTTGGTTTGTAACTATCTTTCACGTTTAAATATATAACGGGTAGTTAAACGAGCATGTTTTTGTTTAACTTGTTTGTTATCGAACTAAGGCCATATTACTAATATTTTAGCTTGTATTAAACGTATATTACTTATAGATGGCCCCCCGAGATATCTGGGTCATAACCCGACCCGTTCGGTTAATCGTTCGTTTGTTACGCAAAAGGCGTTTATTTGCTTAATCGGTAAATACGTACTGAGGTGTACCTTGTTTTGGCTCAAATGTCACAAGGATACTCATTCCCAGGAGAAGAGGGAAGGGAGAGAGAGACTAAGAGATATAGACACAACAAAGAGAAAAGATGCTTGGAGATTGCTCATAGGAAACCCTGAAGCAGTTTGTAATGTGAGTCAGTCTAAAAGCACATAGTTACAAGATCCACTCTTTAGGTATATCCACCCATGCTGAGTTATAGTGTCACACAGCGCACCAAGAGCACATGAGTAGTCAGTCTGAGAGATATATGGGCACTATACTACATCAAAACAGGTAACATTGCAACATTGTTTATATGTTATACAAAATGTGCAAAAAGTAGGAGTATGAAGATGAAAGGGGAAGATAGATTGCTAGGCTATACAAGGCTTGTGGTATGGATGAGCACGATACTGAGGGCCCGGATTCGGTCCCTTTAGACTTAGACATCTGCATGATAATGTAGATGGGTCATCCATATCCCCCAACCAGGGCATATCACCTGGTGGATTCCGAGGGCAGAATCTGGAATCCCGAGTCCCGATCGATCAGGATGAGGGAGAGGGCATGCCTTTATCATAGGTTCGCCGTACTCGTCGTCGCCCCGAAACACCACACACTAACTATAGTGCAGGAGCATCCAATCCAAACCCATGCTCGTTTGCGAGACTCCTCCATTTTATGACCACTCGCTTTGACCACCTTGATGGAGAGATTTGATATATTAGGGAGCGGATGGACAGACACAGGCCCCCGGAGGACCAATAGGTGTGAGGTAAGCCCAGATGACCCCTGGTAGCTATGTGACTACTGACCCCTATGTTCATGACTTGTTTATTTGTGAGGATTTATAGACATTTGTGTTGATGATTTGTTTGTGTTTGAACAATTTAACTTATTTTCTTCGTTTGGATGTTATCAGATACTATTATTATTTAAGTATGGTACCCACTTTTCAGACGACATGGGTAATTATATACCTATGCTTACTCTACATTTTATATTTTGTATTATATTTGTGGTTGTATTTGTAGATTTTATACAGGTAAGATATATTTAGTGTTAAAACAACCCGGCAGCTTGCAAGGAGACATCAATAGCAAAAATTTCATCTCGACACGTAGGGAAGTTAAATTCCTTTTAAGCCTCGTTTTCCATTTATTTATAAATCTTTTCACATTGAGGACAATGTGAGTTTTACGCGTGGGGAGGAGGTTTACACTTGGCCAAACCAAGTCTAAAAAACGAAATTTTTGAACAAATTCTTCAAATTTAATATTTTTGGAGGAATAAAACAATTAGCTTTTTAAATATTTTTGACAAACCCGGAAACTAAGAAATATTGAGAAACATTAGAGAAATATTAATCTACCTTAAAATGTGATAAATTATAAATATGGCTTGTAATATTCAGACTAACTTTATACAAAATATGGCATTTTCACCCAATCCTTCCGTTTTGTTAGAATTATGCATCTGGCAGGTATTCAGAAAAATACTCATATATTGGATACTTTAAGTGAGTCAGATACTTCGTGTAGATTAGAACTTGTCTTGAGTTCTATTCGAGATCAGACGAAACAATGCATAAAAAGAAAGGTAATGTATTAACAAAAACCACAAACAATCACAGTCAAAACCAAATCAAAATAAACGCTATTTCGATCACCGAAACACTAAACCAAACCCAAAACCCTATCCTACCAAATCACCATTTCACCGATAGAATTCAGCATTGATCTTTTACCGACAGACCATAAATAGCTGGAATGCGTTCGATTTCAATTTACTTTGCTACCTACAATTCGTAAAACCTAGGTTGCCTCCAGAACTTAGGGACCGAATCTTTCTCTTTAGCAATTAGGTGGGGGAAAAGTGACTCCAAGAGGAACAAAGGCCACCATTTTGTGGGATCTCCGAAAGCGCGATGAAAGAAGGGCAAAAAGATATGAACGATGTTTGGGCTGTGAAAATTGGTCTCACGAATAAAGATGTAAAGTAAGTCAAACCCGTTTCCAATACGAATATACCGAACTAATGAGGGTGGGGGCTATTAGGCTCAAAGCCGAATGATCCATTAGAGTTGGAAGTTATGATCAGAGTAGGGTTGAGGAAGAACTAATCCACATCTTGGATAAACCTGGTCTTGACGATCTAACCTTAAAAGAGTCATTAGGTTGTAAAAAAAAAGTTTTTGTTGAATCACCATAACTCGGACGAAGAAAAGAGCGAAGATAAAAAAATAAGACAACTTTGAAGAAGAAGCTTGATTAGTCGTACCCCTCTGAAAAACACCCTTGCCAAAGTACCCGACAAAACCAACCATCCACACACCAAAACCTTTGGAAATATACTAGCTTTTAACATATGCAGCACTTCACAAAGTGGGCGGAGAATTGATCTCTTAACAAGCATATTCTCTGTAATTTGTATCTTGTCTAAGAGTGTTTATACGTACAAAATTATACGTATGTCCAAATATAAAGCCGAGTGTGTGTGAACATTGAGAGCCCGTGGCGTTTTGCATAAAAAGAAGCTCATAAAAGCAAATCATAGTTTAAATATCACTGCATATACTAACACGTCTTGCTCTTATGAATTACCGGGACTTTCTGAAATTTCTCGGGATGTTTAGCTTCGGTTGACGTGCTGTTAGAAGAATTTGTTCAAAGCTTGCTTGAGGGCAAGCAAGGTTCAAGTGTGGAGAGATTTGATGTATATAAATTTATACATCTTTTCGGTACTAAAATATCTCCAAATAAGCGTAATATCGCCAATCATATTAGAATAAATATCACTAATGTTTATAATTTCTATCTATAGGTAAATAGCCCTAAACAATAAAACAAGCTGATATACGAAGAAAAACGGAGAAAACTGTGAAAACGAACTCAACACACCTAGTGGTGAATCAAAGCATCGTCATGTCAAGAACATACGAAGAAAAGACAAAATTCAGGAAGTCACAGCATGACCATGTTAACCTTAACACACCCCATGTTGAAAGTACAAAAGAAAAAGACAAAATAGAAGATTCTGAAGTTCAACATGGCCCATGTTCAACCTAAACACACCCATGTTGATAGTACAATAGAAAAGATAAATTTGGACTCTTCTGGACTCACCACGGCCGTGTTCAGAGGTCAACACGGCCGTTTTATTTCTCCTGTTGTACTATCTGAAAACGAACATTAAATATAATAGGACAAATTGATCAACATGGTCGTACCCAACCCAGCACGGGCCGTGTTGAGCCCCAAGATCAGCCTATAAATTGAATTCTCATCTTCCACATTCAACACACCTTCAATAACATTAAATCCACTTCAACCACCTCTTTTCACTACTATTAATAAGGGAATTATTCCATCCATCCACCAATTGAAGATCAAGGAGATTAAGCTTTTGGAAAAAGTCATTAGCATCAAATATTAGTCGTCCAAATTGGTTAGATTGTTCTAATTTGATCATATTTGTATCTATTACTTTGATGAATAACATTTTGCTTACTATTGGCTAAACTTTTAGAGTATCATCTTGGTTTATAATGAATCTTAATTGAAGTTTAATAATATTGGTTAAACATGTGATTGGTTTAAGAAAGTAAAGGTTATGTTGTAATTATTACTTGATGAGGAATGTTTAAACACTCTTAAAATATGCACCATGTGCCGAGCTTGACGATAAGTCGGGTGTCACACCCCGACCGGTGGCGGAATGCGGGGGCATAATGTATAGATTGCTCAAAACCCATGTGACACTATTAAAGTGTCAATATTATCATTATCATATTAAATTTCAAGTGCACAAGTTCGAAATGAAAATAGCATCATAAGAAAGCAAATTAACTATTACTTCATTTATTAAAGTAACCTAAAGGCAATCTAATCTCTTCCATCTTGGGGAATGCATCAAACAGTTTTACCTGTAGCATATATAAAAATAAAGGTCAACTACGAATAGTTGGTGAATTCCCACAAGTTTGATATAATATAATATGAGACAAAATCCATACAATTCCATGAGACAAGTATGATAATTCAAGCATAGATGAATTATGTAAAAATAGCAAATGAGGCCCTTTTCTATTTGACACTAAGTCGAAATAGTAAGCGGGCGTATGATTATACTTATTGAGGCTACTGCCGTTATGAGGCAACAACAATAAATAAATAGATAACACAAACTAATAATCGTTTGATGAGGCATAAAGCATCAAGCAAGTAATTAACACACAAGTCCGTGTATGAATTGTAGTTTTGAGTCAATGAGACTAAAATAAAGAGTAAAAAGAGTAAAAAGGTGGGATATATATGCTACCCCCAAAATGTTTAAAAGAGTAAAAAGGTGGTGTGAGAAACTCACTTGTTAAGTAGCGGGAATAGAGAAAATAAGCGAAGATGTCTTAAACGAGTAAATCGATAGGGTTTGGTTCGACGAGCGGCCTTAGATAAGAAAATAACTTGGATCAAAATGAGGTTGAGGAAAAATAAGAAAAGTTGGTTGTCATGTTTGGTTTATAAATTCTTAAATGGAAAGTTAAAAGTAATTTTATTCTATATTTATAAGTTAAATGAAAAGAAATTAGTTACTTGATTTTTAATTAATTTATTTTAGTTTTAGGAGAAATATAGGTTATAATATTTATTAGTTAATTTTTAATGAGTTCGGATTGTTTCAGAACCAAAAATTATTTAAGAAAAGAAGTTAAACGAGTGGTTCGTTTTTGGTCGGACATGAACCCGGTTTTGATTCGGGTTTATGTCTAACATGTTTTAAATTATAATATGAAGTGCCATATTGGAAAAGTTTGGTTTGGTTTTATTAGTTTTGCAAAAGTTAGTTTTTTTACATAAAACTTTTATAATCGACATTAGACGAGCCGACAATCAGAAATAAACATAACCATGGTTGTCAAGGTTTAAGGTGACAACTCATGATGATCACTTGGTATGTTGTATTCAAAATAATAACTTTACCTGAGGATGGAATAACAAGAAAGAAAGAATAGCTTGATCGGGTTGACTTTCTTGGTCAAACTTGAACTTTAACACAAATTGAGATGCAAGAACACAATTGAGAGAGTAGAATGTTGTGGTAAACAATCTGTAGAAGTTTTGAGGAGTTTATATAGAGGGAATTTAGTTAATAAAAAGGCTGGAGTGTGTAAATGCATGAGCTAGTCATTATGCTAGTCTTCAGCAATATTAATCACCAATATTAAAGAGTTTTGACCCAAATAGTGCAAAGGGATGCTAATTAACAGCTAGATACAAGTCTAGGTTGATGCTAGACTGTCGCTATCTAGTCAAAACCAAATAAATCAGTGCTCCTAATCATCTAAGCAAGCTATGGTAAGTAGGGTGTCAAACCACGAGGAGTATGTGGTTAGTGCAACGTGAAACTGGTTCCTAACATTATGAAGTAAATATCAAAAGTGCTTATCACACTAGCAAAGGATTTACTTTTAAAAGCAATTATGTAATTAAACAAGATTCAATCAAATAACAGAGCAAATCGCACCCGGGAATCCAAATAAGCAATTAACAGTGTTCTCATGCAACCTAATAGATTAATTATCCTAAGTCAACTAAAGATTGTTTAACGAGCTAAACCGTAGGCATCCATAATCGCTAACACACGGCACTGGTTATCAAACGGTCCCTGCCAGTGTGACTCAACTAAGGGTAATTGTATGCTTTCTTGTAATTAACTAGTCAACACAACCCTATGAGCAATTATTTTAGCAACTGGCAAACTAATCGTTCTAATCGACAAAAACCTAAACCGACTGAATGCACAGCAATACTAAACATCAATACTCATAGATTAACGAAAGACAATTACAATTAGTTGTTCTAATACATGAGGAAAATACTGAAAAATTACAAACTTTACATCCTGGATATGACTCAAAAGGATTAGCCACGATTCGTCATCTCTCGGTCTTCGATTTTGATGTTATAGATTATGTAGAAGACTTAGAGATGATTGGGAATGATGGACTACTTCTCTTCTGCTCTCAAAATGCTGTGCTAACCGCTTCCAGAGATGTCTTTTTCTCAAACCCTAACTTAATCCTTATATAGGGTTTTTAATTAGCGACTCCCGTAGTTTATTTTGGTCTAGTATATGGTACTCTAGTTTTAGCAAATGGTACTATGGCTCAGCAAATGTTACTCTAACTTTAGAGTATGATACTTTAAATCAACAAACCATACTTTAAAAACTCCTGATGTATGCTCCTCTTATGCTCAGCATATGATACTCTGAAATCAGGTTTTACCCAAATCCTCTGTTTTTGATCATACGCTATCACACATCATCCAGGTCTTCATTCTGTGCTCGTACAGGTCCATATTAACTGCTTTAATCACCTTTGACCTAAAATATAACAAACACGTATGAAGTACCAAAGTTCATGAAATAAACAACTAAAATAAGTAAAATAAACACACGAACTATGTACAAATTGACCGAACATCACATCCCCACACTTATCTTTTGCTTGCCCTCAAGCAAAACTCTAAAGAAAACATCAACCTCCATCATAGGTATATCAATTATCACTGGTAAGGTTTAAGGTCATATCCAGTTTCCCAGACTGACACTTTCTAGATTGACAACCCACAAATACAGTTAATGATACAATAAAAATAATAGAGTCGCCCAGACGAGTGTACTTTGTTTCCGGTTAAGGCATACATGTTCATACCCCTTACACCATTAACACTCCACTCGGTTTAATATCTGGACTAGCAAAATATGTGCCAGTATATGTCTCTGCCCTAAAATACCAAATATGATTCACAACTTAATATGCTTGCAAGTCAGTCATATCTCCACCCATTACCCACCGGTTGCATAAAGACTCGGACTAAGGGTTTTGTTGAAGCTTAGGTTTGGGTGCGGATTAGGCATATTTAGTGACTAAGGTGGATGAAACCCAGTTGTACAACCAAACAAACTCAAATACGAACGAACTGCTATTACAACTGAATACAACCAAACTAATAACTCTTTCTTTTGGCTTTTTTTTTTCCTTTTTTTTCCTTTGTTTTTACTGAAAAACGATACTGAATCAAATATTTACCACTTTGACTGAGACATATCTCATGTTTACCAATTAATTGTTACTGAAAAACGATACTGAAGTTATGCATATCTCTTTCTTTAATTATCATGGAATAGCATGACTTAGAAATAAGGTGTTATTCACATTTAATCACCATAGCAAGCTTACATCACATGTTTACCAATTAATTGTTAAACCAAGTTAAGAGGAGTTTTAACCTAGATGATATACTTTTATCCTTGATCATATCTATAAAAATATAAAAACCCAAAAATATTGTCTTTAATTTATCCTTTTAAATTTCTCTTAAAAATTAACTTGTCAAACAAAACTACTATAATGTTTATTTCTGGTTAAAATAAGTACAACGACTTAGTAGTAAAAATCAAACAAGTGCGTCCGTGGATCGATATTTGGTTTTTACCGATACTATTCTACATATAAGATAGGTACACTTGCCTATTTATGTGTGGTCTAGTTAAGATAAAAATCATTTTTATAAATTTAAAACTCGACATTGTATGAAATAAACATTTTTAAAAACTTAACAATTTTTCACTACACCGTGCATCGCATCAGTTGCCTGCGTATATTTTCCGTTTCAAGTACTGTAAATTCTAATATCTAGTGTACATTTTAATCTTAATTATTGATGTTGTGTTTTATTCATATATATGAATAGTTTGCTAATTATTTGTAAAAATTGTTATTATTTCACAAACAGGCTAATGGAGCAACAAAAGATAACTGTAATACATGGAATTTTTGGTACCTAAATTTCGACGCCTTCAGGATAACTTCAGAATGTAGTATCCTCTAAAATGACCGGTATCCTTAATATATTATCATACTAATAATACAATCTCCATTTTTTAATGTTAACAGGTCAAATAACGTTATACATGTCTTCCCGAAGACTCGGTCTACTCTCAACAACCACTTAAGCAACGCGCGTCATGGAGAGCAACGGCTATATTTGATTTAGTCTAGGTTTTCCTGATTTTTAGGAGATATTGTTAGCTTATTTCTTGTATATATTGAGCCGATATATGGACTAAACACACACAACACATACGCTCGATACTTAGCAACATTCAATCATTGTAACACAGTCCAGATTGATAGCTGCAACAGTTGTAATTTTTTCATTACTTAATAGATTGGTGGTGATAGTTTTCACCACCCGGGGTTTTTTTACTTGTTATCCTCAGAATAACAGGCTTTTCCCTCGCAACAAATCTTTGTGTTATTGCATTTACATTCATTTTTATCAAGCACCTAACTTCACTTACTAATTTGGTTACGAAATTACTCTTATTGATTTTTACCCAAAACAATAACCATTTTGAATGTTCGTATTTTGAAGTTATGGTGTTTAAAGGGCAGCAACAAACCGAATGAAGACTCGTCCATAGAAATGATTTTACAAGATGAGATGGTAATTTAATACTTGCTCAATATATTTTAATTTTGATTTAATATTATTGAGTCATATTTAACATATTTTATAAGTACACGGGATAAGTTTGAAGTTTCATTAACAATGGAATTTAACCTGGTTAGGGTCATTTTTTTGTTCATTAGCGGGCCAAAAATTAAGTATTGTTATTATCGACTCAAATTTTATGAGAACTATATTTCATGGTTTCACTTATGTTCTT
Organism: Bidens hawaiensis; assembly: GCF_021521415.1. Lineage (NCBI taxonomy): Eukaryota > Viridiplantae > Streptophyta > Magnoliopsida > Asterales > Asteraceae > Bidens > Bidens hawaiensis. Next base: position 283,934 of record NW_027491544.1, on the reverse strand, counting down.
AATGATCATATTATGTAAGTTTGGGTAATCTAATGTTGTTTTGTTTCTAATAACAGATAGTTATTACTCCTGTGATGACTGTTGTTGGTGCTTTTGTTGCTGATGGTTCAACCGGTCACCATTTACTCGAAATGGTTTTAAATCCATGTTAATAAGAGCAACTATAGTCTTTTTCGCTTATGTTGGAATGATGGGGTTGCTAATTTAGCTTAAGAATTTAAACGACCGCACGTTGTATCACACGAGCTCTGTGTCTGTCAATGATGATCACGCAACTCCTATTTTTATATCTCAAGACATTGTCGAATATGTTCATGTTAGTGATGAAAATGTTGATTCAGCACCTCTTAACAACACAAACCTCAAACACAAGTTGGTTGGGGCCTACAATCTGGATGGCGACACGAGTATGTCATCTACGATAAAAAAAAATCGGAATTAAGGACGGACAAAGTTGATGGCGATTCTCGGGTGGTTCTTTTAACCATAACACTGCATTTTTGAGTTTTTTATTTAAAGGTTTGGAAAAGAAAAGATAAGAAAATTTTTCTTTTTTCATTCTTAAGTTTTTATTTTAAAATAAAAGAAAGAGAATGGAAAGAAAAGTGGGGTCTTTTTTCCTTCAAAAGTTTTCTGCCAAATATGATCGGATTGTAAAGGAAAGTTTATAGCCCATTATAATATTACTAATTTACCCTATTTTAATTCTCTTTTCCATTTGGCTATAAGGACATAATTGTAAAGTTATAAATTTTTTTTATATCTTTTCCTTCCAATGTAACTCAAGAATGTAATTAACATATTATTTTCTTTTCTTTTATTTTAACTCAAGAATGCCATTTAAATATATAATTTCTTTTTCTTTCTTCTCTTGTCCAATCTTATCATTTCTTTTCCTTGTATTTTAAACCCGAGAATACAGTGTAAAGGTTGAGAAGTAAATGGCTATTAGCCATTTAAAGGAGAATAAAATATATTTTTAAGCCTCTTTTAATGCTTTTCTTTATTGATTTAGCATGTTTCGTGCTTTATTACTGTTGGTTTATTTTGGTTTTTGTATATTATTTGGTTGTTTAAGACACTGTTATGTTTTATCATAATTTGGTTTTATATGGATTGATGTTACGAAATAAAGTGGTTTTCTTTTATAACTTGATTTCAAAACCAAAAATTTCTTTTGTGCAAATACTCATTTTATAACAAATTTGATCACTAAAGCCGTTATTGAATTACAAATAAGTTTTTACAACCTTAAAATAGCTCAATCAAAAAGAGTCAACCACTAAAATAAATATCAATTCTTTAACATAATTGTTTGTAAATTTGTTAGATATTTCTTAAACATAATTGAGTGTAAATTTGTTATTAATTTGGAATTATGGGGTGTAAAATTTGGAATCATGGTGCATTCTCTCATATCAAAGATGGAACATAGATGGTAAGCTTACTTTAATTTTGACTTTTAACCATGTTGAATTATTATTAAAAAATATTGTATTTATTTTGAATGGTACGTAAAAAAGCATTAAAGTAAAAGGAGACCTAACAAATCACCATATACATTAAACATTCTATATTTGTGAAGAAACTAACTAGAGCTGATATTTAACTATAATTGAATTCTAAATATATAGAATTTAAAAATCTAACACGTTAGTTCGTTCTAATTCGGTTGTTGGGTGTTGTATGAACCAATTGGTTATTTTCCCGGGTACCCTTTTCATGTTATCCGGGTAGCCTTTTTAATATTTAATGTAATATCTAATTTTATTTATCATTTTCTTTATTTGATTCCCATCTAAGTAATTTTGATTTTTGGTACACAAGTAATGCGATGAGTTTCAAGGTTCAGGTTCGGGTTACAATAATTATTGATACCATATTTCGGATTAGATTTGGTCTCGGTTTTCATATTTGGTGAAAAGTTCTTGGTTGGGGTTTGTTGGTTGTAACAATGATAATTAAAAAAAAAAACTTTAAAGGTATATATATATGTGTATTTAATTGACGATTTTTATATATCCATCCTTGTAGTACATGAGTTAATAACATAGTTTTCCCAATAAACTAATAGACGTGTTTCATGATGAATAACTTTTAATCACGGTCAATATTATATTATCATGGAGCTTGTCAATTTATTGAAGAGAGTAAATATCGCTTAAATAAAATAAGATCCATAAGAGTGATTGAGAATATAATGCAAGCCGCCTACCACCCAAAAATGTATGCAAAATATGTTTAGCCTAAAAAGGAATATAAGCGTTTGAAGATTGAAGAAAACATGAATGATGACTGACTTTGACACCTTAATTCAATGGATAATTTTGCTATAACTTACAAAGACCGCCTTATCTGAATTATTTTGTACAAATTTTATACTTTCACATTTCAGTTTCAAATAATTGAGTTTAAAATGATAAAATGATAGAGTTGTGACGTGTATAATTTTTTGCTATTTAATTTTAACAAAAATATATATTAGAATGATTATGTCAGGAATGTTAGAAATATTTTTTATATATTTTCGAATGAAGTTATGTAAAATTGTTGTAATTCAGTATGATATTTGGTACCCAGTTTTATTAAAATTCGGTATCGAATTTTCAATACTGGTAACTGGTAGACATTGATCTTATCCCTAAAACATACTGTTGTTGGGTTTGATTTCTGGACCCTTGGTGGTGGTGGTGTTGACTATGGGTGTTCAACTTCGGATATCCGGAGTTTTGGATATTCGAAAGTTTCGGATAGTGGATTCGATATCCAAATTCATATCCGAAATTTCGGATATCTGTTCGGATATCAAAACGGATATCTAAATTCTAAGAAAAAAAAACTCTATTTGATGCTTACTAGTTAACAGCTATTATTTGATTTCGGTTTACAAAATTTAAGAATAGAGTAAATTAACACCAACAAATCTTGCTTCAATGTAAGTTATGGATTTCTAGTTTTCATCCACCAGAAGTACCGCCGGCCACCAAGCACCTTGTCAGGACCGGATCTAGTGCAAAACCTTTATAGGCTGACAAGAGCACACTAGATCTATGAACTCAAGGCCACTTGAATATCCCGGCGGAGTCAGTATATTCAAGGGTTGGGAATGAAGGTTTGGATGATTATAGATAGTCGGTAAGAAATAAAGTAGACAAAGATTCACTATTATTGATATATCGTTTCAATGGAACAGTGATTTTAATGCAAGGAATGTCTAGGGTTTCGTGACGGCGGCGGTACGATGTTACACAAAAAGAATATTCGCTCAGGTGAATGTGCTCTCGTAATCCACAAAGGCTCCGTCCTTTTACATGAAAACCTAGCATTCTATTTATAGGCCTAAACATTTTTTTAGAAGCCCTAATAATTACATAATGAATGACATAAATAAATACAAGTGTAAACAAGTCTTCGAGTAAGATATATCCTTGTCGAGCAGACTTGTAATGCATGGCATGCTCGATACAAGTCTTCGAGCAAACTTTACTTAGAATATTTTTAGATAGAAAATATTCTCCTCCAGCAAACTTCGATCTTCATGACATATCCTTGCTTTACTCGAATAAGTCCCTTGAGCAAGCATGTTCTTCTAAATCTCTTCAATCCTGCCTTATGACTTATTGAGAACAATCTTCAGCATACTCGAGTGTGAAGCTTGCTCGGGATTTGTAACACCCCGACCAAAGGCGGATTATACATCGGGGCGCCACATATTGTTTCATTACTCGTGACACTATTGGTGTCAATATTTATTAATACACATTTTATCGCGCACGCGCAGCGGGGAAAATAAAGAACATAAATCAACATAAATCAATATATTATAAATTATAACATTCAAACATCATTAACTTGTCCTGATACATTTTAATTCTAGGTCCAAAAGTAAAAACGTCCTACGTGTCCACAAGCTCCAAAACAGCTACTGCAAACCTGAACATGTGTTAAAATAAACGTCAAACACTTGCGTGTTGGTGAGAAATCAAGTTTAATACAATACATAGATAACAATAAATCTGCGCGCAACATGTGTATGTCTGGTTTTCAACAAGGGTGTAATCTGATCGGGACCAACTCTAAGAGACAAGACTGCCAGTGCTCACAATTGAGCTCACAAACAAGACTAACTGTGCATGTGTAAACAAAAGAGAAAATCATAAACGAATGTTCTCCCGTGTTCATCTAATGGTACCATGAAAACTGCGGAATAGACCGTCCATACGGTTAATGATCCACACATACAAATAAACAGCCAAGTCTACGTCCTCAACACATGGGATACTGCGCGACTAAAGTTCATAAACAAGTTTGAGACTCTAAGTTGTATGAACACATGAACATCCCAAAACATTAAAAGCAAAAAGGGATTAGATACGAGATAACTCACTTGATAAACGATGCGGTGAAAGATATGCAAGAATCAACTCTTAAACAAGCAAAGTTAACCTATAATTAAGATTATTGTTTTAACGATCTGTTTTAAGTCTTGATAATAAGTTAGCATAATTAATAAGTAAATTATTATATAATATATATATATTACCGGAAAAGCAGGGCAGAACAGGGAGGAAGACGGAGGCAGGAGAGGAAGATGGCAGAGAGAGCAAGGAGCAAGAGAACAGGAGAGATTAAGTGTTTGTGTGTGATGTGTTATGAAAATATTATTATTATTTATAGGAAAACCCTAGGAGACACAAACCCTAGAAAAAGGGGAAGAGATCTCAAAAAGTAAAAGAAAAGATATCAACGGTAAAAAGTTCTGAAAAGTAAAGATATCAAAAGATATGGCAGCTGCAGGGGGCAAGATAAAGCTGACAGGGAACAGTAAAAAGCATGGGCGGATCAGATAAAGGTACTGGTCAAGCATGGCAAAAGCAGATCTCAAAAGATAATGTCAGTCACTTTTTCTACCAACCAATGGGGGTTGGTACGCATGCTGCGCCGAAAGTAACTATTCAGACATTAGATAGGTTAGGTCAACAGCACAGAAGATAAGACAACACAAAAGCATACAGGCTGGAATAAACAGAAGATACAAGGGTTAAGCGCGGGAAGGCTGAGTGCGCGAGCGCGAAGGCTGGCACAACAATCCTTAGCGCACTGCGGGAAGAATCACATCCTTAGCGTGCTGTGTGAACTAGAATTCTAAGCGCATCGCGGGAAGAACATACATTCTTAGCGCATTGCGGGAAGAACATGCATTCTTAGCGCGCTGCGAGAAGAGTTCTCTTCACGCATCGCAGGAACAAGATGTCTTCACGCAGGCTTCCATGTAAGGAGTCTGGCGCGTGGAGCTGCAGACATCCTTAGGCGGGAAGAACCAAAGGACAAGCAAAGAGGAGGGAGACAAGGCTTAAGGGCGGGACGGCGACAAGAGGGAAAAGAAGGCGGAATGAGAGAAGGAAGAGGGAGGGGACGGCGAAAAGAAAGAGAGAGAAAGAGGCGGGAAGGAAATATATATTTTTATTATTAAAAGTAAAATATAAGTATAAATAAATATTAAATCATAAAAGAAAGAGATCGGGTCAGAGAAACGGGTACCTGGGTCGGGTCGGATCAGGGCAGATGTCACAGTCTCCCCTACTTTAAGAAATTTCGTCCCGAAATTTATCTCGAAGTAGGTTGCGCAGAGAACAGGTGCGGGTACTTGATCTTCATTTGATCTTCCCTTTCCCATGTAAACTCGGCTCCGCGCTTGGACTCCCAACGAACTTTCACGATATGGATACGACTGCGCTTGGTTTGCTTAACCTCGCGATCCATAATCTCAACAGGCTTCTCAACGAAATGCATAGTTTCATCAACTTGAACTTCATCAAGTGGAATGTGAAGGTTCTCGTCAGCTAAACACTTCTTGAGATTGGATACATGGAACGTTGGATGCACATTACTGAGCGCGGGCGGCAGGTCAAGTCTGTAGGCAACTTTTCCCACACGCGCGAGAATCTTGAATGGACCAACATAACGAGGAGCAAGCTTACCTTTTTTCCCAAAGCGGACAACACCTTTCCAAGGCGACACTTTGAGGAGAACAAGATCACCAACTTGAAATTCGAGAGGCTTTCGCCTGCGATCTGCGTAACTCTTCTGTCGGCTTCTAGCAGTCAGCAGATGATCACGGATCTTGGCGATTTTATCGGTTGTCTCTTGAACAAGTTCGGGTCCTGTGATTTGAGCTTCTCCCACTTCGCTCCAACAAATCGGGGAGCGGCACTTACGACCGTAAAGTGCTTCAAATGGGGCCATACCAATACTGGAATGATAGCTGTTATTATAAGAGAACTCGATCAAAGGCAGGTGTGAATCCCAATTACCTCCAAAATCAAGAACACAAGATCGGAGCATATCCTCAAGAGTTTGAATAGTTCGCTCAGACTGTCCGTCAGTCTGAGGATGATATGCAGTACTCATGTCCAAGCGAGTTCCTAGCGCAGATTGGAGAGATTTCCAAAAGCGAGATATAAAACGGCCATCGCGATCGGATATGATGCTCAAAGGAGTACCATGGCGGCAGACAATTTCCTTGACATAAAGCTGCGCGAGATGCTCAACACGGTAGTTTTCACGAATGGGCAGAAAGTGAGCAGATTTAGTCAATCGATCCACTATTACCCAAATGCTATCATGTTTGCTTGCTGTCAAAGGTAACTTGGTAATAAAGTCCATCGCTATACCTTCCCATTTCCACGTAGGAATTTCTGGTTGTTCGAGCAAACCAGATGGGCGTTGGTGTTCAGCTTTCACTTTAGAACAAGTCAGGCATTTAGCTACGAACACAGCAATATCCTTTTTCATACCGGGCCACCAATAAGTTATGCGCAAATCCTTGTACATCTTATCAGCGCCAGGATGAATAGAATACCGAGATTTGTGCGCTTCACTCAGGATATCAGCGCGAAGATTCTCATCAAAGGGAATCCAGATGCGATTAAGATAACAGAGAATTCCACTCAGATTAGGGACAAAGAGTGCTTCCGCGCCACACGCTAACTCGGCGCGAAGGTTACCATTACTGATGGATGCGCGCTGCGCGTCACGAATACGCGATTCAAGGTTGCTTTGAATCGGCGCGAAGTGAAGCTGGGTGCGCGGCAAGATACAGTTAAGTTGGCAGGGTTTTCGGCTGAGCGCATCGGCTACCACATTAGCCTTACCAGGATGATACCGGATCTCACAATCGTAATCGCTGATGAGTTCGTTCCATCGGCGTTGCCTCATGTTAAGTTCCTTTTGATCAAAGATATGCTGAAGGCTTTTATGGTCAGTGTAAAGGATACACTTAGTACCATAAAGGTAGTGTCTCCAGATCTTTAAGGCAAAAACAACTGCACCAAGCTCGAGGTCGTGAGTTGTATAATTCTTTTCATGAACCTTGAGTTGCCTTGATGCGTAAGCGATAACCTTGCCTCGTTGCATAAGAACACAACCGAGACCTTGGTTGGATGCATCGCAATACACGACAAAATCATCATTACCCTCAGGTAGTGCAAGAACAGGAGCTTCACACAACAAACGCTTGAGCGTCAGAAAGGCTTCTTCTTGCTTCGAGCCCCAAATATATGGTTTACCTTTGTGCGTAAGAGCTGTTAAAGGCAAAGCGATCTTTGAGAAGTTCGAAATGAAACGCCGGTAATAACCAGCTAAGTCCAGAAAGGAACGGATCTCAGAAGGAGAGGATGGCGTAATCCAGTTCTTGATTGCTTCAATCTTGGATGGGTCGACATGAATACCCATCTTGTTTACAACATGACCAAGAAACTGTACTTCATCAGACCAAAATTCACACTTGGAAAGCTTAGCATAGAGCTGCTCGGTTCGAAGCTTCTGCAACACCAACCGAAGATGTTGCTCATGCTCGGCCTTGGTCTTAGAATACACCAGAACATCATCGATAAACACGATCACGAATTTATCCAAGAAAGGCCTACACACCCGATTCATTAGATCCATGAAAACGGCGGGTGCGTTGGTTAGACCGAAGGACATGACCAAGAATTCAAAATGGCCATAACGAGTTCGAAAAGCAGTCTTCGGCACATCTTCATCGCGGATGCGCAACTGGTGATAGCCAGAGCGGAGATCAATCTTCGAGAAACAAGAGGCACCTTGGAGTTGATCAAAGAGGTCGTCAATACGCGGTAAGGGATACCGGTTTTTAATGGTGAGTTTGTTCAACTCGCGGTAATCAATACACATGCGAAACGATCCATCTTTCTTTTTAACGAACAACACCGGAGCACCCCAGGGCGAAGAGCTAGGGCGAATGAATCCTTTAGCAGTCAACTCTTGAAGTTGGCTGGCCAATTCTTGCATCTCAGCGGGGGCAAGACGATAAGGAGATTTAGCTACGGGGGAAGCACCAGGGACAAGATCAATACGGAACTCGACTTCACGAGCGGGAGGGATACCAGGAAGATCATCAGGAAAAACTTCAGGAAAATCACGCACAACAGGGATATCGCGAAGCTTCTTTCCTTCATCGGGTTTAACCACATGGGCTAGAAATGCAATACACTTCTTCCGCATGAGTCTTTGGGCTTCGGCGCAAGACATAAGTTTAAGACCACTGGAGGGTTTTTCGCCGTAAATGTAAAGATCACCATTTTCTCGAGGTAGGCGAATCAATTTCTTGGCGCAAATAACTTCGGCGCGATTATGCGAGAGCCAGTCCATACCAATAATAACATCAAAGCTTCCAAGAGGCATAGGGATGAGGTCGATCAAAAAATCGTTTTCGTTAAGATTAAGCGTACAATCTTTAATCACTGAGTTAATTAAAATAATTTCACCATTAGCCAATTCAACTGAAAAATCTTCTTTTAAATCGTTGCGCGGTCGCGCAAGCTTCTGCTCGAAGGCGCGAGAGATAAAGCTTCGATCGGCGCCAGTATCAAAAAGTACAGAAGCATAAAATCCGTTAAGTAAAAATGTACCATTAACTACGTCATTATTCGCTTGCGCTTGGTGCGCGGTTATGTTAAAAGCTCGTCCACGCGTTACTTGGTTTGAAATCTGGTTCACCGGATTCGCTTGCGTAATCTGAACTTGTAGTCTTGGGCACGCGTTCCGGAAATGACTGGGATCACCGCAGTTAAAGCACGATCTGGGTCGTGGGTTTTGGTAGGTTGGTTGTGGATTCTGCGGGTAGACTGGTGGTGTTGGCGCAATTGGATTGGCGGGAAGGACTCTACAGTTTTCAGCAGTGTGACCAGTACGGCCACATCGGTTACAAAGTCGACACGGGGTTTGGGTTGGGTGGTGAAATCTACAGGTTGGGCAAAAGGGATGGTTTCCTGTGTAAGGTTTCTTAGTTGGCGGGGCAGGGAGTGCTGGATTGGTTAAGGCATAGTTATGGACTGCAGGAGGTGCTGGGTAGGTTGACAGTGGGTTAGGCGCGTAAACTGGGGGTTGGTAAACGGGTTGCTGGACAATGGGCGGGTTGGTAAGCGCATAGGCCTTGCGCCTGCGCTTGAGGTTGTTACGGTTTGAGGGTTCTGGTTTGGTTTCTGCGGGTTCAGGGACAGTTTTGGTGGTTTTGGTCTTCTCAGTTCCCCGCAGGAACAGGGTTCCTGCTCTGACATGGTTGTCGCTAAGCACAGCGGCCAACTCGATGGCGTCAGAGAGGGTAACTGGGTTTCTGGCCCATACAGAATCTTGAATTTCCATGGGGAGACCCCCAAGGAATTTCTCTATGGCTCGGCGGGAAGGGGTAACAAGGTGAGGGACAAGCAGGCTTAGTTCATGGAAGCGCGTCGCGTACTCGCGCGCTTCACCGCTGTACTGCTTCAAGTTCCAAAATTCTTCCTCCAGGCGCTTAACTTCGTTGGGAGGGCAGAATTCTCGCGTAAGAATTTCCTTGAATTCCTCCCATGTCATGCTAGAAGCAGCCTCTGCGCCACGCGCATGGGCTACTCCATTCCACCATGTAAGCGCTCTGGATTCCAGGACACTGGAAGCATATAGGGTTCGTCTGTCTGAGGGGCATTGGGTGTGAAGGAAAGTGTTTTCTATCTTCTCGAGCCACTGGAGCATCACGGTGGCTCCTTCAAGACCTGTGAACTTTGGAGGGTTACCCGCGTTAAAGGACTTAATGTTATAACTCGAGGTGTTGGTATTGTTTTGGCTCAAAGCTTGGGCTATTGCGGCGGCCATTTCCTGGGAACGTTGCTGTCTACGCATGCGCGAGGCTTCTCTTCTCTGAAATCGGCGAGATAGCGGAGGCATTCTATAAAAGTTTTAATTTTAGTTAATATCTTGGTTTTATCGCACAGTATAACTTTATAAAGCTTGGTTTCACGGAGTTAGATGCTATCAAAAGTTAAAGTAAAATAAATGACCCAATATGCAGACTTAATAAAGGTAACAAATTCGAATCAGAAATCGACAATTCCTGCATCACCATGACTTTCCGAATTCCCAATTTAAAATATACGAGTAAACGAGTATTGGAGATTGACGATTCATGTATCACCATGACTTTCCAATCTTCGATATAAAATATACAAGAAAATGAGTATTGGAGGTTGACAATTCATGTATCACCATGACTTTTCAAGTCTCCAACCTCAGAACATAATCGTAAATGGAAATTGAAAATCAACTATTCATGTATCACCATGACTTTTCGGATTTTCAAATCCCACAAACGAATATGTAAGTAAAATCAATAAAAATCGAAATTCAACCAAAATCGAAATATCGCGAAATAGAACATAAAATCATATACCGCGCAAGTGCGAGCATATTCATAAATAACGAGTAATTAACAATAAGCGCGCAAACATGAGATTTCTCTCATGCGCGAGAAGGGACTCTTAGGTATTCTAGGCCGTTACGTCTAACCACCTATCCTAAAGTCAACGAGCTCTGATACCAATCTGTAACACCCCGACCAAAGGCGGATTATACATCGGGGCGCCACATATTGTTTCATTACTCGTGACACTATTGGTGTCAATATTTATTAATACACATTTTATCGCGCACGCGCAGCGGGGAAAATAAAGAACATAAATCAACATAAATCAATATATTATAAATTATAACATTCAAACATCATTAACTTGTCCTGATACATTTTAATTCTAGGTCCAAAAGTAAAAACGTCCTACGTGTCAACAAGCTCCAAAACAGCTACTGCAAACCTGAACATGTGTTAAAATAAACGTCAAACACTTGCGTGTTGGTGAGAAATCAAGTTTAATACAATACATAGATAACAATAAATCTGCGCGCAACATGTGTATGTCTGGTTTTCAACAAGGGTGTAATCTGATCGGGACCAACTCTAAGAGACAAGACTGCCAGTGCTCACAATTGAGCTCACAAACAAGACTAACTGTGCATGTGTAAACAAAAGAGAAAATCATAAACGAATGTTCTCCCGTGTTCATCTAATGGTACCATGAAAACTGCGGAATAGACCGTCCATACGGTTAATGATCCACACATACAAATAAACAGCCAAGTCTACGTCCTCAACACATGGGATACTGCGCGACTAAAGTTCATAAACAAGTTTGAGACTCTAAGTTGTATGAACACATGAACATCCCAAAACATTAAAAGCAAAAAGGGATTAGATACGAGATAACTCACTTGATAAACGATGCGGTGAAAGATATGCAAGAATCAACTCTTAAACAAGCAAAGTTAACCTATAATTAAGATTATTGTTTTAACGATCTGTTTTAAGTCTTGATAATAAGTTAGCATAATTAATAAGTAAATTATTATATAATATATATATATTACCGGAAAAGCAGGGCAGAACAGGGAGGAAGACGGAGGCAGGAGAGGAAGATGGCAGAGAGAGCAAGGAGCAAGAGAACAGGAGAGATTAAGTGTTTGTGTGTGATGTGTTATGAAAATATTATTATTATTTATAGGAAAACCCTAGGAGACACAAACCCTAGAAAAAGGGGAAGAGATCTCAAAAAGTAAAAGAAAAGATATCAACGGTAAAAAGTTCTGAAAAGTAAAGATATCAAAAGATATGGCAGCTGCAGGGGGCAAGATAAAGCTGACAGGGAACAGTAAAAAGCATGGGCGGATCAGATAAAGGTACTGGTCAAGCATGGCAAAAGCAGATCTCAAAAGATAATGTCAGTCACTTTTTCTACCAACCAATGGGGGTTGGTACGCATGCTGCGCCGAAAGTAACTATTCAGACATTAGATAGGTTAGGTCAACAGCACAGAAGATAAGACAACACAAAAGCATACAGGCTGGAATAAACAGAAGATACAAGGGTTAAGCGCGGGAAGGCTGAGTGCGCGAGCGCGAAGGCTGGCACAACAATCCTTAGCGCACTGCGGGAAGAATCACATCCTTAGCGTGCTGTGTGAACTAGAATTCTAAGCGCATCGCGGGAAGAACATACATTCTTAGCGCATTGCGGGAAGAACATGCATTCTTAGCGCGCTGCGAGAAGAGTTCTCTTCACGCATCGCAGGAACAAGATGTCTTCACGCAGGCTTCCATGTAAGGAGTCTGGCGCGTGGAGCTGCAGACATCCTTAGGCGGGAAGAACCAAAGGACAAGCAAAGAGGAGGGAGACAAGGCTTAAGGGCGGGACGGCGACAAGAGGGAAAAGAAGGCGGAATGAGAGAAGGAAGAGGGAGGGGACGGCGAAAAGAAAGAGAGAGAAAGAGGCGGGAAGGAAATATATATTTTTATTATTAAAAGTAAAATATAAGTATAAATAAATATTAAATCATAAAAGAAAGAGATCGGGTCAGAGAAACGGGTACCTGGGTCGGGTCGGATCAGGGCAGATGTCACAGGATTGAACCATGCTCGAAGTCTATACTTAGAACATTTGAGATCATTCTTTATTGTATCCATGCTCGACCCACCAATGTGCTCGGAACACTTGGTTTAAGCTGGATAAATCAAGTTGTTTGCTCGATTGACAATCCATACTCGATGAAGAACATCCTTGCTTGATGAAGTGTAGCTTGCTCGAAGCCTTCAACACTTAGAAGAAATTCCAGAAGATAGTCTTATAGCCATAAGACACCATGCTCGAGGTAGTGAAACCATGCTCGAACGTCCAAGCTTGCTCGTAGTCCATAGTTAGCCATTTCTTTGAGGAGGTTGAGAAGATTCCAATCTTCCTTGTAAATTTCCAACTCAACACACCTCCACTCCATCATCTCCCTCTCCGTCTTGACTGAGACAAACCGCTACTAGGCGAATCAAAAGGGGGTTAGATTTTGAAAACACATATCGGATCTGTTATGGAGGCTGATTTGGTAGTGATCGGAGAGGTATGGTGTCACACGGGCATGGTCCGATTGCTCACAACTCGAAGATACTATCATAAATATAAATGACAATATCTAATTAATTATTTTGTTCAAATAACACACACAAGAATCAAATACAACAACACAATTCAAATAAATAGATACAACCATTTAAAGTCAAGTTTGTCTTCATTAAAATCCTAAGGTCTTTCTAAATGTCCAAACTTCAATCTTCAATCAACTTGCATATGCGTAGAAAATGGAGTTTGATCAACAACACATGTTGAGTGAGATGATTACCAATTTTGAAACAACAAATAATTATATAATAAATAAATAATAAATGATAAGTGTTAAATGCCCAAACCAATCTATGTGATAATAATCAATCAAACCTTAACAAACCAAAATCAAGTATATTTGTGTGCCAATGAATCGTTGCCAAGCGAATCGGGCATTGATTACAATGACTAAATTGTCGGTTTATCTTCGCCAAGCGAATCGGGCTCCGGTTACTAAGACGGTCGTATGATCATACTAATGAGAACCCTATACAAAAGGGGATATGTTGAACCTCTCCGAAACGTTATCAAGTAAACAATTAAACGTGTATCAATTAGCAAATAGCATTCAACTGATTTTCACAAATAATTTTGTTTGCGATTTTGAGTATATATATAGCATAGAAAATATGAGTAAGTACGCATATTTCCCCAAAGCATTTGAAAACAATGTATAAAAAGGGGAATGATCAAACTCACCTGATCGATTAAGCCAAATGGAAACGAATACGACAAGAACGATAATCACTCTCCTCGAGAATTACCGACAAGAATCCTAATTAAAAGATATTATGAGTGAATTATAATGATATAATATGTATAATGGATTTGGGATTTTGATGTGAGTTAAGTTACAATTATGATTTGGTATGTTACGGATTGAACGATTGATTTCTACGGATTTTATTATTGTTTAATTATATAAAAATCATTGTTTATCATATAATCGAACTTACAAATAATTATTAATTTAATAAATATAAGTTGAGATCCATTATAATAATAATCGTTTAAATATGTAATTATAGTAAAATTTATATCTCGGACTTCTTAACGAAAGCCGGTGGTAAAATATAGTTAACACTTTTAAATACGTTTTAATATGTTTATTAAAAATAATACGTACATATATACATGTATATATATAGATATACATTTATATAAACACAAGCGAATTTATAAAGACATTTTTTACAACGAGAACATCAATTTTAGAGTCGGTTTTTAATAAAATAAAAATGATGATTTTTTTTGTTAATAAAGTATATATATATATATACATATATACACGAAACTTGTAACGAGCTATTTGTCACGAAAACTTAACTTATGATGTCGATTTAGATAATATATTGTTTATTTGATATTTAATATTAATTATAATGCATTATAAATCATTAAAATAGGCTAATAATAACTAAAAATAATAACAACAAAAACAGGGTCCATCTGGGACTCGAACCCACGACCTGTGATGGACCAGTTGATGAACACACACAGGCTGGTGTGTCAGTTGTATAAAAACTGGAAACGATTTAATATATACAAAAGTTAACTAACCTTAATTGATTATGAACCCTCGAGTTTCAATCGATCGACTCGTCCAGTGTTCGTTTAATTAACATTAGGGCTTTTGCTTAATGATGTTATACGAACTTATTTCATATTTTGATTACCTTTATCGTTGATGAATTCAGAGTGAACGACCACCACAGTCGCCGGCGTAAACGAATGATGAACCATAGGGCTTTGATTCGCGCTGGTATGAGGGAGGTGCAGTCACGAGGAATTGAGTTATGAACAAGCTTAGGTTATATAATCAAATTAGGGTAGGACGGTTTGGGTTTATGAACCAATTCTTATTATAAATGATCTTGTTTCTTAATTAGTTACGTTAGTTAGGCCGATTATGATACGGGGAATCAAAACCAAGATTCAATTCTTAATTTAGAATGATAATTGTGCATCAAGTAACTAATCGGGTCACGGATCTGGGTATTCGGGTATGGAAACAGATTCTGGGTAAATGGGTTATGAACCTAATATGCAGAAATTGCAAACTAGTCCCTGGAGTTTAAAGGTGGAAACATTATGGGTTTAGATTTTACATTTGGGCCAAATATGTACATTTTTGAAAGTTAAATATATTTTAAGTAAATATATTATATAAATATAATTTTTATAGAACTTCCTCGATAAACGTGATATTTTTAAAGGTTAAAATTTTTCGAACCATAAAACGAGTCGGTGTTTTAGATTAAGTGGTATGTGGAAAACCCGAGTTGTTACATATGGATCTAAGAAACAAGATTGAAGGTTTACGAATCTTATAACAATATATTTAAGTATACTAAATTATTAAAAAAAATACAAAAATTTTAATTTCGGATATCAGATATCCAAACAATCCGAAAATTTTCAAATTTACTATTCGAATCTGAAAATCTGGATATCCGATATTCGGATATCTGAAATTTCAGATAATTCGGATTTGGATTTTCGGATAATTCGGATTTTTTAAACACCCCTAGTGTTGACAATGGTCTGCTAGGATTATAGGCGGTGTTATGGCAGGCAATGGTGATTGTTTATAGCGGCAGTGTTATGGCATAAGATGGTGATGGTGAGTGCTTCGTTCTTCACCCTCTCCCTGATTTATCCCATAACTGTTGTTGGGTTCGATTTTTGGACCCTTGGTGGTGGTGGTGTTGTGTTGGCGATGTTTTGCTAAGGATGGTGATTGCTTATAGCGATGGTGATTGTTAATGGCAATGGCTGATTTGTCTGTGTTGTTGTCGGGTTCTAATCGGTTCTTATATGAGGCGGTGATGATGATGAAATGTAGGGTGAGCATAATCCATCTTCATAAATCTTATTTGCATCTTAGTGTGATGTAACATCTTGGATTTTTCAAACCCGTATTCATTTGCGTATAACCCAACTCGGAAACATTTTTAGATCTTTATTGTTATTGGAAATCAAATATATATAAGACTTTAAGCTTCTAATATTCACTTTAGGCCCTTCATACTTTAAAAGATGTTCAATTATTAATTTATGCATAAAAGATTCATTAATTATCCAATTCTCAAACTACAAGGACTAAAAGCGTCAAAAATTAAATTCCTCCCATTTTGGCTAGAGCACCACGTGGTGGGATGGCCCTCCCCCACCGCGCGGCGCTATGGGCAAACTGTTCAGATCGTTTTGTTTAAAATCGTTTCCTAGTTCTTTTTTTGGCCCGAAATCGCTTATTTTTAGACGAAATCAAGTGTTTTAAGCCCCAAGAAGTCCCTCAAAGCCTAGATACATGTTCATATACATTAGCCCTTGTCCAAGAACGAAATCCTCTGTTTATTCTATTGATTTGATCATTAAAGGCACATTCGGTTCTTAAACGAGTAAGTTACCATATTTAGTTAGATTTAGTGAATCCTATATAAACATATCATTATTTCTCCGCCACAAATCATCCCTAAACCCTAATACACAAATCCCAGCCGTCACCTACCTCTGCCATACTCAATCTTCTTCGGTTTTCGCGTTATTGTTGAAGATACAAGTTAAGACGGTTGACTTTGCTTGCTTTAGGATCTTTGACTCTTCATTCCTCTTTATCCTTTCACTTTCCGGGTAAGTTATAAACATAGAAATCATTCATATATATTCCCTAGTCAATAACCTTCAATCAATTTCGATGGTTGAAGGGTGTTGACTGGTCAAATCGTTTAAAACTCGTTAAAGGACAAAATAGTCAACTAGTTTGACTTAACGTTTTTTCATACTTCTGATCGGATTCAACGTTCGGTCCAGAAGACTTTTATTCTTGTAAAAAAATTTTAAGCCTACTGAATAAAACCCGACTTCCGACTCGCTGTTCGGATTCTGGTCAGTACCAACTCGCTTAAATCCTAAATATAACATAACTTGAGTTCTAGATGTCCGTTTGGATCAATTCCAGCGGCATTAAGTTTTTTTTTACTTATATTATCATATCTCAAAGTTTCAGGTTCTAATCATTAATCTCGTTCGACGCGTAGTGGACGACTCGCTTAATCTTTAGTTCGTTTATCTTAATTATTAATCACTTGCCTTTAATCTAAGGTGGGTTTTATCATTCCCCTATTTTACTCAGTTTTCTAAAATGTTTTGGGACATATGCGTATATCATACTATATATATATCTATATCAAAAACAGGAAACGTGTAATTGTGTGTGATTAATCAAATATACTTGTTATGTGCTTACTTGTTTATGTGTGCATTCGTTTGACATATCCCCTTGTGGAGGGTTCTCATTGACCAATTCCCGAGTCGCTTGGCAACGGTCTTATTATTATTATTTGCTCATTGTTGATTTACCGGCGCCCGATTCGCCTGACAATGGTTTAATCGACAACTTATTTGCTCATGGTTTGATTTCATTACCGCATTTATTACGTTTTGCTTATTTCTCTTATTTATTATATTAACATTATTTTATTGCAAAACTGGTGATAAACTCACTCAACATGTGTTGTTGACAGACTCTGTTTTCTACGCATATGAAGGTTGCTTAAGTTGAAGTTTGGACACTTAGAAAGACCTTAGGGTTTATTGAAGACAAACATGTATATATATTTGAATTGTTTGTTGTATTTGAATATTGTGTACACATTTGAAATAAAATAATTAAATAGATATTGTCACATTTTTATTATGATAGTATCTTCAAGCTGTGAGCAATCGGATCACGCCCCGGCATTTCCGCCTTAGATTGGGGTGTGACACGTGACATTCCAGATGGCAATTGTTATGCAATTCTGATTTCAGCCAACGACAGATTTGGACAAGAAGAAATTTCGTTGCTACATCCTTTAGTAGTTCTATGCTTGTGCATCATTCGATTTGAAATTTGAGGATTCGTCAAACGACAATTTGAAAAGTCGGGTATGATTTGACATTTTAACTTGTAAATGCCCATTTAAGGAATGCTCAAACGACTATTTGAAAAATAACGTGAGATTATAATTGCGACAAGCAAACCTCTAGAACAAAGGCTGCTTGGTCTGTCACTTATTATTTAATTTAAGTATTTAATTTGATCATTACAAATTAATTTAACGTGAAATTTTGTCTTATGAAATATAAAACTATATAACGTGCATATTCCTTTATCACTGATTTTCTAACCATCATTTAATTGGTCATTACAAATTAATTAAATGTGAAATCGTAAAATATTTTGTCTTATGAATTACAAAACTACATACCGTACATTTTCTAACCATCATCTTTATATAAATATCATTTGCGGTTAAAAAATACTGATTTTGCACATCAGGATAACAATATTGGTATAATATTTAAAAATAAATGCATTTAATTGAGTAATTTGATATCTCCAAATAATTAATATTTAATACAAACAACACTTCTACATTTTTTTAAAAGCAATTGTTAAACTTATAACAAGTGAACAACATTATGTTAAGTTAAAAAGATAAAATGCTTGATTTTAAAATGTTAACTTTTTTAACATTAGAAAGTATATAAAAGTTACACGTATTAAAAATAATTGCGGTAGCAAGTTGAAGAAAACAACGATTGTGACTTTATTTATAACTAGATTTTATCCCTCGTATTACGGGGGTTGTTTTACATTATTCATTTTTAATATTTATATATGTATATTTGGATTTTAAGTTTATGTATTGTAAAAAGTTAATAATTAATATACTTTGAGGTTTGATGATGAAATGGTTTCACAAATAAATGATATGTTATAATCCGATTTAAAAGCTATCTGGACTTGGTGATACACATTACCCGTTTATTTTCTTTATTATAAAATTGTTTCTTAATTATAAATAATATCTTTTTACAGAAAATAGGATATTAATTTTTAGTATATCCCTATTTTATAGGATTTTCATATCAAATATTTGATTAGATTATTTTTTTAATATAATGAGATGTTATAACCCGTTTAAGAGCTATCTGGGTTTTGGTGAGATCTTTACCCGTGAGAAGCCTTCATTTACAAATAAAGCAATCTTATGGCTTGAGAGAATGGTTGTTTTACATTTTTCGTTTTTTAATACTTATTTTTTGGATTTTAATTTTCTTTATTGTAAGAAAATTAATAATATACTTAGGGTTTGATGATGAAAGGGTTTCATAAATAAATGATATGTTATTTTTACTTTAAAATTGTTTATTAATTATAAATAATATTTTTTTATTTTTAAATTGGATATTAAATTTTAGTATATCCCTATTTTATAGGATTTTCATATCAAATAATTTGTAAAATTAATTTTAAATTTAATGAGATGTTATAACTCGTTTAAGGGCTATCTGGTTTTGGTAAGACCCATACCCATGAATTTGGGTTAAATCAATGAGAAGCCTCCATTTAAAAATCAAGCAATCTGGTGGCTTCCATAAAAGAGGGGAGCGACCACATCGCGACACGTAGGATTTTAGGGGTTTCGTTTATATATATTATAGATATTATGATTTTTGATAGGGTATAAATAACTAACATTTATTGAAATATACAAATAACTAAGGCATATACTTGATTAGGGTCGCAAACTTATCGGAGCGAACTAAACAATGTCTTGTTAATGCTTGTTTGTTAAGCTTTTATCAGACAAATGAACGGTTCACGAATACCAAACCGAACAAAATTTCTTGTTCGTATTTGTTCATTAAGAAAATGAACTTGCTCGTGAGTGCTACACGCTCGCAAACGAATGATACACAAATGAACACAAACAATGTTTAATCTGATTTGCTAACTAAGAATGTCCGGTGCCAATAGTTTGGTCCAGCTACCAAGCTTTTGTGCTGGTATTTTTTTAACATTCGTATTTATATGTTATTTTACAAATAAATTAATCACATAATAATCATTTATATTTTTGTTTTATAGTTAACAATTTTGCTTAAATGTATATGATAAGATTATAAAACTCATTAAAAATATTATTAAAAACCTTTAATAAGCAAACCCAAAACAAATATTAACAAACATAACCACACGTAAACGCACATATTATTGAACATTCACCAGCACAATTGAATTCTCATGTCATCTTTTCATGTTCGTTTATATATTAAACGAACGAACGTAAACGAACATTCAACCGAACGTTTGGTTCATTTATAGCCTTACATTTGGTATTATGATTTTTAGTAGGGTATATAAAACTAACATTTACTAAAAAATTTGAAGAAAATGAAGGTCCAATATTCATATCCTTTAAACCACAAGGGCTAACTTGCAATACTTAAAAAATAGAAAAGAAGGCTGGAAATCAAAGTAAAAGAAGATTAAAAAAATAAAAAAATGGTTTATGGAGATGAGAGAGAGAGAGAGAGAGAGAGAAAAATGGTTTATGGAGATGAGAGAGAGAGAGAGAGAGAGAGAGAGAAGAGTTGTTGAAGTCTTGACCTTTCAAGACACAACAGCATCTTTCCTTCCCTTTGATTCTTTCACTTCAAATACTTGTTTTCAATTCAGCATACACAGACTTCACCACATCAACACTCCATTAATGTGTGTGTGTGTTTGTGTGTGAGAAAGAAAGATAGAAAGAGAAAGAGTTAGAGAGGGAGAGAGAGAAAGAGATTCAATTAATTGATCCATCTACACATCTTTATCTTCTTCTTCTTCATCATAATATCACCATACCCAAATCCCATTTGCAATCTGCTCATGCAGCATCACTCAACAACAACTACAGACCTCCTACCATTTCAGCATATTCTCAGGTACTATGTTTATTTTGTCTATGTGTGTGTTTTGCCTCTTTTAGTTGCTGCAACTAGACATGGTTTTTTTTTTTTGGTAAGTCTTGACAAGGTTAAAGTCAGTAAGATTGGTTTCAAGGGAAATTAGTTGATTGATCAATGTGTTTTTGTATTTATGATGTTTGTTTGTTATTCTTTTATACAAATCAAATTGCTTTTTCAAGTTTCTTGATGAGGGTGTTAGTTGCAAGATTATCAGTTTGATTTGATCAGTATGTGATTAAAGAAAGCAAATTTGAATTCTTTTGTTATCTTTATGATTTTGGGTTCCTTAAAAATGAAATCTTGGAGCTTCAACAACCAGTTTCTTGATTCTTAAATCACAGTGTGTGTATTTGTGTGAAAGTGTGTGTAAAATAAATGACAACAAGAACAAGATTATGTACTTGATTTGATCAGTATGCTAATAAAGAAACAAAATTTGAATCTTTTTGATTATTTAAGGCATAAGTTATAAGTTACAAAGTTATAACTTATGACTTATATACACTCACAAAATCTAACTTTCCCAAACACCTTATGACTTATAACCAATAAGTTATAAGTTATAAGCTATAAGGGGGGTTAAAATAAGGAATCCCAAACACCCCCTTAGGGTTCCTTAAAAATGAAATATAGGAGCTTCAAGAACCAGTTTTGTTGATTCTTAAACCACACTGTGTCTATTTGTGTCAAAATGTGTGTAAAATGGATGACAATAGCAAGATTATGAATTTGATTGATTAGTATGTGAATAAAGAAGAAATCTGAATTCTTTTGTTATCCTTTTAATTTAGGGTTCCTCCAAAATGTCAACTTGGAGCTCCAAGAACCAGTTTCTTGATCAGGGTTTTACTTATTTGTATAACAATAATAAAATTATCAATTTGATTTCATCACTATGCTAATAAAGAAAAGAAATTTGAATTCTTTTGTTATCCTTTTGATTTAGGGTTCCTTAAAAATGAAATCTTGGAGCTTTAAGAACCAGTTTCTTGATTCTTGAACCACACGGTGTGTATTTGTGTGAAAGTGTGGGCAACATGGACAACGGCAACAACAATAACAAGAATGAAATACCACCAACCGAGGAGCTAGTAAAGAAAATTCATGATTTAGAAGAAAGCCATGCTCGCCTCAAACAAGAAATGTCAACGCTAAAGATTTCAGATGACAACCAAAAATATGACCGCCAAAGGTCGAGTTCACTATCCCCCCGTCGACCTCACCGGAGAACCATTGGTGGGGCTGGTGGGTTTTTTGAGGGCGGGGCTGTGGGGGCCTTCAAAATGGGTTCTGCATCTTTTCGGCATTCTTCGCCATTGAGGAGAGAAACCCGCAGTGTTGATGTTAGTTATAGTAGTAATAATAATAACAATAGTTATAATATTAATATTAATAATAATAGGCATGATGGTTGTGTCATGAGTGGTGCCGCCGCCACTGAGGAACATGGTGGTGGTGGTGCCACTGAGGAGCGTGGTGATGGTGGTGCCACTGAAGGGGAGAGTGGTGGAGTTTGTGGACCCTCGCTTGTGAAGCTAACGGAAACACAGTATTTGAATATATTGCAATCTATAGGCCAGGCTGTTCATATATTTGATCTCAATGGGCACATAATTTATTGGTGAGTTAAAATCATTGTTCAGTGAATCTGTTCTTCACTTTCTCTTGATTTTGATTGCTATTGTAATTATTAAAGAAGTACAGTTGGCAATGTTAGGATCGATAATCGGAAGAAAACAAAAGCACCTTATATAATAGTTCAACATTTTCTCTTAATTCATAGAAGTAAATTTTGTCAATATGGATTCTTGATTACTTTGGGTTTATTGGAAAAGAGTAGGAGTAGAAGGGTAAAAAATGGGCAAGTTGGTTAATGGGTCAATAGTCAATATGGGTTTGACCCTTTAAGCTGTTTTTTTTTTTTAAATTTTACTCATTTGACCCGTTAGAGACAAAACATGACCCGAATAGGCGGCAAGTTTGTTTGACCTAAATAGGCTTGTAAATGAACAGAACGAACAGTAAACCTTTCAACCGGAAGTTTGTTTATTTGCTTTTATTTATGCTCGCTGCTTTATGTTTATTTAAATCTTGTTTATAAACGAATGAATATGAACAAAAGTTTGTGTACATTTATGTTCGTGAACATTCGTTTACGTTTGTTCATTTAAATCCGTTTGTTTGCCTTTATTTATATTCGATCATTCGTTTACGGTCGTCAACATATTCATTTAATTTCTTTAGGTCCATTAAAAATAGTCTAGTTTTAATAACTTTTTAGGCCCAATACATTGTTGTCACATTTTTCTTTTAATTGGTTTTAGCTCAATTATGTTCGTTTATCTATGTTAAGTTATGTTTGTTTGCTTGCTTGTTTACGTTTGTGCACCGTTTGTTTATACTGTTCACGAACGAACATAAACGGTCACGTTCATTTTCTTAACCAAAGAACACTGACAAGAAAAGCCCGCTCTTTGAGTTGTTCATGTTAGTTCGGTTCATTTACAAGCCTACAAATCGACGCATTCATAAGTACATGAGTCAGAAACAGGAATTATGTTTTAACATTGTGCACCAATTGGAAATTTGTAGGAACCGTACAGCCGAAGATCTTTATGGTTACACAGCTGCAGAAGCTCTCGGAAAAACACCCAACGAGCTTTTTGTAGAACCGGAAGATTATCACTTTGCTGATGATATCATACACAAAACAATAAAAGGGGGAGGTTGGTCGGGTCTATTTCCAATTAGGAACAAAAGAGGGGAAAAGTTTGTTATTATTGCCACAAATACGCCATTTCGTGATGAAGATGGGACATTAATTGGGGTTATAAGTGTATCAAGTGACACCCGCCCGTATCGGGATATGAAGCCCGTGGGTCATATTAGTGCACCGAGACGGATTGCTTCGGCTAAACTCGGGCTTGATCCTCAACAACCTCTACAAACTGCAATCGTCTCAAAAATTTCAAGTTTGGTGAGTCTTTTAAGATATTAATATAGATAGGGGGTCAGGCGGGCTCAGGTTGAAAAAGGTTATTTTTAGTGCAAGTCAAAACCGGGTTCAACTAACATGTGCGGGTCCAAACCGGGTGTGTATGGGTCATTTGGGGCACAAACTGAACCCAAAACCGAATATTCACCTTTTGAGTGTTGAAAACTGTTCTTTTTCGGTTTGGTTTGGGTTCGTTTCGGTTTCGGTTTTTTGTGGTTTTACCATTTTGTTGATTAATAGTTAATTGCTTATTTACAATTGGGTCAAAGTGGGTTATACTATTTATCAACTTCTTATTAATGACTGACTTACATTCGAAATAAAAAAAATGAAAATCCATAAATTCAGTTTGGTTTGGTTTTTTAATTACATGTAAAATCGAAACCGAACTGAATATCGGTTGTTGTGAAATATAAAACCAAACCGTTGGGTTTGTTTGTGTTCTGTCATTTTGGTTACCAATAAGTTTTGTTGGTTTCATGCAGCCGCTATTGACACAAATACACCTTTTTCTCCATTTTGTTTTTTTTAATATTTTAAGTGTTATGAAATTATGATCACATAAACAGAATTATAACAATAATAATAATCTAAATTTTTGAATAGAAATAATTTAGGAGTTAGGTTGACTTTCAACCCCTTTGATCCCTTTTAGCTA
This sequence comes from Bidens hawaiensis, assembly GCF_021521415.1. Classification (NCBI taxonomy): domain Eukaryota; kingdom Viridiplantae; phylum Streptophyta; class Magnoliopsida; order Asterales; family Asteraceae; genus Bidens; species Bidens hawaiensis. The sequence goes on along the minus strand of NW_027491544.1, from coordinate 259,184 downwards.
TTCTTTTATGTGACCAATTTTTCTGTTTGAAATAGAACACATCCCAAATCAACCTAGCTATAACAAGTAAGCAGGTCAAAATTAGCATGCCGGGTTTGGTTCACTTTGACTCACACACTTTTTTCTTTATTTTTATTTTTTGTAAATAAACTAGTATTATGTTAATTACAATTACATAAACAATATTATTACAATAATAATCTAATTTTTTTAATAGAAATGATTTTGGAGTTGACTTTGGTTGACTTTCAACCGCTTTGACCCGTTCTCCTTAAAGCTATTTTTTATTTGACCCATTTTACCCGTTTGAGATAGAACACAACCCAAATTGACCCATTTATAGTAAGTAAATGACTAAACGGGTCAAAGTGCCACCTTGGTGGAAAATTAAGGACCCACAGTTAATTACTCCTTCGTCTTGTGAAATTTTATGTAACAATGAATCTTGACTATTGAAAACACCACAACAGGCTTCAAAAGTCAGCAACAAGGTCAAGTCAAAAATAAAACCCGGAGAAAACTTCACGGATCAAGATGGCGGGAGTGCAGACGGTCATTATTCTGAAAATGAGATAAACGCCCCTGACCATAAAGACGATGGATATTCAAGCGGAGCCAGCACCCCAAGAGGTGATAATCTTCCTCACTCGCCATTCAAAGACCAAATTAGTGGAAAGCCCTCAACAGATTCCGGTGATGAAGGTGAAAACAAACTCGGTATCCACAAGATTCTATCTTCAAAAGCTGAGGCGTGGATAGGCAAAAAGGGAATTACATGGCCATGGAAAGGAAACGAACGAGATGGAGATTCCAAAACTGGTCGGTTCGGGTTTAACTGGTTGCATAATGAGCAAGAACACGAGTCGTCGAGTCAACAGTCGGGTTCGTCGAAAGTGGAAAGTCAACAGTGGGAGAATAATAATAATAATAATAATAATAATAATAGGAATGAAGCTCCAGGGTCGTGGTCGTCTTTTAACGTTAATAGCACCAGTAGTGCTAGCAGTTGTGGCAGTACAAACAGTAGTGCCATTAATAAAGCGGATATGGAAGTTGATAACTTGGATTATGAAATTTTGTGGGAAGATTTAGTGATTGGAGAACAGATTGGACAAGGTATGATATTTTGTTTTTGGGGGGGAATTTTGAATTTGACAGTAATTTCACTTTTTCTATGTTTTTTTACTGTTTTAAATGCTTTGATAGGTTCATGTGGGACGGTGTACCATGCGCTATGGTATGGATCGGTATGTTCTTCATCTCTTTTATTAGCAGAATGACAGTTTTACCCTTTTGACTAATTTTTAAATGCCTTCTTTGAGTTTAATGATAGCAATGTTACTCATCTTTAGGGGTGTTCAGATTTCGATTCGTATTCGAAACATTCGAAATTCGATTCGATTCGAATTCGATTATTAAGATTCGAATTCGGTTTTAAAAAATTCGAATTCGATTTGATTCGTATTCGAGTATATTAATCGAATACGAATTTATGATTTATTATTCGATTCGATTTGAAATTCGAATTCAATTTATATATACATATGTATATATAATTATAATTTTTTATTTGTGTCAAATCCATAAATAATAAATGTCCATTACAAATTATTAAACCCAATATGCCATATTATTGTTTCCTAGCTTATACTAATATGGGTGTTATTTACTTCTCGTTTTTTGAATATTTTGAATTTATACTATTTGTAGTTTAATTTTGAATTTATTATCATGTGGTATGTAACTACTTTAAATTTATATGTTTCTTTTGCAATTATGATTATGGTTTTCGAATTTTTGGCATAGGTAAACTTGAATTAGATTGTACTTATTCGAATTCGATTCGAATTCGAATTTCAAATACGAATTCGAATCGAATTTCGAATTTGGCATATCATACGAATACGAATTGAATAGTTCAACTTTTAATCGAATACGAATTGAATACTGGCAAAAAAACAATTATTCGGATTATTCGATTCGATTTAACTTGAAAATTCGTTATTCGATTCGATGAACACCCTACTCATCTTACTCATCTATATATACCTTGTATTATCTTTGATGCTAAAGTATAGTCAACGCATGAGAACTTTTCTCTGATGTCATGGTAGCTATAGGTTTTGCCTAGATTAGTTATATTGTTAGAATGCAAATATTATCTCGGCTATTTCATTTTGTACATACTTCCATTCAAATTTAGGTTCAAGATTTTCAGTAAACAGATTTCATATATGAGTAGGCACAATATGATGTTTGGAGTCGTGTTATGTTACTTCCTTACTTTCATTGATGACTACTCTCGTGTCCTTTTGGCTTTACTAAACGTAAAAAAACCATTCAGAAGTCTTTACACTTTTTTGTTTGTTTTGTGTTGAATTCAAGACACATTCAGATAGTGCAAAAGATTGTTTTTCTCAGTCCTTTTGTTCTTAGAATGTAAATATTTAATTAGGCCCAACACTGTAATGGGCCCGTAGGGTTACTAGTCTATAGTATACTTTGTGTTATCTTGATGTTTAATGTATGCAAACCTTTAGTTTCTCTAATTACAAAACTATCTAACATATGTTGTGTAAGCAGGATGTTGCTGTGAAGGTTTTCTCAAGGCAAGAATATTCAGATGATGTCATATTATCATTTAGACAGGAGGTATCTCTGATGAAAAGGCTTCGGCATCCCAACATTCTACTCTTCATGGGCGCTGTAATGTCACCTCAACGCCTTTGCATTGTCACAGAGTTCCTTCCCCGGTTGGTTCTCCGTTTACTTTAACCCCCCCCCCCTGCACGCATGCATACATATGTTGTGTATATATGCATGCATTTGATGTGGATATTATTTTATGCAGTGGCAGTTTGTTCCGGTTACTTCAAAGAAATACAACTAGATTAAATTGGAGACGGCGTATACATATGGCCGTGGATATAGTAAGTAACAATAGAATGTTGTTTCTGTTTGTTTGTTATCAAATATTTTCTAAAACTTGGTGGTCCCTACAGGCGCGAGGCATGAATTATCTTCATCATTGCCACCCACCCATCATTCACCGGGATTTGAAATCTTCAAATCTTCTTGTCGATAAGAATTGGAATGTAAAGGTTTGTTTCATATTAATATATTATTTAATATCTCGTGGTGTGTTCTTGATATTGACATATAAGTTTTAGGCAATTTAGTTATTAAGGGAATTTAAGTCAATTTATCCGAAGTATATATATGTGTGGTGTGCGCATACTATGCATATATGTGTGTGCCACTGGGGGGTTGGGGGGGGAGGGTTGAAATCACACTAATTTTGACGTTATTTTACTAATTTCGTGAAAATAACGTTTAAAGTGGTGGAAGGTTAATCATGCATCATTTGGTGGCGTTGATAGCCAAAAGACAAGGGTACATGCACTAATCGACCGGTGTCCCGTGGTTGATTGCTATGTGCCTTATGTCCAAGGCTTGACGCAAAATAACTATCGAGCCGGGGATCTCACCGGAAAAAACATCTCTATTCCTACAGGGTAAAGGTAAGGCAATTTAGTTATTAAGGGAATTTAAGTCAATTTATCCGAAGTATATATATGTGTGGTGTGCGCATACTATGCATATATGTGTGTGCCACTGGGGGGTTGGGGGGGGGGGGGTTGAAATCACACTAATTTTGACGTAGAGGTAAGGCTGTCTACATCTTACCGTCCTCAGACCCTACCATAGTTTTGCTATTGGTGGGATTTATCGAATACGATAATGATGATGATCCAAAGTAAAGTATGTATTAGTTAATTACATAAATGGTCCATTTAGTTAATAAAGGGTAGTTTAGTCTTTTTACTCACTTTTAACAAAAAAGATAATGGAAGTAAGTCGTTGATCCCAAACTTGTTACAACTTGAAATCACGAAACCCGAGTTGCAATTTTTAGAACTTAGTACCTAAATATGTGACTTTGGCTAAACCACATGGGTCATTTGTGTAATTAACTTTTATCATATATTTTTTCATTTTTTCGAATTGAATAGGTTGGGGATTTTGGTCTCTCTCGTATAAAGCACGAAACCTACCTTACAACAAAGACGGGGAAAGGAACGGTAATTACTTATTTACCCTTCTTCAAGCTTCCATCATTCAAGGGTAGTTTAGGCATTAGAACGAGTTTCTTTAATAAACGTTTATTTTTCATTTTCAACTTTTAGCCCCAATGGATGGCCCCTGAAGTTCTTCGAAATGAACAAGCTGATGAAAAGTAAGTTCTATCCCTGTAACCAATCGTTATCATTTAATAGAATTTAAACGCTTATAAAGTTTTAAAGTTTATAATAATATTGTTTGAAATATGTAGGTCTGATATATACAGCTTCGGTGTGGTATTATGGGAACTCACCACGGATAAGATTCCTTGGGATAGTCTTAACTCGATGCAGGTACAATATTTATTTTCCAGAGTTTTTAAGGTCAAGCTTAGCGTTTTCTATAACTGAAACATATGAGAATATGGAAGAAACCTAGACATTGAAATGTCATATGTGTAGACTATTACAAATTATGTAAAGGTTTTATTATGGTTATTATTATTATTTTATTTTTGTTACGAATCAAAGAGTTGAAAATTACAGGTGATAGGAGCTGTAGGATTCATGAATCAACGGTTAGAGATTCCCAAAGACGTGGACCCACAATGGGCTTCTCTTATCGAAAGCTGCTGGTGCAGGTTCGTATTTTATCTTTAACTATTTATATATTTAGGTATATTATTAGGGGTGTAAATGAGCAGAACCCAAGCTCGCGCAAGCTTGAGCCCAGCTTGTTTTACTTACGAATCGAGCTCGGCTCATTTTCGAGCTTTATTTCTTAGTTTGAACTCGGGTTGTGCGTTGTTTTTTAAGCTTGAGCTCGGCTCATTTGTAGTTATAATTAAATTTATTTATATACAACATAATATTTATTTTTATTGTCATTTTATATATAATAACTGTTTTATAAATATTTATTAAATATTTTAAATAAAGATTATATATAGATTATAAATAATAGGCTCCTTTACGCTTGCGGGCCAGCTCAAGCTCGATAAATGAAGCCCGGGCTCGTTTGTTAAACAGGCTTAGTTTTAGGCTCGAGCTCGTTTAAGCTTGGCTCGATTCCAGCTTTTAGTGATTTGGTCTCGAGTAGCTTACCAATGGCTTGGCTTGTTTACGCCTCTATGCATATACGATTATTTGCATTATGTGTTATAAAAGATGAAACAATCTTATTTAAGGCTTTTTGTTTTTTTAGTGATCCACAATTGCGACCGATGTTCCAAGAAATACTAGACAAACTTAAAGATTTGCAGAGGAAGTTCACCGTTCAATTTCAGGCCTCGCGTACCGCCTCTGGCACCACCACCGCTGCCAAAGAAAACAACGGCCCAAGGGAACCGTAAAAGAATCACGAGTGTAAATCACTTTGACCCTTTTTTTTGTGCTGCAAAGTATTTTGAGTGTCGTGGTGCCATGTCTGTAGTCGAGTTGGTTGGTTTTTGTATGCTGATTTGGCGGTCGGTCGGTCGTGCGCACTGTTGTTGAAACATGGTGGTCAGTCGAACACTAGGCGCCATTGTTTTGTGGTCCATTAGGAACCCTTATTGTTTTGTATAGAGTACATGAATTATCTCCTTTTAGGATTATTGCAAAAGCAAGGGAATCTATGTAGATTTGGAGTTCTTAATTTGGCTTTTTACACACTTGTTTATCAAAAACATTTTACAAGAAACTATCTGAATCATTTGTGTCAATGTATTAGTTTTGTCTTTTTATATTTTATGTTATTTATGTGTAGTTTATGTGCCTAGGAAACCATCAAATTAATTTGTTTCTATATTATATATTTATTTTGCATTGTATCTACACATGGGTAAGCAATATAACTATTGGGATCATTTTAACTAAATTCAATCAATGAACACTTCATACAAGGACCAATGAAACAGTAAACACGTGATTTAATCTTTTGAACAGATTAGTGTTACATTAATTGATTTTTTATTGTTTGTTACAAAATTTTTGTTAGATGTCGCACTCTTCTTCATTTTATACAAGTGTGTAACTACTGATGAGCTAAAGGTGAAAGCGACGTGTAACCAATTCTGTTACAAACAACTGATCAACTATACTAAATTGATAAAAGATTCTTATGATAACTACTGATCTCTTGAAAACAACTGTGTTTGTGTTTGATTCATCAGTTGTTTGTCTTCAACACTTCTATTCTTCAATAGTTTTCATCAACAATTGTTAGTCCTTGTATCAAATGTTTGTTAATACAAATGTTTGTTGGTCAGATGATTGAGAGCAATAATTTGACATACAATAGTGGAGAACAACTGAAAGCATCAGTTGTTTGGTTTCTTATCATCAGTCCTTTGATAGGTTCAAGTGTTCAACAATCATGTAGTTTATATACATAAATAGAAAATCAAACTAATTTATTCACGTTGCTTTTAATTTAAATTGTACCAGTAAAAATTGCATTTATACCAAAGTCATTTTTTTAGATGTAAATGTAGTTTATATAATTTTGTAACATGGCTTACGCTAATTTATACAATTTTGGGTTAAATAAAAATTCATATGTTTTATTTTTATATGATATTAGCTATCCTTAGTCTAACAAAATTGTTCTCTTACCATAAGTCCATAAATGAAAGAGAGAATTTTAATAAAAAAGAGAACGGAAAATTCATAAAGATTTCTAACCAACTTGCACTTCGCTCTTAAATTTATATATTATTAAGTTATTATTATTATTTGTCATTTGTGAACAAACGTATGGTTTTGATAATTTAATTAATGCTTTTCAAAAAGATTGTATGCTATTATTATTTGGTACCAAAATTTCTTTTTCATCTTACACTCTAAGGTGCTGTTTGTCTTTAAAAACAAAAACTGTCTGCAATCTGATTTAATCTGATTTCATGTCTGCAACTGATATGGTCTGAAGGTCTGCAATCTGAAAATATAATACTGTTTGTTTTATAAACTGAGTATCGTCTGCATAAGCTGAAAATTAGTTATCTATCATACATATCACAGTAGATAGAAATCATTTAATAGTTGGTGGTGGACGGCGGGCGGTGGTGGTGGCGGACGGTGGGTGGTGATGGTGATGGACGGTGATAGTGATGGTGGTGGGTGGTGGACGGTGTTGGTGGCAAATGGTAGGTGGTGGTGGTGGGTGGTGGTGACGGACGGTGGGTGGTGGTGGTGATGGACGGTGATGGTGGTAGGTGGTCGACGGTGTTGGTGGCAGATGGTAGGTGGTGGTGGACGGTGGGTGGTGGTGGTGGGTGGCGGTGGTGGTGATGGATGGTGGTGGTGGGTGGTGGATGGTGGTGGTGGTAGTGGGCGGTGGGTGGTGACGGTGATGGATGATGGTGGCGACGGACAGTGGGTGGTGGTGGTGGCGGACGGTAGGTGGTGGTGGACGGTGGTGGTGGTGGCGGCGCATGATGGGTGGTGGTGGTGTTGGACATTGGGTGTTGGTAGGATGTTAAGAAGTGTGAAGAAGTTGAACAGTAGATTCTTTTTTAAGACCATAAAAGCAGTTTGCAGATCTTATTTAAAAAAGAAAACAAACAGTCTTCAGAAGCTTATGTCTGCGCACCTGCAGACATAAGCCTCCTACAAATGTTTTAAGTAAAAACAAACACAACCTAAAACTCCCATGTCAATATAGTGCTCAATGCCATTTAAATATTTGAGTTCTTTATCCTACTAAAGTTTCCACTTTGCTAAAGGGATTGGGACCAAGTCATTTAAATGTTTACAAAACAACAATTTATATAAACGATTTATTATATACTAGCTCAATTAGGTTGAAGGAGAAAAGTTAACTAGTTTGATTAGGAGCCAAAATTTAATATTATCAGACCGTGTGTCATGGTCAATAGTCACTTCAGACACAACGGGGTGGTGAGTTGACGATAAAATCGCGGGTGAAGCAACAAATACACGAGATGAGCTTTGTAGCCGGTCAAAGACAAACAAGGATGGTGGGGTGCGGAGAGGCTGATGTGGCTACCCATGTGCTTGGATGCGGGGTGGTGCTACGCATGGCATGTGTTATGGTAATTGTAAAAGCAAAAACCTTAGGAACGCTAATGGCCATTTACAAAGTTTTCTAGGGTGCGTATGGACGGGTTTAAATTTAGATGAGCCAACATTGAAGTTTCAATCTCTAGGTTTCAAAAGTCCCGTAATCTTCAGATAACCCTGACGATTTACAGTGTTCATTTCTTGTAGCCATAGACACCACATGAAAACATCAAGACATTATTCGGAACCACTTTACGTTTACGCGATATTTTTTTCTTACACTTCTTATAATTTGTTTCGCATACAATATTGTACTGTTGTCATAACATAAAGAACAAATTATATTTAAACAACAATCTAAACTATAATCTATTTTTCGATAATGATTCATACCGACAGTATAACCAACAACACTGCTAAGTTTCACCTTCGTTACAAGAGCAATACTCATTCAATGGAGAAGCAACTTCACATACCCCTAATTTTGACTTAGTTTGTTCCAAACCAGACATTTTAATTTACGTAAAAATCAGTAAGGGCCCGTTCGTTTCACGGACTTTTTTTTAAAGGATTAGGAATTAGAATGGAATGGTATGTTTGAGAATCCCTTTCATGTGTTTGGTTGGTTAATATGTATTGGAATTGAAATCTTCTTCATTCTCGGGTTTTTTTTTTTGAAGAACGAGGACAACGAAGGAAACGTTTTAGTGTTTTTATATTTTTCGTTTTTGATATTAATTTTTTTGAATTTTTTTGGAGGGGTTTTTATTTTCCATAACAATCCTTTAAAATATGTAGGATTTTGAAATCTCATGAAATGTAGGATTTGATGGGATTTAGTTTCCATTCTCATTATTTCATTTAATGAAACGAACATATCAATTCATGGGATTTAAAAGCCCATTCCTTAGAATTTCTTTCAAATCCCTGAAACAAAAACAAAGTTATTTCTTTTTTATTATTGAAAGTAAAAATTATGAATGCCATTTGTCATATGATTATTATTTAATTAAATAAAGGAAACATGTTGATCCTATTTATACTAATTAATCTAGTAGTTTTGAACGCGTAAAGAGGAAAATGAGAGGCATTGAAAATAACAGCCAACAAAATAAAACAAAACAAATTGCTTTGCTTGCTTCTTCCTACGCCACCTTCGGATTTTAATCAATTCAACACAACACATGCACTCCTCTCTCTTCTTCTTCTTCAGATTCACTTCTATTTCATACCCAGAATCATCATTGTAAGTATTCATCAATAACCCACAAATCATTTATTATTATTTGATCTTTTTTCTGTATTATATTCTTCAATCTTGTGACCACCAAAAGGTTTGATCTTTTGGTTAAATGTGTATTTATTTAGATGTGGATTTGCATTCATAGGCTTCAAGATTCTGTGTCAAAGCTTTGATCTTTGACAATTTCAAGATACCCAATTTGGGATTTGTGAAATGTGTTCAAAGATTTCATCTTTTTGAGAAATTCAAGATTTTGTGTTGAAAGATTTGATCTTTAGAATCCCGGGGGGGTCGAAAAGAGGGGATTCGGATATCCGGTTTTGATTTGATTGGGGGGTCTTGTGCAAGAGATGTGGGATGTTCAAAAAACTGATAAATTGCTGTTCGGTGTGCTGGTTCGGGCACGATAATACTAATAATAATAATAAAGAAGGTGTTGTTGGGATCAATGGCAATTTTGGGAAAGATGGGTTGTGGTATCATGATATTGGGAAGCATGTGTATGGGGAATACTCAATGGCTGTAGTTCAGGCAAACCAGGTGCTTGAAGATCAGAGCCAGATTGAGTCCGGTCCGTTTGGGACGTTTGTTGGAGTTTATGACGGTCATGGGGGGCCCGATGTCGCGCGTTACATTTGTGATAATCTGTTCAGACATTTTCAAGGTTTGTTGCTCAACATGTTTTCATTTATGTACTCATTATAATCTGATCTTGTGTTAATTAAGTGTAATGCTAGATTATATCTATTAGGTTATTGATATAACTGTTTAATATAATTTGTAAAGTTGAGTGTTTACAACAAACATTTACCTGTTTATGTGAATCTGATTAAGAATAATTACAAATTTTGTCCGTTATGTATTAACCACATTACGAAACGTGCCATTTAAGCTGGATAGTTACACTGAGTGTCATTTGTTTTGGAAAGTTATCACGCTTTGTCCTTTCCGCTAAAGAAAGTTAACTTTTGAGGTTAGTGTTATGAAAACAACCACTTTTCCTTGACCCCTTAAAGGACGAAATGTGTAATTCTCACTAATCTTTTATTATCTTTCTTTTATCTTAAATATAGTTAGTTAGTTAGTTTAATCTTTTTATAATTACTTTTGAGTTTAAATAAACTAATTAAAATATTTGATAATGATCTGTTTTACCCAAACATAGTTGAATTTGCAGTGATTAGATTAAAATACAAGTGGCAGGATGGGTGGTGTGGTTAACAGGTCGGTTTTAGTTAGGTCGGGTTGACCCGTAAGCCCATTTATGACATTTTTGGGTTTTTTTTAAAGTAAAAATAGTGCATTTAATATTTGATTAAGAGATTAAGGAGGCTATATGAATAATGAATTAAACTAAATTCACTTTGGGGGACTTTGACCTAGGGGTGTTCATCGGTTTGGATATCGGTTTCCTCGGTTTATTAGATTCAGTTTTGAATTTGTTTTGGCCTAACTGAAAACCGAACCGATCCAAATTAGAAGTGTATCTAACCGAGTCAAATTTAACCGACTAAACCGATTATTCGGTTATCTGATTAAATTCGGTTACCATTTGGTTTATTCAATTCAGTTTTGAGTTTTAATTGGCCCTAAGTGAAAACTGAACTGTTCTGATTGAGAAATGTGTCTAACTGAACCGAATTCGACCGATTAAACCAACATAATAGGTTTACAGTTCGGTTATTTGAGTATATCGGTTATTATTCGGTTGAATTCGGTCCGGTTACCCAATTAAGCAAAGATTTGTGGAACCGGTTGGTTACCGAAAACTGAATTCACAATTCGGATACGGTTAGGAACGGAACTGTAAATTGAATTTACAATTCGGTTCGGTTTTTTCCGGTTACGGATACGGTTTGGCTTGCACTTAGCAAAATTTTTGTATTCTTATCAATTTCGAGAATCAAAATGGCCCAAATTGGTCTCATTTTTTTAGACGCGACTTTCTTTTATTTAGGCTAAAGGTTGGTGTTTATGCAGCAAACACAACTGAAAATCATGGTATTGTGACACCGGAAACGATCAAAAGGGCATTTCTTGAAACCGAGAACGGGTTCACGACTCTTGTATCTAAAATGTGGAACGCTCGACCCAGCATTGCAACCGTCGGATCTTGTTGTTTGGTCGGGGTCGTTTATCATCATACGCTTTTTGTTGCAAATCTTGGTGATTCTCGTGTCGTGCTCGGTAGGAAAGTCAGTAGCAGTGGAGGCATAAGCGCCATTCAGTTATCAAAGGAACATAATGCTAATCTTGATAATATTAGACGCGAACTTAGAGATTTGCATCCACATGATCCTCAAATTGTGGTAATGAAACATGGAGTTTGGAGAGTTAAAGGCATTATTCAGGTATTATGCTAAACGAATGAACATGAGCACATGCCTAATTCGTTCATGTATGTCTGTGAACGTTTGTTCATTTATGTTAGTTCATTTAAATTCATTTATGTTCGTTCATTTACATTTATTTGTGTTCGTGAATTTACTTTTTTTTAAGTTCGCCAATATATTCATTCAAATTATTTTGGCCTGTTACAATTTAGTCTATAGTTTTCCTAAATTTTTAGGTCCAATACATTTTTCTTCACATTACTTTTAACTGGTTTATAGCTTAGTTATGCTCGTTCGTTTATGTTCGATCGTTCACCTGTTTACGTCGTAAACTGTTCGTTTATACTGTTAGAACAAGGAAACCCCTGTTAGAACAAGGAAACCCCGTTCTTTAAATTTTTCATGCTCGATCGTTTGTTTTCTTAAAGTTATACGTTCGTTCAGTTCGTTTGCAAGCCTCCAATCCGGATTCTGGCATTTTTTGTTTATAAAATTATGAAAAGGAAAACTCACTCAATAGTGAGCATAAAAATAAGTCGACTTGTGTTCTGTTTTATCTTAAACTTTTTTTTTAAATTTGTAGGTTTCTAAGTCAATTGGGGATGCGTATATGAAGCATGCACGGTACAACAAGGAACCAATTGCAGCAAAATTTCGGCTCCCGGAGCCGATGGTGATGCCGATTTTGTCTGCTAGTCCATCTATCATTTCGCATCCGATTCAAGCGGGTGATTCTTTTCTTATATTTGCTTCTGATGGTTTATGGGAACACTTGAGTAATGAAGAGGCGGTTGATATTGTTCATAGCAGTCCACGCGCGGTGAGTTTCTTGTTTTATAACTTATTCTGTAGACGAGTTCATTTTAAATATTCTAATTAGTGTTGTTGAAAAAGCTCGCAGCCTGCTCGAAACTGGCTCGTTTGTAAACAAGCTGAGCCCGAGCCAAGGTCGGATCGGCTTGTGGCTCGCTCGTTAGCTGCCTCATTGGCTCGTTTAAATTATAGCCCGAATGCATACTCACACACATAAATATATGTGTGTGTATACATTGTAACTTAGAGGCATATGACAATTTTTAATGAAAAATAAAAAACAATTGAAAATTCTTGTTCGACTCATTTAAAAATAAAGTCCAAATTTGAACATACACACACAAATATATTTATGTGTGTGTGTATCAGTATGTTACAAATATTATGTTTTGTTTTTAGATTTGTTATTATTTGTAAAACATAGAAATTGAATAAAAGAGCCGGGCTCAAGCTCAACATTTTAGCTCGGTAAGATAAACAAGCCGAGCTATGGCCCACCCTGGCCCTGCTCTGCTCAGCTCAGCTCGTTTACAGCCTTATTTCTAATGGTTAAAAATGGGCAAAATACAAAAAGGAATGGGTCGAACACGATGAAAGTCACCCGAAATGTATAAATATATTTCTTTGTAGGGAATTGCCAAGAGGCTGGTGAAGGCTGCTTTACATGAAGCAGCTAAAAAACGAGAGATGCGGTATTCCGATCTTCGTAAGATTGATAAGCGTGTTCGGCGACATTTCCACGATGATATAAGCGTAGTTGTTCTATTCTTAAACCATGATCTAATATCTAAAGGGTCAGTCAACGGCCCTCACGTCTCTCTCCGAAGTGCGTTAGAACACTAGTCTCTGTTATGGTAACTTTAATATTTAAGGATGGTATTTTTCTTTTATTTGGGAACCGTTTTATGGCTGTTTTTATGGTTGTTATTGAGTTTGATTTTGTTTTTGTTTTGAGGGCATTTATTTTTATGAGTAACAAAAAGCCAAGTTTTTTCTCCTATGTTAATTTGTACTTGATGTGTTAAAACTTGTGCATTTTGTTCCCGTTAGGATGTTCATGGTGTGATGGTCAAATCGGTTGGTTTGTCACAAATATTGGACTGAAATGCTAAATATGTTTTTGGATAAGAAAAAAACAAACTCGTTGGGTGTAGGGGTGAGCATATTTAGGTCCGGACTGAAAACCTGACAAAACCGACGCTAAATAACCTGAACCCAGATCAACCTAAAATTCCTTGTTTAATTTAGGTCCTAAATTTTGAGATAATTGGTCTTGCGTCGGGTTTGGGTCACTCTCGGGTTTAACATATGGAGAACCGATAGAACCGAACTCTACATAAAACAATATCTGGGTGCAGATATGGAAACCAAATTAACCTAATTACGTTCAAACTGCAAGCCAAGCCCAATCAATTCCTAAAACCCTAATTAACTTGGTACAAACTGTATCATCAATAACGTTGTAAATCAAAGTTAGGGCGACAAATTAAATCGAGTATTTTGTATTTGATCAACCATTCAACTCAACCCTGCTGCCTTCTTTATTAATACTGTTGGGTTTTAACAAGATTATCAAAGTGATAAATCCCAATTTTACCAAAAACGTAGCGGAAATTAGTTTTAAATCTTGTTAATTTGATATGTATAAAACCTATTTTACACATGCAAAATCCAAGCCCGGATCTATATACGAAATACATACTATCAAACACATGCATGTCACTATAAGTCCATGCATGTAAGGATACCTTTCAAGAGAATTAAATCCGGGTGAAGGAGAGGATGGTTGGAAGGCAAGAACTTCAGAGGGAAGGTCCTCAAGCTTGCATATCCCAAGCCTCCGACAATACACCTTGATTAAGCTAGGATTCACACTTGAAATCAACTCCTTCCTTGCTCCTTCCTTTGGCCAAAAACCCCAAGAGAGAAAGAGAGTTGAGATTGAGTAGAGGATTTTTCCTCTTGTCTTACTCTTGGCCGTCCAATAGAAGAAGAGAGGAGTAGAGAGAGTTTTTCCTCTAGTATACTTGTGTTGTATTGTTGTGTTGTTGAGAGAAATGAATGAAAGAAAGATAATACGTCTTTCGAAGTGGCACCACCCAAGTCCACAATTCACAATCCTTGCATGTCTCCACTATCTTATATATAATAATAAAATAATAGAAGAGAACAAGAGAAGGGGGGGGGGGGGGGGGCTTCCTTTCTCATTATTATTATTATTGTTATTTTTATAACTTTCCATTTGTGTTATAAAACATTATATGTGACATGCTAGGTAACCATTATTCACATATTGTTACTTAACCATCTTAAGTAACATTATGGAATACTATTTCTCAAAATATAAATCATCCATATGAGTTATTTATTTCACAAGTACATTGTATTTAGAAACCCCTTTCTAAATAACTCAAGTGTTAATATTCATTTGTTATGATCATATCATATATAAACAAATATTGTTGGTGTTTGTCTAGCTTGTTATTGGGTACGATCCGACTTGGATCATGACGTACTAGCCATATCAATTATAATATGTGTCTTGGGCATACTGAGTCCAACAAATACAATAAAATACAATCAACCAATTGCAAGTATTCGATCAATTGTTAACTTCAATCAAGTAAGAGAAAACTGAACAAAGATGATACAAAATTACTGTAATCGAATAGAGGAAGGATTGGATGGTGTTCTATGTCGGTTTTGGGTCTGCATCGAATAACGGATAGACCGACAACATGTCGGACCGATACATGACCATTTCCATGAGGTCCTATTTCGGTCTTAGAAATTCATTTATTTCAGGGTCAAGTCGGTCTATGACAGTTTCGGGTTGGGTTTTATGCTTTGCACACCCCTAGTTGGGTGGGTCGGTGAATCGACTTCTTTTAACTGTTTGAACCATTTTTTTTCCTTTCAAAATTTGGTATGTATTAAAGCTTTTAGGTAGCGTTTGTTATGCAGTAATGACAGAGGGAATGGATTGATTCATTGCGTGGGAATGAAAACTTAATTCCATCGAGGAGTGTTACCACCCGCAAATTTCGGCCAACACCTCATTCACGGCGCACGATTCATGTTCTTGCCGGAAGAACTAAATCCACCCACACTGGTTGCCGGACCAATGCCGGTGCCTAGAGTGATGCAGTCGCATCCACTGTTTCAGCAATCCTTGAATCTGCTGCTTGAGACGAATATTGCTTATATGATTTTAACCCAAAACTATCTTGGCCTCTTCCGGGTGACCACGAGACGCTGTAGCAATGCATTAGTGGAACCGATTCCCCCGCTTTTTCTACACCAGTAGACTGATTACTTTTATGGGAGTGCATGTGAAGTTGATAGCTGCATGTGACATGGCGGTTCAACATCATTTTGCTGTCTACGTTGGGATGGATGAAGCATATGTTTTGGTCCAAGATGATGTAACATTCGTCAAATTCGGACCCGAAAACCTTACCCGCTTCAATTTTTAAAACAAATTTATATATATAATAAATAAATAAAATTCTTTATAATTTTTTTCATGAGTTATTAATTGCATTTACAATTTATTGTTAAATAATTTATAGTTGACAATTAGATAAGATGTCCTTGTATTTATATATATAAAGTTGGAGGGCCAATAGTGCCATTTAAAGAAAAATTGATAAAAGTGTTGTCTCTTTCCTGTTTCCCGACATCGTATTTACGGCAACACCGTATACAAATCCGGCCATCCTTAATCAACCAAAAATCAAGTCCTAACGCTTTCATTTGACTCGTAACCACAAATCACGGACTTACCGAAACGGTGATACGCGTTATTTGGTTGGCAATAATCTTTGTTTTCGAGCTTCAATTACCGTCGGACATACCGAAAATGTGATACGCGTTTGTTAAACGCTATAAATATCGATGCTTTATACTCCTTTTCAAACCGACAAAAATCGAGCCCTTTTTCTCTCACCGAGTCGACCTCTCCCTCTCTGTTAATCATCTCCACCGCCGCCACCGTGTAGAACTCCGGCGAAGCTCCGCCAATCATTGATTCCAGTATTGTTCAAGGTAATTTTTTTTATACATACCATCTACTCGTGTTAATTTGTTGAACAACAGCGTTGGCCTTTCTAACTCTAATCCCACTGTTAAAACACACGAATTAAATACTTAGAAATAGTGTATCCAAAGTCCAAACTACCACCTGTGTACTCAACACAAAAGATGAAGTTATTATTATCATTATTATTTTATTTTCTTTCCTTTTTAGTTTTTGATTTGTCACGTGATCCACCCCTTTTCAACATCTATATTTCGTTTTTCTCAAAAGAATATGTGTTGTTACTATATAATAGATTTACATTAATAATTATTTCATAAAAATTTAACTACCACGTTTGATGGAAGCTAATAGATGATAGTAAATATTCATATATTTTTAATAAATATAGCTTCTGCACCTTTTGTGTTTATACCAAATGTTTTAAGGTTATGAGTACATCTAAAAGTGTGTTTAAATTCGTACACAGTTTGTGGGAATGGACCTTGTGGAACCGTAACTACAAGTCATATGTTTAATAGATAAAATATAGACAAAACGGCAAAACTAGTCCTTTATGTTTGAACGTTTTTTCAATGGACGTCCTTTCGCGAAAGAAATGCATAAAACATATTTTATGTTTCAAATCCTTTGCACGTTATGTCCTTTGGCGCTAACCCAGTTAATTTTTTTTGTTAAATCTGGCCATGTGCAACGCACATGAGGGTAATTTGGTAACTTTGCCTATCGTCTTTATCCCTCCAAAATCCAAAACCAGCACTGCCACCACCTGTTGCTGACCGCCACCGCCACCACCTACCACCTGCTGTCACAATCACAGTCCCCTTCATATTTCTTCAAGCCCAAATTCACCCACCACCGCGCCCATCATCACCACCCCTTTCATCATTCACGTCCTCGTCTTGTTCTTGACCAACAGAAAGACACCTTAGAGAAAACACATCCGACCATCTCCGTCACCGTTAAGCACCACACCCACCAACCTCCTCAACCATGTCGCTGATATGTGGATCTCGCCATTGCCATCTCCGTCGTCATCGACCCCGCCGCCGACAAACATCATTACCCAATTTTCCACAGCTTCCGACCATCTCCGCCGATCCCGCCACACCCCACCGCTGAAAACAGTCCACGGCTTCCTCTCCGACTAGCTCAACAACAACAACATAACAGACACTAAAACCCCCAATTTTCCATAACCAATTTCTGAATTAGGGTTTCCAAACCCAAAACCGAGGTATTAGAACATAAAATTGTGGGATCTGGATCTTTGTTTACTCGTTGTAAAACCTTAACTTAAAAAAATCAAACAATAGCTACACTGCAATGGTTCCACAACCCCACTCGTTAACGGCGGTCACGCTACTCGCCATTATACTCCTCTACATATAGGGTTCAATTGATCGGAGTAAACTGGGCGGCGGCCGCCGCCTCCCACCCGCTGCCGCTATCTACGGTTGAAGTGTGAGAAGCTTGAAAGCTGAGTAAAGAAGCGTGAGAAGCTTGAAGCTCGAAAATAGCATTAAAAAATTGAGTAAAGAAGAGAGAGGGAGTATTTGGTGGCGGTGCCCGATAGAAAATATGGTGGCCGGAGATGGTGGTGGTTGGTGATGGTGATGGTAGTGGTGTAAAAAGGGAGAGATAGAGAGAGGATGAATTGAAGGTTGCAGAGAGAGAGAGAGAGAGAGAGGAGAGAGAGAAATCTTTAAATATTTTCATCTTAGCTCAAAGTTTAATTTATCTACATAAATAGTCCCTCAAAGAGTAAAAGACGAATTTACCCTCATGTGCTTTGCACATGACTAGTTTTAACGAGAAAACTTAACTGGGTTAGAGCCAAAGGACCTAACGTGATATAATTTTTTAACAAAAATGATGATTTCTGCCATTAAGTTTGTGAAAGGACAACCACTGAAAAAACGTGCAAACATAAAGGACTAGTTTTGATGTTTTGTCTAACATTTAATATTAAATTGACATTTCTTTTGTTTGGTTTAAAAATAAAAAAAAAATCAAAAAGTAATTTGTAATAATATTTAAATTGTTTATGTTTTTAATTCACTTTTATAAAGGTAATATAAAATATATTTAACGCCTTATCGATCCCAAATCCGTTATAAACCCATGATATCGTGTCTTGTTCATTCATATTGTTTGAATATTTATTTTAGTTGTATCTTTAAAACTAGGGCTTATCGTCAAGACTCCTTGTGGAACTAATTAACGTGTTCACTTTAATCGCCTCTCCGTTACCACCGTTACTTCACGTTTACCTTATTCTCTAAGGTGAGTAATCATATCCCCTTTTTCTTTGTTTTGTTTTGGGGGCATTATGCGTATTAGAAATTCTTATTATTATGCTATTATACTCAAACCAATTCCATTAATTACGTGGTTGTGTATTGCTCAACTAATTGTTGATTGCTATATGAATTATGCGTTTAATGTTTTATGTTGGTTGGTATCTCATCCTCATCCTCATCCACATCCTGATAGTATGATCATACGCCGTTCGAGTAGACATGTTCAAATCTTTTGGCATGTTCGAAAATACACTTTTGTTATTTTTATTTACGTTGTTATTGGTTGCGAATTCGTCCGAGTAGACATGTCCGTATTCTAGTGGCATGATTGAAAAGACACTTATACTTGTTTATATTAATTGATGCTATTCACATACGCAAAGAATTGTTTATTTCTCATATTAATATTATTGTATTTACACCAAACTGTGAATTACTCGCTCAACATGTGTTGTTGACAAATTATTTTAACGCATAATGCAGGTTGTTATAAGAAGTTATCTGAAGTGAAGACATAGACTTGGACTTTAGGCTAAAATTTACAAAGTTTAAATGTTGTATCAAATTCTTTTAAATTTTGAATTGTTTGCGTACGACTGATATAAATAAATTTAGATATTGACACTTATTATTATTAGTGTCTTTGAGCTATGATACAATTACGTCGCGTCCCGGCATATTCCGTCGTAGGTTGGCGTGTGACAGATGATGTGCACTGGATGGCTTGGTTTGATGCTTTGGTTGCTTACCGTATTGATCTATTGGTTGTTTCATTGTAGCTATATGTGGATCATGTAGCGATACTAGTTACATTTTAGTTGACTCGGGTATAGATCTATAAGTTGTTTCATTGTAGCTACATGTGGATCATGTAGTGATGCTTGTACATTTTAGTTGGCTTTGGCTCGGTATTGGTTTTTGTTTTTTATAACATCATAATTGACAACATGTCAACACACAAAGACACATAACTACTCTTAAGTAAATAACATCCTCACACAGAACAAAAACCAGGGTAAGAAAAAACCGATTAATCGAACTGAAATTGAAAGCCGACAATGACCGAATGGTACAAAACTTATTTGAATGTTTGTTATAAAAGTTGGCCCAATTTATTATTTTAGGCTTGTTAATGTTTTAATATGTGGTTAATAAAAATTTTAAGGCTAGTTTATTATATTAAATCTATTTTTTGACAAATAACCAAGCCCAACCCATATAAAAGATTTGATTCCTCATTTTTCTCTCAACCAACTCCTTTTCATTAACATTTATGGTTTGTCAATCACACCCACATCATTTCTTTAGCTCGAATGGCTGGTCACTAGATTTATGATTGACTTGTTGACAGAATGCTAACTTATGTGATGAATTACATGCTTGTACCCACCGTAAAAATACAAGCTTAAGAGCCAAGATATGGCTGTTGTAGAATAATTAAGGAAAAATTAACGAATTAATTTAAGATTATATGGCATGAAAGCGATCAGGTTTCAGACTATATATATAACTCACTTAAAGAAAGCTCTTGTTTAAACTTTTAGTTTAATTAAACAGATTGTGTTTGGCATGTTTACTTGATTAGTTAAACGGGTCATGTTCAATTTATTTAACTTGTTTTTAACTTCTTCACCGTTTTTTTTCATATTGCAACAACCCAATTAATGTTGTTTAGGATTCAACTATTAAAGTAATTAATTCAAGTAGTACTAGGGGTGCAAACCAGCCGAGCCCAAGCCTCAAATAAAGCTTGTTTAGTTATCAAGCATGAGCTCGAGCCTTATATGGGAAGCTCGTTTAGCTTTGTGTAATTTTAAGCTTTACTTCTTTTTTACTTTTATGTATTAACTAGTTTTTAGACACCGCCGATATTTGTAGGGCGGCGGGGTTGTTAATATTTGTAGGGCGGCAGAGTTGTTAATACTTGTAGATGTGTTGTTAAAGAAATTGACTTTATTATTCATCTAAGCTGAAATGTAAATCACAAATTTAATTATACTTTCCGTTAAGATGTATTTATGGCTACTATGCAACTGGTTCAAAGCTTCATCAACTTCTACCATTCCTATACCAAATATTCGCTCAATAGCAGAGCGTCATCATACCTATACCAAATATTCGCTCAATAGCAGAGCGTCATCATACCTATACCAAATATTCCAACAAAATAATATAAAACGGATGGCTCAGCTTGTTATAATGGCTACCACACCAAAAACCGATGCATCATAGCCACAAACTGATCTCAATAGGTGGAATCACAATAGGCTCAGGTTCGCATTATGGCTGCAACATAAGTTGTCACGCTAAAAGGCGAACATCACCATAGCCATAAACAAAGAGAACAATTTTGTTTCAATCAATAGAACCAATTAGATGTCATAGTGACAACCATGAGGTGGAATCACAACAGCCTCACATTCGTATTATGGCTGCTGCATCATAAAGGCTTGGTATCTTCATAACCAAAAGCGATTACCATAAAATTTGTACTCACGTGGGATTCCATTCACATCGACAACCGAAGTGGTGTTCCTTTCATATCGACAACCAAATTGCCCCATCAACATAAGGATTAAAACAATCTTGTTTCAGTCAATAGAACCAATTCTGTATCATCGTGACACCGGCATCATAAAACACCACAACCATCACTCCACCGCCACCTATGGTTTCCCAACAAAACCCGACAATAGTAGGCTGGCATATAGTTAAAGAAGACGGTCATGATGGTGACGTTGAAGACGGTGGTACCGTAGCTCGAAACCAAGCATTTCATCAAATAGGTGGTATGTACTAAAGTTCAAGAAAAGTTACATACTTATAGGGGCATAGAGAGAGAGAGAGAGAGAAAGTCAGAAAGTATCTTCACAAATGAACATGTGTAAAGGAAAGGCATACGTCATCACAACTTAGAAGGTACAATAATCAGTACCTAAAGCACAAACAATCGATGCAATGAATAGTAACATTAAGAGTGAGTCAAGAGTTTGCAATTTAAAACATGTAATAATTTCACAATGTGGAATTGATTTCTACCCGAGCTTTGACTCTTTTAAGGTACTACATGAGTTCGAGCATAGCTTAGGCTCGTTTAAGTTTTTCTTAAATATATTATATATACTTTACTTAGTACACATTGAATAAGCCGAGCCGAGCTTGAAAGAAGAGTTTACAAGCGTCAAGCATACAGACGAGATCCAGGTCATCATCAGCAGCAATGGCAGCAGTGCGCTTAAAGATGTTAAAGAAAGCGTTCGATCTTCTGATGTTCGTAGCATGCTTCATTCTCACACTGAGGTAAACGCGATTCGTAATTAGTTTAATTGAACGGGTCATGTTTTATTTGATTTGTTTATTAAAGTCAATTTATTTGTTTTTTTAACCTGTTTAGATAAACAAGGGCACCGAAATCCAACATGTCGGGGAAGGGTGAAATGGTAATATGACATGACAGCCGCTTGAAGTCTTGTCCAGTAAACGCAGAATGAAAAAGTGAAGAAGAAGAAGAAGAAGAAGAAAGTAAATAATTTATTTAGGGTTTGAAAATGGCGTCAACTGGCAGCAGCATCTTCTTGTTGTGTTTATGTGTAATCCTTTCATTTAAACCTTCAGAATCCGCTCAGCGTGAAGCTTACAGACGAGATCCAGGTCAGCAGCAGCAGCAGCAGCAATGGCATCACAGTGCGTTTCAAGATGTTAAGGAAAGCGTTCGATCAGATGTTCATAGCATGCTTCATTCTCGCGCTGAGGTAAACAACAATAACAATTCATAATTATTATTAGTTTAATTTAATCCGACGGTAACTTCTATGTATACATGCATGATCGAATTCAGTCTGATTAGGAGTTGCAATCTGTCTGTCTGTCTGTCTGTCTGTTTTGTTGTTCAATTTCATCACTGCATTTCTATTCTCAATTAATGATTCAACTCATTCAATAACTCTTCAAATTGCTTAACCTGGAGTGCAATTTATAACTTGAGTGCAAATGAACCGACTAGGTTCGTTCGAGTTCGCCTCATTTTGAGCTCTATTTTCAATGCTCGAGCTCGACTCGTAAGTAGATTTTCAAGCTCGAGCTCACCTCGTTCTATTTATCAATTATTATTTATATAATTATTATAATAATTATATATATTTTTTTCTATTATAATTTTATGTATAAAATAATATATATATATATATATTATTTATTTAGTTATTTTATTTATTTTTTCATAACATTACATATATTAATTTTAATAATTATTAAATATATATTTAAAAATTATATAAATGGCAGGCTTGTTTAGGCTCGTGAGCCGGCTCAAGCTCGTTTATTAAACGAGCTTACTTTGGCTCGATTAAGCTCGGCTCGATCGAGCTTTTTAACAAGTCAATCTCGAGCAGCTCGACTCGTTTGCACCCTTAAAAACAAGTTTGAACGTATTAGCAATTTGACTTCAATATTATCAATGCAATGCGGCTAGGTTAAAGAGCCGAGCTGAAGCCCGAGCTTGTCTAGGCTTGAGCTCAGCTCGTTTAACTTACAGAGAGCTGGAGCTTGGCTAATGAGTAGGTTTTCAAGCTCGAGCTCGGCTTGGGCTCAGCTCTTTTTATTGCTTATTACTTAAAGTTTGATTTTTTATTTATATATTTAATTAAAGTTTTAACATAATATCTGCTATTTACTTATTTTTCTCATACTTTTATACATAATAATTATTCAATACATTATATAAAATATATTAAATAAAAGTTATATAAATAATAGGCTCGTGACCCGGCGCGAGCTCAATTACTGAAGATCGGGCTCAGGTTCGTTTATTTAACAAGCTTATTTTTAGGCTTTTAAGCTCGCTCGATTTGAGCTTTTTTGCGAGCTGATCTCGTGTAGCTACCGGACGGCTTGGCTTGTTTACACCCCTAAATGCAGCTACTCTCTTCTTTGCATAATGTATACATATAACAGTTGTTCTAGTTATCAGTACAGATCTAGTTATGCAAATGGATTCATTTGGGAGTTCATTTTATGGGAATATACATTTTGCATTAATGCGTGCAAACGTGTTGTTATACAGTAAGATTACTTTTTGATGCCATTAAAATGCAGGTTCCCTTTCAAGTTCCACTTGAGGTAAATATTGTTCTAGTTGGTTTTAGTGGAGATGGAGGTTATAGATACACATTAGATTCACGAAAACTTGAAGAATTTCTTCAAGTAGGCTTTCCGTCTCACAGGCCTTCATGTCTAGAAACCGGTGAACACCTTGACATTGAGCATCACATGGTGTTCAATGCATTCCCAGTAAGCAAATCTTCCTACAAAGTTTAACTCTTTATTTATTTCACATCAACCGTTTTGAATATATGTAAACCTGTCACTTATTACAGGCAGCACAGCCAGAACTAATAGCACTTGAAAAGGCTCTGAAAGCAGCCATGGTTCCTGCTGGAACTGCCAGAGAGGTGATTGCAAATTTGCATTTATTATCTATCTACAAGTAACTTTATGGTACTTGATGCTAAGATACTGATTACACTTTTATGTGTTTTACTCTTAGGCTGATTATGGAAGGGAAGTTCCAGCATTTGATGTAGATGCATCAGTTGTGGAACCAGAATTTCAGAAGCTGTATTCGTACTTGTTTGACTATGAGAATATGGGACATAATGCTGACGACAGACCTATGCCAACAGCAATATTTATTGTGAATTTTGATAAAGTATGCTTTAACAGTTTAGCATCTTCAATTTTCTGTTATATCCACTATTTAAGGATACAATCATGAAACAATAACCGACTTTAAGTTTCAACATTGTTCTAAGAAAGTTACTTTTACTTTTTTTTCTCACGACATAAACCACTCAAGTTTCATTATTGTTCCACTGTTGTGAAGTTTTTCATAATGGTTTAGTATTGATTGGTTGTTGTTTGACAGGTTAGAATGGATCCTAGAAATAATAATACTGATCTTGATAGTTTAATGTATACAAAACCAAATGAGTTGACTGAAGATGATATTAAACAACAAGAGGGAGGGTATATTTATCGTTATCATTACAACGGAGGTGGGGCATCTCAAGTGTGGCTTGGCTCTGGCAGGTTATACATGTCACTACTACTACTTATCTTGATTAGAATATGATTATCATATGTATTAATTCAAGTTAAACTGTTTCAAATGGTGGCAGGTTTGTTGTAATTGACATCTCAGCGGGTCCATGTACATATGGAAAAATTGAAACTGAAGAAGGAAGTGTCAGCACAAAGACGATTCCTCGCTTGCGGGATTTAACGTTTTCTAAAAGTTCGATTGCTGCTAGTCATCATTCCACCACACATGATAACTTTATTGGTCAACTAGCTGCTTTGATTGGTATAACAGTTCAACATGTTATTGCTCCGGATGTCAGGTTTGCTGATGCTAAATTGTCTCCTAACTATGATTTTTTTTGTTTTATTCGTTTTTTTTTCAATTGTATGTAGGCATGTAAACGAACCGAATATTCAGTGAATGTTCGTTCATTTGTGTTGTTTATATTTGTTCATTCGTTTATGTTCACTTAAATATGCATCCAAGTTCATTTATTTATTACTAATATTAATTTGAGATCAATTTGTTTTCATATTTTAAAACCTGTATTTATTTGTCTAATTATGAAATGTTTTATGTAATGATGATGGTATTTTAGACTTTAATTTTGATATCAACGATTAGTTAGCACATTGGTTTATGATCGTGTGTTCATTTGTGTTCGTTTATGTTTGTGTACCGCTTGTTTAGAATATTAACGAACATAAACAAACACAAACACGTTCATTTTTTAATGAATGAATGCAAACTAGAAAATTCTTTCGTTTAAGTGTTCATGTTCGTTCGTTTGCTCAGTTAAAAGTTAAATGAAGGAACACAAACAAGCCCCCTTCGTGTTCGCCCTGTTTGTTTGCATGCCTAATTGTTCGGAATGGATTCAGGTTTGAAACTGTAGATCTTGCAACAAGATTACTCATACCAATCATCGTTCTACAAAATCATAACCGTTACAATATCATGAACAAAGGCTATAACTACAGTATAGACATCGAAGCCATTGAAACCGAGGCGAGTTTGATATGTTTTCGTTTCTATATCCTTATTGCTTACAGAGGGTAGGGGCATATCTGTCATCTTCCAACATATAACATTTTCCCTCACCATTTTCAGGTTAAAAAGATGGTACACAAAGGAGAAGATGTAGTGATTGTTGGTGGTTCACATTCTTTACATCTTCATGAGAAATTAGCAATTGCTGTTTCAAAAGCAATGCGTGGTCATTCCCTCCAAGAAACAAAAAAAGATGGCCGTTTTCATGTGCATACAAAAACATATCTTGATGGTGCAATCCTTAAAGAGGTGAAGACAAATTTAACCCTTTAATTTTCTTAAAACACATATTCAGATATTCTTATATATAATATTCTTAATACAGGAAATGGAACGATCAGCTGATGTATTAGCAGCTGGTTTACTAGAAGTCTCCCAGCCATCCCTTTCCGATAAATATTTTCTCCGTCAGGTTGGTTATCTTTTAATTCAAGTATTAATGTCACACTTAGGCTTGTAAATGAACTTAATGTTCAGCGAGAAATTCGTTTATTTAATAAACGAACGAACACGAATAAAATTTTTGTTCATCTCGTTAAACAAACAAACATGAACACATGTCTCATTTGTTCATTTATGGCCGTTCGTTTACGTTTGTAAATGTTTGTTACTTTACGCTTGTTTAAGTTCGTTCGTTTAGTTTTGTTAATGTCTTTAAATTTTCAAGCCCAACAATTTATTGTTCACATTTACTTTTGATTGGTTTCAGCTCAATTATGTCTGTTCATATATGTTTAGTTACGTTCATTCGTTTACGCCTATGAACTGTTTGTTTATACTATTAGCGAATAAACATAAACGAGCATGAACGGAGGATGTCCGTTTACAAGCGTGACTCTGATAAGGTTTGATAGATTATGATTGTGGTTACTTGAGATTTGAGAATAGAATAAGGCAAACAAAGGACCGAACGATAGTATTAATGAAAACGTATAGAAATGTTACAATAGAAATTCCCGGGCCTAGTCCTCTCACTGCATACGCAGGAGCCATGGTACTACCATCTTAAACATAAACATACCCTCTCCCCCTATTAAGCTAATAATATCTATTTATAGAATTATAACTTGCACTTGACCCCGTCCCAAAATAGACAAATGACATTTAAACTATAACTTGATCAGGATTCCTATCAGACTCACACTTGTAAACTGTATAAACTGACAATATTTTATTTCCTTGCAGACTTGGGTCGATGAGGCGGATCGTTTGACTGATTCAGTTATAAGACATAAACCTATTTGGGCACCTAACCCTAAATCTAAAAAGAAGAAAACTAAAACAGTGCAAAAGAAACTTGGGGACCTGCATCGTACCTATGGAACGAGAGTGGTTCCTGTGTGAGTAATATTATTGTTCTTTTAAGTAATTTTATCACATGACTGTTTTAGAAAGATACGTAAAATATAGTCTTTACTTGCAGCTTTGTGTTATCATTAGCTGATGTGGATCCACACCTTATGATGGATGATGAAAGCCTGTTGTGGACGAGTAATGATGCTGTTATTGTACTTCAACATCAAAGTGAAAATATTCCCTTAAGGTTGTTTCATGTTGTAACACTTTTAACATGTTTTATATAGAAATTTATATTCTGTTCTTTTAGTTACGTGTCAGAAAAAGAAAGAAGGCATGTTGTCCCGTCACAAGCACAACGTCATATAGTGGCGGGATTAGCTTCTGTTGTAGGTGGATTAAGTGCACCTTATGAAAAAGCTTCTCATATTCATGAAAGACCGGTTGTCAATTGGTTATTGGCTGCAGGTTGCCATCCGTTTGGACCGTTTTCTAATGCTTCTAAAATCAGTCAATTGCTTCAGGATGTTGCATTGGTAAGACATCCATTTGGAATACTCTTACTGTAAGTAAATTAATTTATAGTTGATGCAGGTAGTTATATGTCAAAACATTTATTGTTGTTTTTTTACAGAGGAACACGATATATGCCCGTGTAGATTCTGCTCTTCATAGAATTCGAGAGACATCAGAGGTAAAAGCGTAGTTCAACTTTAACCGAACAAACGATCAGACACGAACAATTAAACGAACTGGATTTTCTTGTTTGTGTACGTTAGAAAGTGAACATGTTCATGTTCCTTTATGTTTGTTCGTTAACAGTATAAACAAATGGTCATAAATGTAAATGAACATAATAGAACATAGATGAACGTACGTAACTATGCTAAAACTAGTTAAATGTAATGTGAAGAGCAATGTGTTGGGCCTAAAAGTTATTAAAACTATACCAAGTTGTAATGGTGCAAAAATTTTAAATGAATATATTTACGAACGTAAATGAACAAACTAAAACTAACGAACATAAATGAACGTAAAGAAACAAACATAAATGAACAAATGAGATATGCGTTCCATCTCCGTTTGTTTTATCACATAAACAAACTTTCTGCCAAATGCTTTACGAACTGTTCATTGAAAGTTCAGTTCATTTACATGCCTTAAACTTCATAAAGTGTGCTTATCTAGTTTAGTAATAATATGTTTCAGTCTGTCCAAGCTTTTGCTGGTGAATATTTGAGAACGCCTCTCGGTGAACCAATAAAAGGCAAGAAGAATAAGACAACAACCGAGCTTTGGATAGAAAAATTTTACAAAAAGGAGACAAACTTACCCGAACCATTCCCACACGAACTAGTCGAAAAGCTAGAAAAATATTTGGATGTAAGGTTTTTCTTCAATATCTTACATAATCTCACTTGAAATGCTGATGTGACACTTTTGTTGAATAAATAATAAAAGGGTCTTGAGGAACAGCTTGTGGATCTATCTTCACTTCTGTATGATCATCGTCTACAAGATGCAAATGTTAACAGCACTGAGATTCTTCAAAATTCTATTTTCACACAAAAGTAAGTTTATGATGAAAAATCGATTATTGGTTATGTATTGAATTATTGCGGGTGTTTATAATTTATTATTAATAATGCAGTTATGTGGAGCATGTATTGGAGTATGAGAGGGAAAAAATGAAATGCTGTGAGATCAAGTACAAGTCACCAAAGCAGTCATCGCAAAGTGTGGTATATGCGGCGATTCTGATACTAGGTATCTTTGTTTATTTTGTTGTCATTTTCTTCTCATCTTCTGTTAGGTGATTCATTCACTAATGGCTAGGTTGTACTTTTAACCTTTCTGTAATGTGTAAAAAGTCCCCACATATATGAACTTTTTGCTGATTAAATCATATATCCCAATATTTTATTTTGAGGACTAAGTTACATGTAATAAAAAATATAATAACTTTATTCAAGTATCAACAACCCTTGTTACCAAATGATTTATTTTAAGTAAAGTAATATAAACAAGTACCCTCTTGATCTAAAGCGAACTCATTATAAGTACTTTTGATAAGCAATTTTACTGTCATTACCATCAACTGTGAACTTATTGTATTATTATACTGTAAAAATAAATTTAATAACAAGAACACAAATGATGTTTAGCTTCCATTTAGGGAGTAGTAGGTTCTGGTCATAAACCTGTGTCCTTTAATAGCAATTTACCGTCGGATGTTGAATTTCACTTTCTGTCCTTAACTTTTGGAAATTACATTTATCGTCTTTATTGTTCTCTCAAATGTATGCTTTTGGTCTATGGCGCTGCTTGATGTTAAAATTATTAGTTAAGGGTTTTTAGTTTTGAAGTTGCAAGAGCATGCCTGAGTCATTTGATGGAGGTGGTTGAAGGTATTTTGTTCATGGATATGAGGGGTGGTCTATCAAAAAAAGGTGTTAAACCATCAGTAACGGGTGAGACGCGTTTACAACCCTGCCCGTTCCATGTTAGCATCTTAAATGATGCCCCAACCCTCTCTCCCTCTTTTTATAAATGCAACTTTATATCACTCTTCACTTTCTCTCTCCTTCCCCTCACCAGAAGAACCCAAATCACATACATCACATACAAATACCCATGTTCATGCATGATAAAAAATGGGGTGGTGATTTTTTTTTTTATTTTTTATTATTTTTTTTAAGGATAAAATAGTTAATTAGATTAAAGTTTTTAAACGTTCATACATTTTAGAACAAAATATTAGAAAAATAAGATTTTGATATGTGACATGAACATTCCATGTAATTTACTCAATGGAGGTTACGTGCAGTCGCCAACCCTCTGAACACCTTTGGTAGAGAGAGACATGCAGATTAAGAGAAAAAAATGTTTGTCAGATGCATCATGTATGCACTCTGATGGCTCAAAGTGTGAGAAAACAACATGATTTTTTATACATTCATACATTTAAAAAAAACCTTCACCAGTAAGAAACGAGAGAGCAAAACACGGCCCATTACACAAGACTTACAAAAACATGTGCAATCTAAAAGATAAAAAACACGAAAAATAACGCGACTCAAAATAAAAAAAGAGGTCTATAAAGGAGGAAATGAAAAACGATCTCCCATGGACCGACCCGACCATACACTGCATTATACCCGCATGTACAAGGAGATTTAACCGACATCCAATATCTTCAAAGTCTCACACGATATAAGAATACCCATCATGTTTACACCACTTTGAATTGTATTGCGTCCCAATAAAGCAAAATATAAAGCAGTGCCTAAGCCTAACCGTGTGAGGAAAAACAGAAGTGGAATTTTCCCAAGGATCTCTTTCTGGCCGTTATTATCAAATTCTAGTGGTAGTTCGAGGTTTTGAAGATGTCCAAATTAAACACCTAAACTATATTTGGATTTGTGACCAAAATAAAGTCTCACGCAGTAAAAAATTTCGTATAAAATAGACAAACCAAGTTTGCAAAATGTTCAAACTGAAAGACATTAGTGAGAAGATGCAATGGGAAAATTTATGTTTTGGAGCTCTTAAGTACTGAGCTAAAATTGTACCATTCTTTTTTCAAAACACTAGTGTTATTCTTACAAAGAGTTTCCAAATTAGAGTTCTATAAAGTAATAGATCTAAGTATGAACAATCATCTTGTAAGGTTTTAACACATTTTTTTTTATTCTAACAACAATACAGCATACATACATATTAACACACTCAAAAGATCAAGAAACACTATAAAAGAGTTTAGGCCTCTGATTTGGAGTCTTCAAAACCACAAGCTACACTTCGAAAACTAGCTGTATACGGATCCTTATGGGAACATTCAAGGTTCGTTTTCCCTAACACTTTCAAGGTCCATAAACAATTTTAATTCTACATCATCATCTTCATACAAGAATGACATCTATCTTCAAACCCACAAAATTTTATGGATGCTCTTAACACTGCATTCTCGGGTTTAAAATACAAAGAAAGGAAATGATAAAACTGAATAGGGGAAGAAATGAAAAGAAATTATATATTTAAAAGACATTCTTGAGTTAAAATAAAAGAATAGAAAAGAAAGTGTTAATTACATTCTTGCGTTAGATAGGAATGAAAATATAGGAAAAAAATTGTAACTTTATAATCATGTCCTTATTATTGAGTTAGATAGAAAGAGAAAAAACAGAGAATCAGACCATATTTGACTGGAAAGTTTTGGAGGAAAAAATGCCTATCTTTTCTTTCCAATTCTTTTTCTTTTCTTTTAATGAAAAAACTCAAGAATGAAAAAAAGAAAATTTTATTATCTTTTATTTTCCAAACCCTTAAATAAAAAACTCATGTAAGTGTAGAAAGAGTAAGTATACACACTTAAAAAGTATTAATGAACCAAAATCAATTAACAAATAGAATGAATTTGAATTGTCCCCTCAAAATGACTGAAAAATGTTTCATCAATATCAGAATTTGCATGGTCAAATTCATACATCATCGGGAACATTCTTTGTAAAAAGGAAAATGTTATTAAAAACATAAGCTGACCAACTTAAATTGGATACCGTAAAAGCAGCTGAAAAGAACTCAGATAAGACCTCAAAGCAAATTAAGGTCTCATAGAGCTAGGATTAATTAGATTCATCATCAGTAAACCACCAGCCAAATAAAAAAAATCAAAAAACAAAATAATAATAATAATAAAGAATCTTGAAATTAAGCTCAGACAAATATGAAGCAAGTATAATCAATCCATAACCTCAAACATATTAAGGTTTCAGAGTGAGCTGGGATGCAACTTCAATCGTCATAGCAATACATATATATAGCAGAAATGAAAAATAATAAAAACAAGTAAAAAATATATACGATGATCAGACTAGCTTTCTAGGCAAACTTCATCATCTCAATATCCAAAATAAAAAGGAACCTCGGCGTATACGCTTATGGGTATCATCAAAACGTCAGGTCTCAAAGATATCATGCCATCATCGGATCCATTAACACAATTGAAATCTTATTAAAACAAATTCAAGTAAACGGTGACGTAATTGTTAATTCGAACAAAGAGTGGAAACAAAACAATATATGTATGTGTATGTAAAATGAAGGCAGATAGATTCAGAGAAACCGGTATAGACAGACGCCGTAGTGTGGAACCAAATATGGGTTGGAGTGTGTTTGGTTTATATAGCTGTTTCGTGAATTAAGGGATTAGGGTTTTGATGAAGAAGACAATAATATGTGGATTGGAGCCCATGTCAAAACCCAAATTTCCATTCTATTTCTTACACTTTGTTCCCAACTGTAGAGTGTAGAGGCGCACAAAATACCTGGAGTCGTACCCGAAACCCTTAAAATACCTGGTCAAATACCCAACTATACCACCCAGTTCCAGCTCCTGAAAATACCTGATTTGTGCACCTCTAACTAACTGGTTAATCGAACCGAATCTAAAAACCTATGAAAACTGAAACTGAAACTAGCAAATAAAATGCATAGTACAAACTGGTTCTTAACCGGTCGGTATTGATCATATGTTAGGGACAGGTCAGGAATTTTTACAAAGGAACCGGTAAAAGATTATTAAGTTTAATATCAGTAGGTTAACCGGTAATAATCGAACCTAATCAGCTACATAGGTTAGGGGTTTGCAACTAAAAGACCGTTAGGAACCGTAACTGGTTATTATCAATGATCGGTTTTGATCGTTTAACTAATAACCGGTTTGTTGGTAACCGGTTTTTAAAAACTGGTTAAGTAGTATATGCACCTCTATCTCAAAGTGCATAAATTTAAGTTTATAAAATGGTTGCTTAAACGTATTTTCTCTTTATTTATTAAACTGAATCTAAACTTGTAGTATATAAAAGAGAATAATCAAATGAAATAGAAATAGGAGAGAGGAAAAAAGAAAAAAATGACATTAATAAAGCAATATGCATAAGCTTATACTTGCTTCTTCTGGTGTTTCCTTATGAACGGATGCAGTCCATGATAACATTACATATTTTAATTGTGGCTTGAAATACTAACAAACTTACATGTACAACATACACGTGTGTTTGTGATTTATCATACAAAAACAAACCAAAAAATAAGTAAAATGTATTTGCACTCTATGTAGATTCGGGTTGGTCTTAGCAGATTGACATTATTCATTTTTAGCATCTTCAATAACCTACCTCGTGTAAGATGACATAAGGGTTTGCTTGAGTAGCTATTTATTGGTTTACGGAAAAGTTGATCGATGCTTATCCACTTCCGCATCAATATATCCACCATCATCATCGCTATGATACTTTGTTCGTCTAAACCCAACTTTTCGCCCGAGTTCTACTTCTGCTTTAGCGGTTCCAAACCTCAACACTAGGGCTACAAATATCGCAAGCCAAATCTTCTTCATCACCATCGACGTGAAGTTAACTACGGGATTTTATTTAAAAAGAAAAAAACAACTAAACCAATATGTGTGTAGAACTAGTTAAAAAATGTAATCACTAGTTTTGGTATTGTGGTGAAAAGGCAGAGATAGCAAGCTTTACCTTATATATTTTTTTATTGGGCGGAGGTAACTAGTTGTAAGAGGATTTCAATGGAATTTGATTACATATGGTGAAGATTTCTAATTTTCTACTATCACTAGTGACATTAATAAAATATTAGTGGCAGCCGGGAGGATAAGAAAGTTTAGCACTAACAAAATGAATAGAGAGAAGTAATTATGAGTCTGAGTGTAATTATGAAATTTTACCCAATAATGTATGTTTAGGATTCATTAATGAATGTTACCACTATTGTAAATTACTTTCTTATCTGAAATTATTACTCTGATGTACTTAGGTTGGTATGGTGTTTATGTTTCACTAGTTTTTTTCTATCAAATTTGTTTTTCTTACATGCTAGGCTTGGGGGATATCTTAACACATAGGGTGTTAAAGCTGAGTTGGCAAGGTTAACAAGTAGCATACCACTCGTTAACTACAATGTGAATTAAAATGTTAACGAGCTTTTAAAATCCTCTACACACACATAATAATTTAAAAATCAATTTACATTAAAAGAGATGTAAAGAGTGTTAAACAATTTCCTTAGGATGAAATGGAGTGAAATGTCGTAAATCAAGTGATGTGGTGTATACGTGAAGTTAAGAAGCGTAAATGCATACCCTATGGCCTTACAATGGCAACTTATAAAGATATACTTCAACTATTAATGTAAAATATTCTTGATTTATTGTGAAGTAATTACATAAAACTATTGAGAGATATCGATGGTTTTATAGTAGTTGAACCATGTTAGCCTTTTATTTTCATAAAAATATTTAAATGTTTATAGCTATAATTAGTGTTGTCATTAAAATTCTAAGCATGTTAGTACAATTGTACGTTAGCAACCAATTCGACTTATTTATTGTCCATTGTTAGGTTTGAATTGCTATTATTGAACAGAATACCTTTTCTTATAACAACCGGTAAAAAAACCTACAAAAACAACTTATGAGTTACGATCCACCGCGAACATACATTTTTTTTACAACTATAAATATAAATTATTGAAATTTAATATTTAAACGCTAATAAAGGCAAAAGGCTACATGTTTACCATCGTTCCCATGCTACAAATTTTTAAGCATGGGAATGATGGTAAAAACTTGAAACTTGGTTACTATTTTGAGACAAACTGAAAGTTGAGTGATCTGATTGAAACAAAATAAAATATGAATGACTTAATTGATACAAACTTAAAACTTGATTAGTATTCTAGGGTGTTTTCCCAAATTTAAATTTAGAGCAGAGCTCTTTTAGAGAAACGTGTGCAAATGATATAGTGGGTTAGTGGGATTTTGGACATCTAAGGTTTTGTATATCTTTTTTCTAATTTTAATTTTAATTTTAATTTCTTTCCATAATGGGTTCGTAGTGGCTTTTTTCATAAGTGTCAATAAAAAGATCGAATGAAATAAGTACCAAAATAGGTCACTAGCCATTACAGATGCCTTTTGGATATTACTTATTTATATATTATCATCAGATATATTTATCACTTATTACTCAATTTAGCAAAACTTCGACCTGCTAAATATTCTAAAGTTAATCACAGTATCACACGTTTTGTTATATAAGTTCTCAATAGCTAAAAGGTTTTTATTGTTCAACAATCACACGCATGATCTGGATCTTCTTTCATTTCCCTTCATTCCAAAATCACTAAGGGCCCGTTCGTTTCACGGACTTTTTTTAAAGGATTTAGAATTGGAATTGGATTTGGAATTGGAATGGAATAGAATGGAATGTTTGAGAATCCTTTTCATGTGTTTGATTGGTTAATATGTATTGGAATTTAATAACTAATGTAATGTACGTAGGTGTATGATTGTTTATTGGATTACATCGAAACAGAAGGCAAGCGGGCAACAAGCTGCGCCGCTACCCCTTTTTGAATCGCAAAACCCAATCTTTTAAAAACTATATCTTCTTTGTTCTTGGGTATTTTTTTTTGAAGAACGATGACAACGAAGGAAACGTTTTAGTTTTTTTACATTTTTCGTTTTTGAGTTATGATTTTTTTATTAATTTTTTTGAATTTTTTTTGAGGGGTTTTTATTTTCCATAATAATCCTTTAAAGTATATGGGATTTTGAAATGTGGGATTTGATGGGATTTAGTTTCCATTCCCATTCTTTCATTTAATGAAACGAACATATCAATTCATGGGATTTAAAATCTCATTCCTTAGAATTCCTTTCAAATCCTTGAAACGAACAGGACCTAACTGTATTCCACCATAAACTAGACGACCACGATAATCTTTGAGATACAATGGTCGATTAAGGTTCCTCTTATTGGATTATAAATTATAATGACACAATCGGTTTAGTGGTTGAATCCTATAATATTTACAATGTTAAGCTATTTTTCTCTCGTGCATGACATAACAATTAGCTTAATTTCGGAACAGTTTTCCAGGATGGTGATCTTTGTGACGGGTGTGCACACGAGACAACTCATGTGTATGTTCATCAATCGTATCCAGATCGTGTTTAGCTTAAGAAGATTCTTTGAGGCCTCAGACAAGCCTCACATATTATGTGATACCAAAGATTTGTTGTGTACATTAGTTATCTTGGGCTTATCATAATAAAGTGTACTATAAGTTTATTTATCTTTATGGTGTGGATGCCACATATCATTTTCTTATACGTCGATGATATTACCCTCCTTCCTTCCACTCTTTAGTCATTGGGCCTAATAGTGATGATGTTGTGAAGCATGGTTCATTGCAAAGCAAATGAATATTTTTAGTTTATAGTGCTTTGTTAATGTTTTGTGCACGTACATTTGTAGCGATATGTATTGACTATTGAGGATGCTCTAAGCATGTGAACACGCCAAAGAATAACAGGTGATCTAAGATGAAATAATACCAGCAAGCCATGGTCTAAGCAACATATTTCGAAGAACACTTGCAAAGGTACATGGGAACTACATAAAGCAATCCATTAAGCGCTTTGAGGCGATTAGTCATGCATGTATGGTCTATTAAGCAATGGGATTAGTTTTTGTAACTTATTAATTATTTACCATTAGTCGGGTCAATAGTTTAGTCTCATAAGGCCACAATTATAAAAAGCTTCTCAGGTATCCACAAAACCCCAAGAAAAACAATGATTTGAAAAACTTCACGATTCTAACAATAATTTGATTAAATATAAATTAATTGTAGAATTGTGTGATGATTTTGTTGAATTTTGTTCTTGAAGAAAATTGATGTTTTGAAATGAACTTTGGAATTTGATGTGAACCTCTTGTGACGGTTTATGAAAATTTGTTGTGGTGCCGTAACTCTATCTTTTTCTCATATCTCACGGATGTTCATAATCGACTGAATACTCATCCTCTCTCCACTTTTGAGCTTAAGGTTGCTTCCATTGAAGATATTCTAATACAAAGGAGTATACTTACATAACAACACACATTTCAGTTTTGTATCAAACTAAAGAGGACCGAAACCCGTTAATACAAATATTCTAAACCCACAACATATAATCAATCGGTCCGGGCTTGTATTTCCAAATGGTCCAAATTGGGTTATGCTCACTCCTACACACGACACATTCAAGCTCTAAATTGCATACATAATATATTTACAACAGTGAGAACCCTAGATTCACTCTTCAATCTTCATCACACAAAACATAAGATTCGAAACACTTCTTGATCCACTTTGTTTCTCTCTTTTTCACACGCACAAACACACTCAAAGTCTCACACTATTATACGATCTACGTCACACATTATTATACAAACCACAATGATCACAACTAGAGAAACTATGGCTCATTTTCAGAGATGGATTTGGCACAATCGGACTGCTTAGCACAAGAAAAGTAATGGTGAGTGTCAGTGGATGAATCTTTTTGTTGTCCATCACTTCCATCACGTCACTAGTGCTAGCCCTTTTTGTATTTATTGTTGATTCCTTAACATCGAGTAGAGGAATGGATTTCTCACTCACGTCATGACCGTGTGGCGAAAAGCTTCTCATGTTGGTTAGCAACATACGCTCTTCCGTGTAAGGCCTACTTGCGTTAGCTTCAAGGATCATATAGAATGCAACCATTGGTACTAGCATAGCAAAGATGATCTTCATGATGTTGCAACCCTTTTATCCTAAAAAGATAAATAAATAGAAGCTTATTAACAGGTGGTTACAATAGATTTACAAGCAAATAAGTATTTGAGAAAAAAAAAAAAGGAAAAATAAGTTTTTCAAAGCATGACTTACATATAGTCTTTAAACTTTGAAGGTATATTTGGTGTGGTAAAATGTTAAGAATAAGAGTTGAATTTATAGATGAATGCAAAATGTAGTAGTGCGTTAATAGTGATTTGTATTGTGGAGGTTAAATAGTTTTAGCCACTAAACAAAGTAATTATGAGTAAGGTTAAAGAACAATTAAAAGGTTCCATTTTGAGGTTGGATCTAATGGTGGATGACTAGCTTGGCATTATTATATATTAACAATAACTAGGATTTGAGTTGATGGTATACAGTAACAAAATAGTTTCATATGAATCATTTCTGTAAATAGTTCTCCTTTCATATTGTTATGTACTTTAATTAAAGGATGATTTATGTAATTTATTAGGTATTTATATTCAAATGAAAACAAACCGACAAGGCATAACAGCTATATTTCTAGAGCCCACTTGCTTCCATGTTCCGAGTGTAATTAAGCTGGAGTTGAGTCCGAGCCTAACACTATCTGAGCTTGTATTATTAAAAATTATGAAGATTGACATGTTTCAAATTTTATCGATCTAATTGTAGCTCACAAATAACTTGACTCATTTACAGCTATGGATGACGGACAACTTGAACAAGACAAGCAAACCTGAAGCATTTGGGACATGTATTTAGATATGAGACCAGGTAGGTGATTAATTTAGAAAATCTTTACAAGTATGAGACGTGTATGGTATTAGAATAATTTTGGTTAGATTACCCAAAAGATACATACCCGGTTATTGTAACAATATACGTATTTTTTTCTCAATACTTATTGCCTTTGTCCTTGATGATAGAAGAATATACTAATTCAATGATTTTTAATTTTTTGTTTCTATTTACTTTGGTAACCAAATTACATAAAAATCATAATAGTAAGAAATATATTTGGAATCTCAACTTACAGTTCTTTATGATGTAATAAGTATACCGATACCTCACACCCAACTGCCATTGGTGGAACTCTTTAGAGGCGAGGAGAGGTTCCGATCCTCATGTTTTTAGGCTCAAAACTTTTTAAATATAACACATATATTTACAGCAATATTTTTAGGATAAGAAGTTGTCACAGAACCAGTAATATTGCTTTTTATTAACCTCAAACTCGTTACAATCAAAGATTTCTGAAACAACTTGAATCAGAGAAGAACAAACTACAAGTAATATTCTGTACTATATCAACTGAATATCTCAGAAAGTAGCAGATTAAAGAGAGGCCCTAATTTGGGTTGAGACTTAGAGAGAACGATAACAGCTGGAAAAAAATTTAACCTTATCTTCTTTCTCTTGAAAGACCATGAACCCAATAATTCTAAACAGCTTTCAAGAGTCCAAGCTCCAAGCCCTTGGTATAAAAACCCAAAACAAGAAAAAACAAAATGTTAGGCAAAAAAGATATAAACGTTTAAATGACTAGAATTGCCACAACAAACTTCATATTTTTGATAGCCCAAACTAAAAAACTAGTTACATTTTTTTTTTTGGGATTTACAATCTCTATTTTGTAAAAATTTTGATTTTTATGCGTGATAAATTAATATTAACTTTTAATATCTTCAACCTTCACAAGTTAGAGCATTCTCAACTCATCCCTCAAAATTAGATGAGGGGGGTTTGCAAATTATAGGGTGGAGTTTTGAGTGGTTATGAATATAAATTATAGGGTGAATAGAGAAAAGATAATGATTTTTTGTAAATTTAGGGAAACTTTGTTTGCCCTTATTTATTTTTTAACATTTGTTAAAGTGGTTATAAGTAGACGAGAGAGGAAACTGTAATAATAAAAGTATAAAAAGTATTATTTAATTGAATATGAGAAAGAAAGATATATTTTTTAATGGAATTATGAAGATAAAGACGAGGGACGGACCGAAAATGCTCTTACACCACTGTCACTGTCAGTCTGTCGCAATAATATATAAAACTAAAATTTATGATTACCGAAGTCTTTCACTCACACCAGCTCGGCCCATTTAACTGTTTTAAAAAGTTGGGCCCAATTAAACAAAGTTAACGGGCCAACCTGTAACCAACTCTCGCTTTCCTCTTGAAAACTCTGGCGCCAAAATCACTCCCAATTTATTTGTCCGTACAGTACTCAACATCAGCAGAGAAATGAAAGACGAACATCAAACTCCAAAGAACGAACAGTTAGCAGTTCCTTCCAATCCCAATCGCAAGCTTAAATCGATTAATCCTCCATCCAAGAAGCAACAAAAGGTAACACAATATTATTAATCATTTACAATTATGTTTTAAATCGTATCGATCTGATGTAACAGACTACGAAAGGAGACGTGGCATTCAACTCATCAGAGAAGGAATCAGTTCCGGTACCTATTCATGCCGATCACTGAATCGTATTCAACCTAATTCTACTGTTTAATTTGAATTTCTTATTTTCGTGATTGAATTTGCAATGCACAGATAAGTAAAACGGACTTGAACTCTGATCAGGCTCCGGTTTCCGATGACACCGAGTCGGCTAGAGGCTCTTCCATCTCAGAGGCGTTTGTGTTTTACGATGATGATCAATCATCTATTGAGGTATATTTCACTTTCGGTTCGGTTTTAGGTTTTAGTGTTGTGGAGAGGTGAAGTGATATGGATCTAAATGTTGAGAGTGTAAACATGCATATTTACAGCAGGAGTTAATACAAAATTAGGCCAAAAACAGACGGTGCAAACGAGCCGAGCCAAACTTAACTTACACAGAGCTTGAGCTCGAGCTCGGCTCATTTCGATCTTTATTTCTGTAGCTCGAGCTCAGCTCGTGAGTAATTTTTCAAGCTTGAGCACGGATCGTTTACAATTTCTTATTTATTTTTTTTAAATATATAATAGTTTTTATTCTTTTTTTTTCCATTATAAGTTTATATATAACATAATATATTTTATTAGTTATTTTTCCTGACCTATTATATATATAGTATTAGTAATTATTAAACATGTATAAATATAATATTTAAAAATTATATCAATGACAAGCTCGTTTAGGCTCGCGAACCGGATCGAGCTCGATAAGTGAAGCTCGGGCTCGAGCTCATTTATTTAACGAGCTTACTTTTAGCCTCGACCTCAGGCTCTGGCTCGTTTAAGCTCGGCTCGAATGAGCTTTTTCACGAGCCGATCTCGAGCAGCTCGGATCGTTTGCACCCCTAGGCCAAAAAGAGTGTAAATGCCATAGGTGATCTGATTTAATGCCATAGGTGATCTTATAATGATATAGGTTAGGATTTAGTTATGTTGTAATTACTGTAATTTAGAGCGAAAACATTGTGAATGTTTGCTTCTTAGAACAAGTGATAATAGTTATTAGGTGAAAAATATTCATTTGAAAAGTATTGTATAGGTGATCCGTTTCAAACACAGTATTTTATACATTTGGTGATTATTTCGTATTAACAGTATATTATTGCTTATTTTTCTAATTGTCATGTTCCTGCTTAGAATGTGATATGAGGTCGCACTAAAACTAGAATTGGCTAGACTGTAAATGCCATAGGTGAGCAGTTTCTACAATTGGTGATTATTTCATATTTACAGTTTATGATTTATAATTTTTCAGTCTGATTTCATTATTTTGCTTAGAATGTGATATGAGTTTATGCTTTATAAGAAGACCAGAAACTTAATTGTTTGCATGGTAAATCATCTGATGAAGCTTATCACGTGAATGATATTAGAAGTTGGACAACTTAAATTAACACTGGCTAATTGAAGAAACACTAAGTGACCCCGGGCAGATTACGGATAATCTGGGGGTTAAACAGATGTTTCCCACGAGGGTTAGGTCCGGCAAAGATGGTTATTCCTCTGATGACCTGCAAAACAGACACCGTGAGCTCGTCACTGAGAAGGGGGGGTACCTCCTTGTGACCACCCTCCGGCGTGAGAATCAGACTAGATTGCTCTTGAATATAAGTGTATATTAAGAGAAATTGCTAGAGCAGATATCAGATAATATATGGAGATATAAGATAATGATACCGTTCCAAGGTGTTGGAGTATTTATAGCCGAATGTAGGTTTCCAAGCAGGTACAGCCAGCTGTATAATATTCATTTTCTACCAACTGTGGGCTACGCACGTGCCATGCTGGTGGTTGGTGGGTAGGCAGCGGCTGATAGTGACATGGCCAGCTGTGTACTATTCCTTTTCTACCAACTGCAGGCTATGTACGTGCCACGACAGGGGTTGGTGAGTAGGCAGCGGCTAATAGTGACATTAAGTACTGGAGCGTGCTCCTCGTCGTACTGTTGTAAGTGAGCTGTCGCTGCTTTGGTCAGATCTTTTGTCCATACCTTGGCAGGTATAGTACAAAAGATCCTCCAGTAGCGTACGGACTGGCTCATTTGGGCGGGAGTATTCCCGGCTTGCTCATTCCTTCTTCAGGTGACATTACTGAATTATTTGAGAGTTAGTGCCTTGTGCGTGTAGCCTTGCTGTTAGTGCGGGTAGCCTTCCCTGATGGCTAGTATCCGCAGCTGCAGGAACAGGCGGGGTACGTCACCATTGGGAGGCTTTTTTTGCGGGAACAGCTTGCGTACTGCGCGTAAGGACGTCATCTCTCTGAGCATGGTGGGTCCTGCGGATCCAGTTGGTCTTTGCGCAAACGTCCCTCTTTAAGGTGAGTCTTGCGGGTCCAACTGCGCAGACGTCCCTCTTTAAGGTGAGTCTTGCGGGTCCAACTGGGTTCTGCTTGTACCTACCTCTTCAAGTCCCCCCAGTCCAATGTTCTTCTCATGAATTGTTAATAAGTGAGGTGAACTTTTGGACTTAAGCAAGGGGTTTCGAAAAGGGTTTAGTTTTAAGGTTCTCTGTGGGGATTCTTCCCGCGGGTTTCCTAATGTCACGCAGAATTTCCCACTTTTCTGCTTGATCTTTGGGTATGATGCGGGTAGGTGTGTAACCTCCTCGCAAGTCAGGAGCGTTGAGTTTCAGTTGTATAGGTTCTCCACGAGGTTTTGGTTGTTTTAGACATAGTGATCAATTATGTTTAAACAACCAATTCCATCTTGGAGCATCAAACAATCTAGTTCTCAATGTTCCCGCTATGCGGGGATGTTATATCCCTTTCCACAAGCATGGCCCAGAAGATCCTTCTTGGTTTCAATTCCCTGCGAGTGCTAAGTATGTGAAGGGTTTCGCCTTGACACTGTACCCGCACTCGTCTTATAGTTACTTTACTTTCAAGGTATTCTTGGCTTCAATTCCCTGCGGGTGCTAAGTATGTGAAGGGTTTTGCCTTGACACTGTACCCGCACCCGTCTTATAGTTACTTGGTTGCCAAGGTATTCTTGGCTTCAATTCCCTGCGGGTGCTAAGTATGTGAAAGGTTTTGCCTTGACACTATACCCGCACCCGTCTTATAGTTACTTGGTTGCCAAGGTAAGGGGGTGTATTCCCTCTTATTTTTGAATCTTTTTGAAATTCGAAGAGT
Organism: Bidens hawaiensis; assembly: GCF_021521415.1. Taxonomy (NCBI): domain Eukaryota; kingdom Viridiplantae; phylum Streptophyta; class Magnoliopsida; order Asterales; family Asteraceae; genus Bidens; species Bidens hawaiensis. Next base: position 215,738 of record NW_027491544.1, on the reverse strand, counting down.
TGGTGAAAGGATAAGAATAGTCCAACTGTTGAAGGGACGTCAGCGTGGTGTGACGGTTTCTTCTGACAGTTTCAGGACGTGCATGAAGTTATGGCGACGTGACAGTATATGGTCATTCCAGACGCTTTTTCAGGCGCGTGGGCGCGAAGTTTACGGCACGCGTCCTGTCAACAGCTGTTGCCAGCGTGCTCTTTCCACGTGTCATAGTTTCATTGCACATGCGCTTTCCTCTCTCCTCCGCATTAAATTCATCGCATTAATTGCGATGAATATATAAAGGGAGGAGAGGATGCATCTCAACTCACAGTTTCACTTCTTCTTCTAAGCGATTTCCGGCGAATACTCTAACTTTTCCGTCGAGCATTCTCCTGAAATCGTTCTTTCATACCTCCAAGATGTCTTCTACTCATGATCCTGAGGCTACTGCCGAGGAGTCTGACGTGTACACGGAGAACCCGATGTCAGCGTCTGACAAGGACGATAAGAGTACTGCTGGCGAGTGCCAGTGTGCTCTTTCCGTCGACCTGTATCACTACATCGTCAAGAAGTTCATGCTCGAGCCTTTCGAGCCTGAGTTTCCTGAGCCTCACCAGACGGTGTACGATGCCCCCAAGGGCAAGATAGGGGTGTATGCTGCATTCTTCATCTATGAGAATCTCAGGTTCCCATTGACGAAGTTTGTGTACCGTGTTCTGGAGAAACACGGTGTACATTTGACGGAGGTGCACCCGATGGCGATCGCAAAGGTTCGCCACTTTGAATGGGTGTGCCACATTCTGGGCGTTGAGCCTCGCGTCGACCGCCTGATGACCTTCTACTCCTGGAGGTGCATCCAGGGCTGGTATACCCTGATTACTCGGATCAAGGGCTTGAAGATCTGTGCTACCGAGCGCAGTCTTCGGTCTTGGAAGCGGGAGTTCTTCTGTATCTCTGCCCGTGTCGTCCCCATAGCGATGACATTCAAGAACGGGAGAGCACTCCCGAACCTTCACGCCTCCAACTACCAGGAGGCGGAATGGTTTACCAAGATCTCCCGGATCCAGACTCCGGTTTATCGCTTTGCGGAGTCTGGGATGGTGATGCTTGGGATGAGCCGGGTATGGAAGGATGCTGGGGCAGAGGCGCCACAGATTCCCATCGTTCTTGAATACGGTTCGAATTCTATTCCCTATGGTATGCTCCATCTCTTTTTGCTGATTTAGGGTTTTTCTTCTAACTGCTTTTCTGTTTATTTTCAGAGGGGAACAATTTGCAGTAGTTTCTGCAACCGCATGAGAGCGGTGGTCCCGCTCGGTTGGGTACTCTTGCTCTCGACGAGAACGAGTTGCCCATCTTGGAGCAAACGGCGGATCGGTTTGTGGAGGTCTACCCGCCACGCCACGAAATTCTGAGCGCCATGCGGCCAGGTAAGGGTTTCATTAACCCTCGCCCTCTTCATGCTCAAACCTCTGCTGGAGTTTCTCTAATTTTGTCATCTTCTAATGAGGAATCCGCAGACGGTCCTTTCTTCGTGAGGAAGAAGAAAGCTGCCGGCGTGAAGGGCAAGGCGAAGGTTGCCTCCACTGCCGATCAGGGGAACCGATCTGACTCGGAGACCGAAAGTGAGGAGACGGCGGGGAACCCTGGTGGTGGTGAGACAATTGTCGGAGGTTGAGACAGCTGCCACCTCCGCGCGACCAAGTTCTACGACGGTGATTGGCGTGAAGAGGCCAGTTCCATCGGGTTCGTCCCCGCCCGTCAGAACCTTCAAGATTAAGAAAACTCGTAAGTACTTTTTATTTATCTTACCCGCAATTCTTTTCGCCATTGTTTTTAATATCTTGTCTTCATGCAGGCGTGGATGTAACCGCATTCCAAAGTGATGCGGGAAGGAGCAGTTCTGGACCCACGACGGTAGGTTTGGTCAACCTACCCGAGGCGATGACCCAGGCAGCTGCGCCTGTTTGCAGCATTGGTTCAGTTGCTCATCCCGTTGAGGCAACTGTTCCAACTGTAACGTCCTCTCCGCTGGCTGTCAGTGCCATATTCACTGCATCCTTCACTGAGCCGGTGGTGATTGTTTCTGCGGGCTCTTCCGCAGCGGCGGCCACGGTTGTGAGTTCACCTCCAGTGGTCTCTACCGCGGCGGCTTCAACCGTGCCTCCGGCATCGGCGACTACCTCGTCCCCGGCCGGTTCAGCAGGTATGTTCAGGGTTGGGGCTTCTAGCCAATCTCTGCCTCCTTCCCATCTGCCTGACCTCTTGGATGGATATCCCTTAGGTTCGGGTGATGGGTTTGGCGGCTATCGGCCTGTTGTCGACCCTACAGGTGCGTAGGGTTATTTTGGCCTTTTTTTTTTCCTAACTGTTTTTTGTTTTTACAGTGTCGGATTCCAATGAGGTGTATGTTCCACGGTGGAACATCCGCCGAGGAACAACCCTTCGGACGGCTGTGGACTGCGTCGAGTGGGCGCGTCACGCCGCCCCAAGTGGTGCGTTGGGGGAAGCTATGTCTAGCTACCAGGAGGGTAGGCTGACGAACGAGCTTCGGATTCTCCTTGCCCAGATGCAGCCGCGCGTCGAGTTGCTTTGTCGTGAAAACGACAAGTTAAAGACGGCGCGTAGTAAGGAAGTGGCTCAGGCGCGGGCTATCCGGGAGGAGAACAGGAGACTTTCCGCCGTTGCTGCGGAGAAGGAAAAGGCCTTCAAGGCCCTCGAGGTTGAAGTTCAGGCCCGGCTCGAGGCCCGTTCCAAGGCTACCCAAGCTGTTAACGAACAGCTTAGGTTGGCTAAGGAAACTGCGCGGAACACGACCGAGAGGGCCACCAAAGCTGAAGCCATTGCTGAGCCTCTGCGTGCCGAGAATGAGGAGCTTAAAGCCAAACTAGAGAGGCTCCAGCGGGCTCATGATGCCTTGGCCATGGAAGACGCCAAGAAGCTTCAAGAGATCTTGGACCAGAGGGGTATGCTTGACCATACTGAGCGTAAGCTGAAGGGCGTTGAAGAGGCTGCTGCTAAGGAAGTGTTGCTTGCCAACCTTAACAAAAATGAAGCCGAACGCGCCCGCAACCAAGCTCAAGCTGCCCTCCAGGAAGCTCTGATCACCAAGGAATAGCTTTTACGAGAAGCGTTGTCGCAGGTATGCGTAGCTTCATAATGTCTTTACGCTTTTCTTTATACTTAGAAGTTTTTGATACATATATATTTTTTTTGTAGGTTGTGCATCGGATCTTCACAAACACATCTTATGACGATGCCATAAGCGCAGCCCTCAACGCTTCTCATGAGGATGGGGAAAAGGCTGGTTTCTTGCTTGGTCTGGGGTTTGTTGAGAAGGGCATCCCGCCTTCCAACTTCCCTCTTTATGACGTGGACACTGAAGCTGCCTATGACCAAGCAGTGAACTAGTATGCTGCCTTCCCGCATCCGGTGGTGGAGAAGGTGAACGAAATTGCTGCTGATTATGATGGGCTAACCATTCTCAAGACTTTCCTTGAACCGCCACAGCCAACTGATGGTGCGGGTACAAGTGGGTTTGGAGGGAGTGGTCCTGAAGTTTGAACCTTGAGATCCCTTCCCACCGTTAGGATAGATTTATAATCTGTAGGCGGGTAGATACCCGGCCATTCTTGTAATGTTTGAATTTTTTTATGAAATATAAATGTTTGTGCGGGTAGGACCGCCACTTTCACTGGATGACTTGCTTTATAAACGTTATATGACTCGCTCATGCATATTATAATTTAATTTGGCACTTGTTTTGCCTCATAAACAATATATGATTCGCTCGTGCATACTTTAGTTGAACTTAGCAATTTTCCAAGTGTTTTAAATAAGTTAACCGTTCGACGCGTGGTTGTCAATAGGTTAGTGTTCAGTTTCCTCTATCATGATTGTGCGGGTAGGACCGTCACTTTCATTTAGTGGGATGACCAACCTTTACCTATAACTGACCTGCGTGAAGGTTTTCGTTAGAAATTTTTTGCCGTTTTTTGTGTTTATGCGGGTTTTGCCGTCGTCCACACGCAACGACTTACTTCCCCACTTATTTATGCGGTGAAAACCGGCATATCAGTGTTTTGAATAAGTTAAACCTTTCGACGCGCGGTTGTCAATAGGTTAATGTTCAGTTTCCTCTATCATGATTGTGCGGGTAGGACCGTCACTTTCATTTAGTGGGATGACCAAACTTTACCTATAACTGACCTGCGTGAAGGTTGTCCTCATCTCTTAGAAATTTTTGCCGTTTTGTGTTTACGCGGGTTTTGCCGCCGTCCACACGCAACGACTTACTTCCCCACTTATTTATGCGGTGAATACCGGCATATCAGTGTGGAAAGTTCATAAAGTATAAATGTAAGACCATCAGCGTCAATGTAATAAGGAGAATCATTTCCATTAGAAGTGGCTCTGGGCCTTTCTTTACAAGTTTGGAATTGATCTACATGCAACCTGTGTAATTGAGCTCCCTTCCATGTTCTTAGGATGGGGGTGTCATCAAGCCTTTCGAGCCGATATGCACCTGGTTCGGAATCTCGTTGTTTACGCAGTATGTAGTCTCCAACATTGAAGCTGCAGTTTCATTCGTGTTTTCCCCAACTGGGGTTCTACACGCATTAGCCTGCTCAGCGTTCATTGCGCCACGAGGTGCGTGAGTTTCCCATCTCTGACAAATGCTTCGACGACGTCCTTCAAGTCTAAGCATTCCTCGTTGGTGTGGCCTTTTGTCCTGTGGAAGTCACAGGATTTGCTTTGATCAGCGTTTGGACGCTGTCGGATAATTGGAGCCTCTGGCCATGGGAGCCTCTCGGTGGCGAATATCTCGGTGACGCTTTTAGTGAGTGGCGTCCATCTGGAGTTCCGGTTCGACAACTGCATGTTATCCCTTCCGCCTAACCGAGGGTGTGAGCCGGATGAGGTGTCAAAGTTTACTCTTGACTGCCAAATGCCTAGCTTCCTCTTTTTGTTTAGTCGGGCGGTAAGGACGTTGTTTTCTCTTGTTTTCTGAGTGTAGAGGTTTGTGCTCTGGGGAAGATCTCTACCCAGTTGCTTTTCCGTTTCCGCGAAGCGTTTAGCTGCTGTCATGATGGCATCCCATGTGGATGTCATGCCGTCTTTACCCGTCAATGTGCGGATAAGCTCTGGGTATTCGGCGCCTTAGATGAAAGCTGCGCGAACAAGATCTTCGCTTATGGTGCCCAGACTCAGTTTCTTTGAATTGAAGCGCGTGATGAAGTCTAGTAAAGACTCATCTTCTTCTCGGATGCAGTTGAGGATCGTCCATTGCTCTTCGGTATACTTTCTTTGTTGACTGAAGTGTTGGCTGAACTTTTGCTGGAAGTCAGCCCAATCGTAGATGTGGTGGACCGGTAGACGGTCGAACCACGCTCTGGCTGCCCCAACAAGCGTCATTTGGAACATATAACACCACGTGGGTTCCGTCCAATTGCTGACGGTTGCCCCCGCTATGAATCTGTTCAAATGATCGTCTGGGTCAGATATACCATCATAAGTGCCGATGTTGAACATATGTTTAGCACTCTTCGGGGCGATTGCTTCCGCAATGTCCCTTGCAAACTTGGACGTTCCCGCATTTGCAACAGTCGGTCTAAAGGTTTTGGAGAAGTCACGTGGGTTTCCCCCCGTGTTCCTTTGTTTGAAGGTTTCTCCAAAATTCCTTCTTGGTTGGAAGTCCGTTTCCTTACGCTTCCATTTCGCCCTATGGCGAGGGTTTGCGTCGCTGTCGGACTCCTCCGAATCATCGTCCCAGTACTCGCACTCATTGCTCATGTTGAGCTGTTGTCGAGTGCTTCCGAATTCGTCAGCCTGTTGGAGTGAACGTAAGCGTTCATCCAACTCAGCTTGGAATTCCTTCTGACGTGCTTCCGCCCACGCTTTAACTTGATCAAGTGTTTGGCGGGGGAGCTTCGTCTGTCGTCTTTCCACCTGGGTATCAATGAATCCCAGGGGAGGATTGTTTACTGCACTTGCCCCGGCTGGGTAACCGGGATAGTGTTCGTAAAATTTACTGCACTTGCCCCGGCTTGGGTAACCGGGGTAGTGTTCGTAAAATTTGTGTACTCGCCGGTGTTCCCCCCAGTAGCTGGGGTTGTGGTTACCGGAGTTTCTTGGTCACTCGTTGGCCTTGGCAATGGAGTAACCTTAACCATCTTTCCAGAAGTTTTGAAAAAACTGAAAGAATTAGTTCTAGCTTTTATGCACGGATGGCGCCAATGAAGAAACACTAAGTGACCCCGGGCAGATTACGGATAATCTGGGGGTTAAACAGATGTTTCCCACGAGGGTTAGGTTCGGCAAAGATGGTTATTCCTCTGATGACCTGCAAAACAGACACCGTGAGCTCGTCACTGAGAAGGGGGGGTACCTCCTTGTGACCACCCTCCGGCGTGAGAATCAGACTAGATTGCTCTTGAATATAAGTGTATATTAAGAGAAATTGCTAGAGCAGATATCAGATAATATATGGAGATATAAGATAATGATACCGTTCCAAGGTGTTGGAGTATTTATAGCCGAATGTAGGTTTCCAAGCAGGTACAGCCAGCTGTATAATATTCCTTTTCTACCAACTGTGGGCTACGCACGTGCCATGCTGGTGGTTGGTGGGTAGGCAGCGGCTGATAGTGACATGGCCGGCTGTGTACTATTCCTTTTCCACCAACTGCAGGCTATGTACGTGCCACGACAGGGGTTGGTGAGTAGGCAGCGGCTGATAGTGACATTAAGTACTGGAGCGTGCTCCTCGTCGTACTGTTGTCAGTGAGCTGTCGCTGCTTTGGTCAGATCTTTTGTCCATACCTTGGCAGGTATAGTACAAAAGATCCTCCAGTAGCGTACGGACTGGCTCATTTGGGCGGGAGTATTCCCGGCTTGCTCATTCCTTCTTCAGGTGACATTACTGAATTATTTGAGAGTTAGTGCCTTGTGCGTGTAGCCTTGCTGCTAGTGCGGGTAGCCTTCCCTGATGGCTAGTATCCGCAGCTGCGGGAACAGGCGGGGTACGTCACCATTGGGAGGCTTTTCCTGCGGGAACAGCTTGCGTACTGCGCGTAAGGACGTCATCTCTCTGAGCATGGTGGGTCCTGCGGATCCAGTTGGTCTTTGCGCAGACGTCCCTCTTTAAAGTGAGTCTTGCGGGTCCAACTGCGCAGACGTCCCTCTTTAAGGTGAGTCTTGCAGGTCCAACTGGGTTCTGTTGGGACCTACCTCTTCACTAATCATGCTAATTTTTCTTATTATAGGATTTGATTATCTAGTAAGTTAATTACAGGATTTGATTATCTAGTAAGTTAGGGTGAAAGCATTGTAAATGCTTGCTTCTTAGTACAATATCAGGTGCAAACTGTTCATTTGAAATTTAGTGCATAGGAGATCTGATTCAAACACGGTACTATTGACGCTGATCAGTCAATCCAGAAGTGAAATGATATGGATCTAAACATTTAGAGTGTAAACATGCATATTTACATCAAAAAAGAATATTAGGGCACAGACAGTGTAAATGCTATAGATGATCTGATTTAATGCCATAGGTGATCTTATAGTGATATAAGTTATTATAGGATTTAATTATGTAGTAATTACTGTAATCTAGAGTGAAAACATTCTGAATGCTTGCTTCTTAGAAGTTAGAAGAAGCGATAATAGTTATTAGGTGAAAACTATTCATTTGAAATTTAATGCATAGGTGATCCGTTTCAAACACAGTACTTTCTACACTTAGTGATATTTTCGTATTAACAGTTTATTTATTGCTTATTCTCTAATCGGAGCTCGTGTTCCTGCTTAGAATGTGATATGAGCTCACAACTTAAATTAGAATTGGCTAGAATGTAAATGCCATAGGTGAGCAGTTTCTACATTTGGTGATTATTTCATATTTACAGTTTATGATTTCTTATTTTTCAATCTGATGTCATTTTCCTGCTTAGATGTTATACGAGTTTACACTTTAAAAGAACACCAGAAAGTATATTGTTTGCATAGTAAATCATCATATAAATGACACTCATAGAAATTGCACAACTTAAATTAACATTGGCTAATTATGCTAATTTTTGTTATTATATGATTTATTATTTTGTAATTTAGTGGTACTCTTCAAATATTCAGAAATAGAGTGTTAAGAGCGAAAATATTGTGAATGTTTGCTTCTTAGAACAAGTGATAATTATTTGGTACAAACCGTTCGTTTGAAATTTTAACGCCATAGGTGATCTGATTCAAACACGGTACTTTCTATACTTGGTGATTATATCATATTCACCGTTTATAATTGTTTATTTCTCTGATGAGAGTTTGTTTTCCTGTTTAGAATGTGATATGAGTTCATACTTAAATTATCACCAGTTAGGCATTACCCTTTGTTATGTGCTAGTCTTCGTTATTACAATAATTGATCCTGCTTAGAATTTTTGTTATTATAGGTATTTAATTATGTAGTAACCTAGTGGTACTCTTCAATTTTCAGAAATAAAATTTAGAGCGAAAATATTGTAAATGTTTGCTTCTTAGAACAAGTGATAACGGTTCGGTTCAAGATAGGTGATCTGATTCAAACACGGTACTTTCTACACTTGGTGATTATTTCATATTAACCGTTTATGATTGCTTATTTCTCTGATATGAGTTTGTTTTCCTGCTTAGAATGTGATATGAGCTCATACTTAAATTAACACTGGCTAGTCATTACTCGTTACCATATGTTATGTGCTAATCTTTGTTATTACAGTATTTCAGTCTCTAGTAATTTAGATTTACTCTTCAATTTTTCAGAGCTACATCGCGTCTTTTAATCAACATATTTCACCATCATTTATCGCAACTCCATTGTCATCCAAGTCACCTGCTGCAATAACTCCTCTGTCATGCGTAACTGCTGAAACGACTCCATCATCATCAGCATTCACAATAACTACAGATGCTATGATTCCCGAAGCGACAACAGAAGAATCAAAATCAGTCAAGCTAGACTCATTAGTAAAGCATCTAAGGGAATCCATGATTCAAGTTTTGAGTTCATCTGACATTGACCCCAATTACAAGAACCTTCTGGACGCATTGATCAAGACAGTGATCGAACAGTTCTGTACTTCACATCATGACAAGAGTTCGGTTGTTAAGCTGTTTTCAAAGAAAGTAAAGCTTGTGCTGCTGGGCTATTTCCTACTGATGCTTCTTGGTTCTGCTGGTTTCTTTCTACTTTCAGATGCTCAAAGCTGCAATCATGGGCCTCCACCAACCTAATGTAAGATTCTCATCATTCTATTTGCTTCAGTATATTCTGTCTGGATATTAATTAGTAGCCTGATTGATTGAATAAAGAATAATCTACTTAGAATAAGATGACACATTTTTCTTTTATAAAAGTGAATTTAGAATGTGTATGATATATTGTTAGTTGTTAGTTGTTACACAAGTATCAACAACATTCACAAGTCTAACAAAACCTGAATGAATGAATGATTGATTCCATCTAATTTGATTGTCTGGCATTTGTTAAAAAGGGGATGACAATATTGATACAATGATAATTTCCCATGTGATTAGTGGGATCTTTTTTCCTTTGGCCAATAGTATTTTATCAAAGGAGGTTTATCTTTATTGTAACATGGTGTAGCCCCATGAATGTGTAGTGGGATCCACTTCATTGTCTTTTTGTTATGTCATGTCCCCATGTTTTCTTTCCCATTCAATTAGATGGTTATCTAATTTAAAGTAAGTAGGATTCAATGATCCAATATGTTTCCATTTGAGTTTCTCTAGTAGGATTTCTCTCTTTCATCTTCTTGAGAGTTACATGTTTAATGTAAACTGCGTTTTACCATATTGTTTAGTAGGATATTCACGGATATAAAAAATAGTAGGATATTCACGGATATAAAAAAACTATTCATATTCAGGTGTACCCTAAAAAAGATTTATTTCAGTTTTGGCACGCTTTAGTTTGATTAGTGTGCCATGACATCAACTATATTATATGGTTTACAAACTTAAATGGTTCTCTCTAGTCTCTATTAACTTTTACAAAAATCAAATATCTTTTGGATCGACTTGTATTAGGTCAAGTTAGGTATACCGAAATGATTAAGCTAAAGTTTTAACAACTTGTCGTTCTAGGTACTTGCCGTAGTCATGTTTCTTTCTATTTGTAGTCGACATCGATCCAACTAAAGGGGGAGCTCCTATCTTTCCGGGTTACGAATCTACTGATAAGAGTACATAAAGTATTTAACTTTTTTGTAGTTTGACCTTTTAAATTGTTTCCTATATATATTTTACGGTTTAAATTCAAGGGAGACTTTTTAACTTTGTCTAACAAAATATACACCCACAAGAATATAAACAGTGGGGTTTCATGATTTTTAAACAAATTGATTGTAATGAATCTAACCTACTAATAATGATACCAAGAGCACAGTCTAATCTAATTATTGATATCTTGGATCTAAGTAAACCCACTGTTTTGGCTGGATTACCAATGACATTATCTCATGCTAACCTTCATTATCCTAAGTACTTTAATCTACTTTAGAATTGACTTAGCTGTACTTATGGATAATCACTTGGTGTAATCCAACAAATCTTCATTAAACATTTGAAACCATTAGTTAATGGCGATGACTTTATTGATCTAGATTATGCTACATCAATAATTGGTTGAATTATATTATATAAGCGAACTTTCATAACTTTTAACAACCAAACATTTTTTCTAATATTTTCTATACATAAATATTATTTAAGGGTAGTTTTGCCCTTATTATATGCAATTTTATGAATACATTTGTGGTAATTAGTTTTTACATATACAATTATTTTTTTACACATATGTACATTTGTTGTACATTTATATCTAATTGGTTTATTTACACATATGTAAATGTGTGATTACACATACACACACACACACACACATATATATATATATATATATATATGTGTGTGTGTGTGTGTGTGTGTGTATAGGAGATGAATCTTGCGAGAAGTGATATTACAGCGAGAAGTGCGAGAAATGAATCTAAACCATTGATTGCTTTTAATCAATTGTCTACAATGAAAATGACAAATCTGTAATTAAAAACATATATTTATGACATATATTTAATTAAAAATGATAGATATATCCATTGTGGTGTAGGCCTCATTAAACTAGACTTTAATTTATTCAGTGGTTACTTTAAATGAGTAATCAATGTTCATTAGATAGTTAAATAGTTAATTTTATTTTTTTTCATTAAAATTATGTATATTATTGATTTAATCCCTTTTCATATAGTTCAATCAATCAATCAATCATACCCAGTAAAATCCCACCGACAGCAGAGCTATAGGTAGGGTCTGGGGAGGGTGGGATGTAGGCACACCGTACCTCTATCCAAAGGAATAAAGAGGTGGCTTCCAGAGAGACCCTCGGCTCTAAGAACATGTGTATGAAGCAAAAAAAGGAAATCAAAGTTTAACAGTTATATAAAAAACTACTACTAATTATAATAATATTAATAAAAAGGTCACAGTTTAACCGCAATATAAAAGCTAATAATAATAATAAAATATGTAAGGGAAATACCATTATGGTATGTGACCTAAATAAGTTAAGTCTAAGCCCTAAGGTATTCAATTCTCTCTAAAAATCCTTAACTTTAATTCTACTTCTCCACGAATTCCTATCCTCAACCATGTCCTCGGAGAGGTTTAGGTCTATCAAATCATGCCTAATCCTCTCATCCCAAGTCAATTTCGGTCGTCCTCTACCCCTCCTCCCCTCTATAGTAATGTTTTCTACGGATCTAACAGGATTCGTCGTCTGTCTTCTCTTTACATGTCCAAACCATCTCAATCTCCACTCTCTTATCTTGTCTGCTATGTTCGCCACCCCTAATCTCTCGCGAAGCACAACGTTTCTTATTCTGTCTAGCCTTGTGTGCCCACACATCCAACGTAGCATTCTCATTTCTGCTACCTCCATCTTCCGCACTTGTGCCTTCTTGATGGCCCAACAATCTGTTCCATATAGCATTGCAGGTCTAACTGCCACCATATAGAATTTTCCCTTCAGATTAGTCGAGAAACTCTTGTCGCATAATATACCTTTTCATATAGTTATATACAATATATTTAGTTAAGGCTACATTTCATTTGTTTTGCCTACACTACATTGTATAAGCAAACTGATTTCTACGCAACATTAGTTTTAGTTATGACTACAAAATATTTGAAAATGTGCATACACTACATTAGTTTTGTCTACACCACAATAATATTTCTAAACTACATTATTTATGACTACACAATATTTAAAAGTGTGTCTACACTACATTAGTTTTGCCTACACTATATTAGTTATGACTACATAACATTTAAAAATGTTCATACACTAAATTAGATATGTATGCCATATATTAGTTATGACTACACAGCATTTGCAAATATCCCTACACAACATTACGTAGTTGCATTACTAAGATAATCCTACACTACATTAATTGATTAAAAGAAGAAAAAAAACATTGTGTAGGCCGTTAAAGAGTAATATATAGATATATGTTGGTTGTGTAGTGATTTTTCATTAATAGTTTTCCAAGCATGTTGATTGTGTAAGGATTTGGTAGTTGTGTAGGGGCGTGCAATTTAATAACCGTGTATATTATATTTGTTATGACTACACAACATTTGAAAGTGTGCTTACACTATATTTGTTATGTCTACACAATATTTGAAAGTGTACATACACTATATTAGTTTCGCCTACATTATATTAGATATGTCTACACAACATTAGTTATGACTACACAGATACATAACATTTGAAAATATGCTCACACTACGTTACGTAGCTATATCTACATTATATAACATCTACACTACATTAGTTAATTAATATCGAGGAAAAAAAACTTTACATTGAGATCAAATAGAAAAATAATAATAATAATTAACCATATTTTAGAATAAAATGATTTTAGATCGAATGCATAATAATAACAAGGTTTTATCTTTTTTTTTCCTTTACTTTTTATTTTTTTTCTTTTACAAATAAAGTGTACGTGAATATAATATTCACAAAAACTTAAAAATTTTATGTGCTACGGATTATTACACCTTAAAACGTAATGTATGAATTATGTAAAATTATTAATCTAGCCGTACCTTCCTATTATTATTATTATTATATAAATCCAGCCTTTTGTTTGATCAAATACACACGCACACCTGTGTTGATTTCTATGTAATAATAATAATAAATAATAATAATAATAATAATAATAATAATAATAATAATTTGTAACTACCATTAGTTAGTAATTTATCATTAACTAAACCATTAATGAGTATGAGTTACAAAACAAAACACTTTATATTTTACTAGTATACTCTTGTATTTAAATAATAAGAAATTAAAAAGAAATTATGTGATTGGTTAGAATCACTTCTCACACTTCTCGCAATAAGAAACACTTCTGAAATGAACCTAATCATATATATATATATATATATAAACATGAATAAAAAACTCTCAAGTAATATTACATACACATATATAAATTTGTTATAGATTTATTATCTAATTGGCTTATTTACACATATGTAAACTTATGATTACGCGCGCGCGCGCGCACACACACACACACATATATATATAGGGAAGATTTCAATTAAGAACCCCTTTGAATTTTAAGAACTCAAAAGAACTCAGTGTAACGATTTTTTTTCGAATTTTTTTTACACATGCGTAATATATGTAAATTACATACACGTAAAAATACGCACCGAGTCAACTTTTTACACATGTGTAACGGACGTAAAAGTTAGTGTAACCACTTACATATTTATTCTCTCTCCTACTTTGACTTTTTTACCAGATTTAATCTCAACCACATATTCCAATCCATTTAATTAAATGTGTGACCTAGAATTGAGTTCTTAAGTTCTTAAAACTCAACATGGTTCTCAAAATATCCCTCCATATATATATATATATATATATATATATAGGGTTAGGTTAGAATAAAAACCCACTTGAGTTGTAAAAACTCTAGAAACTTATTCTCAAGCACATGTTTTTAATTAAAGATTAAATCTTGTGATCCACAATTAAAGTTAATAAAAAATGTAAAAGTTTATTTACATTTTCTCTCTCCTGAAAACATATATAAAAATTACTAAAAAAATGTAAAAAAAACAGCAAAACTTTTTTTTTTTATGTTTTCGATGTTTTGTATTAAATATAACAACATATATTGCATGTAACAAAAAAAAACGATGTTACAAAGGGTTTCACGGGTTTTCTCAACTCAAGAGGGTTTCAAACTATATTTCTCCTATATATATATATAGGATCAGGATCATGTGAGAACTTTTTGGAAATTGAGAACGTTGAAAACCATTTTGGACCACAAAAAAACCCAAAAATAAAAAAATCATAAAACAAAAAAAAAACACAAAACTAAAAAAACTAAAAAACCAAAGTTCTTATTTATTATCCCAGTTTCTAAAAAAAACATAAAAAAAAATTCTTAGTTTAGCTAAATTATGCATATATGTATAATATGTACATATATGTACACACATGTCTTTTTCTATACACATATGTATAATGTAAGGTAAATGATAATATACATATGTGTATATTACGTAACTAGAGATTAAATGAAATTATGCATATGTGTATAGGTATAATACGAATTAAAAAGAAAAAAAAATCGTTTTTTTATTAGACATATATGTATAATATGTACACACATGTTTTTTCCTATACACATATGTATAATTTAAGGTAAATGATAATGTACATATGTGTACATTACGTAACTAGAGATTAAATGAAAGTATACATATGTGTATAGGTATTAGGGCTGAGCACGGTTCGGTTCGGCTCGGTTATTAGGCAAAACCCACACCGAAACCGAAGTAATCGGTTATTTGAATATGCAAACCCTTCGGTTTTCCGGTTTTCGGTTATTTTCGGTTTCGGTTCGGTTTTTTTTCAAGTATGTGTTGACATTGGAAAAAAAAAATGAAAATGCATATTTTAAGCTTGTATAAGAACGCGCTAAAGTAGCACAGTCCACATATATATTGAATTCAAAAAACAAAAATAGGCACGTGCTACGTGAAACTATACGAATATAAAGTTGCTAAACAGAGTTTAAAAACATTAAAAGTTTAGTCTCGATCTTCATTCATCATATTATTTATTTATCTTAAAAGTTTAGTCAATTCCTCCTCATCTTGATAATTTTTATCATCATCAATCGGTTCGGTTCGGTTTTTTAAAAATGGATAACCGAATCGAAACCGAAATTTCGGTTTTAAAAAAAAATAAAAAATAAACCGTCAGTTAATGCTTTGGTTCGGTTTTTTCGGTGCGGTTTTTTCGGTTAATTCGGGTTTGATTCGGTTAATTCGGTTTTCTGCTCACCCCTAATAGGTATAATACGAATTAAAAAGAAAAAAAATTTCGGGGTTTTTTTTAATGAAACCGGAATGAAATATAAAAATTTTGGTGTTTTTACCTTTTTAAAATTTTTGTTTTATAATTTTTTAAATATTTTTTTAGAGGTCTAAAATGGTTCTCAAAGTTCTCAATTTGTCAATGGTTCTCTTAGGATAATTACCTTAAATGAGAACCATTTTTAAGTTAAAAACTATGAAGACTAATTTTAACCAATCATATAATTTAGATGTGTTTTAATTTTATTTTTATCTAAAGGGCATAATCGTAAATGCCGTCCAACTATTTTGGTATTTTACCCTTATTTTCATGAAAGTGTCATTGTTATCTCCTTTCTTTAATAACCTAATATATGCGATCAATCATTACATAGCGTTAAAATTTATTTTGATAAAGATCGAATAAAAATCGATCATAATATTCAATTGGCATCAATGAAATTTACGTTTCTTGAGTTACATAATTCGAGACGGAAAAATATCGGACTGCCGTAACCATACAGAAACTATCAGTAAGTTGAAATATATTAAATCTGTTGACTTATCAGAAAATCAGATTGCCGGAATGGTTCGTTGTAAACTTCCGGTCTGGATTCTGTTCAATTACATCGTGTGTCAGAAACAAATTAACCGGCGGCATATGCTCACCGAAAATATCCATGCACATTTTGCTAATTCAAAGAATCTTGAAATTCTAAATTAGTATTTGACTTTTGGTGTCATGTATTTCTACAAGTACGGTGTACGTAGTAAAGTTTTAGTTGTTTTATTATCAATATAGTCAAGTACGTGTATTCAATATTTCAATAATATCATGTTATTGCATATATGCATCACTTCTTTATATAACATGGCTATCATGGCATCTTTCAGGTAATTTGCATATGATGGAGAAAAGATTGCACATACTGGAACATTTAAAGTTATATGGCTTCGATTTCATATAATTGTGATTCACGAAACATATATGTATAACATGGCACAACATATATGTAAAACTTGAGTTACATACACGTGAACATTGGGAATTTCGTATATGTAACTAGATGGTATGATTTGGGTTAGATGGTGATGTATAATTTGTTTTCTTTGTATCATACATATATGTACCTTGTTTAATGAGTTATAATTAGACGAATACGCATACGTTTCTTATTATTTATTGGAGAAGTCTTTGTTTTTTTGTTTTTTTTTATGAGAGATTCGATCTAGTTTGTGGATTTAAAAGACTTGATAATTGTAACAAAATAAAAGAACCTGTGGGTTTTTTTAAGAATGTAATTCAAGTGAGAGGAGAGAGAGGCGTAAATTTAGGAATTATAATACAAACATTTTTTTTTCTTCCCGGATTTACCCTTATCCCATTAAAATATTCTACTTCCATTCTGAATTATTTACTAAAATGCCATGATAATCACAACCATTGATATATTAGATCAATGATTAAGATTCAATTAAATGGTTTTCTAAAAAACTTTAGTTATATATATATAACATGAATAAAAAACTCTCAAGTAATATTACATATACTTATATAAAGTAAGTAAATAAAAAAAAAAAAACTCCTGTAATCGTTTGAATTTTATCGATTAAAAAGTTTAATCATTGACTAAGAACACACCTCTGCTTAGCATGAAAAACCCAATTATATTCGATTCGAGCTCCATGTTATATGACCATAAGAATCATTTGGAAAAAAATATGAACCACTTTCTGCTAGTCGAATCTGTGAGATGAAGATTTCTTTTACGTAGATATATTTTCATGATTAAGAATGCGTTGAAATGTTGTTAGTATTCATTGGATATATTGCATATTCAACAAGTAAACGCCACAGGTGAATTCACATATTTCCAAATAAATACATTAATACAAAAGTAAAATATGTTGTATTCATTGGTAAATACACGTAAACACCAATATCTAGTTATTGTAAAGAAACATGAATCCGAAAGGTCGTAGGGTCATCAGTTTATAGACATACCAAACAATATCTAGTTTGGATTCCATATTCAACACATTTAAAACATATCTAAGATTTTAATCATTTTAACATGTCTAAATATTGATACATGATAAATAATTATAGGATAATATTGCAAGTTACCAAGCTATGAATTTCAGATTTCTATTCTGGATTTAACCCGTATTAGTTCTATAATCTATTATACTAACTTCTTTTAGACCCGTATGAAAAACTGGTTATATAACCAGTTCAGTTGAGTCTATTTAAATTGCTTCTATTTGAACTGATCATATCAGTTGAATCGATGAATCAAATTGTGTGTTCGGGCTAGATTTCAATTTTTTTTTTCAAATTTGTGATATACTCTTTGCTTGTTTGAAAGGATAAAATAGTTTAGACATCATTCGATTATGAAGCCGATCCGACCAATGGACTGATGAAACAATTGATCAAAAACATTAATTATACTATCATTAGAGTTAATTTGGATTTTGAGTATTTAATTTTTAAACATTTATAACAGTAAATATGTCTCAATCAAAGGGATGACCCAAAGAGGACGAATACATCTACTAGGCAACTAACTTTGGTATGACAAGTACTGACTTCTTCCTAACCGAAAAACCGACTACATTAAAGACAATCTATAATAATAATAATAATAACAATAATAATAAATTGCATAGTAATGACTAATGCAAGTTACTCATACAATTCCTGCTTCTTTGTACGAAGCATCTCTAGTTTTATCTTAATGTAGCAACCTCTACGATTGTGCTAATGCAAGCTAACGAGTTTTTAGACCGTCCGTTGTGATTGTAGTTAGGGGGTGCCAACCATGCCACCTCACCTATTAACCCGCCACCAAACCACAAAATCACCCCGGCACCAAACTTTTTGCCCCTTGCTCGTCATCCCAGTAACATCCAAGAGGGCATAAAAAGGTGTGGTCCATCTCATTTCAGCCAATCATTTTTTTAAAATATGTAGTTAAACCACAACACTCTTGTTAAAGCGTAACATCTACGTGGTAGTGATGTGATGCTTTAACTAACCAAACTACATAGTCTTACTACGAGTTTAATAATTAACAAATAATTACTTAGAATATATTGGCAAGAGAGGTTATTAATTTTGACTATCCCATAGAATTGTTAATAAGATTTTCTTTGGTGGTATGTTTACTCATTAAAACTATAATTATTCCTTGGTAATACTTTAATTACGCTGATCATATATATATAATTTCAACATATATATTATCCCTGTATAAAATTATTTGTCACCAACCTGACAAAGCTAGCAGTTATTTAACTACACTGATCATATATATATAATTTCAACATACATATATTTTTTTTTCAAACTTAAAAGTTGGAATATGAAATGAACGTAGGTTTTTTTGGCTTAAACTTCTAAGTCTTATATTAATCTTGTAATTTATTGTTTTTGGAATTATGATACGCAAGAAAAAAAAAAGAAAAAAAACAAAAATTATTTGTCACCAACCTGACAGAGCTAGTAGTTATTTAACTACGCTAATCATATATATATATATATAATTTCAACATACATATATTTTTTTTTCAAACTTAAAAGTTGGAATATGAAATGAACGTAGGTTTTTTGGCTTAAACTTCTAAGTCTTATATTAATCTTATAATTTATTGTTTTTGGAATTATGATACGTAAAAAAAGAAAAAGAAAAAAAAACAAAAACAAAGAAGGATTAAACAAGCTGTCAGTTTCGTGTAAAATTATCGTGTTCATAACCAGAGTCAACCCCATGAACACGACTTCTTTATCTCAATCGCTCATGATGCATTATTTTATTGATAATTTTGTAGCCTATAATGAAAATAAAACACTATTAGTGACATATATATGTATATCCCAATAGACAATAGTTGTGATTCATGTGATATGCAAACCTTTTACACCCAAACCAGGAAAAATAGAATAGTGAATATATGCAACTTCTGGTATCTCCTAGTAAAGATCATAGCCCTTGTACAACAAGAATTAAGATCACTAGGATGCAACATACAGGACATTGAATTTTAGTTTTTAAATCAATCAAGATAGTTTAATGCACACAATTCACAATCCCAATATCCCATTGTCTCCTCAAGACGGTATCATTAGGTTCTAGATGTGTTTCATAAAAAAAAACTGTTATTTTTCACAAGGAATGCAAGTTTCATATCACTAACCCAAACAGAATAATTTATAGTTTCATTTATATATCGTTTCACCCTCTAACAACAACATATTACTAGGTATGGCAGATGAAAGGGGACAAGATGAGCAAAAGCTTGAAACCTGAAAAAATTGGAACATATATTTGGTATGGGATTTGATTAGTTTTAAAAGTTTTGTGCGTATAAAACAGGACGATATTAGGCTGATTACCTGAATCCACGTATATTCGGTCGCCCGAACCATAATACGATTAATACCATAAGTCTTAACATTATACAAAGTGTAAATGTTTCTAGTTTTCTTAGGTACTAAAATTGTAAAAGTTTAAATAGCAAGAATTAAGATCCCTAGGATACACGTATGGAAATCCTAGTGGATAGCTTTTTAACAAATTAACACATGATAGCTTGTTATTAGTTGTCATCATTGAAAATTAAAAAGAAAGATTAGTCAAATGATTTTTTTCAGTCTAAGATGTTTCATTATTTACGTGAGTCAAATATTAGGCTATCAAATTAGTTATAGATAAATTGTTACCTATTTTTGGATTTTATTACATATCCAATAATTGATTCATTACAATCTATTATAATCTAATATACGGTAGCACACATGAGCAAATCTTATATATAGACACGGCCCTCCTCATCCCTTTTATTTTGCTCACTGGTGTAATTTACGCGGTTTTTTTTCTTTTGAAAATTTATACGTTTTATTAATTATAGATGCTTGTATTTCTTTAATCTTTAAAATCGAAAACATGTAGGTTAGATAATTCATGATTAGTGAATTAAGTTGAAGCTTATGTTTGAAGCTCTATAGAACCTTATCTTGCTGCTAATCTAAGTATCATCCTTGGTGCATATAATTATTCGATTACTTGTGAAATAAATCTGTCTTTCTTAGGGTGAATAAACCCTTTATTGATGTTATTTAATTTAATTTAATTCATCAAGCATCTTAAGCCTTTTTACTTTTTCTATTTCTTTTTAAAACTATAATGATTTTTGTATTCTTTTATAACTTTTGATACGTTATCAATGTGAAAAAATCATAGAGAACATGGTAGGTTACGAATATGTCAGCGCCTCTATTATAATGAATTATTTTAGTCAAAATTGGACCATAAACACATTAGTTATTGAATGGTTGAAAAATCCGAACCTGAGGGAAACATGAAATCATAAACATTTTAGATGAGCATATTTGGGTATTAGATTAGATGGGCTAAGTTATTTTATGAAGGTTAACACAAATAAGAAGTGTGAGAAGACATAATTAATAGGTATGTGTTAAGCGGGGACCAAATAAAAAAGGGTATAAAAGTAATAGTACACATTTTCTCTCCTTATATGCAAGTCACATGTTAATTCCCCAATCATTTTAAAATGTCTATAACTTTTTCATATGATATTTAAAAAAAATTACCATAATAATAAGCGTTTTTTTATCTTTAATATGAGTATGATTTTGTTATATAAAAATTAAAATAAAAATTACGTCATTCTATCTTTTTGTTTACCATTGTGTCTTTTTTCGTCATTGTGTTTTTCTGTTTATCATTGTATTTTTTTCGTCATTGTGTCTTTCAACTCATTATTGTATTTTTTTTTTAATATTAATAGCACCGTTGTGTAGTAATAATATGTAAATATAATGAAAAATACCAACAAATTATCTAATACATAAAACACAATGATATATACATATTACACAATAGCCTGAAACGTAAAACACAATGATGAATACATATAACTCAATGACCTGAAATGTAAGACACAATGGTGAATACATATAACACAATGACCTGAAACGTAAGAAACAATGGTGAATACATATTACACAATGACTTGAACGTAATACACAATAAACATAATACTATTTTTCTCAAATTAAGTGAATGCCACATGTCAATTCTGAACAAAAGACAACGATCGTATTACACAATAACTAAAACACAATGAAAGTAGAAAGACAAACATTGAGCACAAAGACACAATGACGAACAAAAAGATACAATGACGTAATCTTTGTTTTAATTTTTATCTTTAATATAAGTACCAATTGAAAACACAATGACCAAAATTTATAGCACAATGCATAGAAAAACCCAATAAAAAAATACAATGAGCAACCAAATAACAACATAAAAAAAACCCACTGTTTTTTTTTAGTTTTATATAACAATATGATATTAATATTAAAGATAAAAAAAACGCTTATTATTTTGGTGAATTTTTTTTAAATGTCCTTGAAAAAGTTATGAATGTTTCAAAATGGTGTGGGAATTGACATACGCGTTGCATGTGGAGAGAAAAAGTTATCGTAAGAGGGTTATTACCTTAAAGCCCTTCTCATCAGCTTTTATTCTTAAATTAATCTCCACCATACAAATCTAAATCTAAAATCAATCTGTTAAATTTCTTCTCAGTATTCTCATTTTTATTGTACTTTGTATTTATAACCTTATCCTAAATCACATATATGATTTAATATTCAAACTTTGAAGGGTTTAAACGGCACAGGTAATAGGTGATATATACCTTCTTGATTACCCGTAACAGATTCCCAAGTTGTTATCTTGCATCGAAACCAAACTTCGAATATAATAAAATATTTTATACAATTATTCTTTAATAAGTAGTATTTTGAAATTTAAAACGTGTATAGGCTTGATAGAAGTGTAATTATATATTTGATATTTCAAAGCGGTTTATATGATCATGTTTCAGGTAATAGAAATCCCAACCGGTAATATTAATTAAATAAGACCATAAATGATAATAGTTGATGCACTTGGGGAAATTTGTAAAACTTACCGGTATTTAAGCAGGTATGAGACGAGATATAACAAGACGATTCTATAACTTGATTTGAAACTAAAATTGTCAAAATTCGAACCGCAATCATCTCTCTAACCCTACTTGCATACTAATTATTGAATGTATTTAACAATATACTTATCATACACTGATAGTAAATGTAATTGTTATGTTATCAATTTTTAACTACCATTCATCCAGGACAACTACAAGGACATTGTCTTTACAAGAACCTTTATACATGTGTGTATATATTATTATGTGTTTATTTGGCGTACATTTATAGAATTCTTTAAGCCATTTGCATATTTTCTTATTCAAATTAAAAGATCTAAAAAAACATTTAAGCAAGTTGCATTATTTTAATTAAGAAACCAGTCGAATTTTGTAAACATTGATAACATCCAACAATGACAACCAAACATCTCACCCCGAGAACAACAAGAAGGCCCCCTCGACAACACTGTTCCTCTTAACACCAAAAGTAAATATTTACCCTCTCCAATCCCTTTTTAACCAAATCGGCCCGTGTTTTATTAAAACTTGAGTTAAGTTTAGACAATTTTTTTTTTTCATCAAGATAATTGCATTTTAATTGAGTTATTGGTATAAGGAAAATGAAGAAAGTAAGACAGACCGACAGTCCTTTTTCCACTTGAGCTTAAATTTAAGCTAGATAAAATGTATAGACCTTACTGTAGTATCCTCTTGTCGGGCTTAGGGATATCGGGTTTGTTATTAGGCAGGCCGTGCTAAAGGCGGAATCTGGAAAAATTACTAAGCATGAGCTGAGAATCAACATGTCTTCATTCATTTTGCCTTCAATACATTTGGGTCATTTGCCCTCTAAGCTATTACGTTTTTGAAAATAGTTCAGCGGGTCGTGCACAGTAACTTATCGACGCCAAAGAACTATAACTTTGTTTTCAGTAAGATCGATTTGCTATTCAAAAGGGGGTGAAGCTTGTTGCCCGCTTTCTCACCTCTCTATTGTAATTGAATCCTATTGTTCAGTATAAAGAAAAAGTCTAGCTGACTCGCATAAATTTAGCTCGAGGAAAGCTACAGTTAGACTGGATGATCAACAGTTGATAATTCCTGGCCTATTCATAATTAAACATACACTACGCAATTTTATATTTTTCTAAAATAATTAATATTAGTAGGCTAGACTCCATCATTTTTCCTTTTTGATACGTGAAGCATACAATCGTGTTATAAAATAAGATATAAAGTGGCTAAACGAATTGTATTCATGTTTAATATTGATGTTAATCGCATCATAAATGACCTATTATATACACGATTAACCTGTTTTGCCTGTCCATAATAAAATAATTGGATTGATAGTCACCATGACACCAATTAGTGTTCAGACTTTTTTGTATTATTTGATGTTTTTTAGCCTTTCACATGGCGGTCTCATTATGGGGGGCCAATACTCTGGCAGATCATACTGCTTTGTTTATTTCTTTAACATTCTATTCTTTATCACATGTTCCCATCATGTTTCCTCAAGTGTCTTGTGTGGATTACCAATATCATTTATAAGTTTATAACAATTAAATTTTTAAAAACTAAATAAAGCTTATAGTAAATATATATATATATATATATATATATATATATATATATATATATATATATATATATATATATATATATATCGAAGGTGAGTATGGCACACATGCTGATTCATAAACTGTATGTATAATAGAAAGACGGTTTTTAACTTATGCGTAACTTATAATATTTCACTGACTGTTGACACTATTTGTCAGAAGTCGTTGTATAACATACATATGAAAGGAAAACGAAAAAAACCCCTCAATAATTGTACGAGAACTGAAGATTACGTGTTAATTCACATTTGATTAGGTAATATAACATGTACCTAGGGTTTCAATATATGATATCATTCATTGAGGAAGGCCACAACTATGTTCATCATGGGATAGACATGGAGGGACATATGATGACCACAACTATATATGTGACCTTAGAGTACAAAAGTTGTGGTATGCGACAAATCATACTTTTGACAAATAAGGATCATTGATCTATCCATCCATCCATTAAGAGACACCTCATGATATGAGGACCATGACTCACCCATGTAATATGGTCCATTGATTTTCTCATTAAACTAACATAGACTATGGACCTCCTCATAATAACCTATATAAAAAAAGAGAGTTGTTGCCATTTATTGAAATTGTTTTGA
The DNA here is from genome assembly GCF_021521415.1 of Bidens hawaiensis. Lineage (NCBI taxonomy): Eukaryota > Viridiplantae > Streptophyta > Magnoliopsida > Asterales > Asteraceae > Bidens > Bidens hawaiensis. The sequence continues at coordinate 191,071 of NW_027491544.1, read as the reverse complement.
GATTATTTCTTTGAGAATATTGTTTATTGCACACTCTTCACTCACTTAAAAGAAATCTTAATCACCTAGTCTAATCTAGCTAAATTTGTAAACTATAGATTAGAGAGAATGTTTTAGTTCTACTCTAGGATTGCATTCTGATTCTTTCTTTCTTTTTGACCGTCCTATTTTTTTTAGAAGTGAACTTCATTGAAGCACAAGCGAAAACCACCTAATCTCCAAGACGGAGAGAAGGGGCCGCCTACAACATTACATCAAAAACAAATTACATCACGACTTTCAATCCTTATCTTTACTATTTTGCCTATTACTAAACCATAAGAAAGTAAGCGCCTTTACATTCGCTACAATCTCTACCACCTTACCTCGTTTATTCTCAAAATTTTGCCCGTTTCTAGCTTTCCAAATCCTCCAACAACACGCAATGATCACCCCTCTCACAATCTCCTTCCGAAAAGTAGACAAACCATCCATATTATACAGCTCCATCACATCTTTTAAGCTAAAAGCAAAAAAACTAGGTAAACCACACCATCTTAAAATACCTTCCCACACCCCCACAGAGAATCCACCCCCGGTAAACACATGATCCACCGACTCCTCCCCATCTTCACACAGAACACATAATGTGTTATCCACGTGAATATTCCTTCTCTTTAGCGCCAATTTTGTAGGAAGGCGATCCAACAAAACTCTCTACATAAAAATATTACATTTATCCGGTAACCACTTACACCACTTGAACACTGCATCTCCATTATCCACATTAGTTCTGGTTAACCACCTTCTAACTGCATTAACAGAAAAACACCCATTTTTATCCCCGTTACATCTCCAATCATCTACACACTTGATTAGCGATACTCGACGAATCACCTCCCTCAACTCCTCCAATTCCTTTAACTTGATCTCCGAATCCGGAGCCTTCTTCCACGACCAAATGTCATAAACCAAACACATCTTTCTCTCTTCCAACTTAAAAAGAGATGGAAATGTATCCATCAATCTCCCCTTGTCCATCCATGTATCAACCCAGATGCTCACCGGAACACTTGATTAACTCATTAAAGGACGAACCATGCATATGTAATCTGTGACTTTCTTTGACATATACATCCCATTTCCTACCAGAACCATGAATAGCCTCAACAACCTTCCATGAAGATTTCGGTTTGATTTCTTGTTATTCAACGTTATCTTTTGACCAAGCTTCATATATGGATTTTTTATTTAGCTATGAGACAATCAAATGTATCCTAAACTAATCAAGCTAATATATTCCTAAGCTACTAAGAGAATATTGAATGTAAAAATGATATGTATTTTTCTTAATGATTTAACACATCTCACCACCTATTTATACCAACTTATTTACACTAGTTAAGCAATCAATATTAAGTCAGTAACTAACCAAGCTTTATATATATAACTTTATTCTACCTATTCTAACACTTTTGTAAGAATTACAACAAGAAACCTAAAATAGATTTAGGGATTTGGGAGATGAATAAAAGTATAGGCATCCTAATAAAACATGCCAAAAAGAACGTTTCATACAAATACACACATGACTTTTTGTTTCCACATTTGTGTCTAGACGATTCTTAATCTTCCACTCTGACATTTGTGAGAACCTCAAACGGGCACTACTCAGCATAAGTGGTAACCTTGACTAGTAGCAAATAAGCTTTGTAGTATGTTACTATTAAGCCATAGGAATAAGTCATAATGTAAAAAGTGTCGAGCAGTGGCAATTCTCTAATGGAGTTCTCAGTTAAGTATACATTTATGTAACTGTTGTGGTTACACCCTAACATCATTCTCTTTCACATAGAGTTGTGATGTTTCACCCAACCATTGTGATGTTTCGACCCATATATAAAGAAAATCATTTTGTTTCTTTTTTTCAAAAAGAAAAAACAACAACAGTGAATTAACACTTTGATTTTCAGATAACAATATATCTTGTTCTTGCTAACACTTTTGGTCTTATCTGATTATTGATTTAGTATACAGGCAAAATACTTTAACCTGAAATTGATACCTAACACAATAAAAAATCGAAATATGGAACACTTATCATTTTGTAGATACCTAATACCTTTCTTGGGTATGCTGCTCTCAACCCTAAAACTAAAACTGTATCAAGATGCCCGATTGTTACGTCAAAGTGAATCACATGATCAATACGTACGCTTGTGTAATTAATGAATTTAAAATTTCTATTATGGATAAAAATCCTGAAGCCTTGATAAGTTGAGATCATTAAACATCAAGCATATATTCTTACACGCCATCATAACCATATTGATAACAAACTTCCGTGATTATTCTATAAGGTATCATGTTGAAAATATGGCTTTTATTCTGCTATATAGGCTTTTAATACAATATTACATACTTTACACAGCCACCTAGCAAGTTTCCAATAAATACTATGGTAGCCTGCATGGCCTAACGATCTTTTATATATTTTTCGGTTGTAATTCTAGGTACTATTACATGTAACGTAGGCTTAGCGGTTCTAGGACCATCAATGATTGTGAATAGCCAAATCCGTTTGCAACTCCTTTGGAAAATATTACATGAATAGTATTTCTTTTCCGCATTTCAATGTTTTACTTATATACAACTGCAAAGTAAGAAACATTATACTTGGATTAAATAAAGCTATCGGTATGGTTTGGCACCGATATTCACCGAATTTTTACCGAGCTCATCCCTAGGCTAACCCACTTGATAGAGGTATATGCCTCTTAGAGAGAAGGTCTCGAGTTTAAACCTAGATAACGATGTATATTGTTGGTGTAAAGTGGATTATAAGTGTAACATTTGTCAGACATTGTTTAACACTATTTTACATTTCCCTGTAATTATATGATCAGTTAAAGTTAGTAATATCTCAAGTGATTATTTTGCTTCTATTCAGTTTTATTTATCTTAAATATATATAAATGAAACCTCCCTAAATTCTCTCAAGCCATCATATTGCTTTATTTGTAAATGAAGATTTCTCATGTATCTGATCTGAATTCACAGGTATGGGTCTCACCAAACCTAGATAGCTTTTCAACGGGTTATAACATCTCATTATATCAAATATTTGATATGAAAATCTTATAACATATATATATATATATAGATAGATAAAGGATCCAATACAATAATCCTTTATCGTACATTACGTACACGACACTTTGAACCGTTGATTTTAGAAACCCAAAATCACAATTACACTTATCTGTCCGTCCCTCTCCCTCAATCCGTCTCCACCACCACTCGCCGACATCAGCACACCTCCTTCACCATCACCACTTCAGTTGAATTGAACCGAAATACACCATTTGCAGACACCCATTTGAAGAACTTTAAATACGTTCCAGATTTGTTCATATGATGAAATCGACGGTCGATTGATGATTTCTTGATGATTACGAGATTATATGAAGTGATTTTAGCGTTCAATTTCATGTTACAGATAGTTTAATTTCAGATCTGAGCTTCTAAACGTTTAAAGGTTTGTCTAGAACGTTTAATTTCATATATGAGCTCTGATTAGGGTTATGAACTTCTAAACTTTTTTGTTCTGAACGCTTAACTTGAACGTTTAAAGGTGTTCGTTTTTTGTCAGAACGTTTAACTTGAACATTTAAAGGTGTTCGTTTTTGGTCAGAACGTTTAACTTGAACGTTTAAATGCGTTCGTTTTTGTCAGAACTTTTAACTTGAACGTTTAAAGGTGTTCGCTTTGGTCAGACTGTTTTAATGTCTTCAGTTTTGTTTAGAACGTTTAAACGTGATATTTTGAGTCGTAATCAGAGCTCAATTGTAACATCACGAAAATTTTGGACAAATAATAAAGATAAGGGACTAAAAATATTTATGGTATAAGTAATAGGTAAAATAAGATAAAGAATAGAAGTAGCTTATGTTAAAAGATTGAAGTAAGGATACTCCATCCCACATCGGAGGAAGAAAGAAATATTAAGCACTTTATAAGGAGAGGACATTCCATGATAATGTTCTTAAGTAGCCAACCACTCTCCTTAGTCCTACAGGAGGGTGCGAAGCACCCGACGCGCACGGGCACGGGCACGGTCTCGGGAGAAGGGCGATGGGCGCAATGTGGCGCTTTGATGGCGCACTTTGCACTTCACATGCTCACATTTTGTATTTTTGAATGATGAGACAAAATCGAGATATGGCAAGTTACCAAAAGATCAGGGAGCTCGCATCGCCGCGAGCAGCTTAAGAGCCGCCTTTGTATTTTTGGTTGATAAGACAAAATCAAGATATGACAAGTTACCAAAAGATCATGGACAAAAAATGAACAGAATTGAAGTTTTGCATATTCGTGATACGCGAAGATGCAGGACACGTGGCGAGACCGTAGCGACACGTGGCAATCCTACGCGGCGACTCACCAAGGCTAGTGCATCTTCGAGATACGCGAAGCAGCTTCGCGATACGCGAAGTTGCAGAAAAATTTCTATAAATAGGTCGGCCATGGGGTGATCCTCATCCAACCTCACACACTCCAAAACATATACTTCACATTGAAAAACGTGCCACGACCCCGATATGTCGATAGCCCAATAAGTTTTGCCTCGAAATGCATGCCATAACCCTACCTAAATATTCACTCGACTTACCACCAAGTAGAAGTGCGGTTCAAAATAGAGTATAAGCATTTCCTATAAATAAGCCATTCAAGGTAGGGGTTCTGCCCGATTATTTTATTACAAGTGGCTTAGACCCTAGTCAGGGATATAGCCCATACCTTGATTTATAAAGTGGAAATAGATTTCATAAAGTCGAGATTATAGATAAAATAAATACTTCTTTATTCTGTATAAAGATTTTATAAATATTTCTTATAAAAGAAATTTGAAATATACGTTTCTTCATGAAGAAGAAACGTGGTTTATAAATGATTAACAAAAGAAAGGACTAGAGGTCCTTATATTTATAAAGAGACAAAATGTCAAGGTAAAGGTTATGCAATCGGACTAAAGGTCTGAAGCTAGATCGTTGATCTAGTACTTATAAAACGTTATTCTCGTACTATAGGTCCGAGATAACAAGACAAATTGGCGAGAAACACCGACCAAGAAGAAAGGTGAATACGTCCAACTTTTATAAAACAAAGTCTGTGAATGTTTGCATGGGATTATATCCCTAAATCTTTATAAACAAAAGTAATGCTGGCCCTCAGGCTATTGTATACATTTGTCTGGATCCTTACATATGTGGGTAGACGGTGGGCACACCGCACCACACTTGCTAATGCCTCCGCCACGTTGGGCCGGACCTAAGTAATGTCCGAGAGGGGATTATCTCGTGTATATTGATCGTTGCTAAGACCTCGATGATACGGTATCACTGAGAGGTTTCAAGTATAAATGGAGGTTTATAATAGTAAATTTAACTTGGTTGTTTCCTAAGCCACGGTGGGCCGGGTCATAAGATACCCAAGGGGATAACTAAGTAACTTAAATGTTTTGTGTCAGCGTGTTCACCAGCATGTGTTGCTGACGTATTTTATAACTGTTTTACAGGTAATGGAGAATAGGTGTTTAGAGACGAAGAATAGCCGTTAGACGATCTGATGGCTCAATGAATATTTTATTATTAAAATAATGTAAATCATGGTTTTATTATCCAAACACTTTGTATAAATCAAACGGGTGTTTTAAAATCCTGTCTTATGAATATAATAATATTTTATTATGTCTTGCGCTACACATCAATTTGATTGATTAAATCATCATTTTTTGATCAATTTTGAAAAATCTTGATGTTCAACGACGTTTCATTTTGATTTTGGTTTTTGACTTTAGAGATTTCATACTTTAAGCTCTGATTAGGGTTTACAAATTGGATGAGATAGAGCGATGAGTTCAGAATGTGGATCAGAATGGATTTGTAATCGACGATTTTGATCATGAACTAGTTTGCGTTATTTACGAAACTGCCACCACGTGTCTTTTAATCCAACCCTCTGGAAGGTCGCGTACGTAATGCACGATAAGATATTATTGTACAATAGCCCACCCACATATATATATATATATATATATATATATATATATATATTAAAAAGATATTATTTATAATTAAGAAACAATTTTATAGTTAAAAAATAAGCGGGTCATGGGTCTCACCAGACCTAGGTAGCTTTCAAACGGGTTATAACATCTCATTTATTTGTAAAACCATTTTATTATTAAACCTTAAGTATATTATTAACTTCCTTATAATTAAATAAAATTAAAATTTAAAAAATTATATAAATATTAGAAACGAAAAAAAAAATGGTAATACGGGGGAACAAACTAGTTATACAATATAAATATATTTTCTACGGAGAAGCATAATGCATAATTATAATAGACAAACATATGAAATAAATGAAAGAAACAAATTTTAATTTTGTTGTTATTTTTCAGATATCTTTAATAAAGGGGACAGAAATCTACTGAAAATCCACATGAATGCAAGGTGTTGTGGTGGGGAATATATAAAATTCCATTGAATTTAAACAAAGCTTTTAATTGAATTGTATGAATTTACGAAGTCATAAATAAATTTACTGTGAGTAATCCTCTCAGACCCTCACACTAAGAGTACCCAAGATATTTGATTTACAAGAGCATACTCTCTTGATTCATTTAGAGTATTAATTCTTATTCAAATATTCAGTGAATAGTGAAACTTTTATAAGATGAAGATGATCTTTAAAAGCCACTCACAACTATGGTTACAACTCATTTAATTATGAATGAATAACCCCTTTGACCGTACTAGTTTGTTGAATATTGTGGAAACACATTCTAGCATGTTTCCTCGGTGTTGGAATAAAGTATTAATATTGATGACGGGGTTAGTCACCGATTGCCGATTTGGCCCTCCTGCATGACACACCTTGCACCAGTGGTGGAGGTCGATATTGCCCTCCCGTCTTGAACAAGCACACATAACCTGAAGATGCCCAATTTGAGCGTATGAAGTCCCGTTAAGAAAAATGATAAGATCGAATATTATATTTGAATCTCTCTTCAATTGAGAAGGGATTCCTTTTGACATACAAAAAAGGATCCAATTATCAAGGCAACGAACGTTAGAGAAAACAGTGACCTATGAAAGGCTGAAGAAAGGCTCCATAAAGCAAGTCAACCTTTTTTAGTAAAATAGATAAGGCCACAATATTTTAGGAGGGAACCCGCGTTCAACTAAGGCAAGCAGACCATCCTCAAAGGGAAGGTAGATGACGATTCTAGACACCGTCACCCTTAGACCCTCCATGACTAGAACTCCAAGAGGATTCATTCCATCCATACTCAGCTTATTACTACCCTTACTTTCTCTCTTCAAAAAATTTATCACAAGAGAAACCCCCCTCTGAATTTCACATCGAAGGCAATTTCTGCTTTGAATAAGGCTACGACTTTAGTCTAATTTAGTTTTTTTTTTGGGCGACTAGAGCTTGTATCTTTGGTCTGAGCAAAATTACATTATATGACCATATCTTGAACTTTATAAAGAAGTTATTAGACAAAGTAAAATTTCAATGTTGAATGAGCTTGATATAAAGTTATTACATATATAAATAAATAGAGTAAATGATCTATGACTAAATGCATAAATGATAACACATAAGAAAACAAAATGTATCTGTAAACATTCTCACAGGGAACAAGAACTTTACATATAGATTTTATGATAGTTTATTTTATATTTATTTAAACTATAATAAAATCAACCATCGATCATACGAGCACTGGCTCTCTCTGTTTTTTTTGGGTGGGGTGGGGTGAGGGGGGGGGGGTCGAATTAAAAGAAACGTACAACATATACACACTCTTGCAAGTGATATGATCAACATACCATCCAGACCACCCATACACAAATGTTGTTTTCATTCAATGAAGGTAAGGAAAATGCGTGGCGTTGGATGATGTTCAGATTTGCAAGTGAGAAACTTGAGTTTCAATTAAAATAAATTGTTTTGTCCGGAGGCTGCTACAAAACAAGATTCTGGTCGCGCCCAACCTAATTGCTAGAGGGATGCCTTTGTTATTGAGAAATTGATGGGTGTGTGTTTCAGAGGTTGAATCGATGAAACACGCTTTCTTGAATTGCACCTGGGCAAAGCGATCTAGAGATTAATCTCGGTTTGGTGCGGTTGGTATTTTACCGGTCTAGATTCTTTTGAGCAACTTCTAGGTGTTATGAGGAGCCACAAAGTAAGTCTAGAAGGCATTTATTGTTGGCGATTATTTACTAGCTAGTTTGTGGTTCATTTGGAAACAACGGAACGAGAAGGTGTTAAGGCTCGGGCATTGTTCATTGCCTTCACGGTTGAAAAAACTAGGAGCCTATTTGGATGGTTCAAACTTAGGTCCAAGCATAAGGAAGTCGATTGGAGTTTTTGGGCAGACTCCCCATTGTCTTGCATTATAGCTTAAGTGTTGTTAGGGTTGCACACTTGTACCAAATGTTCCTCACTGGTGTTTTTTTTTTCTATTTCCCGCTCAAGACGTTTACGCCATCTTTTAATGTAATTCTACTCTTTCCAAAAAAAAAGAAAAAATAAATAAATAAATAAATAAAAAATCTAGACCTCCCTTAGTTTCAGCTATAAACAATGACATGACCAAAATCCCTTTCACCTAAATGTCACCATCTTTCAAACACGCTCAACAATTATTTTCCTAACTTATCCAATCCTAAAATTCCAACATACTTGAAATCAAGAACCACACACAATTATATTCACTAAAACAATCTCCATTTTGTTGAACATATCATATAATTATAAATATTATCATTTTATGTATTTGCTTGTATAATAAAGATGGTGGTTTGGGCGGGGCAAGTAACGTAGGAAGAGCACGAGGTTTAGGCGACCTAATGGGTAATGAGGCGGGCCCATGCCACCACTACCAAAATATAAAGAAACAAAAGTGGGGGGCCCACTCCAAAAAGCAATGAACGTGAGAGGGTTTCAACTAAAATATTATTTATATTTATATTTATATTTATATTTATATTTATATTCACAAAATGCGATTTTAAAAAACTGTCCAAGGCGTGCTCCCATGTGATTCCTCCTCTTCCTTTATATCCCACCACCCCTTTCTCTATCTCTCTTTCAATCCAATTCTAATACATTATTATTATTATTCATAATCCACCATTCTCATTTCCAATTCCAATTCCAATTCCATTCCATTCCGCTCACAGGTAATAATCAATCTCTTCTTTCAATTCTGCTTTGATGGTTTTGTTTGTTGATTTTGGTTTTAATATTGATTCTGAACCTGACACCTTATCACATCATATCTTACAGTGTGATAAGGTATCCTGCACCGTCGTAACACACCTTACACTTATAAGGTGTCTTACGATGACGTGCTAAGGTGTCATATGACACCTTAGCACCCAGACCTAAGGTAGGTCCATTCTGGAATACCATCTTGCTCTTTGAAACCGATTAAAACATCATCGGGTATGGATCGTTGAACGAATTCTTCCGATTTCGTTGATATTGGATTAGGATAACATTACAGAATACGAATTTGTTGATTCCAAATACTTTTGTTTCTAATAAGTTCCTTTGAATCTACAGGGACTTATTATCATCATCGTCACGTCACCAAAATTAGCAAATTCTGTTCTGTAACGGTTTTCTGTTATGGCGGTTACAAATCCGGTAACAAACACCACAGACAGAGCACGTGACTTATCGAAACGGCGTAAACGGAAGAAGATTCAAATGCAATCAATCGGTACTCGTAATTCTTGTAACGATAATAATAATAATAATCCAGTCACGCCTTGGAAATCAGAATCTCAACAACACATCTACAGCTCAAAGCTGTTACAAGCTCTCCGCCACGTCCGCCAAACGTCCGGAAATAAAAAACGCGACGTCCGTGAGGCGGCGGACCGAATACTAGCCGTAACTGCGAAAGGACGCACGCGGTGGAGCCGAGCGATATTAAAAAATAAACTTAAGATTAAATTAACGAAGAATAACCGAAGACAGAGGGGTTTGGTTGCTACTGCAGGTGGGACTAGCCGGTTGAAAAAACCGAGAGTGAGTATACTGCGGTTAAAGACGGAGAACTTACCCGCGGTGCAACGAAAGTCTCGGGTGCTTGGTGGGTTGGTACCGGGCTGTCGAACTCAGCCGCTACCGGTTGTTTTGGAAGAGACTATTGATTATATACCGGCTCTTGAGATGCAAGTTAAAGCCATGGCTGCTCTTGTTGAGCTTCTGTCTGGTGGCTCGAGTTCGGGGTCTGGGTTGGGTAATTTGGGTCAGCTTCCACCGAGCTTGTGATATTGATACGCTCTTTGTGTTTCTATTTTTTTAATTTTTACTGTCTTTGTTACCTTTTTAACTGTCTATGGCACTGTTAAAATACATTTTCTCTCCCTCTCTTTTTATTTGTTATTATTATTATTATTTGGTTGGAAGTATAGAATTCAGCCATCCAAATCTCATTACTATCAAGAAATTTATATGTTTTGTTTTTTAGGGTGGTGGTAATTTTTCATTTACCACAAAAGTGAGAGTAAATTTAATGCAACACAAACATATGATAAGTTTATTATGAATAAAAATAGATAATTACGAGAATTACATAAATAGTTGTAGTATTTGGATCAGATACAATGGGTATACAAAGCGTGTGAAGCGAGGGAAGAAAAAGTTGCGATGGCATAACTAGTGTAATTGTCACAACGGTGAGCAGATTTACAACTAGCGTAATAATTATTACACTATTTGTAAATTGTGGTGAAAAAAAATTGTGTTGTAAAAAAATGTGTTGCTTATAAACTGTAGTGTAGTTGTTAGATAACTAGCATCGTGTTTTTTTTTCTTAATTCGTAAGCTTCAGATGATTAATTTCACTTGTATTTGATCTCATCCCAACACTTGTATCACTTGTATTCGTTTCAACTGTAACATATGCATGATTTATTGTGATTTTCTGTTGGTTACTGTACTTTTTTTAAAGACGTTTGACTCCACGATAAGCCATTAGACCTACCAATCACCAATACTGAGTTCGAGCTCTAAGGTAGAATTTCAATCGTCCATTATTATGACGCTCTAGAAATCCGAACCCAGTACCACTACAAGAGGAAACCTCTAATTGAAACCCTCTAACGACCATACTAGAGGCCTGATGGCTATTGGTTACCGTAATAAACGCTCGCATTTCATGCTATCTTTTAATCTTTTATAAATATTTTTGAAGGTAATTAGGAATGGTTTGATGTAGCTATAGTATATTGAATGAAAACAAATTAATGTTGAATCCCAGTCTTTTAAAAGTTGTTATTGTTGAAGGACTGATTGTAAACATAGAGATTAATAGAATTACTGGCAAAACAAAGTTTTGTTTTGTGTTTTGGAAGGTAGTTGGAGTTGCAGATGGTGTTTTTTAGCAAAGAATAGATAGTGAAACATTAATGTATGTTCTGTGAATCCAAGTTTCCATAGTCAGAGATATGGGTAGGGGTATTCATGGGTCTTTATTACCATGTGCCTCTTTTCTCTTTCTTTTCTTTCTATAAATTGTTATAACAATTATTTATACACACAAAATTTTTAGTGGAACCGCATAGTTGGTTTGAGGTGTGGTTTCTGTCAATTTTTCTAATAATGTAGACATGTATGCTAAATTGCTAATGGTATCAAGGTGTTAGAAATAATATATCTTTTAAATGGCGAGTCTTTTGAACAAATAGGTATAGATTTATTGAAACATGATCAAATACATTTTATTCTTAACATGAAAACAGTGAGAACCAATTTACTGTTATTATTATGTTTATTTTCGTAAGTGTTTGTTGTTAATTTTTGTTCGTGTTTGCTAATTTTCGATTATGAGACGTTATAAGTATTTGCTAATTTATATTTTGTTGTTATTATTAGATTTTTTCTTTTGCTGATATAAGTATTTGCTGACATTTGTTGTTATTATTTTGTTCTTGATTTTGATTCTTTTGTTGTAATTTTTAGGCTTTTTTCTTTGTTAGTATAAATAATTGTTTATGTAGATTGGTATTGTTTCTTACGTTCTCAATTTTTTATAAATTGGTATTATTTCCTACGTTCTCATGTCAACACTAAAATATACATGAACCTTCCTCTAAATTTATCCGTAGATTTAAGGGTATGTGAGTTTTTCATTAAAAAAATTAGACAAGTATCCATATATATGCAACAAAAGGTAAAACTATTTCCTTCCTAACATTTAGAAGCATATTTAGAAGCAGAAATAGGGTTATCATAGCGTAGCAGTTTAGTCATATGGAAAATTTATTGTCACCATCCACTAGCATCTAGGCTATCTACTCAAGTTTCAAGCCTTATCCATCCTTGTTAGCAAGTTGGCTAGTTACATCACACTAACCCCAGATTGCATTACATCAACACATTGTTGAAAATGGGTTAAACGTGTTAACCCAATTTTTGAATTTTCTTTCATTTTTCAGTCTTTTTATAATATATTTATAATGAATTACTTTTGTATTAGTAATCAGTTTGATCAATTAATTTGAGTAAGAAGCGTATTATATTATTTTGTTGTTATTATCATTAATTTCTTTTTACCAAAAAAAATACTTTTATTTAAAAATCATTTTACTTTTTCTGTCAATGAAAGCACTTAGTGACACCGCCTTACACCATTGTCACCCCAAACCATCGTTATCTCCGGGGCCTGCTCTAACGGTAGTGAAATAAAATTAGAGCTTAATACCCCAACTTTCTAAGGCCCAATTTTTAGAATAAATTAAAAATTATGCATATGTAATTTTGGATTTGTATTAGTGTGTGGGATTTGAGCGTCGTTTAAACTGAATTAGGTTTGGAAATGTGTGAGCAATCGCATTACTTCTATATTTACAGAAAGATAATGACAACATCTTGATTTATTTGGAGTGATAACAAATTACATTTATTTAAAAGGTCCCGTTTATAGACATCGTTCTAGGTCTCCAAAGAGATTGAACCAGCCTGGGTTATCACCACCACAAAACCAAGTCCACTCAAATCACAGGCAATTTCACCCTCCACTTTCCATTGTTCACCACCAAAACCCGCCACCATTACTTATCATAAACATGCCTCCATCCACCATCAAGCCCCATCTATCTTGTGCCTAAATCCCAATGCCCCTAAATCAGAAGAACCCTTAAGCTTTATCTAGGATTTTAAGACATACTTTGCACATGAACACATTAAAGGTGACAAGTAGAAGGCAAAGGAAGGGTATATTTTGTTAGTGGTTGTTGCATCATGTATGAGAGGTGGGGTAGAAAGAAGCTAGGTAGGAGTGTCAATGACAATTCGGCAATTGCTACATGTGGTAGACGTTTATATATATGTTAGAGGGTAATAATTGTGGTATCAGACAAATATAAAATTGTGTCGAGGGAATAGGTGGAGACAGAAGTAGGTGTAATATTATTTTTTCAATATCAGTACCAATAGTACTATTAAATAAATGACAACCCATGTATCCACTCCCATGTCATCCAATATGTAGTTTCCACCTAGGTTTTAGCCTATTTAGCCTATTACAACTAGCATGTTAAAGGACCCATAATAGTTGAACTCAGTGTTAAAAGTAATAGTATTATTGAATCTTACATATGATCAATCTTTTCAGCCTCGCTAACAAAATGAAAGGAAAATTCTGAAAATAGTTCAAAAGAGGTGAGAGGTTTTTAAAATAGTCATTCAAAATTCTATATTTCATAAATAGTCCAACGAAATCTATCGGACCCGATAGAATTGGAAAAAATCCGAAGGTTTTCTTGGTCCAGTAAAATGCTGCGAAGTGTCCCACTCCCACCTAACCCTCTTGGATTTCCTCTAAAAATACATGGTTTTCCAATCAAACTTATATATTCTTAGCCTTCACCTTCCCATTTCCACCATCTTTTCTTCTCCTCATATTTTCTCCTTAATCCCCTTCTTCATTCCTTTGTTCCAATTTCATATTCAAACACCCAAATGACAAATCCGAATGCGGTTGTTTCCGACGCCCAATCCGCCATTGCCATGGCGATCACGGCGGCAGTAAACACCTCAATCTACTCCCAGTCAGTCCCCAATTCGCCTTCCAACATCACTTTGTTTTCGAAAAACAAGTTTCCAAAAATCATTGAAACCGCCACCGGAATAGGCAAAAACAACGGGTGGGTGGAAGCCATGAGAGCTTCTTCACCCACCCGAAACTCATCTGAAGATACTGAAAAGAAAAGAGTTTGTTGTGAGTAATTGTTTGCCATACTCATTTTGGATGCTTTTTTTAAAACAAAGAAATATTATTTATTTTGAGCGGATTTTTGTTATAATTTTTAATAGATGAAGCATCCTTCTGCATTGGGTGTATTTGAAGAGATTATGAGTGCAGCCAAATTTAAACAAGTTGTCAGTCCCCTTGATTGTTTTGATCGGAAGACCACCTGGACCGGGGATTTTCAGGGGAAATCCAAGGGGGTTAGGTGAGAGTGGGACACTTGGCAGCATTTTACTGGACCAAGAAAACCATTAGATTTTTTCCAATTCTATCGGATTCGATAGATTTCGTTGGACTATTTATGAAATATGAAATTTTGAAGGACTGTTTTGAGAACCTCTCACCTCTTTTGGACTATTTTCAGAAGTTTCCTCAAAATGAATTGTTCATATTATTACACAATCAATTCAATCTTATTATGCATATGGCCTGATCGAGAGGATTACCATGTGAATTATTAAAAGAGTTTACCAAAATTTATTTGTTGTTTAATACATAAGAACACTTTCAAACTATTTTGTAGGTCATATATATGATATGTCAAGATTTTAACGTTTACATATGTTTGAAATGTTTGTTTCTAATTAAAGAAACGTTCCTCTTGTAGCTACGATGGCCTAACCACACCAAACTTTATAGTTTGCTTAAGCCATAGGCCTAAATCGAAATATTTGTAAAATTAGTTGAACATTGATTTGAGACTCGACAAAATCATGTAGAATTTTACAAAAAATCGAGCCATTAGTACTCTGATACTAGAACTTGCTGAAAAAAGATTACTTGATTTTAGTTTAATACTGATTATCATGAAAAATCCTTGAAACAATTTCACAAGTTTAGGAAAAAAAAAAGCTAATGAAAATAGAGTCTGGGAGATCGATTTTACCACACACAAAAAAGAGGATGTATAACGGGTTAAGTGAATGTTAATAATCTACTTTACAACACTCCTTGGTCTTCAATTAGAAGTTATTATTAACTATCTTTTTTTTTTCAAAACAGTCAGTATTTTCATAAGATAAACGAATTCTTATCTCTAGTTACACTTTTGATGGTGATCAATAATGCTTCTCTTGGTATATATAAATAGGAACTTGAATTGTAAGAGTTATTTTAGAATAAATTTTACTTAACAATGATTTGAAAATCTAAAGTTTTTGATGTGAAAACATTAGTTTAGAAAAGTGTCTTTTTATAACGGTGAAATAGAGTTTAATAACGATCATAAAACCAGTTTAAAAACCAGGTTGCAAAAGATGAGATATATTATGTAACACAGTTTAAAGACCAGTGTATAACTGTCAAGATATCCACTATTTTAATACGGGTCGTAACCGATGTTTACTTAATATTTTTAATGGGTCATCAACCTGTGTTTACTAAATATTTACTAATAGATGTGTGGGTAAACTTTTGAAAAAAATGACTGATTACTCAAAGTTGGCCCAAGGTCAAGAGTTATGAATTGAGTATGCTCTTTTTTCCAAAGCAACTAATTAGATTTGCAAAATTTATAGTTGTATGTTTAGTCAAAATCTGATTGGTAGCTTTTGTAGCAAAATATTGATCCAAAACATTAGGGAGACATGACATTTGACCAAATTTACTTGCACAGTCCATATAATCTTGTATTAGCTAGCGGCGGACTGCGGTTGTTTTTAAAATCATGAAAGATTTGCTAGATCATTGTTAAAATGTTTTTATTTATTTAACCTAAAAGGACAATGACATCTTTCAATAATTTGTTGGGTATTTTGAACATTATATAAAATAAAAAAAGATTCTTTCCAGAAAATTTTATTGCAGTTTGCAAATATTTAATACTATAAATTTTTAGTAATTTTGTAAAAAACGAGATTTATATAAAATTATTTATGGGTAATCTTTATATGTTCTTACCATATAACAGTTTACCCTTTTCTTGAAAGCATCTTGAATGTTCATGGATGGGCATGATTGATTCACTTTAGAAAATGATAACATTGTTTTTATTTCTTCAAACTTCAGACGATCAAGTCATACATCAACCTTAGTTCTTCTGTTGTTTGTTTCAACTTTGATCTGGTGTGGTTGATGATCGTCCATCGACCACTATTTTATCTTCTCAAGTTCTTATATCTTTTTAAGATATGATCATACTCTTTAATCTAAACGATCAACTAATAGATCATAATTTCCATTTTTATTGTTAACTTGGGCTTCTTTTGAAGTTGTGATATTTCAATGCTTCATGTGCATTTACTTGATTAAGAGTAATCATACACACTTTATCATTTTTAATGACTTCGTATCACATGCGTTTTATTCTACTATAGTGAGTACTATCATCAAAAAATAACAAAAAAAGCCATGTCATCGCTTGGCCATTTATGGAAAAATGTTATTTTCTAACTTAAGAAAACAAAAAAGTCTTATTATTCTAGATAGTTTTCGTATCTTGTAGCTAAAAAATAAATGTATATTGCAATTTTGAAAGATGAAATGACATTTTGTTATAATTGATTATTACCTATGAAAACATTTAGTGTGTCATAATACATTAGGTCCATAACATTTTATACGTGTGATCTGTCTATTTAATTTGAATATCATTAAATTAATTTATATAACGTCTAACATCACATATGTTTGATGTATACATCTCATATTCATAATGTGATTGTGCATATAATTAATTAAATCTACTTGCTAGGTCATTAAACATATAACTAGATACTAACACTTGCTGGTTGCAATGACACCATTAAACCTTATCAAAAAAGGACATGAAAACATAAAACCGCTGGGTGCTTCAACTCGTGTTTGCGACACGTTAAAATGTGAAATGCCGTCCGCTTTTTTTTTCTATAAAGAATTGTATGAATCAATTTCGAGGAGTGTTTCATACGCTTACAAAACTCGCCAACAAAATGTTAGAAAGTATAGAATTTTGTTTTCTTTGATAACGATACATTACAAAAGTGTATCTTAAAAGTTATTAAGAAAAAACAAAATACACTAAAAATTAGTTATAATAATAAATAAAACTAAAGACACTGAAAATATCCGAAAGACTAGGTAAAAAACGCCTTACAGCGGGACCGCTAAACCAAACAGAACTCTGGTGGAGGGCCTCACCTTATGTGAGAAGTGTTGTTTCTGTTCGAATAGACTTTATTCAAGATCGAACAACCCCCTTCCTCCCTCCACCCCCCCCCCCTTCCCCGTGCACGCTCTCTTAGAATCATACTAAGCAAGTGCTAAGGAATTTGTTAGAAAAAGTATAATTTTTTTTAACCAGTTCGAAAGTTTATATAAAATACAAAATATTCTGTGTAAACCCACAAAACGCGCACTGGTTGCGGTCCGCGCATATAAGGTATATATGTGTGAACCCTCGGATGGGCAAAAGTGAAATTGCACTAATTTTGACGTTATTTTACTAATCTCGTGAAAATAACGTTAAAAGTGACGGAAGGTTAATCAGCCATCATGTGGTGACGTTGATAGTCGAAAGACAATGGTACATGCACCAAACGGCCGGGGTCCCGATGATTGAGTGTTATGTGCCTTAGTCCAAGGCTTGATGCGAAACTACTATCGAGCTGGGGGTCTCACCGGAAACAACCTCTCTATTCCTACGGGATAGAGGTAAGGCTGTCTACATCTTACCCTCCTCAAACGCTACCATAGCTTTGCTATTGGTAAGATATACAAAGTACGATGATGATGATGAAAAATACACAAAACATGTTAAGCCACGTTAGCGTGTTTCGACGTGTTAACTATAAGGGAAGCATTGCTTTTAGTAGGGATGAAAAGATAAATATTTATATACAATAGAAGCTTGTACGTACACATACCGATAACCTTCGCCTTAGAGAAAAAAAATTACAAAAAGAATAGTGGATGACACATGACATTTATCTATTGGCCTACACAAACAATTCATTAATCTTTTCTTTTAAACCATATTAAACCAAGAGAGAAACCACTTACTTACAAATGGCAAAGAGTCCAAATTAAAACAAAAATATATACAACCACTTATAATGAAAAATTCATGAAATTGAACTTACACCACTTCTCACAATTTAAACATATTCCTTTGCTTCTTTGATTCACTCATAAGAAGGAAGTCAATTTGAACTCACCAATTTGGACATCATAAAAGGAACATTATTAAAAATGAGAGTGTTACAAGTCATCTATATTTTTCAACACGACACCTTCGATTTAGATTGAATCACAAGAAACGTTTCTTTGCATGTAATATTCTTAGTTGGGTATGCTAGAATTTCTTCTACATACTTGAAATTGGCATGTCTAGGTAGCTTGACCCAATCACGTGTTATCAGCCAAACTCCATTAGTACCTTTGCAATTAATGAACATGTGTCGCAAAGTTTCTATCCATCCCTGTCAAAACACAATACAAGTCTCATTCAATAATATATACCTCTTAATATATAGGTTAATATTAATCTTAACAATATTTTACCGTACATGTTATTAAACTGGACTTTTACCGGTCTACCGGTTCGACTTATTTTAAAAGTATACGTCTTTGACTCTTTGTAAACATCTTAAATGCCACACACATATTGAAGAGGTATGTACCCGCCTCAACACCAAGCAAGGCGGGTCAACCCACAAGATAAAGACATTATGAAGGCACAAAGCCAAAACCCAGGCGCATCGCGCATACAAAACATGCTCAGGCATCATATGCTCGCGCATCACATATGCGCGCGGCGCATATCGCATGCTCTTGCACATCACATATGCTCGCGCGTCACATATGCGCGTGGCGCACCAGCGCGCGGCGCATATCACACGCTCGTGCATATCACACCTGCGCATGAAATATCTGCGCGTGAGAATAAAAAGAAGACTTCGCGCATTCTCAGGATGGGCGCATATCACACGTACACATAATCAACCTCGTCCTTATCCAAATCAGGATCAGGGCAACCTTGATTGTGCACGTCAGACACTCTTCTAGAAGGCATCTTTTTAAGGAGTAAGAATATGCTGATGTTGACAGCTGCCAAATGAAAGGTCGACAACTCAGCATGACACATGTGCTACCACATGATTTCAACCAACGAGAAAGCGCCAGGTGTCCCAGAGGACACGTGGCGCAGTGCGATTGGAGGAGGCCAACGAGGCTGAGCCCAGCCAGTGGAAACCCTAGCACTATAAATACAGCATCAACTCCACTTTGATGACACATTCATTCACACTCAATCATTGACAGTTACAAGCAGTGATATCACATTCAATCATATTGAATTGTATTCACTCACAGTCAGTTACAGAAAACACACAGTCACATAATCAAGAGTATTCAGCGATTCAGCAATACTCTTGAGATTTCACTGACTCACACTTTATTATCTTCTCCACAAAGATACTGATTCTCACGCCGGAGGGTTACCCCAAAGAGGACCCCTCTGTCCCTTTCTGAGGGGTAAGTAACGGCGCTGTTCATTTTGTAGGTGGAAGAACACGGATTCAAAGGAACCATCGGTGAAACAGTTTAATCATACCCGAGGAAAGTAGATCTGCTACCAGTGAGTAGATCCACGTTTCTTCATTGGCGCCATCCACTGTTACAAACGGCAATCAGATCTCATCCAGATCTACAAAAAAAAAAAATCAATCACCATGGTTTCTGGAGTTCGTAACGTTGATCAAGCTCTGGAGGATATTGAACGTGAGGGTGTTAACGACGGACAGCAGGTTCTGAGGGTCCCGCGTGATTCTACGCGTACCACCAGCAACCGTCCCTTCGTCACAACCCCTCACGGCCAGACTGAAACTCCTCCAGACGATCACACGTTACAAAATATGGCCGGCGCGAAGCTGAAAGGACCAATGGGTCCAGAAGATGAAGCAAATGATCCGAATGAATGGCTCATAAACGAGCAGCGGCGTCTGATTGAAAAGTACAACGACATGGTCAAGCAGAAGAAGCTAGCCGACCAAGCACAAAGGCAAGCTTTTGATAAGCAGACTACAAAGAGGCCGCGCGCGCCGGAAGAGGGACATTCTGTTCACACTGCACACACTGAGTTCAGTGATGAAGAAGTGCATAGCATGAGGAAGACACGGGATACTCATGCAGGAGGCTCACAGCTTCGCGCGCCTGCGAACATGGCGCCTGGAGCCAGAGCAGATCTGGATCTGCACATGCCGTACAGCCCACCGATCAGAGGGCAAGTGGACGTAACCACGCCCTATAGACCAGCCATCCTGGTAAAACACTCAAAGTTTACTGCGCGCATCGCGCAGGCTCCCATCCAGCACAAGACAAAGATGCCAAGTGGTCTGGGCAAATATGATGGCACAACAGATCCAGATGACTTTTTGCAAGGTTTCTATAACACGGGAAACCTAGAGAGCTGGACGATGCCAACATGGTGTCATATGTTTGCTCGCTGCCTCACGGGCGCAGCGCGGGTATGGTTCGAGAGCTTGCCGACAGGGCAAATTGATGGGTTCGAGGAACTATTAGAAAAGTTCCAAGCCCACTTCGTACAGCAGCGCAGGCACACGCGCGATCCTGATGACATCATGCACTGCATACGCAGGAATGATGAAACGATTGAAGATTACATCACTTGTTTCAATCAGGAATCCCTGGCAATCGGGGGCATAACTGAGCAGCTCCTGCGCGTGGCCTTTATACAAGGCGCGCGCAGTGACCAACTCCGCCGGGCTCTTGTAAGCAAAGATGGTATGCCCACCACGTGGGCCAAGTTAATGGAGGCATCGCGAGTTTTCGCGAGAAATGAGAAACAGATTGCCCAAGATAGGGCAAGAGAAAGAGCGCATCAGGCAGAATCACCGCGCAGCAAAGATAAGAGGGCCAAACAGAACTCTGTATGGTCCAGGTTGCAGCCAACAAGTTTTTCTTCCGCGGAAAAACAAGCGCAACCAACCTCACCACAGCCCCAAAAAGAAGTTCGTAATCGCGGGGAGGGTGACAAGAGGGAGGGCGGCAGAGATCCTAGCAGACCTTTGCCAAGAATATGGACGCCCCTTACTAAAACACCTTCACAGGTGTTAAGTACTGAGAATGTCCAATTCAAGCCCCCCAAACAACTACACTACAAGGGACCGCAAAACAGTGGCAAATATTGTGAATTTCACAGGTCCCCGGGCCACAACACCGACGCATGCCATCATTTAAAGGATGCGATCGAGAAGGATGTAAAGTCGGGCAGGCTGGCTCACTTGGTCAAAAACCAAAGAATAGAAGATGAGCAACCGGAGGGAGCCTCTGCCAGCAAGAAGTACAAAAGAATCTGTGTGGCTGAGGGGGGACGACAAGGGCAGACGTCAAGAAAGAGAAGCGCGCAAATCCACGGAGATTGGCGCGAGCAGCAAGTCATCTTCCCAAGAATCAGGGGAGGCCCTTCAATAAGCAGTCCTCTCGTCATTACCACACACATTGCTCATTACGAAGTGTCAAAGGTCCTGGTGGACACTGGAAGTGAATCTGACATTATGTATGAGCAGTGTTTCAGAAAGTTAGACCCGGCAGACCAAGCGCGGCTCGAAATTGTGAACGCACCAATCTGTGGTGTCTCAAATGAAATCATACATCCCCTAGGCCAGATTCAGTTTGAACTAACTATGGGGGATGATGAGCACAAGCGAGCCGAAGTTGTCAACTTCTTGGTCTTGCCCACCACGTCATGCCACAATATGATCCTGGGTAGGGGAACGATTGCCCAATTTAATGCTGTACCGTCGCCAGCGCACGGCGCATTGGGGATCCCTACACCAACAGGCGTAGCATTTGTTTACCGCGATCATTTGTGCGCAGTGACAAGCACGCCGCGGGAAGGGAGAATGAAACTTACAATGGCTGACAATGCGCCAGAGAAGTGGATTTTAAACCCAAAATTCCCAGATCAAACGGTCACAATTGGCGCTACCGTTTCAGACGAAACGAGATTGAGAATGAAAAAGTTGCTTACAAAATACACGTCGGTTTTCGCGTGGCAACACTCCGATATGACGGGGGTCCCGCGAGACTTGGCGCAACATTCTCTTAACACGTTTAAGTCGGTGGAGCCAATTGCACAGAAAAAGAGAATCATGGGGGATGAAAAGGCGAAGGCCATGAATGAGCAAGTGGAGGACCTGTTGCGCGCAAACATCATCCGCCCAATTCGATACCAGACATGGGTAGCCAATCCTGTGATGGTAAAGAAAAGCAACGGGTCATGGAGAATGTGTATTGACTTCAAGGACCTCAACAAAGCATGTCCGAAAGATTGTTACCCCCTCCCAAACATCGACGCAAAGGTGGACTCCGTGGCGCCATTCAAGCTCAAATGTTTTCTGGATGCCTACAAAGGCTATCACCAGATTCAAATGGCACCACAGGATGAAGACAAGACGGCCTTCAGAACCGACAAGGGTGTTTTTTGTTACACAAAAATGCCCTTTGGTTTAAAAAATGCGGGCGCAACCTATCAGAGACTTATGGATTCGGTTTTCAGTGAACAAATCGGAAGAAATCTAGAAGTCTACGTCGATGATTTGGTGATCAAGAGCAGGGAGGAGAGACAAATGCTCAAAGACATCGAGGAAACCCTTCAGCGCCTAACGGAGGTTAACATGAAGCTCAACCCGAGCAAATGTACTTTCGGCGCAGAAGAGGGGAAATTTCTTGGTGTAATGGTCACTAAGGATGGTTTCAAGGTGAACCCTGAAAAGGTGGAAGCCATCCTTGACAT
Source organism: Bidens hawaiensis (assembly GCF_021521415.1). Classification (NCBI taxonomy): domain Eukaryota; kingdom Viridiplantae; phylum Streptophyta; class Magnoliopsida; order Asterales; family Asteraceae; genus Bidens; species Bidens hawaiensis. Next base: position 168,008 of record NW_027491544.1, on the reverse strand, counting down.
GCCTTCACCATCCACCATGAAAGAGGTTCAGAAGCTGAATGGTAGATTGGTGTCAATCAACAGGTTCCTAGCGAACCACGCCAGCAAATCTACTCCATTCGTTAACACCTTGAGGAACTGTTTGAAGAAGAGCCAATTCAAGTGGACGCCTGAGGCTGAGCAAGCTTTCACTGAGATAAAAGAATGTCTCATTAAATTGCCAGCGCTCACAGCTCCACTTCCTGGCGAGACCCTTACATTGTACCTGTCAGCTGGAGACCGCGCGATCGGCGCAGTATTATTGGTGGATCGCAAGGGGATACAAACGCCGATATACTATGTGAGTCGGGTGCTCACAGACCCTGAGACGTGCTATTCCATAATGGAAAAGTTAGTTTTGTCACTAACACACGCGTCGCGCAAGCTCCATAGATACTTCAATGGTCATCCTATTGAAGTTCTGACTGGTTACAATATCCAGCAAGTTTTGCGACGCCCCGCGCTCTCCGGAAGGCTGACAAAGTGGGCGCTGGAATTAGGTGAACACACGATCACTTATAAGCCCCGTCCAGCGATAAAGGGTCAAGTTTTGGCGGATTTCATCACGGAAATCCCAGACGGAAAGATTGAAGAAGCTCAGCGCGAGGTAGATCCTCCGCGAGCAAATGATGAAGAAGATGTTTGGAGGCTATTCACTGATGGAGCCTCCAACAGCGAAGGGTCCGGCGCAGGCCTCAAACTGATGGACCCTGATAATCGTGAATATACTTATGCTATCAGGTTGGACTTCAAGAGTACCAACAATGAGGCTGAGTATGAAGCCCTGCTGGCTGGTCTGCGCATCGCGCGCAAGTTTGGGGTTAAAAGACTAGAGGCGCATGTTGATTCTTACTTGGTAGCTGCTCAGGTCAACGGCCTATATGACGCCAAGGAGAACACAATGCCTCTGTATCTAGAGCAGGCAAAAAAGCTCGTTGAGCAGTTTGACTTCTTCAGAATCATACACATCTCGCGCAGCGAAAATAAGTCCGCTGACGCGTTGAGTAAAATGGCATCAACTAATTTTGATCACTTTGGCAAAGATGTCAGGGTGGAGGTAATGAGCAGCCCGTCAGTGCAAACGCAATCGGTCCTTGTAATTCATACAACCCCTTCATCCTGGATAACTCCAATAACAGAATTCCTGATGAAGGGGAAGTTACCGGACGATCGCGCACAGGCGAGAAAGATAAGACACAAGGCACAGAACTATGAATTACTTGATGGTACATTATATCGGCGCTCTTATCTTGGACCGCTCATGAAGTGCCTGGATGCTGAAGAAGCAACCTATGTGATTAGGGAGATTCATGAAGGAATCTGTGGAATTCACGCTGGCCCGCGCATGGTGGTTGCCAAGGCGATGAGTTCAGGCTACTATTGGCCAGGCATGTACTTGGATGCGCTAAAAGAAATTCAAAAATGCAAGGCATGTCAGAGCTACGCGCCAAACACCATGCGTCCAAAGAACAACTTGATTCCAGTCACCTCCGCATGGCCTTTCCACAAATGGGCCATTGATATTGTAGGGCCCCTGCCGCAAGCGCAAGGGCGAGTGAAATTTTTGGTAGTGGCGATAGACTATTTCACAAAATGGGTTGAGGCCAAGCCACTAGCAAAAATCACAGCTGAGGCGATGAAGCAATTTATCTGGAGCCACATCATTTGCCGTTTTGGCCTTCCCATGGAAATTGTGAGCGACAATGGCAAACAATTCACTGACAGGAAGATATCAAGCTGGCTCAGAGAATTGCACATCAACCAAATCTTCACATCCGTCTACCACCCTCAGGGGAATGGTCAAGTGGAGCGCGCGAATCAAAGTTTGCTAAATGGGCTGAAGAAAAGGTTGGAGGGAGAATCCCATTCTTGGGTTGAAGAGTTACCTAATGTCCTGTGGGCGCACAGGACATTAAGCAAAACTAGCAATGGCGAATCCCCGTTCAGCCTAACCTATGGGACAGAGGCTATGATCCCAGCAGAAATTGGATGCCCATCCCATAGGGTACTCATGATGAGCAAAACTGATAACGAGCGCGAAAGAAGATTGGACCTTAACTTGCTTGAAGGGCGCAGAGAAGTGGCTATCATTAATGAAGCCAGATACAAGAAAAAGCTGGAAAAATATTATAATCAGCGCGTTAAAGAATGCCACTTCAAGAAAAATGATTTTGTCCTTCGAAACAATGAAGCTAGTCGCGCAATACCCCCAGGAAAAATGTCCCCCAATTGGGAGGGACCTTATCAAATTTCAGAAGATTTGGGGAAAGGCGCGTACGCTTTAAAAGATTTGAATGGAAAAAAGATACCGCGCTCGTGGAACGCGGCACAACTTAGAAAATGCTTCATGTAAAAGTTCAAATTTGTAATCAAGGCTTTTAAGCCATCATGAATGATGATTCGCGCTATCTTTCAATATTTGTCGCGCTATCTTTCAATATTTGTTCTATTACCTTTGCATACATGTTTCACACTTCCTTTATTAAATTGGAACAATATGACAACACTATATTGACTTCAAAACAAAATAAAGCGAAGTAAAACATACATGCGCGAGCCTTAGCTCAAACGCGTTAACGAGTCTTAACTCTAAAACGTCAGGGCCTTAGCCCAAACTTAAGAGCCTTAGCTCAAACACGTTAATGAGTCTTAACTCTAAAAACGTCAGGGCCTTAGCCCAAAACAAAGAGCCTTAGCTCAAAACACTCACAAACATCCATCTTACATCCCGCGCAGCCTGATCATAAAAATCCTTAAACACAACTAAGGCAAAGTACATGCCATATCATGTTAAGGTCTCAGGTCGAGGCCGCTCGCGGAATCATAGTGGATATCTGAGTAACACAAGCTGACATGTAATGGCTAAACTCATACTTCCATACCGCGCGACAACGACGTGCGAAAAAAGAAAATAATGAAAAGTTAGCGCGCATGTCAGCATGAGCAAGATACGGCGAGAACCACAAACAAAATAGAACAGAGGTTAAGTGAATAATTTCCATACAACCTTGTTCTTATTTTAACGTGCAGGCATATCTTATATCTATACAACCAAACATGAGGAGATGAATGGAAATGCGCAAGATATGAAAAGGAGAGAACAAGTTTCATTCCATTGGATCGAAATTTACAAGTATGATGAGTTACAAATTACAAGTATAAAAAATAAATATACAAAATTTGATGAAGGGCTTCTCAAGTCTCCACATCGACGTCAGCCGCTTCATCACCCTCATCATCTCCCGCAGCATCTGGCGCGGTCTGCTCCTCATCCCCGAACTGACCATAGTCAAGTTCTTCCTCCTCATTGGAGTCTTCGATCACAACGGTGTCAGGAGCAGATTCTTTCGCCGTGCCAGAGCCGCTGGCAGGGGCAACATCCCCCGCGCCACCATCATCGCCACCAGCCCTCTCGCAATCATCAAGCAACTTCTTTAGCGCGCCGAGGTCGGGCTGGTCAGCAAGCGCAGCTATCTATAAATCATTAGAAAAGTAATGAGTACAAAACACTTAGAAACGTTAGTCAAGAAAAACTCATTATGATCAAGGTACCTGCATAAGGATGGGGATGGGAGTATTCATATACCTTTCCCCCACCGCGGCCATGTCCGCGCAGGCCGCATCGCTCTTGTAAGGGTACTCGGATGGGTTCTTCCTCAACATGCCATATTCATACCCATCCGTAAACCCTTCAGCTCGGCCCACCAAACGCGCGGCGGCATTGCAGTCCATCACAAGGGCTTGAAACTCGGCGGAATATTTCATCGCCAAAGCGCAGCGAGCCATGCCCTGTGACACCAGCCATTGGCGATCCTGCGCGAGGCCAGCAACAGACGTCTCGAGGGCAGGAACCTGAGAGTTTAATAACTCAACAGTTTCCTTAGTCTTTTTTAGTTCCTCCTTATCAGACGCTGCTGCCGCCAAAATTTTTTCTTTCTCCGCCTGCGCAGCACCAAGTGCTTCCTGGCTAGACGCCGCCGTCGCTAAGGCCTCATCTCTATCGGCCTGCGCGGCCGCCAAATCCCTTTTCAGGCGCGCAACCTCGCTCTCCAGTGATGATTTCTCAGTGATACTCTGGACGATAGCTTGGTCACGCGCCTCGGCCTGCTGTTCCAAGACACGCACTCTGCGCGCATACTTGGCAACTTCGGCCTCCGCCAACTGCTGCTTCTCCCGCGCAGCTTGGAGCTCATGCCCGCGCTTGATGTATGCGGTGTTGGCACTTGCTCGGTTTTCACTGAGCTCCGCCTGGAGTTTCTCAGCTCGCGCGCGAGCATCAGACAGGTTCCAGGCGGCCACCTTAGCCTCTCGCTGAGCTTCCACAAGAGCGTCGCGTACTTTAATATAATCACGACGAAGCTCTTGGGAAGCAGCGAAGAAAGCCGACCCAGCGAAAACATGGTCGTTCAGCAAGTCCGAGCGGGTGCGCTCCTCCTGATACCTCCTTTCAGTAGGAGGCACGGCATGAGCCCAGAAGTCCTCGCATACGCCCATGGATTGAAAGGAACTCTCTTCATTAATATTCCATCTCGGGCGGTAAACGTGGTCACCTTCCTGCAAAAACACAAGAAAAGTTCTAAGTCATAAAACATACTTATATGGAGATACGCGCAGCGGACCAACAAATCATACCTGCGGGGATGAAGCAGGAAAGTCAGCGCCAGCCCCACCAGAAGTCTGCGCTGCGAACACTTGCGGCATCGCAGGGCTGGCGCGGTCTCCCAAGGAGTCTTCAACTTGAACCCCCTCGTCCTCCTCGTCTTCTTCAACAGGCCTCTTCTCCTGCGACCTGGAAGGCTCCAAACCAGCCTCGCGGGGAGGGCTGCGTGCAGGAGGAGGCGAGGGAGGTCTCGACGCCGCCAGTTCGGCGCGCAATACGGTTTCCTGCTCCTTGGTAATCCCAATAAGGGGAGACTCAGCACTAGCTGGAGCAGGACCAGAACCAGCGGCGCCGGCAGCGGCGCCAGGAGTATCACCAGCAACTGTTGCGCCAGCTACAACTCCTATGAATAAATAAACAAGGAAAAATTGTTTATGACTGACTCCAAAGGGAAAAATTCAGAAGACATATGTGCAAAACTTACCTTGGCGCAATTCTGTTCGCGCATCGAACATCGCCATAAAATCCATTCTACCCTTTTCAGAGGGTAGAACAGGGGATTTCGATGGAGTCCCCGGCGCAGCCGTGGCACCTTGTGGCGCCTTCGGCTGATCTGTTACCGTCCCTGCCTCTGCAAACATTTAAAGGAGCAAAGGTTTAGTAACAATTCAGCCAGATGAAGATAAATAAAGTATACCTGTTGCAGGCGCGGCACTACTCCTCTCTTCAGCCGCGCGAAAGGAGGAGGCGACGCCACCATACCTCAAGTGGACAGGAGGTCTGCCCACTCTCACAGGCAGAGAAGCTAAAGAAACCTTTGTGGTAAACACCTGGGTTTCCTTAGGTCCCTTCGTTTGAGCATGGGGATGAGCGACAGGGGTGTCCTCTTTCTTCTGTTTCTTACTGGCCCCTGCGCCAGATTTCCCCTTAGCTTTGCGCTTTAGTAGAGGCGCCTCCTCTTCCTCCTCCTCCTCTTCCGCGAGCTCTAGCTCGTAGTTTTCAAGCGCATCTACAAAAACAAGCGACAGAAATGTTAATAAACTTGGGTATTCTAAAGGAATGAGCAGCAGTGCGAAGGCTTACCAGGCGCGTCACCGTCAAAGTCAAAATCCAGATCTACTGGGATGAACAGGTCATCGAAGCGATCCGGGAAACCAACCTCCCCAGCGCCAAGTTCGACGGAGCCGCCCTCCACATGTTCATCATAAGCGGCAAGGATGTAATCCTTGGTGACTGCGCAAAGCCAAGTTAAATGATATCAGCAAAAGAACGATGTTCGCGCAAATATAAAAAAAAAAAAAAAAAAACTTACACAACCCGTCGACTTGGATAACGGGCTCAAGCGCGCTGTCGGCCCAGAGCCTGCTCATGCCGACCCCAACCAGCGCCTCCTCGCAAATTTTCTTCGCGGGGGATGGTTCGGCGGTCAGTTTCTTAACCCATGCGCCAGTTGGGTTCTTGAGGACACCCTCATCCGCAGGCGCAGAAGTGATAGAGCGCATGGTCATACGGATGGGGATCACACCGGCCTTAATGTAAAAAAACCTCTCAGACCAGTCATGAAGGCTCTTGAATGAAACAGTGGAGCACTTCACCTTCTGACTGCGAGGAATAAAAGAGATCCAATTGTCTTGGATCTTGGCCTTATAAAAATATTGAAAGCGCCGAGGAGTGGGTTCCTCGCGCTGGGATTTGCACATGAACTCAAAGTGAGTCACGCGCACGAGTCCAAACGGATGGACTTGGGATATGTGAATCCCATAGAACTTCAACAGTGCACCCACAAACCTTGTCATCGGGAGACGAAGGTTGCAGTGGGTGAAAAAGTGGCTATATAGGGATATATAGCCGGCAGGCGGGTCCGCCGCCGTTTGCCCGGACCTAGGCAACATGCAGCCAAACAGGGTGGGAAAGCCCTGAGAGGTGATCAGGTTGTCGAGATCTGCCTGCTTCAATTTGCAGGGGATTTCATTCCACCTTTTGGTGGCCTTGGTCCTCCCTACTTCCTCCGATGTGGTCTCAACAACCTTCTTCCCCTTCCCCTTTTGCTTCAATGTCGACATCACCACAGATTTCACACGGCGTCTTCGAGAGGCAACGGAGGTGATTGAAGGGCTAGACGAGTATGAACTATCAGACATACAACTGTAATAGCCGATAATCGAGGATTCGAATCGATGTAAACACTCAAATCAGAATGTGAAAGCAGAAATTTGAATTTTAGCAACAATGAAGATGAAGATAAAAATTTCCTAAGGGCCTGCTTTTATAGGCCAAGGAGAGAGAAATGTGGCAGCTGATCGGGTTTCACGCGCCCCCACTCGCAGGGGCAACCCAACGAAGGCGCGACACGTGTCCCTAACAGCTGTGTGAGGGGACAAAAAGATGTAACCGACCTGCCACGGAACAGAGACGCGCCCCCACTCGCAGGTACTAACCAATGCGAGTGCGACACGTGTTCAAGACAGCTGTGTGAGGGGACGTGAAAGGCAACTGTAGCACCTCGAGCACACGAAACGTCTGACACGTTTACGGCGCACGTCATCACCAACCAACCACGTGTTTGGACCTTTCGTTTTCAACCAAATGGATAGAACTTCGCGCGACGATGGAAATAACCAAGAAAACGACAAAACCCCCTATAAAAGGACAATTCAGTGAGTCTAATATCTATCTTACCACGCTCGCGCAACATAAGACACACATTAGACTGGGGGGGCTTGAAGAGGTATGTACCCGCCTCAACACCAAGCAAGGCGGGTCAACCCACAAGATAAAGACATTATGAAGGCACAAAGCCAAAACCCAGGCGCATCGCGCATACAAAACATGCTCAGGCATCATATGCTCGCGCATCACATATGCGCGCGGCGCATATCGCATGCTCTTGCACATCACATATGCTCGCGCGTCACATATGCGCGTGGCGCACCAGCGCGCGGCGCATATCACACGCTCGTGCATATCACACCTGCGCATGAAATATCTGCGCGTGAGAATAAAAAGAAGACTTCGCGCATTCTCAGGATGGGCGCATATCACACGTACACATAATCAACCTCGTCCTTATCCAAATCAGGATCAGGGCAACCTTGATTGTGCACGTCAGACACTCTTCTAGAAGGCATCTTTTTAAGGAGTAAGAATATGCTGATGTTGACAGCTGCCAAATGAAAGGTCGACAACTCAGCATGACACATGTGCTACCACATGATTTCAACCAACGAGAAAGCGCCAGGTGTCCCAGAGGACACGTGGCGCAGTGCGATTGGAGGAGGCCAACGAGGCTGAGCCCAGCCAGTGGAAACCCTAGCACTATAAATACAGCATCAACTCCACTTTGATGACACATTCATTCACACTCAATCATTGACAGTTACAAGCAGTGATATCACATTCAATCATATTGAATTGTATTCACTCACAGTCAGTTACAGAAAACACACAGTCACATAATCAAGAGTATTCAGCGATTCAGCAATACTCTTGAGATTTCACTGACTCACACTTTATTATCTTCTCCACAAAGATACTGATTCTCACGCCGGAGGGTTACCCCAAAGAGGACCCCTCTGTCCCTTTCTGAGGGGTAAGTAACGGCGCTGTTCATTTTGTAGGTGGAAGAACACGGATTCAAAGGAACCATCGGTGAAACAGTTTAATCATACCCGAGGAAAGTAGATCTGCTACCAGTGAGTAGATCCACGTTTCTTCACATATAACAAAAACGGAAATAGTTTATCTTTTTGTATGCATCTAATCTAACTATACTATTAAAGCAAAACTATCTTTCCTCATATCATTTAACTAGGTTATCCACATAGGATGCCAAGTAATACAATTTCTATAAATAAATATCCACTTCATAAACACTTTAATTTTAAACATTAACTCATAAGTTGGAGAATGTTTTAAAATAAATAGTTACAATCACCGTTTATTGAGTAATAAAGACAATTAATTGTTTTCATTGTTATTTTTTTTAAAATTTGAGAATTTGTTATTTTAGTTTATTTTATTTTTTAATTTTGAGAAACTATTTATGAACGTTTGGACCGGATGTATAGATGTTTGGATTGAAATGGTGGTTTAAATCACGAGGTTTGGATTTTTTTTGGTTGTTTTATTAAACGTTTTAATAAAAGTTATAATTGTTATAACACATTGTTATATTCATATTTGTAGCATTACTTATGTTGTGTACTTATATGTTTTATAATTTTAATAAAAATAGGTTTTATAACACACAACTTATGTTACAACATCTACATGTGTACGTTCATAGTTTATAACATATGACTTTAGTAAATGATGAAATTTTATTTATTTTGTCTCCAGTTACAATAAATAAAGTTAGAAATATGTGGTATAAGTTATAAATTTGTTTTAAATTGTCATTTTTCTCTGTTTGTATTTGTATGTTGGATTCTTTTAATTAAAACAACAATGTGATACCTTATAATAATAATAATGTTATATTATCTGAGGTTTACAATTTATTAAAATGTTAACACACACACACACACGCAGATATATATATATATATAAAGTTTTATATATTTTTTGCCCGTATGTAACACGGGAACTAACCTAGTTTACAATATATCAACAAAATATATGGTCTCGAATAAATCATATATTTAATCGATAAATGAGATTGTGAACATGTTTTTAGAAATCTAGTCAAAACGTCAATCCGATTTTCCGATGCAACCAACAACCAATCCGCCCAAAATCCCAAATGTAAATGGTTGAAACCGAATAAGGTATGTAGACTGTTTACTTTTCGATTTTGATAACATGTAGTTATATACTTATACATTGTTGATGTGATTTAAATGTAAGTTTTACTATTTACATGACATTTATGAAATAAATGTTTTGTAAGCTTTTCTATACAAAGTTATTTATCGCACAAAGTTGGAAACTTGGGTTTGATAATCCAGAGTATGAACTATTGGCCGATAACAATTCATAGTTACAGTATGATCGATAATAATTTTAACTTTCACTTTTGTTGTCAATAGCAATGTAGCATAATCATCATAGATTTTACACTCAATTTACATTTGATTTATCCTTAATTTTTTGCTTTTACGTTTCTCTATTTCATTTATAATATCATTGTGAGAAAATCAAGTGAAAGTTAAATATAAATCACTGATGACTATACCACCGAAGTTACGATTGACAACCAAAGTAAAACTTAAGATTATCATTGGTCAAAGTGTAAATATGCAGTATTATGGGTCAAGAGACACAAAAGTTACGATTAGTAAAGTCTAATATTTCCAAAAAAGTATTTTATACATCAAAACCATATTTGAATATATTCTTTCATTTTTATGCAAAAGATATAAGAAAATGGTTATCAAAATTATAATAAAAAAATAAAAAAAAATGCTAGTATCGGCCTCATTCCTAATGGTATGGTGACGAAGTTGTTGATGTTACCTAGCAAAGATTGGGGTTCAAGCCTTATAAAAAAAAGAAAAAATAGAAGAATCAAAATTAGCTGTTAAAAGGAAAACTAAACTCATAAATAGAAAAATGTGTAAAAGGTATTTGTTCACATATACATTTATGACTGCGTGTAATAAATACTTGTATCTAAAATAATATATTAAAGCTCTTCATATAATAATTGCATATATTTTATTGGAAAACATATGTCGTTAGATTTTCGTAGTAAAAGCTCATGTGGGTTGTTGGTGACCCCACAACTCACTAGATCGTATTATGTGGGAATCATGTGCCCCTAGATGATAATGGGCTTAGGTTCTTTTGTCATTGTTTTATGGAATTGACCTTAATGGCTTAGTTACTAGCGTCACTATCACAATACCACCTGCCTAAGGCTTAGGTTCTTTATGGATGTCAATGAGATAAGTATTTGATACTTACATCGATAACGTTGGTATCTCTATCCACTCATAAGCTAAAGAAGCCTAACAAGTAAGAAAACAACAAGCTTTAGCTGTTAAGCTAGGAAGCTTGAAGCTTTACCACCTTAGCTTGACTGGAAAAGAAAGCTCCTCGCTAAAAGTAAACCTCAGGCAGCCATCTCTAATATGACATAAAATTGAAGTCTGACATCTTAGATGTGACATAAAGCTAAAGTTTGAGGAAAAACAACTATGTCTCCTTGTAGTCTGCTTTGAGCTTATAAGGTGATGGTATGTCTCCTTATAGTCTCAAAGCAGACTACAAGTTACATAAAATGGATAACTTGTCTGAGTAAGCTAAAAGAAGGAGTTGACCCATTTCTCTTATAGAAGCTTAAGTTTTCCTGGGGAAGCTCTCACACTACCTATAAAAGGTGACCACAACATTTGGTGTTATCATCTGATTCTCTCTACCCTCTCTTTATTCCAACTCTCCCACTATATTCTCCAACACTCTCTCTAGAATAATACTCTCCAGAATACTACGCTCAATAATACCACTCACTAAGAAATATCCCTCTCCAAAGAGTAATTATCATTAACTGAGCTACTAGTCCTCTGAGCTGCTAAGTCCATGAGCTGCTAAGGCATAACTCTATCAACTCACTCCAACCCTAACGACCAGTCACCGGTTAAGCAGCCTGAAATCGCCTAAGCTACTCTCTAGCCGTCGGGTCTCAATCACTATTACTAATGCTGAGCATTGGAGGGTGGTCAAGAAACCCCGATCTCTGGTCCTTTTCTAATGAGTTTTTTCGTGTTGTAGGTACAAGCAGGAAGTTGAAGGTAACACTGGAAGCGTCCATACCATCACCCTATCATACTCTCATTGTCGCTATACCCATTGTAGCAACACATATCTTTAGGCAATGTTGCAAAAGTCACTAGCTAGGTGGTCCTTAGGCAGCCGATTGAGAGTTGGGTGCACTCGAAGTACTCGGAAAGTACCCTGACATGGTAAATATAAAAAATTAGTTTTTGAATAATATTTATATGTCAAATATCATAAGTTTACTAATATTTATAATAAAATATTTAAATATCTTTATAAATAAGAGAAATAAATTTGTTAATACTAAATTATTTATAAAATTGCTAATCATTAATTTAAAAAATGATATATGGTTTTTAATGTTATAGCAGAACGCATTACATTTTATTTTTTTAAGTTAAAATCGGCCCAAGTTGACTGACTATATCTTTTTCTGGCTGGGTTTGACCACCTTTGATCGATTCTTAGTAACTAATCAAGTTAAAGAAAGTCGTCCCGGGGCCATACCTTGTAGCGATTACTCGGAGAGTATGATGGTCGGGTATAAATCTTGTATATTATTCCTTTAATTGTATAGTTTTATTGAGTTTATTGATAAAACTTTGGTACTTCATATGCGCTTTTGTATTTCAGGTCGTTGATCGTTAAAACTGCTAAATTGGTGACTTGCACTAGCATGGAATGATATCTCCGAAAGACCGGACCATGAATTAGAGTCTTGGGAAGTTTTATATGTATCTGGGAAGAGTTTGGATTAGAAACCATACACCAATGCTAAAAATAAACAAGATGGGTGGATAACAAAGCACCAAGAAGTAAACTGAGCATATCCTGAGCTAGAAAATGAGTTACGGGAGACATAATATATGAATTTTGGGTTTGTCGACGAGAGGAATAAAAAATGAGGTTATATTTCATGTTGTATCGCGAAATAATGGGTATATATCCATTGCGATGGACATAAAAACGTGAAAAAAATGGGTTTTGACTTATATGTTCTATTTTACGAACCCTAATAAGATATCTTCACTTTCATCCATCTGATAGGCAAACGGGGGGAATTCCGGGAGCCATGGATCACCTCCAATCACCTTGGGGTTCGTAGTTCATCATCCTGAATCAATAGCCGAAGACTGATAAAAGATCATGAGCGGCTGATTCGTCTCGAGTCATATCCAAGATGTAGAGTATTTTATCTTTATAGTTTTTTTTATCATCTTTTAAGAAGAACGAACTAATTGTAATTGTTAATTATCGATGTATGAACATTGATGTTTGGTATTATTGTGCATTCAGTCGGTTTAGGTTTGTTTCAATCAGAACGGTTAGTTTGCTAGTTGTTGTGATACATGTTTCATAGGGTTGAATTGATTGGTTTGAATATTATGAAGTATACAATTGCCCTTAGTTGAGTCACGCTGGAAAGGAACCTTTGATAACTAGTTCCGCATGTTAGCGATTATTTATGCCTAAGGTTTGACAAGTTGGTTAACCAAATTCAGTTATTAATAATTAATCTGTTAAATGACATGAGATTTTTGTTTGTTACATGCTTGAACCTTAGGTGTGATTATGTTCTTGTTACTTGTTAAAATCAATAAGTGTTTGTTTCTTTCAAACCAAATCTGCTAGTGTGATCAGAATTCAAGACAAAACTTCATTATTGTATCTTTCTAAATATTTTGTAAATAATTAAATAAACAAACAAATGTATGACGTTGACCACACGCTCCTCTACATTTGATACCTGACTTACCCTGTCTATAAAACTACGTTTTTGTATGATCGGTAAGACAAGGACATCAAAATGGCGTCGTTGTCGGGGAGCTACTGCGCTTAGTGTTATATCGTTTGTTTGATTTTTTTTAAAAAAAAGAAAAAACAATAATTATCACAAAAATATAAAAAGATTTGTTTATTTGTTTTCCTTTTTACCTTGGGTATTTTATTTGGTTTTGTAGATTATTATTAACAGGAAATCCAGAATCTCGAGCACGCTATTGTCACCATGAGCAATGATGGTGATTTTTGTTATTGTGAGGGCTTGTATCACTATCGAGATTGTCAAGTAGTTTCACAAAATTTGCAAGAGCGTTGTCATGGGTGGAGATATATGACGATATATTATGAAGATGAAGAGATTTTGCCATGTTATTCACACTCTGAACAACACACGTACATCACCGAATTATGATGAAGATTATCAATCAGACATAAATGACCAATATGATCAAGAGCCGTATTATGAGAACTGTGAACCGAAGGTGCCATGTTTCTCAAGCTGCCAAGACACAATATCAAACCCGGAATGCCACATTCCTCAAGAGTCATTGCATTCTAAGCTAGATACTCTTATAAGCATGATAATGGAACATAACAGATGGGTGATTGAAGAAGAAAAGAATATCGAGTTCAGAGATAAAATACTTGAGGCCTTGGTTAAGAGATTGCTGAGAATATAGCCGAAATCAGACGAGACCAAGAGGAGTTGGCCAGTAGTACTATGCCTGATAGAGATGAAGAGGATAAGGTTGTTGGTCTTGCAGAGCAAGAAATTGAAAGTGTGATTAAAGTAGAAGACACAACTCATTCTAAGTATGAAGAGCCTAAGGTAGCCCAGGTGTATCTTTTACCTTCTCGAGTACTTATTATTCCAAACAACAAGTGTGGGGATGAAGGCTTGATGACGAATAACAAGAAAGTAACCTTGCATGATATTGGACAAATAATCAAGAAGCGGCCTCACAACAATCATGCAACTTGCATGTCAATCTCTATAAATCGGTTATGGACTCGTCATGTAAGCTACCGAGCATATATTGGAAACTCGGTGGGTAAGTGTTCACTTCGACCACCTTGAGAATTTATGTATTGTTGAGCTGTAGACATCTAATTCAGCTCTAACCGGGAGGCAACCCGGCTTTGTATTTTGTAATTTATTTTTATTCTGTGCTTTTGTTTTTACCTTTGTATATTACTAATCGTTTATTCAAGTGTGTAATTGTAGAACAAATTAAGTGTGGGTATTTCACACAGAAAAAAATTGGAGTTTGAAGTGTTTGGTAAAGATGTCAGAAAATGAGGTTCTAGCCATTCGAGCTACCCAAAGTGCGTTCATGCTTTGCTACAGATAATCCAGGTAAGTGTATATTATGTTGTAATTGAACTTTGTGGGTGTAGTTCACTATAAACCCTCATGAGACCTTCCTCGTCCACCCGGCTACCGTGGGTTGAAAGGGCTTGTTGCATTTGCTAAATGGAACCGTGATTTCTACGAAAGTGAGTTATCTTTTTTAACATATTTAACTTGTTTAATTAAATTTATAATGAAACTTAATAATCCGGCTCGGTAATCAATTTTTATTAAATGAATTAACAATTGTTTTGAAAAATTCTTAAAAGCCCTAAGTCTTAATCATGGTGAGGAGCTTGCTTCTACACGTCTTAAGATTTTATAGATTCATTTATAGTCTTTGGAGACGAAGAGTTTTTCACGAGCCACTTTTAGCACCGCATTGTCATCTATATCAGGTGGTTTTTGTTTCATAATTTATTTGGTTATTCTAGTGTATATGTTTAAAGTGTAATTGTAGAATCATTGTTTGGGACCATCACATTAGAGCACGGTTTTTAAATTGTTAAACAATCAATTTCAACCCTGTCCTCTATATGTTCGTTAAATGTTTAAATTTTTTAACATTGAGGACAATGTCAACCTCAAGTGTGAGGATGGAGGAAAAATTGAAAATTTTATTGCCTGAGAAGGTGTTCAGAAACCAAAGTTGTTAATTGTTGATTACTGTTATTACTCTTTGGTCATGATTAGGTTTTTGAGCTTCTCGATAAGTTTCCTAATATTTTTTTAAAAAAGGAATAAAAAGGTGGTCGTTTAGATGGGGATAACGAGTTAAGTGGACATGTATACATGTTTCATATTGGCAGCCCAATAAGCCCCTATACTTATTACACATATTACATGTATATATCAAAACATGCCATATGATGATTTAAGTGTAGTCATTGTGTTTCCTAGAATTAGAACTTGCTTGACATATGCATGCTAAGATCTTAATACCACCACCACCTGCATGGAAATTAGGACTGTAGAAAACCCTTATGTAAGCCTTTACTTAAATAAAACTCCTTACCCTGCATTATCCTCAGGAGCCCATCTAGATCCATATTCCTTTTCGTTTGTTAAGCCTTACATTACAAGCCATGTCAGCCTTTTTCTTTTATTTTAAAACCGTGTGATGAAATCCGGTTCATTAGAGTTGTATGTAGTTAGTGGTAGAGCATAGTACACAATGTACATATGACTTAGTTGTTTATTTGTTACATATTGCATTCAGTGTGAAAAAAAAGAGAAAAATGAAAAAAAGAAGTAAAGAAAAAATAGTCAAAAAATAGTTCAGTTGATGTTTCAGTGGTTGTAAATAACAGATCTTGTATTGGTTACTTTGTTTATTTTGTTTTGAATAAACTGGGTTTCATCCACCTTAGTCACTAAATATTCCTATTACGTACCCAAGCCTTAGCCTCAGCAAAACCTGTTAGGTGGACTCTTTATTGTAAGGCCCCGTTCCCGGTAACCCTACTTTGGTGTTGGATTTACTCATAAACACAGTTCTAAAATCAAGAGTTAATTTAAAATTTCGCGGAATAATTTAAAACTTCAAACATCACATTAGAAACATTCATTTTCGTCTTAACATACAAGTTGTCTTTTCGTAACATAACATAAAATAGTCATAACACTTCATCATGGATGCCAGTCTCTTCAGTCCATGCCATGTGTCCCTCCTCAAGCCAGCTGCCTCAACCTATCTCTTCTGCCTCGAGTACCCATACCAGCATACCTGTCTCGTGTACATAATAATAATATATATATACACACATGCTCATTCATACTATCATTATATGGTAATAACATTCAATACATAGTCATACACGTATCATACACTTATCCATTAAATAAATGTATTAACTATCACATAGGAGTATGCACACATCCCCGAAAATATTTCAAAGAGAAATGGGGCTAGAACTCACCTGGAGTCGATTTCTCTTGCCGTTAATGGTAATCCCCTTCTTTAGTTGTGTGCGGCTAACTGTACAATACAATACGCATGTCAATTATCTATTACCACTACTTCCTACATCTAAATTTATGAAACCCTCAACTAACGGGGGTCAGGGGGCAGCGCCCCTAGTAGCGGGGTCTAGGGTCCAAGGGGCAGCACCCCTGGCTGGGGTTGTATATATCTTGTTTTATTTTTATTAATAGTCCTTTAACAAAAATGCATCAGAAAATAAATTTTTAAAAATTTTGCATGGAAGAATTTCGCTTCGCATGACTTTTTCGCTTCGCATGGAACTGTTTCGCTTCGCATGGAACTGTTTCGCTACGCATGGAACTTTTTCGCTTCGCATGAATCTTTTTCGCTTCGTATGCTTTTTCGCTTCGCATGGTCATGCGATGCGAAATTATTGATTTCGCTTCGCATGGCTGTGCGATGCGAAATTCCTGCCTTTCGTCGTTTTTATCATTTTAAATCCATCTTTCGACACATTCTGACCCCATGCACCTGATCCTGAACCCATATCTCTCATAATCCAACGCCACCTTTTCATCTTAAAGTGCACCCAAGGGGTTATAACTTACCAAGTTATAACCCGATCTATCTTATATCTGTTTGCTTGACGATTCTAACCATTTAAACCGAAACCTACCTTTTTGCTTCGGGTTCGAGTTTAGATCTGGACAATACGTAGATCTGGACGTGATTCTTGTTATTTGATGATGTTAAACACGAGATTCCACCCTTCTTTAGCTCAGATTTAAATCCGAGTGCTAGAGAGAGAGTTTGTGTGTGTTTCTTGAGTATGTTTGGATGAGAAAAGAAAAGAAAGGAATAAGTGGTTGGGTTTATATAGAGAAGGTTTCATGGGTCCCACCTCCCATTCCTAATTCCTACTTCCGAACACTTAACACATGATTACTTTAACGACACACAACTATTAATAAAATTTTCTGTTTTTTATTTAACAAAAGTTGGATGTTACATTTATGCAACCGGTAGTTAATGGGTGGAAATATGCCGGCTAGCAAGCTTATTAAATTGTGATTCATATTTGGTTTTGAGGGTAGAGATATACAAGCACAACTTTTGCTAGTCCAGATATAAACTAATAGGAGTGTATATAAAGTGACGGGTATGAACATGCACGTCTTAACCGGAAATAAAGTATCGTCGTTTAGATGACTCTATTGTTTTAAAGAATCACAAAATGTATTTGTTAGGTTGTCAATCTAGAAAGTGTCAGTCTTAGGAATCAGGTATGACCTTAGACCTTACTGGTTTTAATGATGGTAATTGATATACCTATGACAGAGGTTGATACGTGCATTAGAGTTTTCTTTAGGGTAAACAAAAGATAAGTCCGGGGATAGTTTTATTGAGTTTATTGTTATAACTTTGGTACTTCATACGTGCTTTTATATTTCAGATCTTTGATCATTAAAGATACTAAATTGGAGACTTGCACGAGCATGGAATGATATCTCGGGAAGACCGGAGCATGATTTGGAGTCTTGGGAAGTGTTAGAAGGATCCGAGAAGAGTTTGGATGTGAAACCATAAGCCTATGCTAAAATAAACAAGATGGGTGGACAACGTAAGCGTAAGAAATAATATGAGCATATCCTGAGCTATAAAATGAATTACAGGAGCCATAATATATGAATTTTCGGTTTCTCGACAGAGGAATCCAAAAATAAGGTTATATTTGGTCTCGTATTGCAAAATAATAGGTATATATCCATCGTGATGGACATAAAAACGTAAAAAAAATGGGCTTTGACCTATATGTTCTATTTTAAGAACCCTAATAAGATATCTCCACTTCCAGTCGTCTGGGGGACAAACAAGGGCGATTCCGAGAGCCCCGGATCACCTACAATCACCCCAGGGTTCGTAACATCATCTTGAATCAATAGCCGAAGACTGATCGAAGATCATGAGCGGCTAATTCCTCTCGAGTTATACCCGGGATGTAGAGTATCGTATCTTTATAGTTTTTTCTCATGTTTTAAAACGAACTAATTGTAATTGTTAATTATCGATATATTAACATTGATGTTCGGTATTATTAAGCATTCAGTCGGTTTAGGTTTATTTCAATCTGAATGATTAGTTTGTCAGTTGCTGTGATACGTGTTTCATAGGGTTGAATTGATTAGTTTGAATATGATGAAGCATATAATTGCCCTTAGTTAAGTCACGTTGGCATGGAACCTTTGATAACCAGTGTCGCGTGTTAGCGATTCTTGATGCCTAAGGTTTTTGACTAGTTGGTTAACTAGATTCGATCATCAATAATTCATCTGTTAAATGGCATGAGATTGTTGTTTGTTGCATGCTTGAACCTTGGGTTTGATTGTGCTCTTGTTACTTGTTAAAAATCGTTAAGTGTTTGTTTCTTTCAAACCAAATCTGCTAGTGTGTTCCACACTAAGACAAAATTTCATAATTGCTTCTTTATAATTGTTTAGTAAATAATTAAATAAACAAAGAAACGTATGACATTGACCATATGCTCTTCTGGATTCGATACATGGCATACCCTATCTATAGGTGAAATTATGTTTTTGCATGATCAGTACGAGACGGTAATCAGAGTACTCGGCTTTATAGACCTACTTTTACAACATTGTTGTTAGGGACGTCAATATATTGGATTTTGGTAATCGAGTCTTATCTTCGAATATAAAATCATGTTTCATACCCAATTGCATACCAATTGGGTTCATAGATCGATATCATGTATATTCGTTTATGATCTCATGTGATTATAGTTTTCTTGTAATGATGTCTATTATTTGAAGCTCAATCTTAAACTCACATAAATTGGACTAGAAAGATAAAATAATGAATACACTTAACATTTTTTTTTTTGCAATTTTAGCATTTATATGTTTCTAACAACTCAAAATACTTGTACTATTATTTGCTAACTAGGATAGTGGCCCGTGTTACATACGGGTGGAAAAAATTTCAAACGTCATATATATATATATAGGGGAGATTTTAAATGAGAACCCCTTTGAGTTTTAAGAACTCGAAAGAACTCAGTGTAACGATTTTTTTTTTTCGAATTTTTTTTACACATGTGTAATATGTGTAGGTTCTGTCGCTAATTCAGACAGCCCATCTGCATGTGTAAAAAATCACACACACACACACACACACACACACACACACATATATATATGGGAGATTTCAAATGAGAACCTCTTTGAGTTTTAAGAACTCAGTGTAACGATTTTTTTTTCGAATTTTTTTTACACATGCGTAATATATGTAGGTTACATACACGTAAAAAAATTACAAAATTTTTTACGCACCGAGTCGACATTTTACACATGTGTAACGGACGTAAAAGTTAGTGTAATCAGTTATATATTTATTCTCTCTCCTACTTTGACTTTTTTGACAGATTTAATCTCAACCACATATTCCAATTCATTTAATTAAATGTGTGGTCTAGAATGGGAGTTCTTAAGTTCTTAGAACTCAACATGGTTCTCAAAATATCCATACTATATATATATATATAACTATCATAAGAATTCTTTACATTTTTTTTCTGTAAAACCATAAGATGTAGGAAAAATATATAGAAAATATATATATAGTTATCATAAGAATTTTTTAATTAGTTATAAATAATTAATTATAGTCAAAATTGGTTTTTAAATCATTTGAAAGAAAATAGTTGGTTATGATTCTAGAAAATATTAATTAGTGAGGTTATGATTCTAGAAAATATTAATTAGTGAATTATGTGGCAATTCTATAGATGGAAACCTTGTAAGCTTATGTGGACATCCTATTTGATGGCCATATGAATATCTTGTTTTGCTTTAATAGTATATTAAGAAGATTAGAATTAGGATTAAAAGTAATTGATTAATTATGTTGAAATTATAAGCATGGAAAGTGGATGACATGGAACATTAGGTGGACACCTCTAGGAGAAGGACAAGCGGACAAATTGGTTTTCCTTTAATATATTCATTAGATGTAATAAAGTCAAAGTAAATGTTAAGGCGTGTCTTGACGACCAACATGTATTTATTCCTTTTACTTTTGACCCTTTTGGTTTCCTCGCGCTTGAAGTTGTGGAGTTACTTATCCATGTTCAGCTGTCATGCATAGTAATGTTATGACTCGAAGATCAGCAAATGCAGTTTTTAAAAGATTGGGTTTTGCAATTCAAAAAGGGGGTAGCGGCGCAACTTGTTGCCCGCTTGCCTTCTGTATCGATGTAATCTAAATATTGAAATTTTTTATATTTAGGTTGGCTAAAAAATGTTAAGTTATGAATTCAAAACTTTAAATGTTAAGTTTGACCAATGCTTGTGTTATATATTGGTTTAAATGTTAATTAGCATTAGGATTAAAATTAATTGATTAATTATGTGAAAACTATAAGCATGGAAAGTGGATGACATGAAACATTAGGTGGACATCCTAGGAGAAGGACAAGTGAACAAATTGATTTTCCTTTAATATATTAGTTAGATATATTATAATATATTGTCATGTCCAGGTAATACGGTGGGCATTAACATTATTAATTCATACCAAACCATTGAATGTTTCTAAAACTAATCACATACTCGGTTTTATACCTTAATGCCTGTCTCGTTGCCCGCCAAGAAAACATCCATGTTGTCTCCCCATGTTATGTCTCCTTTACTCATCTTGTATGCGTGATAACAAAACGTAAAAGCCAAATGTAGCACTCGAATGATAATCATCTTTCGAACACTTCAAGCTTTTTTTCACCAACAACATATAATATATCATATCTCCCATTACTATATCAAATCACTCACAAGTTCATTTCCGTACTCTTAATTTTACACATATCTTAGTCAATATGACTATGATAGGGCAATTTCATATACATTCCTACAAACATTTAAAATGATATCATATATATCCAAACCATATTATATATGTCCCTCTATTAAAGTTAAAGTTAGGTATATATGACTATGAAATTGTTTCTTTTATTAGTCCAAGTCTATTATTCCACCACATGCCATCAAATAATTAGTGGAAACCATGTGGGTAAACCAAAGAAGTATGGAAGTGATTTATACCTCCAAAAAATGGGTCTGAATCACCCATCTGGTTTGGATGGGGTTTCATTTCTACGTTCAAACAGTAAACATGTACGATATATATATATATATATATATATATATATATATATATATATATATGAGAGAGATATTTTGAGAACCATATTGAGTTTTAAGAACTTAAGAACTCAATTTTTAGCCACACATTTTATTAAATGGATTGGATTGAGTGGTTGAGATTAAATCTGACTAAAAAGTCAAAGTAGGAGAGAGAATAAAGTTGTAAGTGATTACACGAATTTTTACGTCCGTTACACATGTGTAATAAGTCGACTCGGCGCGTAAAAAATTCTGTAATTTTTTTACGTGTATGTAACCTACATATTTACGCATGTGTAAAAAAAAATTCGAAAAAAAAATCGTTACACTGAGTTCTTTCGAGTTCTTAAAACTCAAAGGGGTTCTCATTTGAAATCTCTCATATATATATATATATATATAAGGTTAAAATGAAAACCCACTTGAGTTGTGTATATATATATATATATTTATAGGGTAAGGTTAAAATGATAACCCACTTGAGTTGTGAAAACCCGCGAAAACCCTACGTAACATCGTTTTTTTTTGTTACATGTAATATATGTTGTAACATTTAATACAAAACTTCGAAACATAAAAAAAAATGTTTCGCTATTTTTTAACATTTTTTTACTAATTTTTATATAGGTTTTCAGGAGAGAGAAAAATTTATATTTATATTTACATTTTTTTATTCACTTTAATTGTGGACCACAAGATTTAAACGTTAATTAAAAACATGTGGTTGAGAATGAGTTTCTAGAGTTTTCACAACTCAAGTGGGTTTTCATTTTATACTTAGCATATATATATATATATATATATATATATATATATATATATATATATATATATATATATATATATATATATAGGGTAAGGATCCTAAGAGAACCATTGGCAAATTGAGAACTTTGAGAACCATTTTGAACCACTAAAAAATCCCTCTAAAAAAATTTTAAAAAAATTATAAAACAAACAAAACCGAAAATTTTAAAAAAGTAAAAAAACCAAAATTCTTATATTTCATTCCGGTTTATTAAAAAAAAATAAAGAAAAAAAAACCGAAATTTGTTTTTCTTTTTAATTCGTATTATACCCATACACATATGTATACTTTCATTTAATCTCTAGTTACGTAATATACACATATGTACATTATCATTTACTTTAAATTATACATATGTGTATAGGAAAAAACATGTGTGTACATATTATACATATATGTATAATAAAAAACCGATTTTTTTTCTTTTAAATTCGTATTATACCCATACACATATGTATACTTTCATTTAATCTCTAGTTATGTAATGTACACATATGACATTATCATTTATCTTAAATTATACATATGTGTATAGGAAAAAAACATGTGTGTACATATATGTACATATTATACATATATGTATATGTATAATTTAGCTAAATCAAGAATTTTTTTTACGTTTTTTTATTTTTTTTATTTTTTTATTTTTAGAAACCGGGATGATAAATAAGAACTTTGGTTTTTTTATTTTTTTTTATTTTTGTGTTTTTTTTGTTTTATGATTTTTTTTATTTTTGGGTTTTTTTGTGGTCCAAAATGATTCTCATAGTTCTCAATTTTCAAAAAGTTCTCACATGATCCTGATCCTATATATATATATAATATATAGGGTTATGTTAAAATAAAAACCCACTTGAGTTGTGAAAACTCTAAAAACCCATTCTCAACCACATATTTTTAATTAATGTTTAAATCTTGTGGTCCACAATTAAAGTGAATAAAAATGTAAATATAAATATAACTTTTTCTCTCTCCTGAAAACATATATAAAAATTAGTAAAAAAATGTTAAAAAATAGCAAAACATTTTTTTTATGTTTCGATGTTTTGTATTAAATGTTACAACATATACTACATGTAACAAAAAAAAACGATGTTACATA
Organism: Bidens hawaiensis; assembly: GCF_021521415.1. NCBI lineage: Eukaryota > Viridiplantae > Streptophyta > Magnoliopsida > Asterales > Asteraceae > Bidens > Bidens hawaiensis. The sequence continues at coordinate 144,508 of NW_027491544.1, read as the reverse complement.
GGGTTTACGCGGGTTTTCACAACTCAAGTGGGTTTTCATTTTAACCTTACCCTATATATGAAAAATTATGTTTGTGTCCCTGTGCTGGATTGGAGGGGGCACTTTACAAGTCCTAATCTCATTTTATGCGTTGTGTGCCACTATTGTTTTCCGGCAGGCTCACTCTGTCTCCGGCCATTAGTTGACCGTGAGCTTACCGTCTTCGAGCAATGGCAAGACCATCTTTTTGCTCACAAAACATTCTTAATTGTTTAGCTCCTCCGATTTGGCACATAACTCATGTCAAAATTGAGTCGTCCTCCTCCATAACTCCCTGTCTCCCCGTAACTTGTTGATCGAAGCTTCAATCGATAATCAATTCTCGATCGATTACTGGTGTGGAATTAGAAATGGGGGCTGGTTCATACGGTATTATGCCTGAAAATGAGTATTATGAGCCCTATGACTTGTACGGTAAGTGTTTAGTGGTTAATTTATTTGCAAAATTTTCAATTATTAGTGTTATTGATTTATTAATGGTTGTTGCATGTGATGGTAAGGCAATGTTTACCATTAAGCTTTTTCATGGAGGCGTGTTCGTTACTGAGTCGGAAAAAAGTTATGACGGAGGTAAGATAAGCTTTGTTGACTATGTCGAGCTTGACAAATTTTGTTAAGGGATGTTGGAAGAAATACTTTGTAAGTTGCAATACGGTTGTGGTAAAGTTTTTTACTTTCATTACAAACAACCATATGTTTGCTTGAATTTGGGTCTAAAGCTGTTGGATGAAGATTACCATTTTCAAAATGTGTGTGATATTGTTAGAGATAGTCGTAACATTGTTGAAATTTTTGTTGAACATGGCAAAACCAATTCGATACAAATTTTAGGATTTAATAGTGCATTTAGCATGCTGGCGGGTGAAATAGTGTCATACACAGGATCCCGTCAAAGTGATGAAGAATTGTGTGATAGTGATGGTGGAGATGGTGTTGAAGATGATAATGATGCATATGATGGACAGATGGTAGTGACTCATATTCTAATTATATAGCTGAACTTGAAATACCTTTGGAGGAAGTAGAAGTTGACATGAGAATGTATAAGGATATTGTTGATTATGATGTGGATGAAGAAACAGATCATAATAGTAATGGCAATCGGTTAAATCTTGATATCGACAATTATGAGAGCTCTAATGATAACAGTCTGAGTGTGTTGAATAGTGTAGTAAGGAAGTTTTAGGGGAAACAAAAGAGTAATGTGAATGATGATTGTCCATTTTATGTTGGTCAATTAACACAGACAAAGTATGAGTTTCTAGAGTTTTCATAACTCAAGTAGGTTTTTATTTTAACCTAACCCTATATATATATATATATATATATATATATATATATATATATATATATATATAGGGGAGATTTAAAGCTGTTGGATGAAGATTACCATTTTCAAAATGTGTGTGATATTGTTAGAGATAGTCGTAACATTGTTGAAATTTTTGTTGAACATGGCAAAACCAATTCGATACAAATTTTAGGATTTAATAGTGCATTTAGCATGCTGGCGGGTGAAATAGTGTCATACACAGGATCCCGTCAAAGTGATGAAGAATTGTGTGATAGTGATGGTGGAGATGGTGTTGAAGATGATAATGATGCATATGATGGACAGATGGTAGTGACTCATATTCTAATTATATAGCTGAACTTGAAATACCTTTGGAGGAAGTAGAAGTTGACATGAGAATGTATAAGGATATTGTTGATTATGATGTGGATGAAGAAACAGATCATAATAGTAATGGAAATCGGTTAAATCTTGATATCGACAATTATGAGAGCTCTAATGATAATAGTCTGAGTGTGTTGAATAGTGTAGTAAGGAAGTTTTAGGGGAAACAAAAGAGTAATGTGAATGATGATTGTCCATTTTAGGGGAGATTTCAAATGAGAACCTCTTTGAGTTTTAAGAACTCAGTGTAACGATTTTTTTTTCGAATTTTTTTACACATGCGTAATATATGTAGGTTATATACACGTAAAAAAAATTACAGAATTTTTTACGCACCGAGTCGGCTTTTTACACATGTGTAACGGACGTAAAAGTTAGTGTAATTAGTTAAATCTTTATTCTCTCTCATACTTTGACTTTTTTGCCAGATTTAATCTCAACCACATATTCCAATTCATTTAATTAAATGTGTGGCCTAGAATTGAGTTCTTAAAACTCAAAATGGTTCTCCAAAGATCCCTCCCCTATATATATATATATATATATATATATATATATAATTGTTTATAATATTATAATTTAATTAACAAGAGCATTCCGGTAGGCTTGTAAATGGACATAATGACATGACAACGGAACATGCTCATGTTTTGTTTAACTTTAACCAAACAAGCTATTTAACATAAACAATCAAATGAATAGGGGTTTTCTTATTCGTGTTTATTCATTAATAAAATGAATGTGTTCATGCTCGTTTGTTCATTAAGAAAAAGAGTGTGTTCGTGTTTGTTCATTAGTGCGAACTAGGCGACAGACGAGTCCACAGACGTGTGGCGTGACGGCTCTAGTAAAAATACCTATAAACTAGATTATTACTTCCTATGGTGTGGTTCACATGAGGCTGTTGGTAAGTTCCATCTTATTAGGCCGTCACGTGTTGGAGACCGGGTTAGATCTATTGGGTCTATGGAATTCATTGATGATATAATGAGTTTATGGGGTTACAATTGGGCTTTACTTGTTGGTCAAGTTAGGGTCTCCCTATAAATACATAGCCATGTTAGGGTTATGGTATTGTGAGAGGGTTTATTGCATTCAAGTTTTGTGCTAGTTTCTTGAGTATAATAATACGTGAGGTTTACCCTAAATATTGTGTGCTCGTTTGTGTTTGCGTTATCAATTCGTTCTTGAATTGGTATCTAGAGCCATTAAAAAAAAGTAATACCGTCGTCGATCGAAACTCAAGAGGCAAAAAGGTGGTACTTTGCATTTACACCCACAGTTGATTGAAACAAGGAATTCTTTTTAGTGCCACACTTCCACGTCAAATTGAAACAGAAAAGGATTGTGGTTGTTAATGTTGATTATTTATTATTATTTTGTTCCGACTAGAAGGAAGGGCGGAAAGAAAAACTGAAAACCAAAGGAATAAACATAGTGGTTTAATTCTTTTTGTCTCTTGGTTTAATTAAAATTGGATCGATAGTTTTTGCGGTTAGAGTTTGACGAAGAACGATGAGTGATAAAGGAACAATAAAGACGAGCGGGAACCCGAATGCATTCCAAAGTCCCATGCTTACCTCTACCAATTACACGGTATGGGCTATTCGAATGAAGGTACTCTTGAACGTGCATAAGGTTTGGGATACCATTGATCCGGGTGCAACCGATGAAGATAAAAACAACATCGCGATTGCGTTGATTTATCAGTCGATCTCGGAAGAAACAATCATGCAAGTGGGTAATCTTGATTCGGCCAAGGAGATTTGGAACGCGATTAAGACGCGTAATCTGGGGGCTGATCGGGTTAAGGAGGCAAGATTGCAAACTCTCATGAACGAGTTTGATGGTATGAAGATGAAAGAGACGGAGACCATTGATGAGTTTGTGACGAAACTCTTGTGTAAGGCGTCGAAGGCGGCGAGTTTAGGAGAGACGATCGAGGAAACTAAGATGGTCAAGAAGTTCCTTTCAAGTCTATCCCGAAAGAAGTTTATTCAAATTGTTGTATCTCTTGAAAAAATTTGGATCTCAAAACTGTTGGGTTTGAAGACGTGGTGGGATGTTTAAAAGCATACGAGGAGCGGATTCGGGAAGAAGACATGCATTCCGAAACTCAAGGTAAGCTTATGTTTCAAAAGTCTGAATCCTCAAGTAGTCGGTACATTGATCGTGAGTCCACTGGTGGAGGACGTGGACGTGGAGGAGGGCGAGGACGAGGTGGTCGCAGGTCAAGTCAAAACCGTGGTCATCAAGAAAACGCCATGAACCGGGAAAACCGTGAACAAAAGGGCAAAACCCGGAACCTCTCAAAGGTTCAATGTTATCGATGTGATGAGTTTGGACACTTTGTCCATAAGTGTCCCAACCGAAAAGAAAAAGTTCAAGGTGAAGCAAAGTTAGCTGAAGCATCCGAGGCAAGGGATCCGGCACTGTTTATGATGAAGAGTGTTCAGGAAACGGTGTTCTTGAATGAAAAGAAGGTTATACTCGAAAACTACGAGTCCAAAGATGGTGATGAATGGTATTTGGACAACGGTGCGAGTAACCACATGACGGGTAACATGTCTTTCTTTTCTAAACTTAACAATCATGTCACGGGAAAGGTTAAGTTTGGGGATGACTCTTATGTTGACATAAACGGTAAGGGGTCGATTTTATTTGAGGCTAAAAGTGGTGAACATCGTTTGCTAATGGATGTTTATTTTATACCGAGTCTTCGAAGCAATATTATTAGTCTCGGTCAAGCCTCAGAACACGGGTGTGATATTCATATAAAAGATAACTACCTTATGATGCATGATGGGCAAGGTAGGTTATTGATGAAGGTGACTCGTTCCCCTAATCGGCTATACCGGATACAATTAAAGATTGGTAAACCGGTTTGTTTACTTAGCCGAATTGAAGAAACAAGTTGGTTGTGGCATGCTAGGCTTGGCCACTTGAACTTTGAGTCGATAAAGCTAATGGCCAGAAGGGAGATGGTTGAAAGAATGCATGGCGTTACCCATGAAAACAAGTTATGTGAATCTTGTTTGGTCGGGAAGCAAATGAGGCAATCCTTTCCTAATTCGGCGGTGTTTAGGGCGACTCAAGCCCTAAAACTTGTGCACGGTGATTTGTGTGGACCGATTACCCCTCCAACAATAGCAGGTAACAGGTACGTGTTTGTTTTAATCGATGATTACTCACGATTTGTTTGGACGTATTTGTTGAAGGCTAAAGATGAGGCGTTTGAAGCTTTTAAGAAGTTTAAGGAATTGGTTGAAAGTGATGTCGGGAAAAAGATCAAGACGTTTCGTACCGACCGAGGTGGTGAGTTTACCTCACGTGAGTTCAACCAGTTTTCTGACATGGAAGGCATTTGAAGATATCTAACGGCACCATACACACCTCAACAAAACGGGGTGGTTGAAAGACGGAACCGAACCTTATTGGAGATGACACGGAGTATGTTAAAAGCAATGGGTGTTCCGAATTACTTATGGGGTGAGGCAATCCGACATGCAACGTACATCGAGAATCGGATTCCTACTCGTGTCCTAAAGGAGAAAACGCCATACAGATGCTAAAACAAAAGAAACCGAATATTGCTCATCTTAAAGTATTTGGTTGTGTGGCGTAGGCAAAGATAGTGGGCACTCACTTGAAGAAGCTCGACGATCGTTCGAGGATTTTAGTGCATATCGGAGTTGAGACCGGGTCCAAAGCTTACCGGTTGTTTGATCCGAATACCCAGAAGGTTGTGATAGCTCGTGATGTGGTTTTGACGAGAAGAAGACGTGGGTTTGGTCTAATTCGGGTCAAACCAATGAAGAAACGGAGCTAGCACCGGGTTTATTTTGGGTTGATTGGAATGGGATTATTGATACTGGTGTTGGGCAAGTTGTAACCGAGCCTAAGGGAAACAACAGCATTAGCGACGAAAATTCAGCTTTGTCGCCAAATTCAGAAACAGAAACAACGACAGCTTCTGTCGCTAATTCAGACAGCCCATCAGCATATGTAACGGACGTAAAAGTTAGTGTAATTAGTTACATCTTTATTCTCTCTCCTACTTTGACTTTTTTGCCAGATTTATCTCAACCACATATTCCAATTCATTTAATTAAATGTGTAGCCTAGAATTAAGTTCTTAAGTTCTTAAAACTCAACATGGTTCTCAAAAGATCCCTCCCCTATATATAGGGGAGATTTCAAATGAGAACCAATTTGAGTTTTAAGAACTCGAAAGAACTCAGTGTAACGATTTTTTTTTTCGAATTTTTTTTACACATGCGTAATATGTGTAGGTTCTGTCACTAATTCAGACAGCCCATCAGCATGTGTAAAAAATTACCGAATTTTTTACGCACAGAGTCGGCTTTTTACACATGTGTAACGGACGTAAAAGTTAGTGTAATTAGTTACATCTTTATTCTCTCTTCTACTTTGACTTTTTTGCCAGATTTAATCTCAACTACATATTCCAATTCATTTAATTAAATGTGTGGCCTAAAATTGAGTTCTTAAGTTCTTAAAACTCAACATGGTTCTCAAAAGATCTCAACCACCTTTAGCGACAGATTTTGATACTCTAGTAGCTAATTCCAGCAACTTAGCAACCTCTTTAGCGACACCAGCAGCAACTGGTTTAGCAATAGCAACACTTGACGAACCAGAAATTAACCTACGAAGATCTACACGTGTTCTGATCGCACCGGTTAAGTTCAATGATTATGTCCTATGTTCGGAAGTGGAGGAAATTGAACTTCTTTTGTTAGAAGAAGGTGAACCAAGGGATTTTGGTGAAGCAAAATCCAAACCGGAGTGGATGAAAGCTATGCAAACGGAACTCGAATCCATTAGAAGAAATGACACATGGAAGTTGACCGAGTTACTAAGAGGGGCTAAAGCTATCGGATTGAAGTGGGTTTTCAAGGTAAAAAGAAATGCAGATGGTTCGATTAATAAATATAAAGCAAGACTCGTGACAAAGGGTTATGCGCAACATCCCGGAGTCGATTTTGACGAGGTCTTTGCTCCGGTGGCGAGAATTGAAAGCATACGTAGGCTCATTGTCATTGCAGCTATTGATGGATGGCAATTACGTCATTTGGATGTAAAGTCGGCATTTTTACATGGGGAGCTACAAGAAGAGGTCTATGTTTCTCAACCAGATGGGTTTGTTAAACCTGGGGAGGAAAGTAAGGTCTACAAGCTAACCAAGGCTTTATACGGTTTGAGACAAGCACCGAGGGCGTGGAATAGCAAGCTTGACGGTATTCTAACGGGTTTGAAGTTTGTGAGGTGCTCGAAAGAACAAGCTGTGTATCGGAGATTGATTGGAACCGATATTATTATTGTCGGTGTGTATGTTGATGATTTGGTCGTTACGGGTTCGAACAACGATCACATTAATCAGTTCAAACTTGCGATGTCCAAGAAGTTTGAAATGTCTGATTTGGGAATGCTCACTTACTATATCGGAATCGAAGTCTCACAGTTGGAGAATGAGATTCAAATCCATCAAAGTGCTTATGCTCGACGGTTATTGAAAGAAGCCGGGATAGAGGATTGCTATCCTAAAAGTGTACCCATGGATCCTAATGTGAAATTGTCTAAAGCCGAGGATGATGATGCAGATGCAACTGAGTACCGAAAGTTGGTTGGGTGTCTTCGTTACTTGGTAAACACTCGACCTGATTTGGCGTTTTCGGTTGGCATGGTTAGTAGATATATACAAACTCCAAAGAAGTCTCACTTGGCAGTAATTAAACAAATTCTTCAGTTTATTTAAGGAACTGTTGGATGGGGGATCAGGTATAAACGAGATGGATAAAAGGAGTTGATCGGGTACAGCGATAGTAGCCGTAACATTGATGAAGATGATGGAAGAAGCACTACCGGTCATGTGTTCTCTTATGGGGGAGCCCCGATTTCTTGGTGCCCACAAAAGCAATGCACCGTAGCGCTTTCATCATGCGAGGCAGAGTACATGGCGGCGAGTTCTGCTGCGGGACAAGCTGAATGGTTAGGTGAATTGTTGGCAGAATTGACCGGAAGGAAATTGCAAAAAGTGGTGTTAATGATTGATAACACGTCGGCGATTGCCTTGGTTAAAAATCCCGTTTTTCATAGTCGGAGCAAGCACATAAAGTCCCGATTTCACTATATATGGGAGTGTGAGGAGCGGAATGAGTTAGCGGTGGAGCACATTAGTGGCAAGGAACAACGAGCTGACATTCTTACGAAAGCACTTGCGAGAATCAAGTTCGACGAGATGAGAAGATTGCTCAGCGTTGAAGGTCTCCTAGTTTCGAGTACGAAATTAGGGGGTGATTGTTGGTAATTTCCATCTTATTAGGCCAGTCACGTGTTGGTGACCGGGTTAGACCTATTGGGTCTATGGAATTCATTAATGATATAATTGGTTTATGGGATTACAATTGGGCTTTTATATTTAGGCTTTACTTGTTGGTCAAGTTAGGGTCTCCCTATAAATATATAGCCATGTTAGGGTTATGGTATTGTGAGGGTTTATTGTATTCAAGTTTTGTGTTAGTTTCTTGAGTATAATACGTGAGGTTTACCCTAAATATTGTATGCTCGTTTGTGTTTCCGTTATCAATTCGTTCTTGAGAGGCAACACGTACCTAATCAATTCACTCTACACCAACTAAATTAACCATCTAAGACGTATCCGCCATACCCAATCCTTGGGGGGGCCAATGTAGGGCTTATTTTATTTTCAAAACATTGTTACAACTTACAAATATCCGTTGACAGTTAATTTTTCTTATGTGGCTATTAGGTTTTCCACTTTGGGAAACATCTAGATGTACATAAGCACTATTTAGAGAAAGCATTTGATGTAAAACAAGTAGTATGTTTGTCAGTATTGCGAATTATATTAATAACTTTATAAAAAGGTAAAAAACACACACACACGTGTGTGTATATATATATATATATATATATATATATATATATATAGACACACACACATACACACACAATGTGAGCTTTTTTTTAGTTTAGAGAGGACAAGGCACTAATATGGATAAGGTGTATGGCTTCCAAACCATATAGCAACACCTTCGCCACCCCATGTGGGTAGAGTAGGGTGCATGGCTTTATTCCATGATAAAGGTTTGCACATAAAATGGTTTCATTTTTGACATTTATTGTATTTGGAAAACCAATAAAACAAACAAAAAGTTGTAGGGTACTTGTGGGCAGATGTTGCAAGTGATTTTGTAATTTGTGAGTACTTAAGAGTAGAAATGAGATGACAATGCAGGATTGGGCGGTGCACGGGTAGTACCCATGAGTGTCATTTCCCCTTATGTAAGAGCATTCTCAACTATCCCCTACAATTATGTGAGGGATTTTGTAAATTATATGGTGGAGTTATAAGTGGTTATAAGTGTAAATTACAGGACAGAGAGAAAAAATATAGTGATTTTTTATACATTTGAGAAAAACTTTGTTTGCCCCTATTTATTTTTTAATGTTTTTTGAATTGGTTAGAATAGAGGAAAAAAAACTGTAATAATAAATATATGAAAAATATTATTTAATTAAGAAAAATAGTATTTTTTTTATGTAATCATAAAGATAGAAGATTGAGGCGAGCTAGGAATGCTCTAAAGGTTTAACAAACACACCAAATCCAGATCGCATATTATTTTCTGATAAAAGTGTTATAATATAAAAATTTAATATAATATTTTTCTTTTGTCAAAATAGGCAATCAAATGTCCCAATCCTTCGTTTTTTGCATCACATTTTTTAATGTATGGCTTGGATTTAAAAATCCAAGAATTTGGGCAAGGCATGTGAGTGCCAACAAAGGGCATGGAAATGAAAAGGACATTCAATCAGAAAATGTATGATTTAATTTAAAGTTTTCATAAATCACATGGAGGGGCCATCGTCTTGTCCTTGCCCAATAAATCCAAAATTTATTAAGTGTTTTTACAAAAAATAAAATAGATTAATTAAAAACGAGGGTGGTAGTAAACGTCTACGTGGTGGTTCTAAACGTAAAAGCCACCCTTATAGTGTGGTGATAAAGGTGTTGATGTTAGCTAGCAAAGACTGGGGTTCAAGTCTTATAAAAGACAAAAAAGATGAAGAAAAAAATTTGGTTGTTCAAATAAAAATTTCTTAACGTAAAAAAACGAAAAACTTACTTTTATAAGTGTTTAAATTCTTTTTGAAATTGTATAATTTCTTGAGATATGTAGAAGGATACGTGAAATAGAATTTTTATGTTTATTATAATAATAATAATTATTATTTTGTTTTACAAGGTTAAGATATAAACTAAAATAATAAAAATAAAAAACCATTTTTATTTTTACAAAATGGTTGTCAGGGTGGTGCTTTGCCAACGATTAAATCCTCTGAAACTTTGATCCAAGTGCAAGGCACCTACTCTTCTTCAATGTGAGATCACATTAAGGGTTGAACGAACCAACTTTCTTGAAGCTTATTTTATGGTTTGGGTTGTGTCTCTAGTTGGCTTTCGTGTTGGCATGGCATACTAATTTGGTAGCTTAATGGCTCCATCGTCACACGACAAATGCGGTTTTGCAAAAATGGAGTTCAGGTTGTAGTGTAGGGTGGCGGAGATGGCATGAAGAACCGGTTGTGGTTATTCAGTTTATTCATATCCATGTTTGAACAAAGATAATAAAGATTTTAGAAGATGATTGTTTGCAATTTTTGAAAGCTTAATATTGTATGCATAGGCGAGCAGAGAAATGTGGTAAAAAAAGTTCTTTTGTTTTCAAACTTTTGTAAGGGTTACATTTTTTATATATATATTTTTTTGAATAAACTAAAGCTCGGGCTCACTCCTGTAGACTACGTTATCATATCTGCTCACGTAAGAGATCGTGAAAATGGCACACATGCTCTAATGTAACATGAACACAAATTTATTTCATGCGTACGTTGTTCACTTTTGTGAGCGTATAACATATGTGCCGCATATGTTATACACCGTATAACGTATGCGTCGCATATCTTTGTCTATATATAGTTTCTTGTTTCTTGTGTTTTTAACTTTTCATTCAGTTGAAATAAAAATTTCTTTCCTTGCTTCTTTTTTTCTTTTCTTTATGTGTCATCGTTTCTTCAACGATTTCATGGTATCAGAGCAGAGTTCTTAATCATGCACTTCGTTTCAACCGATTCCTCTCGTTTTGCCGGTTTTCTCTCTTCATCTGCTGTTTGTTCTTGATCTTTTGATCATTTTCTTTCTTCGTTCCTGTGTTTGTTCGGGTATCGATCTCGTTATCTACTTGAAAAACCATTTTTCATCTCCTTTTCTACTCTTTTTCTTCATTCTAGGAGATTTAATCATTCAAATCTCACCAAAATTTCACAACATATCATATTCTTATTTTGTGATCAATTTCTCAAAGTAACATATCGTTTCATCTTCATTCTCACACAAAATCTTGTCAAAACGTCTTGTTTCTACTTATACGCCGTGTATCTTTTTCCCGTATAAGTTACCCGGCTTATGACTCCTCTCGGCATATTTCTCCATATAACCCTCCGTATATGTGATGTCCGTATACCTTATACGCCGTATAAGGTTATACGCTGCATAAGTTCTTTTCATTTCTTCTTCTCGTGCGTTTGTTTCGTTTTGTTGTGAATTTCAGTGGCAGACTCGAACAGTTTCGTTCCTCCGAATATGTCCATTGATTCCTCGAACCCTCTTTACCTTCACCCTGCGGATCATCCCGGTATGATCGTTGTTTCAAGTTTTTTGATGATACTGGATTTGCTGCATGGAAGAGAGCAATGACAATTGCTCTGTTAGCTTAAAACAAGCTCGGTTTCATCAACAACACTTTAACCATGCCAGTTAACGAGCTACATCTTCCAATTTGGCAGCGTTTCAATGATATGGTGATCTTGTGGATTCTTAACACTCTCACTCGTGACATCAGTGACAGTGTCTTGTATGTTGAAACTGCTCAGATTCTTTGGAATGAGCTTAATTCTCGCTATGATTAGGCAAATGGTGCTAAGTTTTATCAGTTGCAAAAGTATCTTTGCCAAATCACTCAGGGTAGCAGTGATATTGCTACTTAGTTGCTAAAATGAAGTCAAATTGCGATGAGCTGAATGCGATGAATACCATTCCCTCATGCACTTATTAAGCTGCTAATTCTTTTGCTAAGAGAGAGAAAGATTAGAGGCTGATTCAATTTCTTGCTCGTCTTAATCCTAGTTATGATATGATTAGACGTAACATTTTGATGATGCAGCCTCTTCCTTCTATCAACCATGCATTTGGTATTCTTATGCAAGATGAGAAGCAAAAGGAAATTCACGCCACCACTGATTTCATTGCATCTTCTGCATCTATGATTGCAAGCGTTGGAGGTCTCACTAGTGGAGGAACATGAGGGAATAGGAGAACTTTGGTGTGCACTCATCACAAAAAGAATGGGCATTCGGTCAACAAGTGTTATAAGCTAATTGGTTTTCCTAAGGATTTCAAATTCACCAAAGAAAAGAAGTTTGCTAACCTTGCTGAAGATTAAGGAAAAAGTGGTCAAAATCAATTTGAACAACAGCATGGGTTAACTCAGTATCAATATAATGATTTGATGGTTTTATTGCAGCAAACTAAAGATTAATCTGATATTTCAACCACATATGCTGCTAATATTGCCACAACAATTAATCAGGAATGTTTCAGAGGTATAATGTCTTGCAATTCTTCATAACATTATTCCAAATAGATCATTGACACTGGTGCCAATAATCATATATGCCATGATTAAAATTTGTTTTCAAGCATTTCTTTTCTTTAATATCTTATTTTTATCACTCTTCCTAACGATAAATCCATCACAATCCATCAATATGGGACTGTTCCTTTGAGTGATGACATTTCTTTGTCAAATGTTCTTTTTGTGCCACATTTTAAACAGACGCTTCTCTTTGTCTCAATATTACGCATTGATACTGATGTATTGTTCTTTTCTCTAAAAAAAACCTGTGGTTTGCAGGCCCCTTTTCTGAAGAGGCCACAAGTTCTTGGTGATATGCTCAATACTTTACCTTCTCTAGTCCATTAAGCATTTTCCTGTCCATTCTTTTGTTTCAAATAATGTTTGTAATTCTGTTGTAAGTTGTGAAACTTGGCACAATAGACTTAGTCACTTACCAAGCTACAAACTGAAGCAATTACTTTTCATTTTTAATGCTTTTTTAAAATTTATTGAGCATTGTGATATTTGTCCTAAGGCACGACAACCTAAACTGCCATTTCCTACTAGTACCACATCAACTAGTAAAAATTTTTGAGCTAATCCATATCGATGTTTGGGGGCCTTGTCACACATCTATATACAATGGCTTTAGATATTTTCTAACCATAGTGGATGATTACAGCAGAACCACATGGACACATTTGCTTTCAACTAAAAGCAATGCCTTTCCAATACTTCAGTCTTTTATTGAAATGGTTAGCAATCAGCTTGGCACCACTGTGAAATGCATTAGATCCGATAATGCTTTTGAAATGGGGTATGGATCTGTTCAAAGTGCATATTTGTTGAGTAAAGGCATTGTTCATCAGACCACTTGTGTCGCTGTCCCTCAACAAAAAGGCATTGTTGAAAGAAAGCATAAACATTTGTTTGAAACCTCAAGAGCTCAACGTTGTCGGTTCAGTTTTGGGGTGATTGTGTGTTATTGCAGCACATTTAATCAATCGATTTCCTATCAAAATTCTTAACAACAAAATCCCTTATGAGGTTTTAATAGGAAAAGCTGCTTCATATGATCATATGAAGTCTTTTGCCTGTCTTGCTTATGCTTCCAACTTACCTCATGGAAGAGAGAAAATTCAAATCAAGGGTTGTGCCTTGTGTTTTTCTAGGTTATCCTCTTGGTAAAAAGGCATACAAATTTTATGACCTTGATGCAAACAAAGTTGTCATATCACGAGATGTTTTTTTTTCTTTGAAGCTTTATTTCCCTTTATACCTAAGTCCAAAGGCAGTTTCATTTTTCCATCTATTGATCTTATCACTCGATTTTTTGATTATCTTTTGTCTACTTCTTAAATGATCCTACTCCTCCTACTGATTCTTCATCTTCCATTCCTCTTTCTAATGCTCACCCTAATCCTGTTCGAAGATCTTCGAGAACGCCTGCTCCGCCCTCATACTTAAATGACTATGTTTGCAACAACTCTGAATCTTCTCATCATTGTTTCCACACTGTCACTAATTCGTGCTCCTCTCCTATCTCTTACTCTTCTTCTCATCTTCTTCCTTCCAGTCAGTCTCTCACCCAAACGATCTCTGATTTACATGAGGCTACTATTTATACAGAATCTGTCTGTAACATCCTAAAACTTTAAGGATGAATAAAGGAAGTTATGTTTAGTGATTTCGCGTAATTAATTAATATCGGGTAAGGAACGGGTCTTGGACTTGGATTAATTGGGATGGGTTAAATGAGAATGGGATTTCAGGGATATAAATACCCCCAAAATCCCAAAATATCTTCATTTTTACCATACTCTCTAACACTTCCAAAACACACACACCACACACCTCAACCGCCGGCGGCCGGAAGAGAGAGGCGAGATCCGAGAGTGTGAGAGAGAGAGACTAGTTGTGATTAAGCAAATAAACAAGACCCAAACAAGCTCAAAAAGGTATGATTCTTGATCTTTGAGGTTTAAAGATCCGAGCTTTTAGTGTATAAACGACCGAAAATGGTCGGGAAGCGTAGTGGGTGATGTTGAACCGTAACAAGGGTGTTAAAATCGCTCGAAATGTTGGACAGAAACCGAAACTGCGGCTATCTGGGCAACTTCGCCTTCATCTGGGCAACTTCGCCTTCAAAGCGATCAACTTCGCATGCAAGCCAAGTTCGCCTGATGAACTTTGCCTGCAAGCTAAGTTCGCCTGATGGCAACTTCGCCTAAAGCTAAGTTCGCCTGATGGCAACTTCGCCTAAAGCTAAGTTCGCCTGATGGCAACTTCGCCTAAAGCTAAGTTCGCCTGAGGCTTAACTTCGCCTAAAGCTAAGTTCGCCTAAGGTTTAACTTCGCCTAGAGCTAATCGCCTGAGGCTTAACTTCGCCTAAAGCTAAGTTCGCCTAAGGTTTAACTTCGCCTAAAGCTAAGTTCGCCTAAGGTTTAACTTCGCCTAAAGCCAAGTTCGATTAGAAAATAAATTAAAAACCTAATGAAAAATGTGTTAAGACAGTTAATGGAAATAAAATTTTTCCAAGCTGACCTGGCAGCTCGACCCCAGCCAGGGGCTCTGCCCCTTGGACCCTGCTAGGGGCTGCCGCCCCTAGACCCCGCTGCCAGGGGCGCTATCCCCGGACCCCCATTCGTTGTGGGTCATATAAAGATAGAAATACATTATGAGAAGTGATAGTTAATTGATACGTATACTTGTTATACAGTCAGCCGTGCACAACTGAAGAAAGGGATTACGATTAACGGTGAACGTAACCGTGTTCAGGTGAGTTTCTAGCCCCATTTATGTGTTATGTTTTCGGGGCTGTGTGCATACTCGATATGTTTGTTAATACGCTTATCCTAAGAGATAAGTGTATGCCTTATGTGAATGATATGATATGTAGGAATGATTGCTTGATGGTACGTGAACGATCTTCGGATATTGCACGTACTGTCAGGTTGTAACGCTATGTGTAAGGTAAGTATGATATGTATGCTTATGTGTATGAACGTGATAAAGTTAATAAAAGAAGGAAATGACAGTTGCATGGTTGTATGGTTACGAAAAGGGTACCGAGCCCTAATAATACTCGAGGTATGATGTATGGTTGTATGGTAACGAAGAGGGAATCGAACCCTACTAATATTCGAGAACTAGGGAACCGAACCCTACTAATATTCGAGGAAAGAGGGAAACCGAGCCCTAATAATACTCGTGGAAAGAGGGAAACCGAGCCCTAATAATACTCGAGGAAAGAGGGTACCGAGCCCTAATAATACTCGAGGAAGGAGGGTACCGAGCCCTAATAATACTCGAGGAAGGAGGGTACCGAGCCCTAATAATACTCGAGGAATGTAGGGCGTAATGCTCTTTATAACGTAAGATATGAAGGTAAGTTAATACAAAAGAAAGTAAGAAAGTAAGAAAGTATGAAAGTAAGAAAGTAATAAAGTATGAAAGTAAGAAAGTAAGAAAGTATGAAAGTATGAAAGTATGAAAGTATGAATGAAAGAATATAATGTTATGTGAATGGTATGATTATGTGATTATCTAGAACTCACTCAGCGTAGCTGATTTTTAGTATGCACGCAGGTGAGTAGGATGAGGCAGCTCGCTTGAGCAGACACATGGCACTGAACAAGAGTCTGGCATCTGAAGACTTATGATGTTTTAATTTTAATGCTTTAATGTTGAAAGACAAAGGATGTTTTGAGACAAGTTATGAATTATGTAATGTTTTATGAAAGTTTTATATTCCGCGTAAATGTTTTAATTAACTCTGATATTTAGAACTGTGTTTATGAGTAAATCCAACACGAAAGTAGGGCTACCGGTAACGGGGCCTTACACTGTCGGCATTCCTGAATGGCAAGATGCCATGAAAGCTGAATTTCAAGCTCTTTAAAACAATAAAACTTGGGTTGTTACTGATCTTCCCCTTGGAAAGAAACCTATTAAATTCAAATGGACGTTTAAAGTTAAATACAAAGCAGATTGGATGGTTGAATGCTGTAAAGCTCGATTGGTGGTAAGAAGAGACACTAAAAAAGAAGGGATTGATTACAATGAAAATTTTTCTCGTGTTATCAAGATGACCACTATCAGAAGCCTTGTAGTTGTCGCTACAAAAAGAAGTTGGAATCTGTTTCAGCTAGATGTTAATAATGCTTTTCTTCATGGGGATTTAGATGAATATATCTATATGATGCCACCATTTGATACAGCTTCCTGATAATCAAGTGCTTAAACTTTAGAAATCTTTATATGACTTAAAACAGGCTTCTAGACAGTGGTATGGAAATTGTCTTCCGCTTTAAAATCAAGAGGGTATGTGGGTTCTCAGAATGATCATTATTTGTTTTCAAAGACTATGGGATCCTCAGTGGTATATGCCGTTGTATACGTCGATGACATATTAGTTACTGTGAATAATTTGGAAGAGATCAATATTCTCAAGTCTTTCATGGACTCAACTTTCAAATCAAAGATTTAGGAAGTCTTAATTATTTTTTGGGTATGGAAGTTCTTTACACTACCAAAAGTGTTATCATGTGCCAGAGGAAGTTCGCTAAGGACCTGTTTTTGAATTTCATACTTCCAATCTTCCTATCACAAATTCTCTGTTATCTCATCATTTGCAACTTAAAGCTCATGAGTGACTTGTTCTTGATGACTCTTCACAATACAGAAAGCTTGTTGGGAAACTTAATTACCTTACTCAAAAAATACCTGATCTTGCTTTTGTTGTTCAGTTTTTAAGTCAATTTATGCAAGATCCGAGGATTCCTCATTGGAATGTTGTGCTTCATACCCTCTCTTACGTTAAAGGCATTTTACCTCGAGGATTATTCTTCAATAATAATTCTTCCTTTGATCTGCAAGCATTCTGTGATTCAGACTAGGAAGCATGTCCTAATACTCGCCGATCGGTTAGTGGTTTTTATGTTTCTCTTAGGGGTTCTCCGATTTCTTGGAAATCTAAAAAGCAACCAATTGTTTCTTTGAGCTAGGCAGAAGCTGAGTACCGATCTCTTCGACGCGTGACTACTGAGCTTGCCTGGTTGACGAGACTTCTCTCAGAGTTCAATGTTCCTAACATTACTCCTGTCACGCTTAAATGTGATAGTCAGGCTGCTATCTATATTACCAAAAATCCTGTTTTTCATGAGCGAAATAAGCACATTGAAGTAGATTGTCATTTTGTTCGCGAGAAGTTACAAGACGGTCTAGTGACTTTGGTTCATACGAACACGAAGGATCAGCTTGCTGATATTTTTACTAAGAGTTTACCCGGACTTCATTTTCACTCGCTGCTATGCAAGTTGGGTATTATCAACCTTCAACTTGAGGGGGATGTGAGCATATAATATTGCGCCGCATATGTTTTACGCTGCATATGTTTGTCTACATGTAGTTTCTTATTTCTTGTATTTGTAACTTTTCATTCGGTTGAAATAAAAATTCCTTTCCTTGCTTATTTTATTATTTTCTTTCTGTGTCATTATTTCTTCAACAATTTCAACTTTTGAGTACACAAGTAAACTTTACTTTGTACACCACAATTTAACGGGGTATACTGGAGGAAGAATCCAACTCTATTATACATGATTCGCATGGTGATGAGTCGTGCCATTTCTTGCGTCACTCCTAAATTTATAATTGGAAATCGCTACTCGAATAGTTAATGTGGTTCCGATTGAAAGAATAGACAAAAAACACTATATGAGATATGGCATGGGAAGTGTCCTAACTAGTGTTTCTATGGGTTATCATGTTTCATTGATCACCCTAAAAAAACGAGGGGATATTGTTTCTCCTGCCCTACTAAAAGTAATATTTCAATAAATCTTAGAAAATTTTCCTTACTAAAGTTGTCTCTTATAAAAGAGTTAATGGGAGGTAACATGAATCTATAAGAAATTCAAGAACCACAAGATGTCTCACCCGAGGTAGAACCTGCCAATCAACAAAAGTTGTAGAAGCTGAACTAGAGATAGTTTAGGAATCGTTTAACACTAAGCGTCTCAAGGTTTGGTAGAAATTTGTGAGGAGCTTGAGAGAGATGAATTTCTCGTAACCGAGGACAAATTTTATTTAGTGAATCAGTGAGAGCCCACTAACTACAAGACTTCGATTTCATATTCATAATATGGTAAATGGTTGGAAGTTATGGACGCTGAGATACTTAAGCTGAACTTCTTGCTAATTGTAAGCCTATGAGGTGTGTGTGGGTTTTCCAGAAGAAATCGATATGGATGAAAAAGTACATACATCTAGAGTAGGACTTGTGGTATGGGTTTACTCAGACTCAAGGAATTAATTATGAGGAAGCCTTCTCATTTTTCGTGATGCTTTAGCATATTAGGATACTACTTGCCATTGCCGAGTATTATGACCACTGACTTTCCTAAATAGATCAAATAGGTTTTATTGATTCAAATAACCTAACAAAGCATGTACACTGAACAAAATTTATTTATGAAAAAGTATGCATCTCAAAGCTGAAATCTTCAATTTAATAAGGAAGTCAAAGAGTTTGGTTTTATAAAAATCGAAGATATGTTGTGTTTTTAATTAAGAAGGCTAGTGGGAGTTTTATCCATTAAACCTAATAATGTGTCTTAGATACATCATTTGGTTATAGTTATATAATAAAATGGTTTTGTATATGGACCCAATATAAAAAAAGGCCAGTGTAATAGGATATATAAATACAGAGCTAGGGATTTATTTGCAAGACACAATAAACAAAACCAACTTGCAATACCCTAGTCATAACCTAAGTGAGGTTGCGCCCCTCCCCTTTGATAAACAGTCGACCAAAGAAGAATTCACGATTGGGTCTTGAGAGTGGTAATTGGTGAGTGTCTATCGAGTGAGAATTTAGAAAATGATCACAACCTTGAAATAGTGAGACGACTTGGAAGGTGAACACTATCTTGTAGTAGCGAGACGATTGCACTCAAGTGATCTCTATCATACTAGATAGCCGTTTTAGTCAATCAACTCTTGTTTAGAGAATTAAGGATAGGATATAAAGTAGATTTGTTAATGTCCACCTGAGCATCTATAAGTCGATTCTTATTTCTTAATCCTTAACTAGTTAGTTCTTGCAATCTTTACATCTCAAGTTCTCAACAGTTTTTTTCATATTCACTAAAAACCTAAGTACAAAACTGAAAATTCGCACATGCATTCACCAAATCCTTAATATACTAATTAAGAATAAAGCGCAACATGACTTGCAACCTGGAGGTTTTTCGATATGACCATCGGGTGGCATGCGGCCAGATAGAGGCCGTAAACAATGAGCCTAGAGGATGTAAGTGTCGACCATGTATAAATGTGAAAACAATGAAGACACTAAAGGCGAAAATGACGAATTATGAATCTACGTATTCTCCAAATAAAACAAGTTGAAGAAAATGATTTTGAGTTGGAAACGAACAAAAGGAAGTGGAGGGAGATGGTAGAGGTGATGCCATAGCGGTTAATAGTGGTGGGGGAGCATGCTTATGGTTAGATAGTTAGGTATTAGTTGCCAGAATGTCTATAGTACTTGTGTGTTTGTGGTGTGAAACAAAAATACAAGGTCCCATATAATTAAATTGGTGTTATGTCCTTTAGTAAAAGTAACTTCTATAGTGAGAAGCATATATTTGTTTAGAGGGATAATGTTAAAATATAAAGGACAACAAAAATGAGAATGATGAGAAGAAATCTAATTCATTGTTCTTAGATTTGAATGAAGATAAGAACTCATTTATAATGGCTTTTTCTCTCCACATGCAAGGCACATGTTAATTCCTCTATCATTTTAAAACGTTTATAACTTTTTCATGCGACATTTATTTAGAAAAAAATTTCATCGTAATAACAAGGTTTTTTTTATCATTAATATGAATATCATATTGTTATATAAAAAAAAAAAATTAGTGGGTTGCGTATATTGTGTTATCAGTTGTTCATTCGCGTTAGTTCGCAAAGGCAACACACACCTTTTTTTATCCCTTTTTTGTCCCTCGATTATAGTATCAACGAATTCGTACTAGTTCGCAACTGCAACGCGCATGTTTTTTTTTGTTCACCATATTTTTTTATATTTTAAATATGTTAAATTGTTGTATTTGGGTGTGGACTAATTTATGGTTTGCTTTATTTTTGGTGTTGTAACCATATACCAACCGAAGTGTCATTGATTCGTAACCGTAACGCGTGCTTTGTTGTGTTAATTTGTTGTATTTTTGCATTAACAAAGTTTTTTTGGGGGATGTGGGGTGGTTATTACTGGTTTCATAACCCGACACCGATCGAATTCACCTCGACTTGCAGACGCAATACATGATTTGATAAGTTGTACGACTATAGCTGTCAATAACATCAACCCGATGCAACACGCCGAGAATCTTCCTAGTTATACATAAGAAAAGTAAAGCTTGATGTCGTAAGAGTCCCTTGGGTCAAGGGCTGAAGGAGATTGTGCCATGCAAATTTTTTGTTATTATTTTTTATGTTAGTTATCTGGAGTTTACTAATTTATGTTTACAATTTAATATCTATTTAGTCGATACCAATCGAATTCGTGTCTGTTCGTCACTGCATCGCACAGGTTTTGTTTTTTCTTCTTTTTGTGTTGACTCGCTTACATTGTACGGATTTTACCAACCAAATAAATGTCACTTTAAATATGGTTTTTTTCTCATAAGTTATATGATTGCCATTACTATTTTATATTTTTAGCTTTTAGAAAGGTTTTACTGTCATTGTTATTACGAACCTAATCGATACTAACAAAATTTGGTTGGTAAACCATGTTTTGTTACCTAATAGTATATATGAAATACAAATTTTCTGATAATATTCCCAAATTTATATACCACTTATATTGAACATTAAGAGACTTCCACATGGAATAGTCATAGCCAAACATATTATGACCCCACAATACAAAAGAGAGCTTAGTGCATGTGGCAAGAAATTGTAGGTGGTACTTGAGAGCACATTTAATTTTCTTTTGTACATGTTCAATGTATTCATGCCATCTTTGTCTCTTTTTTCCCTTTAAAGATGAAAGGCCCATGAAGAGGCTATCAAACAAATTTAAAGACAATGAAAGGGTGACAAAATAATTTGTTGTTGAACAATATATAGATTTTATATACCACAGTTGAAGTCAACTTTGACTTTGTTAAGTTAATTATTCAACTAACCAAAAATTAATCATCTATTTAATCTAATTATTCTCAAAACTATCATTAAGGTATCATTAAACCCTAAAAATAATAATAAATGTTTTTTCTTATGTATCATGGAAATTCTTTGAAGAAAGGAAAGGCAAGGATCAAATAATTTTCTATGGTAGAACAAAATATCTTTCATTTCTCACTCTAATAGATTCTTTTTTTTAGTTCAAAAGCAATGTTGTTAGGTTCGCTTGAAGGTGCTAATGTCGAATCAGGATCAACTAGGATAGAAATAAAGCATTGGGTCGAACTCTTCTTTGGTGTCAAGGTGATCGCGATGAATAGTCATCGACTTCGGGGAAAGGCTAGAAGAATGGGATCCATTATGGGACAGACAATGCATTACAGACGTATGATCATTAGGCTTCAACCGGGTTATTCTATTCCACCTCTTAGATAGAAAAGAACTTAAATAATCAAATCAGCATCATGTTGCTTTCTATCTAAACCACTTAACATCAAGATTAGATATATAACCACCACCTTTCATTCTTAATAGTGACATGTTAATGATAAGATAAGCCACATTGCATTGATGCTTGACTAATGGCCTAATTAGAGCAGATTCGACGTTTTCTTTTTCGTTTGTTTTTGTTGCTTTTAACGCCTACATTTAATCACCTTGTTTACTTTTTATGAAAACAAATATCTTATGATTTAATATGCTTTAATTAACCAAAATTGTTTACCTTCAATTGGATGGAAAAAAATTGTGTGTGATGCTCTTTCTATTTTGGACTTAATATGGGCCTTAGCCCATTTCATTTCTTTTATGGGCAAGCCCATCAATCAATAAGGTCTGTTTACTATTGAACCATCATATAAACTCTCTTTAGATATGATGATTTACAGTTAATATTGGAGGAGTAAGTAATGATCTTCACCTGCACACCGTTCCGTCAGCTTCAACTGTAAGAACGTTAAGTGTTAATCAGGGTTTACATCATGAATCTTTGATTTCTTTGATTGTGGATTAATATGTTTGATTAATAGTTAATGTGTTGTGATGCTAGTAGGATTACTGGTTGTTGTTCTTGTTGGGTTCGTAGGCCTTTTTATTAAGGCTCGGTTTATTATTTGAAGTTAAAAGAGGAGGCGGGCGCGGGCGGCCGGGCCCAAGCCCAACCCAGTTTAAATATCTTGTTTAATAAGATGCAAACCCTAGAATAGTGTTTATGTATATGATTGCCATATACTTGTAATCGTTGTCACTCAATAAAGAATACCTAGTTGCCACCCGTGGACTTAGGTCAGTTTAGACCGAACCATGTTAAATCCTCGTGTTCGTTATTGCTTTCGTGAGTGTGTGTTCGGTTTCGAGTGCGCGATTAATCCTAACAGTTCTTGCTGGTTAGACTGAATTACATTTAATCAAAAGTCCGCAGCTATCAGCTTGAATATACTTGTTTTTGCTATCCAATATCAAACTCCTCTAAAATTGAAGTATATTTATACGAAGTTGATGTTTGTGTGATTGTCAAAAGTTAGAAAAAACAATGAATAGGACCAGAATAGCATATACGCGTTACGTTTTGTATTCATTGAGAGTTGGATTATGGTTCAGAATTCAAGAACTGAAATATTTTATTTTTGATTATCAGGCAATAATTCCAGATATAAAGAATGCATGGATGTAGTTGCTACTTTACAAGCCATGAAGCGTAGAAATTTGGCTCAGTGTGGAGAATGCTGATTTTGAAGTATCAAAAGGCATCTATTTGCGGGCAAGATTCCAGTATGATGATTCAATACACTTGAGCTCTCTTGTGAAGAGGTGCGCATGCTATTGCCAAACGTTTGTTTCTAAGTTAACCTTTCATTTCATTTACTTGAGACAAAAATGCAAAGCAAGTTTACTATCATTTGAGGTTCTTATGTGATCAAGTCACTATCATTCAAGTATCATAAGGTTGTAAACGAGGCCAGCCAATCTCGACTAGGCTCGAGTATAGTATTTGAGCCAATTCGAATCAAATACAAATTTATGATTTTCAATTAGGATTTGAATTTAGATAATGCCATTTTCTTTACACACACACATACATATTTATAAAAAAATTATGCAATGCTTTTAAGTTATAGCTTCTAAAGACTAAAAACATGAATTAAAATATCTGGGTCTATAATCCAATAATATTTAATCCACTAATACTTAACCCATTAACCAATGGGCAATGGCCCAAAATCACTCAATATTCAATAATCCTTCATCGTTCCACCCGTAGTAGTTTTGATACTATAATTTAAATAAATTATTATTATTTTTGGCTAATTTTGAATTTGAATCGAATTCGAATCCACCAGCTTCAAAATATCCGAATTCAAATATTTCAAATGTTCGAAATTCTATTTGTTGAACACCCCTAAATTGACTTGAGCTTGGCTTGTTTTGACTTCAAGAGCATGAGCTCTTTTCTACCTCTTGTTGCACAAGAGGATGTAAGGGACTAATATGTAAAAGCTACAAAAGGGATGAAGAAATTATGAAAGGTTTGTTTAATTAAAAAGTTGACATGCAAAATCGACGAGAGTCGTGTTCTAATAGTTATAACTAAAGCTGGTATGGTTGTACATAGAACAACTCATGGTATACGTGATGTGCACGCCTCGCGCCCTTTGTTTAGCAACGAGGAAAACACATCAAGGCCAAAAAAGCACGCTTCATACAGTCATGAGTGTCTGTTGTAGATTTATATGTGAAAACAATTTAAGGGTGAATAAATTAACAAAGGTAACATGCAAAAATGTAAAACAGATGAGAGAGGCAACTGCTCGTAATGTGAATAAAACTTATTTGATTATAAATAGGTTTATATGTAAAATGTCTTTTGAGGGTCTTTAATTTTTTAATTACGCACGCCTTGGCTTTTGGTATCTAAACGCCTTGGAGCATCTCTCGCTTCTTTAATCCAAGGTTCTGCTATCTCTACACCTCGCCAATACATAATAAGCTTTTAAATGTTCATTTTTTACAGAGATTTTCTTTTTCATTTTTTACAATCAGTTTTATGTTCCCCCAACTGACGTTTTAAACAAGCTTTAGCTTCCCATAATTCCTGAGAAACTAAAAGGTCTGCTTATGTGAATTTGATCACACGATTAGGTGTATGACTGTATGGTATCTATGCATCATGTATTTTGCTCTACACATGTTATGTAGACAGATGTTTTAACTTATATACAAATGGCTAATTTCATGTTGATGCAATTACTCACAAGTCACAATGGACCATGCGTTCCTTTTAACTTGTGAAAAGTCGACTAAGCAACACAATAGATAAATTAGACAGCAGGTATGAATGAGATAGGTACCGATGGCAATTTAGAGAAGAAATGATTACTGAATTCTTCACAATATTTTTCTTATCTAAATAAACGATAGAGAATCCTTTCGTTTGCCTACTAATATCAGGCCTAAACCGTGTGTCTTTCAGATTTAAATTGTCATATTATTAACTTCGTTCGTAATGGACTTACCGTCAATTTTAGATAATGTTCTATACTTCTATGACCATTATCTGCTTTTATAAGCATTTTCATCTATATACACCTAATAAATAGAGATTTTTAAATACACATTAATAATAACTATCAACTATAATATTTGTGAGATTCGAAAACAAAATATTACTCTCCATATCTAGCATGTGGAGGAGTAAAAAAAAAGGTACTAAACTTTGACAGATTTTTCCTTTTCTTTTTTTATTTTTTTAAGTACTAAACTTTAACAGAAATTTCAAATTAATTGTGACAGGTGTCACTGGGTACCTAATATCATTAAAAAAAAAAGGATACCGGTACCAACTAGGCTTTATCTGAATGGTACCGGTGTTCTAGATAAATATCTCATCCCTAACAATATGTTTTTGTTTCAACAAGAGGTGTATAAGCATTTATTTTTAAAAATATATACAACTAAAAGAAGAAAAGATTCCAACCAACAAGGACGGTTGATGGGGCTTGCATAAAGGAGTACGTTACGGGACAAAGCCTAATAAAGGGGTACATACCCTACCCTAGATTATGAAGTGGCCCTTAGGAGTAAACATCCAAAAGGCACAACAAATCGAATTGGCAATGAATGTATAGTTGTGCGATTACTAAACCGACTATATAACAAATAAATATATCCAAGAGGACGTGTATCCTGTGCGATCACAAAACTCGCAATATCGTAAATTATGACCTGGATTTGTTTTGAACCCTACATTGATATAACAAAAAGGTTTGATTTTGAGTGATTTTATCAATAATTTGTTTCCAATAATCAAAGGTGGAGCATCAAATTGATGTCACCCAAGATGTCATGTTTTGAGACATTGAATAATGTGAGTTTGTTGGTATTAGAATACTTTTAGTTTTGTCAAAAGAAGAACATTATCCTTAACTGAAGTGATTCGAACTTTGACGCAAGCTTTTAAACCATGTTCTCTCTTGCATATGGCCCATCTTGTGGTCATGGTAAAGTGAGTCTATAATTGTTGTTGCTTCTTGGGGATATAAAGAAAGCATGCTATCAACCAACTAGAAAATGATCCAGAACTTTTTTTGGATAAATATAGCATATGCTATCCAATGATACTAGTTTTAAGCCTTAATAATGCATATTAAGTTCATTTAAAAGATTTTGTATGTTTCGACCCTAACGCGACATGTTTTGGTTAATTGTGTCAAAAAGTCGAACCTTAACATCATATACATTAATTCAACGAATTAGTTGTGTACTATTTATGACTTGTTTTTTTTAAAAAAAGGTACACAATTACACATTTGGTGACACAATTACACATTTGATGACACATCACTAGCCCTGCCTTCGGCATCCCCCTCCTTGCGGTTAAGGTAACGACATTGAAACTATTTTAGTAAAATTGAACTGTCTCAATTCTCGGGGCAATCGCACCAAAAACTCGAGTTCCTTTTGGACTTCTTTCTTGATCAATCACAACTGCAGCATTGTCATCATATCGTATTATCATACCGTTATCACGTTTAAGTTCTTTACAAATACATACAATTACAGTTCTGACCACTTCTGATCTTTCTAAAGGCATGTTTGGAACTGCGTCTTTGATCACAGCAAAAATAACGTCACCAATATAAGCATATCGACGATTGCTAGCTCCTATAATTCGAATAGAAAAAAGGGTTTAATGGTACACACAAATACTTTTTTCTTGGTCATGTTGTACTTTAATAACCCTCTTATTTCTAGGATAAAGTTAAAATATAAATTACAATAAAAATGATAAAGGTGAAAAGAAATCTAATTCATTGATTTTATATTTGAATGACGGAAATTAATTTAAGAGAAAAAATTAATGGAAAGTGCATAAAGGTAATAACCCGCCTTTATTGACTTTCTCTCTCCACATGTAAGACACATACCAATTTTCACATCATTTTAAAACGTTTATAACTTTTTTTACATCAATTTTTTTTTAAATTGAATAAACAATGACAACCATAAATACATAACACCTCAGGAAATTAAAATGAGATTAGGTGACAACTTTCCTTTCCTTTCAATGAGAGCTTTTCATGTGGATCCCATACCAAATAATTATAAATGCTTTGACCCTCCTTAGCTTTGACACAGTCTAAGACCTTGACATTCTAGTCGATCAACTATCCATTTATTTACTCAAAACTTCATATAAAACTTCACAAGTATATGTGGATGTCACATGGCTTGATTTTTATATGGACCAAGATTCATTAATAATTCTGTACTCTTGTAAAATCGTCAACAAATATTCCAACACCGTTCACAATGTCATAGCTTCTGATATCACATAAAAACTTTAAATTATTTATTTAAGGTTACTTTATGTGATATCTATGTCCCAGTTATAGATTCTTAAAAGAATAAACTAACATTTGCACAAACCACTGGTGGTTGATAAGAATATTAAGGTTTTTCTTCCACTTAATTTTAACCCTATAGTGGCTTTAAAAACGGAGACAGCATAAGCGTCTGTTTAAGTTTTGTCCATATCGCAGTTAAAAATGACTCAAAAAACGTCAAAAGGCACATCCTCTTTCCTCCTCCAACTTTCACACAACTCAAATTCTATTAATGTTTAAGTAACGTTAATGTGCTTAAGTTTTTACGACACTTGAAATAATATCATATAATATGTGTTATATGAAACATCCTTATAAACGGATTAAATTAGCTTAATGTAAGCATCTTCATGATTTTGTATTTTTTTAATCTTATTTGTCACAATTGCTAGATATTCGGTATGCTCCAAAAATTATAAACAATCGTACATCAAGTAAAATATTATTTTATGGAATATTTAATTAAAATCTAAAATTATAAAATAAAAGAGACGTGCACGAAAATCAAGGGATATGTTGTCGGGACGTAGGAATAGGGGAGATTTCGGTTTCTGTGTTGACGCGTTAACGCAATAAAGATGTTGACTTTGACCTTTTCCATGTGCCTTCAATTTACATTTCAAATATTATTTTATCCCATAGATTTTCTTAAATAAGGTTGTATTTTAACCACGTTTCACAAACTCATAATTCCGAATGAGTTTTTCTGAAACGAGATGTTAATTGTTCATATTTCATACTGATTTTTGTGCTTCAGACATGCCTAGGAATACAATCAAAGAGAAAACTGTGAGAAAAATCTTATTAAATCAGCTTTCGAACTTAATGTCATAAGATCGCAAATATTAACCATCACCCTTACATCATTAAACTAGAAACAAACTTCACAAATAAGATTGTTAGAATATTTAATAGAGGTGCGCAAATAAACCAGTTAACCGAACCGACCCGAAAACTAAACCGAAATCGAACCGGTTTGAAACCAATTATGTGGAAACCGGTTTGGAACCAATTGAAACTGTAAGTTCGAAACCGGTTTGTAATTTTCTCCACTAAAACCGGTTACCCGAGCCGAAACCGAAGAAAACCCGTCAAACCCCGAACCGGAACCAATCAAAACCCGAACCGAAACTGATTGTAACATGGTAAAAAACCGGTTTTGACTTTTGTTAACCAAATCGAACCGGTTTTGAATTTTAAACTGATATGTGTACCTCTAATATTCAAAATTAATGGTAAACACAACTTACGAAATACACTTCATAGTTTTTACCGTAAACGCATTATAACTATTTTTATAGAATTTAACATACTAACTAATTAGTTTGTTATTATTGAATATATTATTATGAATAGTATGAAAACTTTTACCCTTTCGAGTACATGCAAAAGCATTTTACAGAGTTTACCAACATTAAATCTTGTGGCTGTAACTTACACAACAAAGTATAGTATAGAATTCAAAAAGTTGTTGTAAGTTAACACCATGCATAGTTTATCTAAGTTTAAAACATATAATACGTATTAGTCCAAAAATTAAAATTAGATCAAAAGGCTCTTCAGTCTCTGTTCCAGTTGACACGATTAATTAACTGAAAAAGCATTTGAATTGGAATCATTTGCCATTGCTTAGTAAGCATAGTATTATTTTGACACAACTCAAAAGCATTTAGAAGAACTTTTAAGACTGATTTTTCACTACTAATTTAGGGTCCGGTTATTACAAAGCTTATTTGTGCGATGTTTGATCATAATTGTGTGACAGGTGTACGTCAAATGCAATTTCATTGACGTTGTACGTCTGCACCAAAGAGTGATAAATAACTTATAAAGAACTGTTTCTAATTGTAACTCTTTCGGTTTGTTTCTCGTATTCAAGCATTTTTTTCCGGTTGTAAGCGCTAGTGAAACACTAATTTTGGTTGTAGTTGTGTCTTGTGACTACCTATTTTTAAATTTTTGAAGTAGATAACAATTTTAAATTTAAAAAATAAAAAACAGGTAGCCGCAATCATCGCGGTAGTATTCCCACTAGGGATTCAGGTTCATGGAGTGATGAAATGTCAACGTGTGCACATACACAGCTGACCAAGTCCAACTTCCATATTAATTATTAGTTTATTACCTTTCTTTTTATTTTTTAAATGATTAGTCAATTGAATTATCTTTATTCCATCAATTTAAAATTTTGTTCTAGAATGTGGAATTTCCTTATATTATAAAATGCCGCGATATTGTTATATTACTATAACTTAATTACGCGGTTAGTCTATGTGGTTTTTCAAAAATTACAAAGTTCGGGTATTAAGTTTTTCAAGTAATAATTGGGGTTCCATACTCTAATTTTTATAACACTCTTAGGTACTAGAAGTAACGATCGTTAAAACTTAACTTGAAAGCCCCTTACATGGCTAACACGTGAGGGCGTTTTAAATTTGGTTTGACAGTGAGAGTGGCAAACAAGTACCCACCTGATCACAATTTTAAGACATGGAAGCTCTACATAGAGGTGGTAGCAATATAAATATACAAGATCATGGTTCATAAATAGTTGATAGTTAGATATCAGAAGTTACATTTGATATTGTCTATGTTTGAACTACTTTAGGGGCATATACTCGTCGACACAAGTTAGTCAAAGGTTTCTTCAATTCGAATGAGTTAGGATATGCATGATTAAATTTGTTGACCAAAATAGATACAGCCAAAAAGATGTCATCATCAACTTTTTTTGCATTTTAATATAGAAAAAAATTAGTAAAATAAATGCTTAATTATAACCTAAAGTTCATACTTCATACTTAGTTTCTGACTTTGGACTCTGATTTTGATTTGTCATTTTATTCACTTTTGACAGCTGAATGATCGAAATAAAGTTTTATTCAAATGACTTTTAATGTATTTACGTGTATGATACTGTGATCTCAAAATAGATGGTCACATTATAGTCACATTCATTTATACACAAGGAATGGCCGCTGGAAGGTGAGGGGGCGTGATACTACGAGGGTTAGTCAAGCATAGGTGGAAGGCGAGAGAAGGTGGTTTCTTGGGAGTAAATTATTAGAGGTGAGAAGAAACAAAGAAGGAAGAAGAGAAGCATAAGAAAGTAGGGTGGTCGATCGATAAGGCAGTTTAGGATAAACGAGAACACCATCCAATCTCTTTGATATGGTGCAAGATTGGTGAACCTGTCGTGTCGTCTCTTATCCACTCCCATCGGTCTTACCGACGATAACTTAGGAAGTAGAACTAATAGAAACTAACGATGTTTGATGTGCCCACTAATAGAAACTTGCAACGACCACATAGTCATGATGTTGGAAATTTTAGTGTCATCAAACCATATGGGAAATAAATAAATGCTGATACGAGTTAGTGGGTGTGAATAACACTCTTGTTCATGAATAGTTTTATTTCATTCATCAACAAGCCTAGGGTTCGAGTTGCATTGTAACTGAAACTATCACTTGTAACAACATATCAATGGTAAGTGTCAGTAGCAAGTTAATATTGATTTTATCCATCAATGACATCTTATTGTTTAGTAATAACTGAGACCAATAGTAACTAGTCATTAATGGCAAACATGCAATTGAAGACAAATGGTGCTTGGTCGCCAATGTCAACCTATCAAGAATATTTGGACTATTGTAGATACAAAATAATTGAAGATATATATATATATATATATATATATATATATATATATATTTTCTTGTTTGGACTATTGTAATTTTTCATTCTGATGAAATAAGATTTTTCTTCTATACTTCTTTTTTTTCTGTGTCATCGTTCTTCAACATTTATATGATATCAGAGCAGAGTTCTTAATCCTGCTCTTTGTTTCAACCGGTTTCTCTTGATTCATCGGTTTTTTCTCTTTGTCCACCGTTTGTTTTTGATCTTTTGATCATTTTCTTTGATCGTTATTGTGTTTGTTCGGGAATTGATTTTTCCCTAATCAATTTCGTTTGTTTCATTCAATCTCTTTGAAATTAGATGATTTTCTCCTTGTTTTTCGACATACTCTGTTTTCGTTCCGTCGATGATCTGTTCCGACGTCGGATTTCGTTCACCGGAGTTTCGAATTTCTCCGTATTTTCTGGATTTTCTGCGTATATGTTATACGCCGTATATCTTACGCGCCATATAACTCACATACACCTTATACGCCGCATAACTAGCTAAGGACTTATATGCCGTATAAGTGTCCTTATACGTTGTACTTATACGTTGTTATACGCCGCATAAGTTGATCTTATACGCTTCTTCTTCTCGTGCGTTTGTTTCGTTCTGCTGTGTTCAATGGCAGACTTGAGCAATTATGTTCTTTCAAATTTGTCCATCGATTCTTCGAATCTTCTTTACCTTCACCCTTCGGATCATCCTGGTATGACCCTTGTTTCGAAATCTTTCGATGGTACTAGCTTCGGTGCATGGAAGAGAGCAATGACGATTGCTTTGTCTGCTAAAATAAGCTCGGTTTCATTAACAATACTTTAACTATGCCGGTTAACGAGCTACACATCTTGTAATTTGGCAATATTGCAATGATATGGTGATATCATGGATTCCTAAAGCCCTCACTCGTGATATCTGTGATAGTGTCTTGTATGCAGAAACTGCTCAGATTCTTTGGAATAAGTTGAGCACTCAATATGGTCAAGCAAATAGTGCTAAGTTTTATTAGTTACAAAAGAACATTTGCCAAATCACTCAGGGTAGCAGTGATATTGCTACATACTTTACCAAGATGAAATCAAATCGGGATGAGATGAATGTTATCAATACTATTCTCTATTGTACATGTGGAGCTGCACAATTGCCTGCCAAGTGAGAAGAAGATCAGAGGTTGATTCAATTTCTTGTTGGTATTAATCCTAGCTATGACACGATCAGAAACAACATTTTGATGATGCAACCACTTCCTTCTATCAATCGTGGTTATGGTATCCTCATACAAGATGAGAAACAGAAGGAGATTCATACTACCACTAATTTCATTGCTTCTTCTGCATCTAGAATGCGATCAATGAAGGTCTCACTAGTACATGAGAGAAAAAAAGAGCCTTGGTGTGCACTCATTGCAAAAAAGAATGGGCATTCGGTCAACAAGTGTTATAAGATGATTAGTTTTCCCAAGTATTTCAAATTCACCAAAGGCAAGAAGTTTTATAATCTTGCTGAAGATCAAGGGTAAAGTGGCCACAAGAATCAATATGAACAGCAGCAAGCCATAACTCAGCAACAATACAATTATCTTATGATTCTATTACAGCAGACTAAAGTTCAATCTGGTGCTTCAACCACATTTGCTGCTAATCATACCACAACCATCAATCAGGAATCTTTCAGAGGTATAATGTCTTGCAATTCTTCAAAACATTATTCTAAACGGATCATTGACACTAGTGCCAATGATCATATGTGCCATGATCAAAATATGTTTTCAAACGTTTCTTTTATTAAAAAAATCCTATTTTTATCACTCTTCCTAATGGAACATCTATCACAGTTCATCAATATGGGACTGCTCCTTTGACCGATGGCATTCCTTTGTCGATTGTTCTTTCCGTGCAACATTTTACGCATAATCTTCTCTCTGTCTCAAGATTATGCTTTGATAGTAACGGTATTATCTTTTTCTCTAAAAATGGATGTGTTTTGCAAGCCCCTTCTCTGAAGAGGCCACAGGCTCTTGCTGATATGCTCAATGGTCTTTACCTTCTTGAGACGACTAAACATTTTCCTGTTAATTCCTTTGTTTCCAATGATGTTTCTGTTGTAAGTTGTGAAACTTGGCACAACAGACTTGATCATTTACCAACTTACAAACTGAAAAAAATTCCCTTTCATTTCGAATGATTCCTTAAAATTTGTTTAGCATTGTGATATTTGTCCTAAGGCACGACAACATTAACTGCCATTTCCTACTAGTACCACGTCAATTAGTAAAACTTTGGAGCTAATTCATATTGAGGGCTGTATCACAAACCTACATACAATGGTTTTAGATATTCTTCTAACCATAGTGGATGATTTCAGTAGGACCACACGGACACACTTTCTTTCAACAACAAGCAATGTGTTTCCTATACTTCAATCTTATTGAAATGGTTAGCAACCAGTTTGGCAACACTGTCAAATGCATCAGATCCGATAATGCTTTTGAACTGGGGTCTGGATTAATTCAAAGTGCTTATTTGCTGAGTAAAGGAATTATTCATCAAACCACTTGTGTTGATGTCCCTCAACAAAATGGCATTGTTGAAAGAAAGCATAAACATTTGCTTGAAACCTCAAGAGCTCCTATGTTTCTATCTAGGATGCCGGTTCAGTTTTGGGGTGATTGTGTGTTAACTACAACACATTTAACCAATCAGTTTCCTACCGAAATTCTTAACAATAAAACCCCTTGTGAGGTTTTAATAGGAAAGGTTCCTTCATATGATCATCTGAAGTCTTTTGGCTATCTTGCTTATGCTTCCACCTTATCTCATGGAGGAGATAAATTCAAACCAAGGGTTGTACCTTGTGTTTTTCTGGGTTATCCTATTGGTAAAATGGCATTCAAAATTTTATGATCTTGACACAAACAAAGCTGTCATATCACGAGACGTTGTTTTCTTTAAGCTTTATTTCACTCTATAACTAAATCCAAAGATAGTTTCATTTTTCCATCTATTGATCTTATCAATCGATTTTTTGAAGATCCTTTATCTACTCCTCCTATTGATCCTGCTCCTAATCCTTCATCTTCCATTCCTATCTCTGTTCCTCTTTCTAATGCTCACCATAATCCTGTTCGAAGATCTTCGAGAACATCTTTTCCGCCCTCATACTTAAATGACTATGTTTGTAACAACTCTTAATCTTCTCAACATTGTTTCAACACTGTCATTAATTCTTGCTCTTCTCCTATCTCTTGTTCTTCTTCTCATCCAGCCCGTCTCTTACCCGAGCAATCTCTTTTACATGAGTCTACTTCATATAAGGAAGCTGTTGGTATTACTGAATGGCAAGATGCCATGTTATTGATCTCCCGCTAGAAAGAAAGCCATTAAGTGAAAATGGGTGGTGTTTAAAGTTAAACACAACACGAATGGGACTATTGAACACTGTAAGGCTAGATTGGTGGTGAGAGGGGGTACTAAAAAAGAAGGGATTGATTACACTGAAACCTTTTCTCCTGTTATCAAGATGACCACTATTAGAAGCCTTGTAATTGTTGCTACAAAGAGAAGCTGGCCTCTATTTCAGCTAGATGTCAATAATGCATTTCTTCATTGGGATTTAGATGAATATATATATATATATATATATATATATATATATATATATATATATATATATATATATATATATATATATATGGAAAGGATCCTAAGAGAACCCTTGGCAAATTGAGAACTTTGAGAACCATTTTGGGCCACTAAAAAAATCTCTATAAAAATATTTAAAAAATTATAAAACAAAAAAAAACGAAAAATTTAAAAAAGTAAAATTCTTATATTTCATTCCGGTTTCATTAAAAAAAACCAAAAAAAAAGTTTTTTTTTAATTCGTGTTATACATATACACATCTGTATACTTTCATTTAATCTCTAGTTTACGTAATGTGTACATATGTACATTATCATATACCTTAAATTATGCATATGTGTATAAAAATACATATGTGTACATATATGTACATATTATACATATATGTATAAAAAAATCAAACAAAAAGTTTTTTTTTTAATTCATGTTATACATATACACATTGTATACGTTCATTTAATCTCTAGTTTACGTAATGTACACATATGTACATTATCATTTACCTTAAACTATACATATGTGTATAAAAAACATATGTGTACATATATGTACATATTATACATATATGTATAATTTAGCTAAACCGAGAATTTTATTTTATCGTTTTTTTAGAAACTAGGATGATAAATAAGAGTTTTGGTTTTTTACTTTTCTAATTTTTGTGTTTTTTTTTGTTTTATGATTTTTTTAATTTTATTTTTGGGTTTTTTGTGGTCCGAAATGGTTCTCATAGTTCTCAATTCCCAAAAGTTCTCACATGATCTTGATTATATATATATGCTGTGCAACTTTCTGGTGATCAAGTGTTGAAACTTCATAACTCCTTATTGTTTTGGTCAAAAATCGGTCTAAGGATCAAGTAACCAAATTCGTATGTGAGGATTAATCTTGTATGACAAATATGATCAAAGTGACTATATCAAAAGATGAACACCGAGATTTATACGAGGAAAAGCCCTTGGTAACTAGTATCCCACCGGCATAAAAACCTCGGGTAGTGAAAACTATCACTACCGATTATATTGAACTTGAAAATATTACAAAAGGTGAGATTATAGCTGATCGTGAGTACAAAGTGTTTGCTAGTATGATTCTAAGTATGCCATGTGTTGTGTGTTGTGATCAGCTACAATTCAATATATATAGTTACAAGAAGGATAATTGAATAATAAATAGCAATAAAGAACATTAATTGTCCTGGAGAGAATCTTGGAACGGTTACTCATTGTTATAAACGAGTTGTAACTCCTTCCAACATCTATAATCGTCAATGCTTTGACCAAGTCTTTAACTGTTGAGGATACTTGATCCATAAAGGATCTTTATTCCTGGAAACAGTCGCCAAGAATAGCTTATCCATAAGGATCAAGAATCCTGGCCCCAACACTTATATTGTTTGAAATAGGCTTCTAGACAATGAAATGGAAAATTATCATCTACTTTAAAGTCAAAGGGGTATCTTGGTTCTCAGAATGATCATTCTTTATTTTCAAAGACTATGGGCTCTTCAGTGGTTATATCGATGTACATGTCAATGGTATATTACTTACTGGGAATAATTTGGAAGAGATCAGTAATCTCAAAACTTTCCTGGATTCGAACTTCAAAATCAAGGATTTTGGAAGCCTAAATTATTTTTTGGGTATGGAAGTCCTTAACACTATTAAAGGTGTTATCATGTGCCAAAGGAAGTTCGCTAAAGATATGCTTTCTGAATTTGATACTTCTAATCTTCCTGTCTCAAATTCTCCATTGCCTTATTATTTGCAACTTCAAGCTCATGAGGGAGTTGTTCTTGATGACCCTTTACAATACAGGAAGCTTGTTTCCAAACTTAATTACCTTACTCATACTCAGCCTATTCTTGCTTTTGCTGTTCAGTTTCTAAGTCAATTCATGCAAGATCCGAGGATTTCTTATTGGAATGTAACGCTTCATACCCTCTCATATGTCAAATGAACTCTATCTCAAGGTTTATTTATTCTTTAATAATAATCCTTCTTTTGATCTGCAAGCGTTTTGTGACTCCGACTAGTCTGCTTGTCCTAATACTTGACGACTGGTCAGTGGTTTTTATGTTTCTTTTGGCGGCTGTCTCATTTCTTGGAAATCTAAGAAGCAGCTTATTGTTTCTTTGAACTCGGCTGAAGCCGAGTGCCGATCTCTTCGACGGGTGACTGCTGAACTTGCTTGGCTGACAAGACTTCTCTCGGAGTTCAATTTTCCTAACATTACTCCTGTCATGCTTAAATATGATAGTCAAGTTACAATTTATTGTTGGTACATGTGTGTCAGTAGTTCATAGTCTAGCATTTGTAATCGAGTCTGTAATGTAATTATGTTTTGATTATGATTATTTATGTAAAACGCGAAGTTGTCAACAAGTTCGCTATGGCGAACTTGTTGAATCAGCGAAGTTATTGACAACTTCGCCTGTGGCGAAGTTGTCGTGTTTATATACTGTTCAGCGAACAGTTTACGTAGTTGGTCGATTTAGGGTTTGTTTCAGTTGTTCAGTGAACGTGTTCGTGTCATAGTCTGTAACTGTGACCTCGGGTCACGTGTTTGTTATCAATATAACGTGGTTGGTTTATTGCTTTCGTGTTCGATCTCTACATACTCTACACTCGTATCTACCCACGCAGGGATTCCGCACCTGCGTTGTTAGCGACGTCCCGTGTACGATCCGTCCAGGAGCCTACAATTGGTATCAGAGCCATCGGCTCGATTGTGAGGTTCGGGATTTCACGCGGGTGTAGAAAACGTCTCGTTTGACCTATTCGCGGGACGTGTTTTTGTTGGGATTGTATTTTGCTCGTGCTTGACAGTCATTTTCAAGCCATTGCATTGATTGGAATCGGCTGGATCGACGAAAACAGATCTGAACAGTTTCCTTGTTCATCGGGCGAAGTTATCGTTCTTCGGGCGAAGTTACCATTCTTCAGGCGAAGTTGCCGTCACTGGAATTAGGGTTTTCGGCGAAGATATAAGGATTAGCGAAGTTAACCACAACTTCGCTTACCTCATAAGTTCGCCTTAGCGAAGTTATCCGCAACTTCGCTTCCCACCCAAGTTCGCTTAACCCCTAAGTTCGCTCATTCTAAGCGAAGTTATTTTTAACTTCGCCAGGTCAAGCGAATTTGAGGCTCAGCGAAGTTCTCTTTTCAGCGAAGTTAACTTTCAAGCGAAGTTATTCTTAACTTCGCCTACTGAGCTGTTTTAATATTTTTTTATTATTTTCAGGTTTTTCAGGTTTTCGCAAGGATGTCGTCGATTAACATCTCCGATTTGGTCAAGATGGAAGTAGAAGCGGGGTCTGCCACTAAGGCCCCGAGGCTGATGAAAGGAACTGACTTCGTGGCATGGAAGGACAGATTCATCCAATACATCAAATACCAGGATGCCAAAATGTGGGTGTGCATCCAGGATGGATATATCCCTCCAACTATGCAATACGAAGGCCGTGACGTAGTTAAGAAGTACAGCAAAATGGAGGACGAAGAAAAGAAAATGTATGAGGCTGAGAGTAAGGCCCATGCAGCTATAACAATGGCACTTCCTCAAGAGGTTCTCCATACGTTCCGAAAGTACACTTCTGCAAGAGAGCTTTGGGATGCTCTTGAAAATAGATTCGAGGGGAATGTGGGTATCCGTGCATCGAAGGTAAAACTTTTGAAGACCCAGTTCTCCGTCTTCAAATTTTTGAAGAACGAATCACTGGATGATATTATCACCAGATACTATCATCTAATGACAGAGCTTAGCAATTATTCGATTGCTTACCGAGAAGAAGAGATCGTTGAAAAGCTTCTCGATGCTCTCCCACCGAAGTGGGAAATGTACACCGTTCTTATGAGGGAAGACAGAGACTTTCCAAATTATGATCTTGAAACAGCAGTAAACAAGCTCAGAACTTATGAGCTTAATATGGTTCGAAAAGAAACACCTACAGATCAGATACAAGACCCTGGTATGTATGGTGCAAAGGTTAACTCAGGCTCAAGTTTGAGGCCTGAATCTGCTGCTTATTACTCTAAAGGGGAGTCAGGATCTGACTCGTCTCATGAAGGAAACGTTTCTGTAAACTCGAATGGTGATGTACGTTTCGTTGCTGGAGGATCAAGTACTTCAAAGCCTCAAGCATCCACAAGTAGTTTTTCTGCTAATGCCTCAAGCAATAATTATTCCAAGATGCCTATGAGTGTAAAATCTGCTGAAGAGCAGTTTGCAGTCTATGCATCATTTATTGCTTCCTATGAAAACTACATCCAGGGGAAGATTGTGGACCCTGCTGTACTAGATGAGGATTACGACCAGATCGATGCTGATGATCTGGAGGAGATGGATTTGCAATGGCAAATGGCAATGATTGTGAGGCGTGTGAAACGGTTTATGAACAAAACTGGGAGAAAGTTTGTTGGTGGTCGGCCCGGGTTCGACAAATCCAAGGTAAGGTGCTATAATTGTCAATAGTACGGGCACTTTGCCAAGGAATGCAGAAATGAGAGGGTTGAACGAGGACAAGGTCGGCCTACACAACATTCTGGAGTTAACAGAGAGATTAACGCCATGTTGACCAGAGAAGCAGGTGAGTACAACTGGAACCTGCATTCAAGTGGTTCTGGTGAGCAAGCAAACATGGCTGAGGCTGAAGTTAAAGAATGTGAGAAGGTTGATGGAACTGAGAAAGCTACTGAAGAAGAAACAGCTTTCATGGCAGATGACAAGGACACTCGCTCTGAGGTATGTAATAAGAATATTTGTACTAATTGTGAAAATTTGTCTGAGCAACTAACAACTATGACTGATCAGTACGTCCGTTTAGATGCTGACTTTAAAACTATTAAAGAAGATCACCATTTTACAAAAGCAAGAGAAACAAGTTATAAAATTAAAATAAAAGCATGTGAAAAAGACATTCAAAGCTTAAAGCTTAAACTTGCTGAGAAAATTGAAATAA
This sequence comes from Bidens hawaiensis, assembly GCF_021521415.1. Classification (NCBI taxonomy): domain Eukaryota; kingdom Viridiplantae; phylum Streptophyta; class Magnoliopsida; order Asterales; family Asteraceae; genus Bidens; species Bidens hawaiensis. Next base: position 104,692 of record NW_027491544.1, on the reverse strand, counting down.
TTGATCTTAGTTATGAAGTTTTGGAGGAAAAAACTAAAGTGATTGCTGATCGGGATAAACAGATTGCTGACCACCAGGTAAAGGTGGTGGAATTGAACCGCAAACTTGAGCAGTTCAGGAATTCCTCGGCAATCCTTGATCACCTCGTGAGTGATCAAGGTACCTCTGCAAAGAGGGGAGGAATCGGTTATCACGAAGTTCCACCACCCTTTAACCACAACTATACTTATAATCCAAGTGTTCAGAAATCTGTTGATTTCGAGGTTCCTCAGACAACTCCTATCAAGATTACAAGTGTAGAACCAAGTGTTAGCTGTGGCGAAACGAGTTCGCCTGTTTCTAGTGTGAATATTTCTGTTTCAAGTCCTGTCTCATCGGATTCGGATAAGTTGTCCGAATCTGGTCAGACAAAAGAGAAGGTAGGTTTACCCACCGATGGAGATAAAAATAAAGTTTCTAAAAAGAGTTCTCCACTCAATCCGTACGTCCCACCTTATGTGAGACAAACGGCTGGTAACACTGCCTCTACATCCAAACCAACATTTGACAAGAAAATGGAGAGTCGATGTTGCTTTAGATGTAACAAGTTAGGACATCTAGTTGCAGATTGCCCTTTGAAACCGAGATTTAGAGATGTGAAGCAAAATAAAACTGAGTATACGCGTCATTTTGCTACTGCTAAAAATGAAAACTTTAAAAAATGCCAAAAGGTATCGAATTCAAGTTTTCATAAAAACAAACCTCAGTTTTACAACCAAACCACAAGATATAACACTTTCAATTCTCAAAGGTTTGGAAGGCATTACACTCAATCTGCAGGGAGATTCCCTAACAGGACTTACAGAAATTATCCTGATGCTAACTTGAGAAAGCCAGGGTACGGGACGTATCGATCCAAGACCAATTGGTCTTGGGTCCCAAGATTCTAACTCTTTGTTTTATTGTGCAGGAACAGTTGAACAGGGCTGCCAACAATCTTTGGATTGTAGATAGCGGCTGTTCCAGGCACATGACAGGCAACAAACACTTGTTGCAAGACTTAAAACCTGTTCAGGGAGCTAGAGTTAGTTTTGCTGGTGAAAGCGGTGGAAGGATTACCGGTAGAGGAACTGTGTCGAATGGGAGAATGACACTTGAAAATGTAAACTTTGTGGAGGAGTTAAAGCATAATCTGCTGAGTGTGTCGCAGATTTGTGATAAAGATTACACTGTCCATTTCACGAAAAATGAAGCGATCGTATTGAAGCCTGGTTTTCAAATACCAGACGATTGGATAGTAATGAAAGCTCCACGTGAAACGAATACATATGTGATGGACATGAGGTCTACTGAAATGGCCACCGGAGAATCTTGTTTAATGACAAAAGCAAGCGAATCAGAATCAGAATTGTGGCACAGGAGAATGGGACATATTCATCTTCGGAAGATGAACTTCATTGTCAAGAATGGGCTTGTGATGGGCGTTCCCTTAAAAAGTTTTAACTTTGAAGACAAATGCATAGCCTGCAAGAAGGGAAAACAACACAAGAAATCCCATCTCACCAAGAAAATTAACTCAATTGCCGGTACTCTAGAACTACTTCATATGGATCTCTTCGGTCCCGTGAATGTACAAAGTCTAGGCGGTACCTCTTACTGCTTGGTGATAACTGATGACTACTCGCGATACTCGTGGGTGTATTTTCTGAAAACGAAAGACGAGACGACTCAGATGGTGAAGAATCTCATTACAAAAGTTGAGAACGTCATGAGTAAATCAGTTAAATTCATCAAAAGCGACAATGGGACAGAGTTCAAGAACTTTGAAATGGAAATCTTCTGTCTTCAGAAGGGAATTGAGCATCAATACAGCGCTCCGTATACTCCACAACAGAATGGAGTGGCTGAAAGGAAGAACCGAACGTTAATTGAAGGAGCCAGAACTATGCTGGCAGACTCGAAGCTTCCTGTGATGTTTTGGGCTGAAGCAGTTGCTACAGCCTGCTATGTTCTGAATAGGGTGCTAACCGTTAAGAGACTTGGAAAAACTTGTTATGAGCTTATGCACGGAAGGAAGCCCAACTTGTGCGGTCTTGAACCATTTGGGTCTCCTTGTTCGATTTTGAAGACTAATTCGAAATTTGGTGAAGTAGCCGATGAGGGAATCCTAGTCGGTTATGTTGTTGGGACACCCAACAGACGGGTCTTCAATACGTCGACTTGCAAGGTGGAGGTGGTTTGTAACACTGACATTACTAGTTACCAACCGCCAAAACCAAGCAATGGACCTGCTGAGCTTTTCGACTATGTTAAATTTTTTAAGTCGTTTAACGTACCTGATTTGGAAATTTCTGAAGAAGACGAAAGAGCTGTGTCGAAGATGATGCTTGATGAGGAAGAGAACCTATTGCAACATCAGATGTTTGAGAAATCTCAACCTTCCACATCAAACCCTATCAATACTCCTGCGGCCTCAACTGAAGATGAATTTATTAATCCTTTTCACTCTCAGCCAGAAACAACCATTGATGAGATCTCTTCAAATTTGGATGATAATTTGCATGTCGGTGCTGTTCCGACCACGAGAATTCACAAAGATCATCCATTGGAGAATATTATAGGTGAAGTGTCCTCCGGTGTACAAACCAGAAGTAGATTGAATGAGCACACCTGTGTTTATACAAGCATAAAAGAAACGGGTATACTGAACGAATGTTTGTACTCCTGCTTTATAAGCCAAATTGAACCAAAGAATTATCAAATGGCTTTAAAGGACAGCTCGTGGGTCGAGGCCATGCAAGAAGAGTTGGCTCAGTTCGAGAAAATGGAAGTTTGTACCTTGGTTGAAAAACCAAGAAATGTGCATGCTATAGGCACAAAATGGGTGTTCAAGTGTAAGAGAGATGATAAGGGAATTATCGTAAGAAATAAGGCGAGGCTGGTTGTTAAAGGTTTTAATCAGCAAGAGGGTATTGATTACAATGAGGTGTTTGCTCCTGTCGCCCGGTTAGAAGCGATTCGATTGTTTTTGGCGTTTGCTGCATTTAAAAAGATGAAGGTATTTCAGTTGGATGTGAAGAGCGCGTTTCTAAACGGGAAAGTTGATGAGGTTGTGTATGTTGAGCAACCTCCGGGTTTTCCTGACCCAGACTTTCCTGATCATGTATACAGGTTGAGCAAGGCGTTATATGGGTTACATCAGGCACCTCGTGCCTGGTATTCAACGTTATCGGACTACTTGCTGGAAAATGGTTTTGAAAGGGGATTGATTGACAGTACGTTGTTTGTGAAGAGAGAAGGATGTGACTTCCTACTGGTTCAAGTCTACGTGGATGATATCATTTTTGCTGCATCAAGAGTATCCATGTGTCAGGATTTTGAAGCTGTCATGAAGAAACGATTCGAGATGAGTGCCATGGGTGAACTAACTTTCTTTCTAGGATTGCAGGTTGATCAGAAGAAGGACGGGATGTTCATTCATCAAACGAAGTACGTTCATGATGTGCTGAAAAGATTCAAGATGGAGGACAGTTCTCCATATGATACTCCCATCTGCGTCAATCACAAATTGGGTGCTGAATCAGATGGTGACGCAGATGTGGACCCAACTCTGTATCGGGCGATAATAGGTTCATTAATGTATTTAACTGCTTCTAGGCCTGATATAATGTTTGCTGTTTGTCTTTGTGCACGTTTTCAGGCAAATCCGAAAGAATCTCATTTGAAAGGTGCAAAGAGGATACTACGGTATCTCAAGGGCAAGCCGAAGCTGGGGTTGTGGTACCCAAAGGGAGGAGACGTTGAACTGGTGGCATATACAGATTCTGATTATGGTGGATGCAATCAGAGTCGGAAGTCAACGACGGGAGGCTGTCAGTTTCTTGGAAGAAGATTAGTTTCCTGGCAGTGCAAGAAACAGACATCAGTTGCTATTTCAACATGCGAAGCTGAATACATGGCAGCATCCAACTGCTGCTCTCAGGTTTTGTGGATTCAGCAACAATTACGCGACTATGGTCTGAATTTCTTACTCACTCCTATTTTAATTGATAACACTGCCGCTATCTCAGTAATTAACAATCCCGTGAAGCACAGTAAAACTAAGCATATTGACATTCGTCATCACTTCATACGGGATTGTGCTGAGAAGAAACTGATCAAGATCGAAAAGGTTGATACACTTGAAAATTTTGCTGACTTGTTTACAAAAGCGTTTGATAAATCTAGATTTCAAAACCTAATTGAGCTGAACGGGATGATCAATCCCGAGTAACCATGCCTTTGTGTTTGTTTAAAAAAAAAAAAAAAAAAAAAATATGTGTCATTATTGCTTAAAATTAGTCGGTTACCTCAGTTTGATGGACATATCCTAGGATATGTTTTGGTCCTCGTTTCAACTTAGAGAATGAGGATAGCCATTAACCGGAAGACTGAAAGTGACCGGGGCAGTTATGACGTGTGTTCTTTCAGTTGCTGAAAATTAGTCGGTCATTCTTAGTAAGAAGGACACATACTTGTATGTGGTCGGTCCAGTTGATCCATTGGATCTTCAGGATAGCCGTTTATCTGACGACTTTGACGTGATCGGGGCGATTGAAATCAAAATTTTTTAGGGAAATGAAATTACTTTTCAAGTCTACTACATCGTAAGAAGTTCTTTGCTGTGTTTAACAGAAAATTGATCCAACCTTGGAAAATGATATATATACTGACTGTGTGTTCTTAACTAGTGAAGTTATTAGGCTTAAAAGGCTTTAGAACAGTCATTGTATGTCGTGGTAATTTTTATGGTGCGTAAAAGTGTATGTGATACTAACTTAAACTACTTGAATTTACGTGGAAACTCCTTAAGAGTTTTGAATGTCTTCACACATATCTTTCCGTATGATAGGCAGAAAAGCGACTACCCAGTCATACACGAGCCAGTGAGTGATCTGATTCCCGTGAAGAAAGCATTTCAAGACACTGCAGTGATCCAGATTCGGGACTTGCAGTAGTTTAATACTCCGAAGTCAATAAGAATGATTGCTTTAAAAAAAAAAAAAAAAAATGTGTGTATATCTTTAGTACTTATGAGACATAGTAACAATCAAGACTTCTCATGTCTGGAGTAAGAAGAGAACGGGAAGCAGTCAACGAGTATATACAAGTTAATCAGACACTATGGGTCGAAGTCAACTCGGGGTGACTTGGGTATAGCCAAATACGCTTTGAGAATAGATAGAAGACATCATTATCTCTGAGTTGTTGTCTACTTAAATTTTGAGCTTAACTGAACCTTAATCCGTATCACAGAAACAATGAAAACCATTTAAGTTATTTACATGCTTACAACCTGTTTCTCTATGTCATAATACAGCTAAACACGGATCCAAGTGACAGTCACATAGTTAGTATGATTCCTGTTAGGATCTTTTCTAAAACGTAGTGGTCCCTGACTAGACTGAAATTTGATCCCTTAATTCGTTAAAATTTTTATAAGTTTTTCTATTTTTGTAGTTGTGTTATTGTAAAACTGGTTACTTGGACATGATCTTTTTTGTTTAATTCTTTTTGGAAACTTCTAATATTAAGTGCAAGATTATTCAAACTTAAAGGGCTGATTTTGAAATTACGGGCGAAGTTGTTGAATTCGGCGAAGTTGTGCTTAACTTCGCCTAGGCGAAGTTAAGCGTAACTTCGCCTGACCCAACTCTATCCTATATAAGGTTTTTGATACTGTAACAGTATCATTATTTTCAAAAAATTCCGGCGAACTTATAACTTATAATCAATTTTTCCGGCGATCTTGTTCCATTCGTTTTCGATCCTTGATTTCTGTTTCGAGTGTTTATTCACGGTATGTGTTGTTAATATCATTCCCAAACATACCCGTTCGTTATAATTTTACCCGGTTCGAGACCTCGGGTCGTCGAACCTTCAAAACCATGATTTTCACCCTTGTGTTACGTGTTCATGGACGTCCTTCACGTCTCAATATCATCAATCCATGCTGTTATTCACTGATGGATCGTCAAATCGGTCCGAAAACATCGGATCTAAGCCTTGAATCTGAACAGTCGCCGTTTCAGATTCAGGCGAAGTTAAGGTTTAGGCGAAGTTATCCACAACTTCGCCAGGAGATTAATTTCGCCTGTGGCGAAGTTATCCGTAACTTCGCCTTGAAGCTTAAGTTCGCCTGTGGCGAAGTTATCCGTAACTTCGCCTTGAACTCAAGTTCGCCTTTGGCGATGTTGTGATTCAGCGAAGTTAACATCAACTTCGCCTATACCATTTTACTTAACAATTTTTAGTCGCAATTATAGTTGAAGCGAAGTTGTTCCCAACTTCGCCTCACCTATAAGTTCGCCTGTACAGGTTTAATCACAACTTCGCTCGTGGTACTTAGCGAACTTGTGAGCTGCTTACACACTGTATAACTTGTTTTGTTTGGTGCAGATATGGCTGCTATTGGAGGTGCTGGTGGTGATGATGGTGATGAGCAACGACAATTCTTTCCAGCCCATAACCAGTACATCACGTTAGATCCAGACGCACGAGGCGTCGAAGACTACAGGGAGATTATCACGTTTCTCCTGCGATCAAGAGTCTTTCACGCGCTAACAAATACACTGCCTATTTCTCTGCCTAACATTGAAGACTTTTGGCAGACAGTGTACTACGATTGCAGGCCTGAACCTCCGGTGATGCGAGCAACCGTAAATGGTCACAACATACAGTTTTCCTCGGAAGACATACGGTTGGCTCTGCAGTTCGGTGAAGAAACTAGAGATGACCCAACGGAGTTCGTAGCTCCTTTCCGTGATGGAGCTTATTTGAGGATGGGTTATTCGGGTCCGCTGGGGGACTCGCAGAGGAGGAAAGGATTTCTGCTAGATCAGTGGCGCTTCCTGATGCATGTGTTAATTGTATGCATGTCCGGCAGGAAGGCAGGAACAGACGGGATGGGCGCGACGAAACGAAGAGAAGATCATGACGATGATCCCAATGCACCAGCAGGTGCAGGTGGTGAGCTGCCAAGAACCTCTCAGGCTCTTGGGGCTTCCACAACTGAGGGGGAGTATACAAATGAAGCTGGTGACGATGTTGTAGCAGTTGATGATGATGCTGACGTTGAAGACGTGATAGATGCATTGAAAGAGTTGGATGAGGAGGATGATGAGTTTATGATGGAAGATGATGTGCTGCCAGTGGATGAGATTGAGAGGATTGGAGAACAGATTACGGTTGAAAACGTATTAGAAGAAAGTGAGATTGTTGATAACTCCGTGGAACATGAGATTCCGGAGGTTGACGGAACAGGTTTGGGTGATGAGAATGCTGAGGAAGATGCTGAGTGTGAGGAACAACCGAAATGGAAGGAAGGTTGTGCCCACTGGTTCGTAAAGACGAAGAAGCCGGCGGTCCCTAAGATGTTCAGAAAAAGTTACAATATTAAGGGATACGCGGAAGCCAAGAAAGGTATTATCTGCTGGTTATACGACGAGCAGCTGCGGCTCTTTGTGATCAAGAGGTACGATGGCATTCAGTACTTCCAGAGAAAGTTGAGATCTCTAAACACACTGCCAGAATGTGAAGTAAAAGATTTAGCCAGATTGGGATTGATAAACAGAAGCGAAGACAACATGGCTAGAATTATTGCGAAGATCGTGTGGAAAGAGTGTGTTAAAGATAAAAAGTTTGAGCTACTGAAACCACAGAAGGGAAAACTTGTCGAAGACAAGGATAGAGGTCTGAGAGTTGATGGAAAACCTTGGATGGTTATGAAATACAAACCGATCCGGTGCCTTAAAGAAGTACCGATGAAGTTCATGCCCAAGGACGTGCTCAAAGATCTAAAATGGTGGTACGTGGATTGTGAGACAGCTGAGGCGGTAATGGAAGATGAGGATGAACAAGAAGTACTTCGGGTTTACGACCCGATGCATCTTGTTAATCTATCGAAGGCAGATCTGAAGGCGCTCAACGAGAAAAAGATCTTCTACATTCCTGCTTGGAAGGATCAAGCTAGGAAATATCAACGGGTGGTGTCGGTATGTGTTAGAGAAGGGGCGCACGCGTAGAGATGAAAGATTACAAGACTCAAGATTTGAAGATCAAGATATGAAGCTACTGCCAAGGGAGAGTCTGTTGGTACATGTGTGTCAGTAGTTCATAGTCTAGCATTTGTAATCGAGTCTGTAATGTAATTATGTTTTGATTATGATTATTTATGTAAAACGCGAAGTTGTCAACAAGTTCGCTATGGCGAACTTGTTGAATCAGCGAAGTTATTGACAACTTCGCCTGTGGCGAAGTTGTCGTGTTTATATACTGTTCAGCGAACAGTTTACGTAGTTGGTCGATTTAGGGTTTGTTTCAGTTGTTCAGTGAACGTGTTCGTGTCATAGTCTGTAACTGTGACCTCGGGTCACGTGTTTGTTATCAATATAACGTGGTTGGTTTATTGCTTTCGTGTTCGATCTCTACATACTCTACACTCGTATCTACCCACGCAGGGATTCCGCACCTGCGTTGTTAGCGACGTCCCGTGTACGATCCGTCCAGGAGCCTACATTTATATTGCCAAGAATCCTGTTTTTCATGAGCGAACTAAACACATTGAAATTGACTGCCATTTTGATCATGAAAAGTTGCAAGAGGGACTAGTCACTTTGGTGCATACCAACACGATGGATTAGCTTACTGACATTTTTACTAAGAGATTATCAGGGTCTCATTCACTCTTTTTTATGCAAGTTGGGGTTTTCTCAACCTCCAACTTGAGGGGGGATGTGAAGAATACATATACGCCGTATATGTATATGTGTCATATATGTAAATGCTATATATATAGTTTTCTTGTTTCTTGTTTTTTTTTAATTTTTCATTATGATGAAATAAGATTTTTCTTCCCTGCTTCTTTTCTTTCTTTGTTATCGTTCTTTGGCGTTTACAATTACTTATGAGGCAAATGAATAACTGTATCGCCCAAGAGGTGATAAAAATTTGCTTTGTACCAATGGGGAAACCCACCCCAGGGTGTCGTATAGAAAATTTTTTGTATGTGTCTTGAAACCATCATAGTGGTCTCGAACTTGATTTTAATAAAAAGAAAAAAAAATGTCAAAAAATGATAAAAGTTATTTTAGTTAATTATTTAAATTATTATAACAATAAGAATAATTATTATTTCATTTTAAAATTTTTTTAATTAATTAAAAAATGATTTTAAGATAAGTTGGATGATTTGGTAAATGTATTTTCATAGTTTAAGGATGACATGGAAAAGGTAAGGTAACACTTATGTGAATGACAGAATGAGAGAGGGTTGTAGGATGGGAAGCGGCTATAGCCACCAACATAATACTCTTTCTTGAAGAGTTGCAACATATATTAACACAATTTTTGGTCTAATTTCGACAATTTCTTATAACAAAGCTTGCATATTATGTAAACTGGAGGCAAATCCAATGTCAGATGTGGACATTAGAGATTCTTGATACATAACGAATGTCATGACCAACATGTTTTGTGCTTAATGGTTGTGGATGATAAGAGAACTCCACATTTTAAGCGTGCTCGGGTGGGATGTTGGAGTGAAACCATGATGGGTAAACTCCTAGGAAGTCTCCACCGAGGCATATTTAAAGACAAATTTGTGAGCATTTTTTTATGAAAAAGCGAACAATATTGATGGTATAAGAGGTCAAAATGCTACATATTCATTCATGTATATGTTTTTAGTTATCCGTTTTATCAATACGAACTAAATATTTTACTCTACAAATGATCTCAACATGATTTGGAGAGACATCCAAACGTCTACGAGTTCTAAAACCTAAAACAAAAACCCTCCGGTGAAAAGTCTTTATTGGCTATATTATCTTAGGCATTATAGGCTTTATCACTAAGTTGCTATTAGTATAGAATTATGGGGTCTCACATGATAAGCACAAATGGTGTTATACTTAATCATGTGACGAATCATGAGGTTCTATGTTGTAGAAAAGTGGTGACTCTAAAAATCAGGTTAATACCAATGATAACATATTCCTGATATACTTTCTACCAAAATTTGGGACAAAAACTTTTACAAACTTATGATTAAAAAAAAAAAGAAATTAAAAGATTAATTAAGCCCAAAATGGGAGAAAAAGTAGACTACCCATAATAATAATTAGAGAAAATTACTGTTTGCGTCCCTGTGGTTTTAGGGCGGAGACACAATGAGTCCTCGAAAATTTTTTTGAACTGGTTGAGTCCCCGTGGTTTCAGAAACAAACCATTTGAGTCCCTGTGGTTTCAGAAACGAACAATTTAAGTCCCTGTGGTTTCAGTAAAATGAAAGTTTAACCCTGGAAGTTAAGTAAGGGCAGTGACTCAAATGGTTCGTTTATGAAACCACGGGGACTCAACCAGTTCAAAAATTTTTTCGAGGACTCATTGTGCCTCCGTCTTAAAACCACAGGGCTCAAATAGTAATTTTCTCTAATAATTATAGCAAATAAATATCAAACCACTAAAATTCTATCATCACAATATGATAATACAACACTACAAACAAATTTAGAGTAAATAACCGTGAAAGTCGTATAAAAAATTGTACTTTTGTTACTTTTACTATAATAGATAAGCCGTTAGTTATTTTTTGGCTTAGGTTATACATACACCAGGAAGGTTATTCAAATACAAGGAGAACCTATACGACTCGTATAGCCTTATAGGTGCAGAGTTATGTTATTTTATGTCAGCTAGTGCCATGTCTTGTTTCATTGTATCGTATAGTCCTTATACGAGCCGTAGAGGGCTATATGACTCATATAGCGGCTATTTGACTCGTATAACTTTTTTTAATCACTTTAAAGTTACAAACTATTAAAAACAATAGTCGAGTTGGTTATAAAATAGAAACACCTAATTTAGAAGTAAATATTTTGCACCATAGTAATCAAACAAGTTAACTACGAACAACATTAGTGTTTTGGGTAACGAATTTTTAGATATAGTCATGTGATCCATTCTGGTTGACACATATATGAGTTATCTAAGCTTTTGAAATATAGTTGTTAGAAAATTAATTTTGTTTGTTGATGTAAATGTTTTGACTCGTGTTAACTCAACTTTTGATATAATCTTACAAAGCAGCACACAAATCTTACATGGTTGGAGCAAGGAAATCTGGATACCTGGTCTGTACGGGTCGTATACCATCTATGCGGCTCGTATTGACCGGAAAATAATTATAAATCACCGGTCAAAGTGCATATTGACATGCTGTCTATATGAGTCGTATAGCTATATACGACTCGTATAGGTCAGATGTGGTAAGTGAGCTATACGATCTAGGAAACCTATACGACTCGTATAGACTAGAAAAGTTGTCATCATGTCCCCTCCGTACTTATGTCAATAAATCTATGCTATACGACTCGTATAGCCCTTATACGAGATGTATAGAGTTGTTCACATACCAAGGGAGTGGTGTTTGAATATAGCATCCCTATTTTCTTTCATCTATGACGTTAAATTAATATTACACGACTTACATGTAAGTTACATGATTTTTATATTTCTTTATTTAAGCATGGTTTTGTATTGCAATCAATTTAATATAGGGCAGTAAATGAACCGAACTACATGATTTTCACAGTTAAGGAAATAATGTGTTCATGAATGATTCATGATAAACGAGATTTTATATTTATGTTAGCTTATAATGAAAATGAATGAACAGGTCAACACAAATAAAATTGGTAGAGCCTATAATAAGATATGATCTAATTATACTATTAAAAGAAGACCTACTGTTCACATACATTCAACTTTCCAATTTAACAAATTCCACTTCATTTTCTATTTAGGCTTAATTAAATTGTACCATTTTTACAGTTTTGTACCATTTTTACAGTTTTGTACCATAATAATAAAATTAAAAATATGATGTTGGTGGGAATCAAACTGACTATCTTCCTTTTAAAATGTTCGTAACTTACGAACTCAACTATGATGAATTGATGCTAACCTTCTTTTTTCATTGATAAGTATATATTCACAACCTTCCATCCTGATTTCTTTTAAAATACAAATACACTTCTTACCAATTTATGTAATATAGGAAATATGCTATGTGTTATTAATGCTTTAAATTATTGACAATATCAATTCAGTTAAAAAAAATAAACATCTTTAATTCTATCGAATTCTCTATATGTATCTCGTTTCCATATTCAATGCGATTCAACCAATATAATTGTAAGTATGAATAACATTTTGTTTCATTTATTTTTTGTGTTCGGTTGATTTTAGGTTTTTATTAATATGTTATTTTGGTTTGTTGGTTTAAATACTAAAGATGCTTGAAGGTGTAATTTTACTTAGTTTATCTTTATATGTTGTTTTGTTTTAATAAAAACAACAATGTTAGAGCTGTAATTTTAATTTCAACTAATGCAATTTCCCATTCATTAATATTCATTATATAATACCTTATAATTTATAAAATTACGATGTTCATTATGTAATTCATTTATGTATATTTGGCTGAGTTTTCTTATATTTTTCACACGTCTGTTACACGGAACACTAACGAGTATAGGAACAATGCAAAAACAATGTAAGAATATAGTTTCATATTTTATGTTAGGGGTAATAAATTAAAGAAAATAAAATATTTAGATAAAATAAATGAATGTACAAACTTTTATAAAGAACATATAAGAATGATTAAACAAACACCAACGAACTTTCCATCAAACGGTTCACGAACTATTTGCTGAACGTTTGGTTTCATCCACATCCCTAATTCTATAGTATTGTTTACAAACTTATAGATTCTTTCGGTTTTTTTGTTTGAGAAATCTTATTCTTCTAATAAAATAAATTATCGAGACTTAGATATCTAGCATAATTTCCCCTTTTTAATCTCGCATCTCATTAATCCTAACTATTCATGGATCGTGAGTCGATAAAGATTTTGGCAATCAGGTAATATAATATTCAATTTTCTCTTTTAATATTCTAATCTCTCATCTCATTCATCCTACCTATCCATGTGTCGTAGATCAAAACCATTTTAGCAATTGAGTTAACAAATAGCCAGCAAATTAAAAGTAAAATATTGATTGAAGATCAAACAAGTATAAATATGAATCACAAATCTATAAATATGAGATTGTAGATTTCTTATTGTTTGTATTATATATTGCATTTCTTTTTTTACCTTTAATTTTGTTCATTTATTTCAAATAATGAATTTTAATTATTTTAATCATTTGACAAATCGCGTGTGATACACTAAGCCAAAAGCTAGATATAGTTATAATTTATAAGACCAAGTTTAGCTATATTACAATTTATTTATAACATTTAAGAAGCTTGGTGCTGCAAGTGCCCTATTGGGCATTGGGCCACTTGGCGGCGCTAAACTGGTCTGCAAATTTTGTTTCTTTAGTTCAGCTATCATAAAGGAAACCAACCGAACGCCATTTTTTTTGTTTTTTTAGTTCCAGTAACGAACATGACAGAAACAGTCCGAATCACCGCCTCAACGCCCGAGACCCACAACACTTGAATTTATCGACCGATGCCACCCAATTGGTCTACCTCAGTTTTTATATTATTTTTTTATTTTAGTTCCGATACCGTAACGAACGTAACCAAACAAATTTTTTGTTTTAGTTCCTGTACCGCAATCAACTTGAAAAAAATCGATCAAATTCGCGTAGACTCGCCACCTAAATGCCCAAAACAGACAACGCTTGGGCTTTACTAACGCCTGAGTTTCACCGAACCACATCATCCCATTGGTCCACCACATATTTTATATTTTATATTTTGTTTTTGTTTTTGTTTTGTTTTAGTTCCAGTTTTGTAGCGAACACAAGTATTTTTTTTTAATTTGAAAGTTAAACCTTTATTTCATCGGCTCGCCGCCGCAAAACCCGAGATCGACTATGCTCGGGTTCTACTAACACCCGTGTTTTACTAGCCTTTTTGTTTTAGTTTCGATGTCGTAAAAAAGTAACCGAAACCGACCAAGTTCCTGCCCACTCACTACCACAATGCACGAGACCTACAACGCTCGGGTGTTAACGACCAAATAAACACCGTTTTAATATTTTAATATTTATACATTTATTTGACCAATATATTTTTTGGGTCTTAATTCTAAGATTTTACCAATGTTGTTTATACGGTACAGTAACAAACGTAACCGAGACCGTACAAATTCGCGTCAAGCCACCATTGCAATGCACAGGAACTACAATGCTCGGGTTCTACCAATGCCCTGGGTTTAACGTTCGAACAAATGTCGTTCTAACTAATTTATTTGTTTATTAGTTAGTTTAACGATTTTATTTTTAGGTTTTAACACTAGGTTTTTCCAGCGTTGCTTATATCAATTTAAATGTACCAAATTCGCGTCGACTTAGCGTCGTAACACTAGGTTCACAAGCCTGGGTTTCAACGCTCGGGCTTTATCGATCGAATCTTTTGGGCTTAATTATGGTACCAACCGAACCTACATTCATAGGCGAAGCTCTTTGGAGACCCGGGGTGGCCCAACCACTGCCATTTTTTCTATTAGTAAGATAAATTTCGTGATTTTTCTTGAAAACTTTTATAGGTATTAAGCGTGGTCACCCCCGAGGTATTTTTCCAAAAAACTATGGTCACCACTGATTTTTTTTATATATATAATACCTCATCTTTTGATTTTTTTATAAAACCTCGTAGTTTTTATAAACAAAAGTTATAAAATAGTAGCTGAATAAAACTCAAAATTGAAAGGGGCTATTTGTAAAAATAATAACTTGTTTAACAACAACATAAAAAAAGGGGAATTGATTAGGGTTTAGATTTTGGAAACTAATAAACATGTTACATCACGTCACTTGCGCCCCTGTTCCCACCGGAGACCACCAGCTATTGCTATCCGCCGTCCACCGCCTACCGCCCATTGCTCAACCCTATCAGTAAGGTAATAATTCGTCTTTGTTTTGCTGTTAAACATTGTATTGCATTTATATTGATTAATGCTCAAGGTTATAAATTTAGGGTTTGTAATTGTGTAATTGGGGATTTGGGGAAATTGATCAACTAAGCTTGTAGTTAGTATTGTATGGTGAAATTTTAGTTTAACTCACTCTATTGAATCTTCTTAATTAGGTAAGATGTCAGAAGAGTATCACTCGAATAGCTTGGTGGTTTACATAAAAAAAGAAATTGCTAAAACATTTGATTCGGAATCCATAATTGAGTAATTCAAAGGTCTTAAAGGTCGTCGAACTGCTTTGTAATTCTTCTTCTTGGTACTCACCCTTCCCCGAATATTTTAGGCCTTTGTTGGTTAAAAAATTATCTAGTTTTTTTTTCTTTTTTTATTGTAAAATAATCGTTTGAATGAATGAAAAAAAGTAAATATATAGATGTCATATTGTTTGATCCGATCCGAACCAAATCACCGACACGAACTGAATCGTCGACCCGGAAATTTTTGGGTTTGTGACTTCGCTTACCCTCGTGACAAAGCCCAAGCTTCGCCACTGCCTACATTAGTGCATTGCTATAACACGATGCATACATAAACAGACCTGACATGCCCGGCGCAACACACCGGGTAAAATACCAAGTTTTTTTTTTTGTATATTAAGGAATGGAGTATAAAAAAAATTTATATCTTGAAAGCGACAATGTTCCCAAAAGCACCCCAACTGTTATTCCTTTATTTAACGGTGAATATTGCAAGAATCTTAATGGTTTTGTTCGTTAGTGGCGGTTTATTTTTCCATAGAAAATAATGCAACTTTAATTAACGCGTTTTCACAAATACCAACAACAACAATAATAATAATAATAATAATAATGGGTTTTATGTAAAAGGGTCCTATAAAGAGTGACAAAAATAAGAAATATGATAAGAATTTATAGTAAAAAAATCAAATCTTTCAAAAAGGTTAATGAAAAATTAATAAAAAAAAATCATACCTCAAATTTTAATAGAAAACGAAAAATGTAAAAACACAAAGATGTTTTCACTGTTTTTCTTGTTCTAAAAAAAAAGACACAATATTGAGTGAAAAAGATCATTTTGTCTTTTCGTTTATCGTTGTGATTTGTGTTTATTTTTGTCGTTAATTGTGTCTTTTTTTCTTGGCATTGTGTCTTTTTTCTTGATATAGTGTTACATTAATCAACATTGTACTATATTTTGTTCTTCAATGTGTTATATTTTGCAATATATTATGTCTTTTTTTGGTTTATCATTGTGTTGTTTGTTCATTTTCAGTATTGTATCTTTTGTCTTGGCATTGTGTCATTTCGTCGTTTTTTTATTTTTTTATGAATAGGAATGACGGGGGAAACATTTTTGTTATATATATATATATATATATATATATATATATATATATTGAGTTATTATTTTTTGATATTTTTTAGGGGTTTTGTGTGACCACAAATCCTTCTTACACTTCTCATTTTTCTCTCACTTTGCATTTTAACTTTACCCTATGTAAAATATAAAGTTAATTACGAACATAAAAGAGATCTGGGTTTTCCACTAGCGGTGTTTAGAAAATCAAAAATTGAATCGTACCCGTAACTAGAAAAATCGAATCTTTCAGAATTTCATTTTTGATTTGGTTATAACTGAAAACCAAATTTCAAATTTGATTTGCTGATCTGGTTTTTAACCCGATTTTTTTGATTTATTCGGTTTAACCGAATTAATCAATTAAAATGTAGACTATATTAATTACTTTGTATATGTTACAATATTTTTT
Source organism: Bidens hawaiensis (assembly GCF_021521415.1). NCBI lineage: Eukaryota > Viridiplantae > Streptophyta > Magnoliopsida > Asterales > Asteraceae > Bidens > Bidens hawaiensis. The sequence continues at coordinate 87,947 of NW_027491544.1, read as the reverse complement.
AAGTTTGTATCTAATATGTAGCCCAATAGTCCATATCCATATTTGGATTTTTCATTCTGGATGTTTTAGGATGGTTATGTTATGGTTAACTGGTTGTACGTTTAAGACTATTTGATGGTTTGTTGGGTTGGAAGTTTTATTATGGTCTTTAACTTTTGGTTTAGACGCATATATTGGGTCAGTTTTAGAATTTTCATGCTGCATGATACCCAAACGGCTGTACGGATCTGGAACACAAACGAAAAAATTGTTGTGTTGTATGAATTCGATAAAAACGGTTCGAATCGATTTGATCAGTTTTAATCAAAATTGAACCGAATTGAATTCGGATCAATTTAGTAGTTCGATTATCCTTTTAACATATTCCGTTAGATTCGATTTTCGATTAGGGATAAAAATTTCTCATTACCGAACAAATCGAATAAATCGATAACCGAACTGATAAAAACCTCTAGTCTCCACCGCATTAGATTTCAGACAAAAACAAAGCTTTAGCAACCAAAATTTTAATTAATTTAACATATCTTAAACAAAACCTTTTGTAACATTGCAAAAAAATTATTTGTCAATTTTGACAATTTCCAAAGTTGAGGAGTAAAATTGTCATTTAGCTAAACTTAAAGTCCAGGGTCTAATATGTAATTAGACAAAACTTAGATTAGACGAATTGTCTAATCACTGTGAAAACCCAAAACAAACGTGATATCGGTCTTAAGTTATCTCTTGTGATAGACTGTCTCACCCGCCTGCCAAAAGAGTACATATATAAAAAGTAGGTTTTCATAATTGGCGATCAAGTGACACGAGGCTTGAGTATGAGTCGACTTTCAATCCACTCCATACACGGGCTTAGTTAAACTAACAATACCCTAAGATGTTTCTCACTAAAGCATGTTCATTAATTTCCAAGAGGTAAACAAACCAAACCGCCTGTTCATTCTCAAGGGCTGAGCCTACCAACACGCCGAACATAAAGCCTAAGCCTTTCAGCTACAATACTTTACGTGTGTTGACCTTGCTGTTAACACGAAAGTTAATATTAGAGCTTAAGGTTGTAAAGGTAAGTATTTGATTAAAATATAAATATATTCAAAAGTTGGGAATTAAACAGTCGATGGCTGGTACAAAATAGTTGACTTGTAAAACCATAATTTACATAATTTATAACATAAAATCTTCATTTGAGCCATCAAATCATCTAATGGCTATTTTTCCTCTTCCATCACCTATTCCTAATTACTTGAAAAACAGTTTTATAAAAAATATGTCAGCAACACATGTTGGCGAACATACTAACTTTAAAACATTTATGAAAACCTTTAGTTTATACTCGAAATAATCAGCGGCCCTCTAGACCAGCCCCCACACAACCCTATAGACTAGCTTAATGAGATGGGAACCCCACATTAGTCGATCATCTCTTTCACTGATTTTTTATTTGAGTTACCTCAGACCTATAGTATGAGAATAACCTTGTTTAAATATCTAGATCAAGAGATCTAGCTTCCGACCTTTTGTCTGGTTTTGCATAACCTTTACCTTGATAAATCATTTGTTGATATAAAACATTTGGACATTTAGTTCCTTTTGTTTATTTACCATTTATGTGTTACGTCTCTTCTTCACGAAGATACGTAAATGATTGGTTTCTTCTCCAAGAAGAAACATTAATTTTACTATGTCCCTCGTATGTAAAATTTTATGTCTCTTAATTATAAAGAAAAATTATTTTAACTACAACTTTGGCTTATGAATATCTCTGTTCAACTTAAGGTTAATCAAGGTATTGGTTGGGTCTAATTTAATATAATAAATTACTTAGGCAGAGCCCCTACCTTATGCCGGTACTTGGATGAAATGCCAAGGCTTAGAGCAGGGCAACACTCCTACTAGTCATTGGGTATTTAAGGGTGACAATCGTCAGAACTCCTACTATCTTGCACATACTTTGAGAAAACGAGCTCGTCGGTTTGTCGAGATCGTGGCACAAACTTTGAGACTAACTATGTGTGAAATGTATGTGTGTTTGGGATGCTTAGATCCAAAGCCTGGTCACCCTATTTATAGGAAAAATTTCGGGGTTGGTCGTGTATAGGGATGGAGTATAAAACACTCCATCGCGTAGCATGATGGGATCCTTAAACGCCTCTTATTATTTTAATCTGTCGCGTACCGCGACAGGTGAAATGATTGGTCGTCGCGTAACGCGACGCCGCCCACTAGGGTTGCGTTGTCAACTCTAGACCAACCATGTGTCGCCACGTGGAATGTCACGTGGTGCCATGTGTTGGCATGTGGTTTGACACGTGTCACACGAACGCGGTGACCACGTTACGTACCGCGATGGTCCTGAACTAAGTCCATGGCGTAGCGCGACGCCACCCAAACCTTGGGTTTTGTTAGATAGTCTTCGTGTATCGCGAGGAGTTTGTCTTTGATGCATCATGTAGCACGATGGGTATTGAAATTAAAAATTTTCATCTATGGTCCTTTATCTTTTGTAGTTGTCAAATTTGGCCTGAAACTTTAGGGATGTTAAAGTGATCAAATTCAAGTTAATGCCTGTGATTCCCCAACACTTGTAACTACAAATCCGCATAGGTAAATTCACAACACATGGATCAATGGGTTTACCATTCACCTCATATTGATCCCCTCCATTCCACTTCACATGTTAGTGAGTTGTTAGTTTCTCGATTGACTCAAACATCTCTATGGCCCGTGGTTTTAGCAGCCCTTCACTTTTCTCTATAACACCGATCACGGTCGCAATCATCCTCATTAAATACTCCCTTATATATTCAAGTAAAGATATGATGGGCTTGTCTCTACCTTCCGTTATCTTGCCATTATAAACCTTTCACATACTATTAAGCAATACTTCAGAAGTTACCAGATAATTCCTTATATCACATACCAAAGAAGTGGGCATTCTTTGTAACACTCCAACCTCAGACGGAATATACATTGGTTCGGTACGTTGGTTTTTCGTAGCTCAAAGACGCTGTTGAAGTGACAATGATATTTAATTTATTTCATTAAATTACAAGTACACATTTTGTCTGAAACTAAAATACAATACATCGAATAGACTAACATATTTATTTAAATAATATCCTAAAGTCTTTACTAAGTTTTCTTCTAATCTTCAATAATCCTTTACCCGTTGCACGTTCTGTCAACAATAATGTTGGTGAGAGTTCGTAATGTTTGTATATGTATATATTATGGAAAATCAAAATCAACGTGTTAAGATGTAGCGTCTCAATCATAAAGTAAAAAGAAAATAAAATCATGATATCCCCCTCGCTTGGCATAAGCCAAATCTACTAAGGAGCCCATGTTTGCTAAACTACTAGGAGTAATAGATGAGAACCACCATGTGTTCCAACATAAGTTTAAGAATTGAGCGGCGCAGTAAGTCCAGTCAGACGGACCCTCCCACTTCGAGTTTGTGTTTGTGTACCAACCACCATAAAACAATAAACACCTTGCACATATATCACGTAATTCATAAGCAATATGATATGAAACACATAGATACTAGACACATATGTGAATTTGGTTTACAATCATGAAAAATAATAATGAAAATTTGTAACGTGCTACACCCCAAAATGCTAAAAGTATGAAAAAGGGCTACGAAAAGTCACATGATAAGATTAAGCGGGGCGAAAGATGAATTAAGCACTTAAGCAAGCTACATCAGACAAGTTCGGTTTGATGCGGGATCCTAGAAAATAATTCTAGTTCAATACGATGTTTATGAAGGAGGGAAGATGAGTAAAAGAGATGGGTTCGGTTCAAAATTTGGAGCTTGAAAGACTTGAAAAAAAAATATATATATTTCACTATAATTAGTTATTATGTTTTCATCATTAAACTTTTAATTTGGTAAATTTTAATTTTTATATAAGAATTGGGTTTCAATAATATTAGTCATGTTTATAAGTTTGACTTGTTTCAAGAAAACCGAAACAAGCCTAAAAAGTAAGAAAACGAGTTCAAGTGAGTGGTTCGTGTTCAGTTGGACACAAACTCGAATTATGTCAAAATATTATTTTAGAATTTAGAATATGAAAGAATAAATTTTCAAAAGTTAAAAATATAAAAATATCCAGACTTTAACTGGACGGTCGTATAAGCGAGCTGAGTTCGTTTTTGAGGTATTAACATCGTTGTCAAATTATTTTGGACACGACATCAAGTTCTAAACGAGGAAAACAAGCAGAAGATAACACAAAAATACCGAGGATGGAAGACAAGAATAAAAGAAGAAACTTGAACAATTTGACTCTTGAAAGTCAAAATTGGCAAAGAAGACCAAATTGATAAAATAACTAATAATTTTCATAAATTGAGTCATGGCAAGGTGAAATGGGAAGAAGAGGAGCTCTATTTATAGGTGAATTGTAGTGAAGATGTTTCAATAGGATTAAATTGGTTAAAAAATTTTAAATGGTATTGAATGTAATTCAAAGCTTGAAATTGATCATAAAATTGAGTTGAAACATTAGAATTATATTCAAACAAGTTTATTATCATTGTAAAATCTTCATAAAGAGTTCATACAAAACATAATAGATGCTCGCGTAGTGTAGCGCGACAGCAAGGGAGGAAGAGCATCGCGTAGCGCGACCCAAATTTATTCTTGGATGAACCCTAGGATTTTCACGCTACACGACGGGCATGGCTTGTGTCCTTCACGATGTGTGACGCACCCATAGATTCAAGCATTTTGAGAATTTACACCTTTGGTCCCTGGACTTGATTTAGATGCGATAAAGGCACAAAATACATGAAATAAAACTTAGGATTAAATCGTAAAAATCAAATATCATTATATTTAATTTAAAATATAAATTATAACAAATGAAGATTCGATTTATAAAAAAAAAATTAAAATGGATCGGTTTTCATGTTTAAAAATTGACGAATGTCAAAGTATTCACAACTTTTGAAAATTTTGTTCCGAAATTAATAATAAAACTAAGAAAAAGAATCAAACTACGTCATGGAGTTTTATAAGTGTTAAAAAATGCTACAAATATGAAATATGACAAGGACACTTATATATAGGATGTACCAGCGGCGTATCCACCATGCACTTATGATATTACATTTGTATCGTTGCCCAAATCACTCTAGGTTCGGAGTTATTACACATAACCTTACTCACTAGGGTTTCCATGTGACGACTTCGATAATTACATATGCATCCGTGATTTCTTAGATCATCGCATGGTCCACATGGGTCGTCCTGTTATGTGGGTTTTAAGACATAAACAATAAATAAAAGAAACACTTGAATATCAAGATAAATATATGAAAACTTTGAAATCGAGAATAACAAGATATATAAATGAGACTATTGAAATTTAAACTAAATAACAAAACTATTTAAGTTAAAAACGAAATAAATTAAACTATTGAAGTTAAAACGTAATAAACGAAACTATAGAGGTTAAAGTGAAATAACGAAACTATTGAAGTTAAATTGAAATAAACGAGACTCTGGAGTGGTTAAAAAAGAATGAATGAGAGAACATTGAGATCATGAATATCATGATACATAAACGAAACATTGGGATTGAAAATATCAAGGTAAATAGATGAAACATTTGAGGTCAAGAAGATTAAAATAAATGATACACCGGGCTTAAGAATAATAAAATGAATAAATGAAAAACTTAGCGTAAATACTAAATAAATGACCAAATCAATTGACATAAATAAAATATAGAATTATCACGTACATATGGCTTCTATTATATAGCTATAACTATATCCCTGGTTTTAAACAAACCGGTCATAGGCAGCCAATAATACAAATACCGTTTCTATTAGATAACTATGTGCATAACCATGTTCATAGTCCCGATTTCCACTAAACGATTATGTTCGTGGGAAATCATTCATAGGCCATTAGATGAGTCAATACCAAAAGTAAACCATTCCAACAATGCAAGTTAGGTCATATAGATTGATGCATGAAATCGTGAGTTGTGTTTGAGAGAAAACACCAGTGAAAATAGATAAACAATCAATAAATAACCGAACTCAAATATAATTCCATAAAAAACTATGAGGAATTTAAATACATTGGATTAATTTGGTTACATCCAAATGAAAAGGAAAGTACAGGAAAGGAAAGGAAAACAAAATGCAGCTTGCAATACTTGTCTTCTCGAAGGTAGGTGGAGTTTTAAGTACGAAGACAAGTGTAATGTGGTGCCACAGTTTCGTAGCTGAAACTCATAGGTGTTGATATAGTACATACATCTGAGAGCACCCTGATCGGGTTGAGTTTGTTGAGGTTGATTGGTGTGGTTTGATTTGGTTGGTCTGGTCTGGTAGGGTTGGGTTGGGTTTGAATGGCTTGAGTGGGTTGTGCTTGTATTGGTTGAGCTTTGTTGGTAAAGACTTGATCGAATAGGGCTTAAGCTTAGGAGGTTTAGGCTTGATATACTTGGAATTGGTTGGCTAGAATTGGGTGGGTTTGGATTTGGTAACAAGTTTTGGGCATGTGTTGCGTAAATAGCTTAGTCACCACAATGGTAGCAGGTTCGCATGGTTGGTTGTTCATAAGGTCGAGCATATGACTTGGAACTTGGTTGAGTAATGGATCATGGGATGGATGGGTGGTGTGGAATATGTATAGGTTCTTGGCAAGAGTTGATGAGGTGGCCGAAGCACAGTTGTTGAATTCTCGTTACTGTGTAGTAGTAGGGTGGTGAAACAATCACGTTTCACACAAACATTGTGTTCATATGTAGAGATTTTTGTTGTGTCGGGTTTGGGTATATTGGGCTTGTATTGAGTTCGGGTTAGTTAGGGCATAGTTTTGGTTTTTTCGTTTATTGTTGGGGTTGGGGTTGGTGGGATTTAATAGTATTCGGCCTTGACCTCATCAGAAGGTTTGGTTGTGGCCTTATCTGTAGGCTTTTTGGTACTTTTACGCATTAGAGTCTCGGCTTTAACATGATTATTGTACAGAGTTACTGAAGGTTAATAGCACGAATAGATTTATCTTCGGTCCTCCAAGTGAGTGCCCTTTAATCAAAGACACTCGAGGTGAAGCGAGTTTTCTTTTCCTCAGGACAATCAATATGGATGAAGCTGCTTTCCTTTTTTTCATACCACTTGCGTAGGGCAATGGCACCTTCTGACCCGTCTTGGTGAAGGTCTTGAAGCTACACGGGTTTGAATTGGAACCCGAAGAAGCAGAGTTCGAGTTTGTCTATTTCCTTCTTCCCCTTTTCCCTTTGTCCTTACTTTTTTTTCAAATTAACCCTTTTTCTTTATTTTTCTTACCTTTTTCCATTTTATCATTACTGTTTGTCAAATCACCCCCTTTCCTTTATTTTTCTTACCACTTGCCAATTTTCGTTTACTTTTTGGTTTTTTAGATTTTGGATGGCCTGCAACAAGCACCATATTTTCATCAACTTCAAAGTTTGCCTTAGAACCTTGACAAATTGCACTTATGCTTGTACGATCGTCTTGTTTAAATTGCTCTTCTGGTTTCATTGACAGGTTTCTTGATAAGCTTATTAGCCTCTTTCTTGGTTCCCATTGGGAAAATAGTGGTTTAAACTTTAATAGACATTAATGTTTTGATAATGACTTAATTAAAGCAATGTGACATAAAAGATTACTAGTTCATCATTGATGTTATATGTCACACACATATCCCTTAACATTTGATTGATCAGCATTATTCACAACTAAGCAACAACTTACTTAATCAAGATTACACACTCACAATCTAAGTTGGAGAAGTTAACAAGTTCAAATATACAAAGTGTTAAATAAAGATCTATACATCAACATATAGATGAAGAAATGGCAAAATCTATTGAAGATTAATTAACAACTTAGTTAAGTTAGGTTGTCAGTTTTATAAACTTAGGAAAAGTTTATAAAAATATATTTAAACAAACTTATTCAAATAATATATGAAAGACATATTCTACTTTGATAATGTCTTTCATTCAAACCATACCTTGGACAACCAATTTTCATCAAATGGGAAAGTCAAATACTTAGAAGGCAAAAGGTTGAAGTTTGGGATGAAGATCATAAAGTATGTTTAACTAAATTGGTGAAATACTTGTGTTGTGTTGTGTTGTTTGGATCAGTGGGAAGTGAAAGGGATGACTTCTCACATGTGTTGGTCATCCAAAAGGAGTCAAAAACCAAGACAAGGTCCCACATAACATTCACATTATCAAAACCAATTTGAAGTTAAGTGGGCATCCACGATCGCTTGGAGCGACCATGGGATCTTGCATCTCACATGCTTGGTTATAAATAGAAGGCTTATTCAACCTAAGTGTTCACCCCTTTGGTCTACAACATTTACACATACATGTAGGTTCCCTGGACGGATCACACGAGATATCCCGATATACACAGGTGCGGAATCCCTGTGTAGATCGTTACGGACGTAGAACACAAACACACGAACACACGAATACGATACGAACAAACACACGTTATATTAATAACTCAACACGTGATATAATCACAGTTACAGACTCTCGACCTCACGTCACTTGACTTACACGAACTCTAACCACTTTTTCTAACTCCCTAAACGATAAGCCGTAACCTATATAAATACACGACAACTTCGCCTCAGGCGAAGTTGTCCATAACTTCGCTTGGTTAACAAGTTCGCCTAAGCGAACTTGTCAACAACTTCGCTCGGTTAACAAGTTCGCCTAGGCGAACTTGTCAACAACTTCGCTTTAAACAAACAAATACATAAACAATATTACAGACTCGATTACAGACACTAGACAAATGAACTACTGACATTTATGCACCAACAGACTCCCCCTTGGCAGTAGCTTCATATCTTGATCTTTCAGCTCTTGTCTCGTAATCCTGTATCTTCACGCGTGCACTCCTTCTCTAACGCACACCGACACAACCCTTTGATATTTCCTTGCTTCATCCTTCCAAGCAGGAATATAAAAGATCTTTTTCTCGTTAAGCATCTTCAGATCAGCTTGCGATAAGTTAACAAGATGCATCGGATCGTAAACTCTAAGGATCTCTTGTTCATCCTCATCTTCCATCACTGCCTCCGCTTTCTCACAATCAACGAACCACCACTTTAGGTCTTTGAGCACATCCTTGGGCATAAGCTTCATCGGTACTTCTTTAAGGTACCGGATTGGTTTATACTTCATAACCATCCAAGGCTTTCCATCAGCTCTCAAACCTCTATCCTTGTCTTCAACAAGTTTCCCTTTCTGTGGTTTCAACAGCTCAAACTTCTTTTCCTTTATGCTCTCTTTCTATACGATTTTCCCTATGACTCTAGCCATATTATCATCACTTCGATTGATCAACCCCAATCTGGCTAAGTCTTTAACCTCACATTCAGGCAGTGTGTTTAACGATCTCAACATTCTTCTAAGGTACTGAACTCCATTATATCGTTTAATCACGAAGAGCCGCAACTGCTCATCATAAATCCAGCATATAATCCCTTTCTTTGCTTCAGCATAGCCCTTAATATTGTAACTCTTTTTGAACATGGTAGGGACTGCCGGTTTCTTCGTTTTGACGAACCATTGAGCGTATCCTTCCTTCCACCTCGGCTGCTCTTCCCATTCAGTATCTTCAACTGCCGTCTGATCACCTACATCGGCCTTCTCAACCTCTGGAATGTCATGTTCGACATTTTCCTCTACTATCTCTCCTTCCTCAATCTCATTCTCAATCTCAATCTGCTCACCGATCTTCTCAATCACATCACTCGGCAGCACATCCTCATCAAATAACACATCGTCACTGAACATATCATCGTCAAGTTCCCTCAACGCATCAATCACGTCATCATCAACCAACACCACATCATCACCACCAGAACCACCAGCCGCGTCGGCAGACTCCCCCTCAGCTGTGGAAGTACCAAGAGCTTGAGAAGTTCTTGGCAGCTCACCACCTGCATCTTTCGATGCATTGGGATCATCGTCTCTGTCGTTTCTCTTCTTCGTCCTGAGCTCGTCGCCTTTACAGCTCATCTCCCCCTGAGATGCCAAGAACTCCTTCAAGGCGTCTATAATTTTCCCATGCTCAATCAGGAGGGATGACTGTAGTTGATTTGCTTCTACTAGGCGTTGAATAGTTTTCGATTGCTCTGCCACGATCCGCTCTAGTGAAGCTATTCTCTCTGAGTCTGACATAGGCGTAGGCGAGACATCAGAAGCAGGCGTAACCGCAGGTGGTACCATACCTGATAACCCTGCAGTAGTGACGACCGTTGACTCTACAAATCGTGCAGCTACCACCGACTGAGTAAGCGTTGGAGGTGGTAGAGACACAATCTCCGGAGTCGACATCTGGATAGTAGTGGTAGATGGAATGCCAGCAGATGATGTAGCCACCACGGAAACATCCGCAGCGCTTGTACTTGTAACCTGTACAGAAGTAGGAACGATAGACATACCAGACAGTGAGGCCGGAGCAAAACGTACCATCCTTGAAGTCTCTCCAGCTCCCATACCTGCACCTGTCCTTTCCCGTCTTGAACGTCGTATCAGCTTATGTATATCTTCTTCCTCTTCTGACTCATCATCATCCTCCGTTCTCTTTCTCTTCCCAAACGTTCTCTCTCGAGACACCATCAACCGTCTCCCCTCATTCATGATCTCATCTAAATCTGAGTCAGCCATCGACGTAGCTGCTCTAGTAACACTCACACCCGAACCTTGTGCAGCAGAGACCTGCACCTCTTCATGTGTAACAACTTGATCCATATCAAAATAACCTTGACCTCCAAAGACAACATCAAGATCTATATCCTCTGCAGCCGACACAACAGGCACAGCAGATGCAGCTTGAGTTGCTCTTGCCTGTCGCGGTTGAGGATCTCTGAACTCGTCCCCACCAGCAGGAACATACTCTGGGTTGATCAAAAACCCAAACAGTGGAGTATGCCTTGGACGACGTTCAGGGTTGCTCCTCGCACTCGAAGTGCGGCATTGAGCAAAGATACGTTTGCTCACAGATTCCACGTATCTGATCGGTCGTCTCTGAGGTAGATTCGGAGCCACATGGTTCAATATCATCTGGATGAAACGTGGATACATAATGAACCGCTCCCGAGCCATCGCCCTTCGCTGTCTATCGATCTCGTAAAAGACCATCTGACTAAAACTATAGCGTTTATTGTAAGTCAGTGCAGTCATTGCGGACTGCATGGTCGCACCCATACCGTCAGTGCCCGCCTTCCTTCCTGACATGCAAACTATCATGACGTGCATAAGGAAGCGCCACTGACCAAGTAGAAAACCCTTCCGTCTCTGTGAATCGCCTAATGGACCAGAGTAGCCCATTCGGAGAAACGCTCCATCACGAAATGGAGCCACAAACTCAGTTGGGTCGTCCCTCGTCTCTTCTCCAAACCGTAACGCCACCCGAATCTGTTCAGAATTGAACTGAACCTGATGATTGTTCACAGTCGCTCGCATGACCGGGGGCTCAACACGACAATCGTATTCTACCGTCTGCCAAAAGTCTTCGATATTTGGTAAGGATATCGGCAGAGTGTTCGTGATAGCATGAAAAATCCTCGAGCGTATGAGGAAAGTAATAATCTCGCGGTAATCCTCAACGCCGCTCGCTTCCGGGTCAAGGGTGATGTACATATTGTGACCCGGGAAAAATTGCCTCCGATTGTCACCGTCGTCTCCTCCTGCACCTCCAGCACCAGCAACAGCAGCCATCTCTGCAACAAGCGAACCAAGTTAGATAAACATTAGAGCATAACACAAGTTCGCTTATTACCATGAGCGAAGTTGTGATAAAGACTGTATAGGCGAAGTTAAAGTTTGGGCGAAGTTGGGAACAACTTCGCTTCAGCTTTAAGTTCGACTAAAAATTATTAAGTTAAAAAGGTTCCAGGCGAAGTTAAAGTTGGGGCGAAGTTGAGAACAACTTCGCTTCATCTTTAAGTTCGCCTCACCACAACATCGCCTCAGGCGAATTTAAGTTTCAGGCGAAGTTGAACGGATAACTTCGCCTCAGGCGAACTTAAGCTCCAGGCGAAGTTACGGATAACTTCGCCTAAACCTTAACTTCGCCTGAATCTGAAACGGCGACAGTAAAGTTAATCGAAATCCGGAAAACCGGTGTTTCGATTAACTTTGACTATTTAGGAGGCTCAAACACATGATATTAATGATAAGCAAACGACCAGGTTGTACATGAACACGTAAAAGCTTGTTTTGAAATCGGGTATAGGTTTCGAACGTCCGAGGTCGTTAACCGGGTGTCGAAACAACCTAGGAATGACGACATCGAACATCGAGTATAACATCAGATAAAAGAACCCAAACAACCTTTAGATCGGTTTGAAATCGAAGAACAAGTTAACAAGTATGGATCTGTTGACAAGTTCGCGGTGAAAAACAGTGGATATAAGTTCGCTGAATAATGAACAGTTTGACTCTAAGTATTCTTTATATAGGGGATCTGTTATACAGGCGAAGTTACGGATAACTTCGCCTAGGCGAAGTTATCCACAACTTCGCCTGTTCAACAACATCGCCTATATATTTACAAAATTTAACCTTATAAGTTTAACATTTTTCCAATTAAGTTATAAAACTTTCCTTTAAGAAATAAATGACATGATCAATTCCAAGTAACCAGTTAAAAATTCATAAAACTATCTAAGTACAAAAACTTAAAAAATTTAAAGTATAAGGGATCAAATTTCAGTCTAGTTAGAGACTACCACGTTTTAGAAAAGATCCGAACAGGAATCATACTAATTACGTGACTGTCACATAGATCTGTGTTTAGCTGTATTATGACATATAGAGACATGTTGTAAGCAGGTATAACTTAAAGTGGTTTTCATCGTTTCTGTGATACGAGTTAGGTTTGATTAAGCCTCAAAATTTAAGTGAGCAACAACTCAGAGATTTTGATGCCTCCTATCTATCCTCAAAGCGTATTTGGCTTTCCCCAAGTCACCCCGAATTGACCTCGACCCATAGTGTCTGATTAATTTGTAAGTATTCTTGATCTGCTTCCCGTTCTTCTCTCTTACTCAATGATTGTGAAGTCTTGATATTGTCATCTCTAATATGTTTCAATAACTCCAAATATATATATATATATATATATATATATATATATATATATATATATATATATATATATTTTATACGAACTAACATAGACTTCAAAATAGAAATTAACTGCAAGTCCCGAATCTGGATCACTGCAGTATCTTGAGATGCTATCTTCACGGGAATCAGAACACACATGGGCTCGTGTATGACTGGGTAATCGCTTTTCTGCCTATCATTCGTAAAGATATATATGAAGACATGCAAAACTCGTAAGGAGTTTCCACGTAAAATCAAGTAGATTTAGTTTGTATCACGTCTACTTTTACGCACCATAAAAAGTTACCATGACATACAATGACTGTCTTAAAGCCTTTTAAGCCTAATAACTTCACTAGCTAAGCACACAAAATTAGTATATCTATCATTTTCCAAGGTTGGATCAATTTTCTGTTAAACATAGCTAACAAACTTCTTACGAAGTAACAGACTTGAAAAATAATTTCATTTCCCAGTTCTTTCAAAATTTTAACATTAATCGCCCCGACCAAAACAAAGTCTTCAGGTAAACGGCTATCCCGAAGATCCAATGGATCAGCTGGACCGACCACATAACAGTATGTGTCCTTCTAACTAAGTATGATCGACTAATTTTAAGCGAAAGAATGAAAAACTCATCATAAACCGCCCCGGTCACTATCAGTAATCTGGTTAATGGCTATCCTCAAAATCTACAAGTAGAAAATGAGGACCAAAACATATCCGAAGACAAGTCCTTCAAACTAATGTAACCGACATATTTTTTAAGCGATTAGTGACGTTTTTTTTTAAATATCACAAGAACAGCATGGTTACTCGGGATTGATCATCCCATTCAGTTCAATAAGGTTTTGAAATCTGGATTTGTCAAACGCTTTAGTATATAAATCAGCGAAATTATCAAGCGTATCCACCTTTTCAAGCACAATCAATTTCTTCTCAGCACAATCCAGTATAAAATGATGACGTATGTCAATATGTTTAGTTTTACTATGTTTCACGGGATTGTTAGTTACTGAGATAGCAGCTGTGTTATCAATGCAAATAGGAGTAAGTAAGAAATTCATACCATAGTCGCGCAACTGTTGTTGAATCCAAAGAACCTGAGAGCAGCAGTTGGATGCTGCCATGTATTCTGCCTCACAGGTTGAAATTGCGACTGAAGTCTGCTTCTTGCATTGCCACGACACCAATCTGCCACCAAGAAACTGACATCCTCCAGTTGTTGACTTCCGACTCTGATTGCACCCTCCATAATCAGAATTTGTGTAAGCGACTAGCTCCAAGTCTCCTCCTCTCGGGTACCACAACCCCAGCTTCGGCTTGCCCTTGAGATACCGTAGTATCCTCTTTGCACCTTTCAAATGAGATTCTTTTGGATTTGCCTGAAAACGTGCACAAAGACAAACAGCAAACATTATATCAGGCATAGATGCAGTTAAGTACATTAAAGAACCTATTATTGCCCGATATTGAGTTGGGTCCACATCTGCATCACCGTCTACTTCAGCACCCAATTTGTGATTGACGCAGATTGGAGTATCATATGGAGAACTGTCCTCCATCTTGAAGCGCTTTAGCACATCATGAACATACTTCGTCTGATGAATGAACATCCCGTCCTTCTTCTGATCAACCTGCAATCCTAGAAAGAAAGTTAGTTCACCCATAGCACTCATTTCAAACCTTTTCTTCATGACGGCTTCAAACTCCTGACACATGGAGACATTTGACGCAGCAAATATAATGTCATCCACGTAGACTTGTACCAGCAGGAAGTCGCTTCCATCTCTTTTGAAGAACAACGTGCTATCAATTTTCCCTATTTCAAAACCATTCTCGAGCAAGTAATCCGATAAAGTTGAATACCAGGCACGAGGTGCCTGATGTAATCCATACAACGCCTTGCTCAACCTGTACACGTGATCTGGAAAGTCTGGGTCAGGAAAACCCGGAGGTTGCTCAACATACACAACCTCATCAACTTTCTCATTCAAAAACGCACTCTTCACATCTAGCTGAAACACCTTCATCTTTTCATAAGCAGCAAACGCTAAAAATAATCTTATGGCTTCCAACCTGGCGACAGGAGCGAACACTTCGTTATAATCAATCCCCTCTTGTTGATTAAAACCTTTAACGACTAGCCTCGCCTTGTTTCTTATAATAATCCCCTTATCATCTCTCTTGCACTTAAACACCCATTTTGTGCCTATCGCATGCACATTCTTTGGTTTTTCAACCAAAGTCCAAACTTCCATCTTCTCGAATTGAGCCAACTCTTCTTGCATGGCTTCGACCCACGAGCTGTCCTTTAAAGCCATTTGATAATTCTTCGGTTCAATCTGGCTTATAAAGCAGGTGTACAGGCATTCATTGATTATTCCTGTCTCCTTAATGCTTGTATAAACACAGATGTGTTCATTCAAGCTACTTCTCGTTTGTACACCTGAGGACACATCACCAATCACATTATCCAAAGGGTGATCTTTATGAATTATCGTGGTCGGAACAGAACCGACATGCAAATTATCTTTCAAGTTAGAAGAGAGCTCGTCAATGGTTGTTCCATGCTGAGAGTGAAAAGGATTGATAAATTCTTCTTCAGTCGAGGCAGCAGGGGTACCAGTAGAGTTTGATGAGGAAGGTTGACAATTATCAATCAGCTGTCTTTGCAATAGATTTTCTTCCTCATCAAGTATCATCTTCGTCGCAACTCTTTCTTCTTCTTCAGAAATTTCCAAATCCGGTATGTTAAAAGACTTAAAAAGCTTAACATAGTCGAAAAGCTCAGCAGGTCCATTGCTTGGTTTTGGCGGTTGGTAACTTGTGATGTCGGTGTTACACACCACCTCCACCTTGCAGGTCGAAGTATTGAAGACACGTCTGTTGGGAGTACCAACAACATAACCGACTAAGATTCTTTCATCGGCTACTTCGCCAAATTTAGAATTTGTCTTCAAGATCGAACAAGGGGACCCGAATGGTTCAAGACCACTCAAGTTGGGCTTCCTTCCATGCATAAACTCGTAACACGTTTTACCAAGTCTCTTAACGGTTAACACTCTATTCAGAACATAGCAGGCTGTAGCAACTGCTTCAGCCCAGAACATCACAGGAAGCTTCGAATCTGCCAGCATAGTTCTGGCTCCTTCAATTAAAGTTCGGTTCTTCCTTTCAGCCACTCCATTCTGTTGCGGAGTATACGGAGCGCTGTATTGGTGTTCAATTCCTTTCTGAAGACAGAAGATCTCCATTTCAAAATTCTTGAACTCCGTTCCATTGTCACTCCTGATGAACTTAACTGTTTTACCCAAGACGTTCTCAACTTTGGTAATCAAATTCTTCACCATTTGAGCCGTCTCATCTTTCGATTTCAGAAAATATACCCACGAATATCGCGAGTAGTCATCAGTGATCACCAAGCAGTAAGAAGTACCTCCTAGACTTTTTGCATACACAGGACTGAAGAGATCCATGTGAAGCAGTTCTAGAGTACTGGCAATAGAGTTGACCTTCTTGGTGAGATGGGATTTCTTGTGTTGCTTTCCCTTCTTGCATGCTATACATTTGTCTTCAAAGTTAAAACTTTTCAAGGGAACGCCCATCACAAGTCCATTTCTGACAATGTGGGTCATTTTCCGAAGATGAATGTGCCCCATCCTCCTGTGCCACAGTTCGGATTCCGATTCGCTTGCTTTCGTCATTAAACATGATTCTTCCGTGGCCATTTCAGTAGACCTCATATCCATCACATAAGTATTTGTATCACGTGGAGCTTTCATCACTATCCACTCGTCTGGTATCTGAAAACCAGGCTTCAACACGATTGCCTCATTCTTCGTGAAATGAACTGTGTACTCCTTATCACAAATCTGCGACGCACTCAGCAGATTGTGCTTCAACTCTTCTACAAAGTTCACATTCTCAAGAGTCATTTTTCCATTGGACACCTTTCCTCTTCCAGTAATTCTTCCTCCACTTTCACCGGCAAAGCTAACTCTCGCTCCTTGAACAGGTTTTAAGTCGTGCAACAAGTATTTGTTACCCGTCATGTGCCGGGAACAGCCGCTATCTACAATCCAAAGACTGTGGGCAGCCCTGTTCAACTGTTCCTGCACAATAAAGCAAAGGATTAGAATCTAGGGACCCAAGACCAATTGGTCTTGGATCTATACATCCCGTACTTCTGCTTTCCAAAGTTAGCATCTGGATAATTCCTGTCAGTCCTATTAGTAAATCTCCTTGGAAATTGAGTGTGAGGCCTTCCAAACCTATGTTTATTGGAAGTATTATATCTTGCGGTTTGGTTATTAGCATTGTTAAACTGAGGTTTGTTTATGTGAAAACCTGAATTAGTTACATTTCGGAACTTTGAAGGGTTTTCATTTTTAGCAGTATTAAAATTACCATTAGGCTTATGCTCAGTTTTAATAGGCCTCACACCTCTGAATTTCGGCGTCAGAGGGCAATCTGCAACAAGATGTCCTAACTTATTACACCTAAAACAACACTTACGCTCCTTTTTCTTTTCAAAGGTTGTTTTGGATGTCGAGGCTGTGTTACCGGCCGTTCGTCTCACATATGATGGGACGTACGGGTTGAGTAGAGTACTCTTTTTATAAGTTTTACCTTTTTCTCCACCAGTGGGTAACACTACCTTCTCTTTTGTCTTACCCGATTCGGACAACTTATCCGAATCTGATGAGACTGGACTCGTAACAGAAATTTTCACACTTGAAACAGGCGAACTCGTTTCGCCACTACTAACACTTGGTTCTTTACTCGTAACCTTGATTGGAACTGTCTGAGGTTTTTGACCTTGAAACAGGCGAACTCGTTTCGCCACTACGAGGTTTTTGACGGTTTAAAGGCTTGAACACACTGGTAGGAGGCTAGAATGAGCAAAAACACCAAAAACTCGTCCCGTGAATAGTCGAAACGGGACAAATTCTACACCCGCGTGAATATCCCGAACCACACAATCGAGCAAAAGCTCTGATACCAATTGTAGGTTCCCTGGACGGATCACACGAGATATCCCGATATACACAGGTGCGGAATCCCTGTGTAGATCGTTACGGACGTAGAACACAAACACACGAACACACGAATACGATACGAACAAACACACGTTATATTAATAACTCAACACGTGATATAATCACAGTTACAGACTCTCGACCTCACGTCACTTGACTTACACGAACTCTAACCACTTTTTCTAACTCCCTAAACGATAAGCCGTAACCTATATAAATACACGACAACTTCGCCTCAGGCGAAGTTGTCCATAACTTCGCTTGGTTAACAAGTTCGCCTAAGCGAACTTGTCAACAACTTCGCTCGGTTAACAAGTTCGCCTAGGCGAACTTGTCAACAACTTCGCTTTAAACAAACAAATACATAAACAATATTACAGACTCGATTACAGACACTAGACATATGAACTACTGACATTTATGCACCAACAATACACATAAAGTTTAATCTCTTCCATTATTCAAGTCTCATCAAGCTTCAATTATTCAAGTGAACAGATTATCAGGTAGAGCAAAAAGAAGAGATTTTCAAAGCTACCAACCTACCATCTTACTTGTTGTTTGAGGGGTCAACACTAGAGGTTGTTCTAGTATTTTGATATGTGAGGATTCATCATTTTTGATGATTTGAGAGGTTAACACACTATTATGACATAGTGTCATTTTGTATTGGGCTGGGAACTCTATCTTGATATAGAGTTAATTAATGATTAGGTGAAGACTCACTATCTTGACATAGTAAGATTAATTAAAATTGTAAAGCTTTAAGTACTTGGTGTACTTGGTGAAGAAGGTTATCACTTCCTTTGAAGAGTGAGACGTTTGTATTGGTGATCACTACCGTCTAGGGAGATGGTTAGCGAAGAAAATGTTAATCGATGGATAGAGGAGAGGACGTAGAGTAAATTAGTTAACATTCACTTGAACCTCTATAAATCTGGCTTTGTCATCTCTAACCCTTCAAATCTATACTTATTATGTTTATATTTATAAGTTGTAAAAAGAGTGTAAGTCCCGAATCTGGATCACTACAATTATGATATCAACAATCTAGGTGTTGGTGCGGAATTCCAACACTAGATGATTCAAGAACACAAGTAAACACAAACACGTAGAACACAAGAATGGCTTTAAAACACACGTATTATTATACGTCGGGTGCTTAAGCACTATCAATACAAAACTCATCTAGAACAACCCTTAGACGGCTAAAAAACAAGTTAATGAACAACCTAGAACCCTATACAATGCATTCTATATCTAGGGTTGTGATACCACACGCTAGCCCAACAAAGACCAAAAGCCCACCGAGATCCAAAGGGATCTCGGTTTACATACGCAGCCCAAACAAAACAAACAAACTAAGTACAAAAAAAATAACTAGGCCCAACAATCTCTCCCTTGGTTTGTAGCTTGGTTCTCAATCATGCTCCTTATAATCGATGTCAGCGTCTTTCAAACTACCTGCCCAAAATTTGCATCTGATAATAGAAGCCACCATGCTTGTATATTCTTTTGCAGCCGTTTCAAAAATCGGGTCGGCAATTATCTGAAATGCACTGATTTCTCTCCTAGCTTTAGCAAATCTCTTGGATCAACAAATCTGTACTGCCCTTTGCCCTTCTGCAAACATATAACAACGGTGGCAGTCTCACTATCATACATCCAGAATCTCATGTTATCCAAAGTACCATATGGAATAGCTTTAGGCACAGGAATATGAGTGGCCTTCTCTGTAGCAGGCCACATAACGTTGACCATTATCTTTCTTGTCTTTGGATCCACGACCCCCTTTGCTTTCTTCAAGAACGATTTTGCAGTTGACATTTTCGGAAAGCCTTTATCAACTTGATTTCTCAGAAAGTTCTAGAAATCTCTACCACGATAATCATTAGTTGGGTTGTGGAATGGAGAGTTTATCAAATCACTGAGATCCACTTTAGTCCAAGAACCAAAGTCTTTCATCTTATTATAGTACTCAGTGGTACCGGACTTTCGTTTAACCCACCACATGTTCTTTTCAGCATCAAAACCCCATGACACAACTCCAGAACGATCTCCATATTTATCCGAAAAACCCTTTTGAAAGGTAACAACGAACCTGTCTGGGTGATCGGATGATTCAACATTTTGATTGGAGTTTTTCATTACCAGTAGCTTCCTCTGAACTCTGTCTGACTTTTCTTTGGTGACTGGAGGTGCAGACATGTACTGCTTCAGCGTCTCTGATTCATCTATGTTTTCAAATGAACGAACAGTAGAGTTACCACCTTGATCAACGTTTGGCATCTTTGAAGTCACATCACTACTGCTCTTGAATTCATCTCTAAACTTCTGAACGAGTTTTTGTTGGAGGTCTAGGTAAATAGCAGTTAATTCTCCCATGTTGGACTGAAGCACTTTTATCTTGGAGTCTTTATCGGAGTTTCTGGCTTCCAGCTCTTGAATCCGTACGTCTTTTACGACAGAGTCTTGTTCAAGTTCAAAGACTCAACGTTGAAGAGCTTGTACATCAACATGAGCATCTTCAAGTACGACTCCTTTGCCTTTTTCTTGCAGATATCTTTCTTGCATAGCCAAAATCTGAGCAACCTTTTCGGAAACATTAGAGCTTGACTGACCCAGATTGGATGGGCCTGAAGAACCAGAAGGAACATCAGAGAATGGTATGTAATCTTCATCAGTTTGTGGAATGTCTGCCTCAAAATCAAAATCACGAGCAATGTCATCAAGTATCTGATCTTGAGTATGAGGCTCGGCGATGGGTTGGGATCAACATGAGTCTCAGGAGCAGTCGACTCAGGCTGATGTGATTCTTGTTGTGGGATGGATGTTGTTAACGGTGTGGTTGTTTCATCTTCATTAACCAGCACGCCAGATCTCGAATCTGTCTTCCTTCGTTTGTGTGGAATGAGATCGTCGGCTGGTTCCTCAGGGATAACTTCAGTATCTTCATTTACAGCAAATGCTTGAGAAGGCTTCAAAGCAGATGACTGTAGAGTTTCTTTAAAAATGTCAAATCTCTTAGTTTCTCAGCAGTTGGAGTACTATCGGTGTCGCGATGTTCTGTCTCTTCATTTTCATCATCAGAAATCTCAAAAGCTGCAGCACGCCTTTGAACTGGTGCCACATGTTCATCGGCAACTTGAGCGATAACTGGCTCAGCTTCTGTCTCAGCAAATCTCCCAAATTTCACCAAAGCATGGAGGCCCTGATGGAAGACCTTGGAGCCTTTCCTGGATTGTTTCATTAACCCAAAGGTGTTGGGTCCCATTGACTTCATATCTAATGTATCAACAGATCTGACAAGGTCGGTGTAGAGTGAGTCAAAGATCATCTGTAGAAATCTTGGATACATAAGGAACAACTCTTTCTTCTTCCCTTTCATATTGCTCATCATCTCATTGAAAACAAACTTGGAATAGTTGTAATTCCAATCCATGATCAGAGCAACGATAGCAGACATCTGAGTATGGCTTATCTCATCTAATCCTCCCTTTCTTCCTGACACACATGAGAAGAACGTGTGTATCAAAAGCCTCCAGTATGGGTGAAATAACTTCTTGATTGCTGGAGGATAAGTACCCTCATAACCCATCCTGGTGAGAATCTCATAGACATCTGTAGAAGAGTATTCCGTCGGATAATCAGGTTGATCACCAAACAGAAGTACCTCCCTTATAATAGCCTCTGTGATGACGACTGGCTTCTTCTACACTTTGGAGTCTATCGACACAACTCCATCTGGCCCTTGTGGATTGATTGAGGCATTATACCAAAAATCAGTGATCATCTTCCTGCATATGACAGGGTTTTCTCGTAATACGTGAAAAATCCTGCAAGTATTGAGGCCGATAATCGTAGACTTGAACTTGTAAGGCCCCGTTACCGGTAGCCCTACTTTCGTGTTGGATTTACTCATAAACACAGTTCTAAATATCAGAGTTAATTAAAACATTTACGCAGAATATAAAACTTTCATAAAACTTTACATAATTCATAACTTGTCTCAAAACATCCTTTGTCTTTCAACATTAAAGCATTAAATTAAAACATCATAAGTCTTCAGATGCCAGATTCTTGTTCAGTGCCATGTGTCTCCTCAAGCGAGCTGCGTCATCCTACTCACCTGCGTGCATACTAAAAGTCAGATACGCTGAGTGAGTTCTAGTTAATCACATAATCATACAATACATTCTTACGCTTCATACTTAATCTCTTAACTTTCTTTCATATACCCCTAAGTGCTTTTACTTTCATTTTTACTTTCATACTTTCTTTACATTCATAATCATACGTTCATTTTTACCTTCATGCTTTCCTTACATACATAATCATACTTTTTAAAGAGCCTTTCGCCCTATAACCTCACAGATATTATAAGGGTCTGGTCCCTAGTTTTCGAATATTAGAAGGGTTCGATTCCCTAACAACACAGATATTATAAGGGTCTGGTCCCTTTCATCACAGATATTATAAGGGTCTGGTCCCTAGTTTTTGAATATTAGAAGGGTTCGATTCCCTAACAACACAGATATTATAAGGGTCTGGTCCCTATCATCACAGATATTATAAGGGTCTGGTCCCTAGTTTTCGAATATTAGAAGGGTTCGATTCCCTAACATCACAGATATTATAAGGGTCTGGTCCCTATCATCACAGATATTATAAGGGTCTGGTCCCTAGTTTTCGAATATTAGAAGGGTTCGATTCCCTCTTCGTTACCATACAACCATACATCATACCTCGAGTATTAGTAGGGCTCGGTACCCTTTTCGTAACCATACATTATCATTTCTTCCTTCTATTATCTCTATCATGTTCATACACATAAACATACATAACATACTTACCTTATACATAGCGTTACAACCTGACAGTACGTGCAATATCCGAAGATCGTTCACGTACTATCAAGCAATCATTCATACATTTCACATTATCCACATAAGGCATACACTTATCTCTTAGGATAAGTGTATTAACAAACATATTGAGTATGCACACAGCCCCGAAAACGTAACACATAAATGGGGCTAGAAACTCACCTGAACACGGTTACGTTCTCCGTTGATCGTAATCCCTTTCTTCAGTTGTGCACGGCTGACTGTATAACAAGTATACATATCAATTAACTATCACTACTTATAACATCTTTCTAGTCTTAATTACTACCCACAACGAACGGGGGTCCGGGGGCAGCGCCCCTGGCAGCGAGGTCTAGGGGCGGAAGCCCCTAGCAGGGTCCAAGGGGCAGAGCCCCTGGCTGGGGTCGAGCTGCCAGGTCAGCTTGGAAAAATTTTATTTCCATTAACTGTCTTAACACTTTTTCATTAGATTTTTAATTTATTTTCTAATCGAACTTGACTTTAGGCGAAGTTAACCTTAGGCGAACTTAGCTTTAGGCGAAGTTACCAGCTAGGCGAACTTAGCTTTACAGCGAAGTTGCCATCAGGCGAACTTGGCTTCAGGCGAAGTTGTCATCAGGCGAACTTGGCCTCAGGCGAAGTTACCAGTTAGGCGAACTTAACTTTACAGCGAAGTTGCCATCAGGCGAACTTGGCTTCAGGCGAAGTTGTCATCAGGCGAACTTGGCCTCAGGCGAAGTTACCAATTAGGCGAACTTAACTTTACAGCGAAGTTGCCATCAGGCGAACTTAGCTTGCAGGCGAAGTTCATCAGGCGAACTTAGCTTGCAGGCGAAGTTCGTCGCTTTGAAGGCGAAGTTGCCCAGATGAAGGCGAAGTTGCCCAGGCAGCCGCTGTTTTAGCTTCTGATCGGCATTTCGAGCAATTTTAACACCCTTGCTATGGTTCAATATCACCCACTACGCTACCCGACCATTTTTGGTCGTTTATACACTAAAAAGCTTGGATCTTTAAACTTCAAAGATCAAGAATCATACCTTTTTGGGCTTGTTTGGATCTCGTTTACTTGCTTATCACCACTAATCGCTCTCTCTCTCTCTCACTCGGGTCTGCCGGATCTGCCCGGATCTGCCTTCGGTCCGGCGGCGAAGTTAGTGTGGTATGTGTGTGTTTTTGGAGTGTTTTTAGGAAAATGATGGAAATGAAGGTATTTTGGGGTTTTGGGGGTATTTATATCCCTGAAATCCCATTCTCATTTAACCCATCTCAATTAATCCAAGTCCAAGACCCGCTCCTTACCCGATATTAATTAATTACGCGAAATCACTAAACATAACTTCCTTTATTCATCATTAAAATTTTAGGATGTTACAGAACTCCTTGTGGGCCAGTGGTGGATCAAATAAGTGTCCAGCAATATTATGTGTATCCACAAACTTTAACGGAAACTGATCAGCCATTACTGCACCAAACGAGTCAAGTTAGTAAGTGTAAGCTTGATCATAATTATATTTTAATCATTTTAGTTCAAGTTTCAAAACATGAAGGGCCAACGATGACAAAAAAAATTAGGTGGACTAAAAAGAAAAATGATAACAATAAAATAATTGTTTTCGGTCCACAAAGGGTTTTCTGTCCACATGAGATTTCGGTCAAATAGGGGTTTTCGCTCAAAGGCAAGTGTTCTCTGTCAAGATTAACCGAGAACATGAGTTCTCGGTCAATTCCAGCGTTTTCGGTCAACAAAATTCAACCGAGAACATGAGTTCTCGGTCTAGGCTAGGAGATCTCGGTCAACGAAAGTCAACCGAGAGCTCTTTGATAGCTGGGGACAGAGAACTCTTTGGGTGTCGTCTTCTCCAAGGCACCGAGATCTCCATTAATCCTGCAACAAGTCCATCTTAATTTCCAACAATTAACCCTAAACCATCCAATCGAAATCATCAATCACTAATCCTAACACCCCTTGACACCTCGTTCGTTTGTGCAATCCATCTACTCATCTGTCAATACTTTAAGAACACAATTCTCACAAAACAATTAGCTTTAGCCTTGGCTCATTTACCTGTGAATCAACAAACACGAACGATAATAATAACTTAATGTGATTTGTTTATGCAAGGAACAGCTTTTGGCTGGATATATTGAGAAAAAGGAGAGGATTGAGTTTTAAATGTAATGAAAATAGTAATTGAGGAGGGGGTTACTTATACGCCAACTGATATGTGCCAAGAACCCATAAACAAGCCCAAGCCAATTGATCAGCCCATAAACATGTTGACACATAACCAACAATCCAGTGTAAGGCCCAAAACAATTTAAACACATTGAAAATGACCCGGTTAAGTCATGCATTTCGAGGAGAGTTATTTCGAGATAAAACAAATGAAACAAAACAAACAAAAAAAAAACATGTTGACACATAACCGACAATCCAGTGTAAGGCCCAAAACAATTTAAACACATTGAAAACGACCCAGTTAAGTCATGCATTTCGAGGAGAGTGATTTCGAGATAAAACAAATGAAACAAAACAAAAGAAACAAAAAAAAACATAAATAATAACGAACATAACACACAAGATAACCCTTTTTAAATTTTGCAGATTGGGATCAAATTTCAGTTTTGTAAAATTGCTGCCTCTCACGAAAAGATCCGAACATGAAATCATATTGTTTAAGATGCTGTCACAAGGATTCATGTTCAGCGTTAGTATGACATAAAGAGACAGGTTGATTGCAAGTATAACGAACTTAGAATGACTTTCATTGCATCAGTGATATGAATTAGGTTCAGTTCGGCATAAAGCTTAGATGGACATCACTCATGGACCTGTGATGCCTCATATCTCTTCTCAAAACGTATTTGGCTTTCCCCAGATCACCCCAATTTGACTCCAACCCCCTAGTGCTTGATCAAAATTTTTACAGATAATTAAACAAAATTTTAAGCTTTAAGGCTGAACGTTGGACTTACAGGCCATCCGGACTTACAAGCCTTTCGTTCGAGACATGGCAGGACTTACTTTTATGCCCCCATCTCTGTAGATCTAGTTTGACCCTTTAAGCTTTTGAAAAACGAATTTTTAATAACACAATAATCAACCCAAAAATTATTTTTTTTGTTTTGTTTTTTTTTAAGTAATAATTTAGAAAAATAATATTTGGTGATCAAGACACTAACAAGCTCGTGTATGACTGGGTAATTACTTTTCTTCCTATCATTCGGAGAGATGTATATGGAGACATGCGCATTTCTTCAAAATGACTCTCCACGGTAAGTTTAGCAAATTTAGTTTATATCACTTCAAATTTAGTTTATACCATACAAATCAATGACTGTTCTGGAGTCTTTTAAGCTTAATAACTTTACCCGTTAGGCATACAAAAGCAATTTATCTATCATTTTCCAAAGGTTGGATCAATTTTCATTTGAAAATATTTGAAGCTTCTAAAAGCTGTTAACTGAATAATAATATCACTTCCCGAAAGACAGTTTAAAACTCAGTCACCCCAGTCAGCTGGATAGTAGCGATTGGGATGCCAAAAGCTGATGATGTAGCCACCACGGGAACATCCGCGGCGCTTAAACCTGTGATCTGTAGTGATGTAGGAACAATCGACATACCTGACAGTGCGGGCGGAGCGAAACGTACAACTCTTAAAGTCTCTCCAGCTCCCATACCTGCACCTGTCCTTTCCCGTCTTGAACGTCTAATCAACTTGTGAATATCCTCTTCTTCTTCTTCTGACTCAGTATCATCAACTGTCCTCTTCCTCTTCCCTAACGTCCTCTCTCGAGTCACCAACATCCTTCTCGCTTCATTCATTACATCATCAAGATCTGAGTCAGCCACCGTCGTAGCTGCTCTAGTAACATTCACTTCCCGAACCTGTGCAGCAGAGACCTGCACCTCTTCTTGCGGATCAAACCGGTCCATCTCGAAGAATCCTTGGCCGCCAAATGCAGCATCAAGGTCTACATCCTCCTCAGCCGATACAACAGGCACAGCAGGTACATTTCGAGTTGCTCCTGCCTGTCGTGGTTGAGGGTCTCTGAACTCATCCCCAGTAGCAGGAACATACTCCGGGTTGATTAAATACCCAAACAGTGGAGTATGCCTCGGACGCAGCTCAGGCTTGCTTCTCGCACTCGAAGTCCGGCATTGAGCAAAGATCCGTTTGCTCACACTCTCCACGTATCGTATTGGACGTCTTTGAGGCAACGTGGGAGCAACATGATTCAAGTGCATCTGAATGAATCTTGGATACATAATGAACCGCTCACGAGCCATCGCTCTCCTCTGTCTATCGATCTCATAAAAGACCATCTGACAAAAGCTATAACGTTTGTTATAAGTCAGAGCAGTCATTGCTGACTGCATGGTCGCACCCATCCCGTCAGTGCGCGCCTTCCTCCCTGACATGCAGACAATCATTACGTGCATGAGGAAGCGCCACTGATCGAGTAGGAAACCCTTCCTCCTCTGAGTATCACCTAATGGACCAGAATAGCCCATTCGGAGAAACGCTCCATCACGGAACGGAGCCACAAACTCTGTAGGGTCATCCCTAGTCTCCTCACCGAACCGTAAGGCCACCCGTATTTGTTCAGATGAGAACTGAACCTCTTGATTGTTGACGGTTGCTCGCATAACCGGGGGCTCAACGCGGCAATCGTATTCCACAGTCTGCCAGAAATCCTCGATATTGGGTAAGGATATCGGCAGAGTCGTAGTGATAGCGTGGAATATCCTCGAGCGAATGAGGAATGTGATTATCTCGCGGTAATCCTCAACACCGCTCGCTTCCGGATCTAAGGTGATGAACATGTTGTGACCTGGGAAGAATTGCCTTTGATTATCTCCTTCGTCATCTCCTCCAGCACCTCCAGCACCGGCAACAGCAGCCATATCTGCAACAAACGAACCAAGTTAGATAAACGTTAAGGCATAACACAAGTTCGCTTGTTACCATGAGCGAAGTTGTGATAAAATCTGTATAGGCGAAGTTAAAGGTGGGGCGAAGTTGGGAACAACTTCGCTTCATCTTTAAGTTCGTCTAATAGTTAATAAATAAAAAGGTCCAGGCGAAGTTAATGATAACTTCGCCTCACCACAACATCGCCTCAGGCGAAGTTGAGCCTCAGGCGAAGTTACGGATAACTTCGCCGAAACCCTAAGTTCGCCTGAATCTGAAACGGCGACAGTAAGGTCGATGCAACATCGAAAATCTGGTGTTTCGGTCAATTTTGACGATTAAGAACTCCCAAATACAAGATATTAAGGATATTTAGACGATTAGGTTGTTCATGAACACGTAAAAACAAGCTTTAAAATCCGGTTCAAAAATCCGTCGGTCCGAGGTATCGAAACAGGTCGAAACGACTTTTGATAAGCATTGACAACACGATGTACCGACACCACGAACCTTGAAATCGAAACGAAATCTGGAAAAAAGAACAAGGAATTGGAAAAACAACAAGTTCGCTGAAAACTGGTTAAGTTCGCCGGAATAAGTTCGCTTAGATTTGTGAATAATGAATCGTTTGACCTTTGAAAATCCTTATATAGGGTCAGAGATAATACAAGCGAAGTTACGGTTAACTTCGCCAATGCGAAGTTATTCACAAGTTTGCCTGTTTAACAACTTCGCCGATATTTACAAAATCAAACCTTATAATTCGAAAATTTTGCAATTAAGTTCTAAAACTTCCCTTTAAGAATTAAATGACACGATCAAGTCCAAGTAACCAGATACAAAATTATAAAACTACCTAAGTACAAGAAACTTTTTAAAAATTAAAGTATAAGGGATCAAATTTCAGTCTCGATAGGGACTACTACGTTTTAGAAAAGATCCGAACAGGAATCATACTAATTACGTGACTGTCACATAGATCCGTGTTTAGCTGTATTATGACATAAAGAGACAGGTTGTAAGCAGGTAAATAACTTAAGATGGTTTTCATCGTTTCTGTGATACGAGTTAGGTTCAATTATGCCTCAAAATTTAAGTGGGCAACAACTCAGAAATTATGATGCCTCCTATCTATTCTCAAAGCGTATTTGGCTTTCCCCAAGTCACCCCGAATTGACCTCGACCCATAGTGTCTGATTAAGTTTATAAGTACTCTTCATCTGCTTCCCGTTCTCTTTCTTACTCCATGATTAAGAAGTCTTGATATTTTGAACTCTAGAATGTTTTCATAACTCATAATTTTTTTTTTTTTATGATAAACATTTACATAGACTTCAGAGTAGTAAACAACTGCAAGTCCCGAATCTGGATCACTGCAGTTTCTTGAAACGCTATCTTCACGGGAATCAGAACACTTACGGGCTCGTGTATGACTGGGTAATCGCTTTTCTGCCTATCATTCGGAAAGATATATATGGAGACATGCAAAACTCGTAGGGAGTTTCCACGTAAAATCAAGTAGATTTAGTTTGTATCACATCTACTTTTACGCACCATAAAAAGCTACCATGACATACAATGACTGTCCTAAAGCCTTTTAAGCCTAATAACTTCACTAGTTAAGCACACAGAATCAGTATATCTATCATTTTCCAAGGTTGGATCAATTTTCTGTTAAACATAGCAAACGAACTTCTTACGAAGTAGTAGACTTGAAAAATAATTTCATTTCCCCCTTTAAAAAATTTTAACATTAATCGCCCCGACCAAAACAAAGTCTTCAGGTAAACGGCTATCCCGAAGATCCAATGGATCATCTGGACCGACCACATACTAGTATGTGTCCTTCTAACTAAGTATGGTCGACTAATTTTAAGCGAAAGAATGAAAACTCATCATAAACCGCCCCGGTCACTTTCAGTCATCTGGTTAATGGCTATCCTAAAAATCTACAAGTAGAAAATGAGGACCAAACATATCCTAAGACATGTCCTTCAAACTGAGGTAACTGACATAATTTTAAGCGTTAGTGACGTTTTTTTTTTTTTTTTTTTAATAAACATGAAAAGCAAGGTTACTCGGGATTGATCATCCCATTCAGCTCGATAAGGTTTTGAAATCTTGTTTTGTCAAACGCTTTAGTATAAAGATCAGCGAAATTATCAAGCGTATCCACCTTTTCAAGCACAATCAGTATTTTCTCAGCACAATCCCGTATAAAATGATGACGTATGTCAATATGTTTAGTTTTACTGTGCTTCACGGGATTGTTAGTTACTGAGATAGCAGCTGTGTTATCAATGCAAATAGGAGTAAGTAAGAAATTCAGACCATAGTCGCGCAACTGTTGTTGAATCCAAAGAACCTGGGAGCAGCAGTTGGATGCTGCCATGTATTCTACTTCACAGGTTGAAATTGCGACCGAAGTCTGTTTCTTGCATTGCCACGACACCAATCTGCCACCAAGAAACTGACATCCTCCAGTTTTTGACTTCCGACTCTGATTGCACCCTCCATAATCAGAATCTGTGTAAGCGACTAGCTCCAAGTCTCCTCCTCTCGGGTACCACAACCCCAGCTTCGGTTTGCCCTTGAGATACCTCAGTATCCTCTTCACACCCTTCAGATGAGATTCTTTTGGGTTTGCCTGAAAGCGTGCACAAAGACAAACAGCAAACATTATATCAGGCCTAGAAGCAGTTAAGTACATTAAAGAACCTATAATAGCCCGATATTGAGTTGGGTCCACATCTGCATCACCGTCTGACTCAGCACCCAATTTGTGATTGACGCAGATTGGAGTGTCGAATGGAGTGCTGTCCTCCATCTTGAAGCGTTTGAGCACATCATGGACATACTTGGTCTGATGAATGAACATCCCATCCTTCTTCTGATCAACCTGCAATCCTAAAAAGAAAGTTAGTTCACCCATAGCACTCATTTCAAACCTCTTTTTCATGACGGCCTCAAAATCTTGACACATGGAGACTTTTGATGCAGCAAAGATAATGTCATCCACGTAGACTTGCACCAGCAGGAAGTCGCTTCCATCTCTCTTGAAGAACAACGTGCTATCTATCTTCCCTCTTTCAAACCCATTTTCAAGCAAGTAATCTGATAAAGTTGAATACCAGGCACGAGGTGCCTGATGAAGTCCATACAATGCCTTGCTTAACTTGTACACGTGATCAGGAAAGTCTGGGTCAGGAAAACCCGGAGGTTGCTCAACATACACTACCTCATCAACTTTCCCATTCAGAAGCGCACTCTTCACATCCAACTGAAATACCTTCATCTTCTTATAAGCAGCGAACGCCAAAAACAATCTAATGGCTTCCAACCTTGCCACAGGAGCGAACACTTCATTATAATCAATCCCCTCTTGTTGATTAAAACCTTTAACGACTAGCCTCGCCTTGTTTCTTATGATAATCCCTTTCTCATCTCTCTTGCACTTAAACACCCATTTTGTGCCTATCGCATGCACATGCTTCGGTTTTTCAACCAAAGTCCAAACTTCCATTTTCTTGAATTGAGCCAACTCTTCTTGCATAGCTTCGACCCACGAGCTGTCCTTGAGAGCCATTTGATAATTCTTCGGTTCAATCTGGCTGATAAAGCAGGTGTACAAGCATTCGTTGATTATCCCTGTCTCCTTGATGCTTATGTAAACACAGGTGTGCTCATTAAAGCTACGTCTTGTTTGTACACCGGAGGACACATCACCAGTCACATTCTCCAAAGGGTGATCTTTATGAATTCTCGTGGTCGGAACAGAACCGACATGCAAATTGTCTTCCAAGTTAGAAGAGAGCTCGTCAATGGTTGTTTCATGCTGAGAGTGAAATGGATTGAAAAATTCTTCTTCAGTCGAGGCAGCAGGGGTATCGACAGCATTTGATGAGGAAGGTTGACATTTATCGATAGCTGTCTTTGCAATAGGTTTTCTTCCTCATCAAGGATCATCTTCGTAGCAACTCTCTCTTCTTCTTCAGCAATATCCAAATACGGTATGTTAAAAGACTTAAAAAGTTTAACATAGTCGAAAAACTCAGCAGGTCCGTTGCTTGGTTTTGGCGGTTGGTAACTTGTGATATCGGTGTTACACACCACCTCAACCTTGCTGGTCGATGTATTAAAGACACGTCTGTTGGGAGTCCCAACAACATAACCGACTAAGATTCCTTCATCGGCTACTTCACCAAATTTAGAATTTGTCTTTAAAATCGAATAAGGAGACCCGAATGGTTCAAGACCACTCAAGTTGGGCTTTCTCCCATGCATAAGCTCATAACACGTTTTACCAAGTCTTTTAACAGTTAAGAATCTATTCAGAACATAACAGGCTGTAGCAACAGCTTCAGCCCAAAACACCACAGGAAGCTTCGAATCAGCCAGCATTGTTCTGGCTCCTTCAATTAATGTTCTGTTCTTCCTTTCAGCCGCTCCATTCTGTTGCGATGTTTACGGAGCGTTGTATTGGTGTTCAATCCCTTTCTGAAGGCAGAAGATCTCCATCTCAAAATTCTTGAACTCCGTTCCATTGTCACTCCTGATGAACTTAACCCTTTTATCCATAACGTTCTCAACTTTGGTAATCAAATTCTTCACCATCTGAGCCGTTTCGTCTTTTGATTTCAGGAAATATACCCACGAATATCGTGAGTAGTCATCAGTGATCACCAAGCAATAAGAAGTACCTCCTAGACTTTTTGCATTCACGGGACCGAAGAGATCCATGTGAAGCAACTCTAAAGTACTGACAAAAGAATTGAAATTCTTGGTGTGATGGGATTTCTTGTGAAGCTTTCCCTTCTTGCACGCTATACATTTATCTTCAAAATTGAAATTCTTCAAGGGAACGCCCAGCACAAGTCCATTCTTGACAATGTTGTTCATCTTCCGAAGATGAATGTGCCCCATTCTCCTATGCCACAATTCGGACTCCGATTCGCTCGCTTTTGTCATAAGACATGATTCCTCCGTGGCCATTTCAGTTGACCTCATATCCATAATATACGTATTTCTTTCACGTGGAGCCTTCATCACAATCCACTCCTCTGGTATCTGAAAACCAGGTTGCAACACAATCTCCTCATTCTTTGTAAAATGAACGGTGTACTCCTTATCACAGATCTGCGACACACTCAGCAGATTGTGCTTCAATTCTTCCACAAAGTTAACTTTCTCCAATGTCATCTTTCCGTTCGACACCGTTCCCATTCCTGTAATCTTGCCTCCACTTTCACCGGCAAAGCTCACTCTCCCTCCTTGAACAGGTTTCAAATCGTGTAACAAGTATTTGTTACCCGTCATGTGCCGGGAACAGCCGCTATCCACAACCCAAAGATTGTTAGCAGCCCTGTTCAACTGTTCCTGCACAATAAAGCAAAAGATTAGAATTTAGGGACCCAAGACCAATTGGTCTTGGATCTATACATCCCAAACTTTGGCTTTCCAAAGTTAGTATCTCGATAATTCCTGTAAGTCCTATTAGGATACCTCCTTGAAGATTGATTGTGAGGCCTTCCAAACCTTTGTGAATTGAAAGAATTATAGCTTGTGGTTTGGTTATTAGCAGTGTAAAACTGAGATTCGTTTCTATGAAAACTTGAATTAGTCACATTTTTGAATTTTAAATGGTTTTCATTTTTAGCAGCATGATAATTACTATTAGGCTTATTCTCAGTTTTAGTAGGCCTTACACCTCTGAATCGCTGCTTCAGAGGGCAATCTGCAACTAGGTGCCCTAATTGATTACACCTAAAACAACACCTATGCTCAACCTTTTTATCAACCGTTGTTTTAGATGTCGAGGCTTTATTACCGCCCGTTCGTCTCACATATGGTGGGACGTACGGGTTTAGTGGAGTACTCTTTTTATTCGTCTTATCTTTCTCTCCACCATTGGGTAATACCACCTCCTCTTTTGCCTTACCAGACTCGGATGACTTATCCGAATCCGATGAGACTGGAATTGGATCAGAAATTTTAACACTTGAAACAGGCGAACTTGTTTCGCCTCCACTAACATTTGGTTCTTTACAAGTTACTTTAACTGGTACTGTCTGAGCAACCTCAAAGTCAACAGATTTCTGAACACTAGGGTTAAAAGTGTAATTGTGATTATAAGGTGGTGGAACCTCATGATAACTGATTCCTCCTCTCTTAGCAGAGGAACCTTGATCACTAACAATGTGATCAAGAATAGCAGAGGAATTTCTGAACTGCTCTAGTTTTCTATTCAGTTCCACCACTTTTACCTGGTGATCATCAATCTGTTTTTCTCTATCAGCAATTAGTTTGGTTTTTTCTTCCAAAACTTCATAGCTTAAATCAATCACTTCAATTTTTTCAGCAAGTTTTGTTTTTAGACTTTTAACATCTTTTTCACAGGCTTTTATTTTGACTTTATAGCTATTTTCTCTTGCTTTTGTAAAATGATGATCTTCTTTTAGGGTTTTAAATTCAGCATCCAACCTAACATACTGATCGGTTATAGTTGCTAATTGCTCAGACAAGTTTTCACATTTAGAACATGTAGGTTTAGAACATACCTCGGAGAGCTGGTCTTTAACATCTGCCATAAAAGCTTTTTCTTCTCCGGTAACCTTCTCGCTTTCTTCAGTTTCAACCTTCGCCAAATTTGCCTGCTCAAAAGTTTCTTCAGAATGCAAGTTCCAGTTGTATTCTCCATCTCCTCTGGAAATCATTGCACTATAATCTTTAGAACCCCCACTTTGCTGTGTAGACCTGCCCTGACTTCGTTCCACACGCTCATTCCTGCATTCCTTTGCAAAGTGACCGTTTTGCTGACAATTGTAGCATCTCACCTTCGTCTTGTCAAACCCTGGCTTTCCACCGACAAACTTTCTTCCGGTCTTTCTCATAAACCGCTTCACTCTTCTTACAATCATGGCCATCTGCCATTGCAGATCCATTTCCTCCAGATCATCAGCATCAATCTGGTCATAGTCTTCATCCAACATAGCTGGATCAACAACCTTCCCTTGAATGTAGTTCTCATAGGAAGCAATAAAAGAAGCATAGAGACCAAAATGCTCTTCAGCAGACTTGACACTCATAGGCATCTTGGAGTAGTTGTTGCTGGGAATACTTGGAGAGCAACTACTCTTGCTTACCTGGGGTTGAGAACCACTCGATCCACCTGCTACATAGCAAACTTCACCATTTGTGTTGACTGACACATGACCCTCATGTGATGAGTTTGCGCCCGACTCTCCCTTCGAGTAGTAGGCAGCAGATTCAGTCTTCGATCCTGAGCTAGTGTTGACTTTAGCTCCATACATACCTGGATCTTGAACCTGATCCATAGGTGTCTCTTTTCTGACCATGTTAAGCTCAAAGGTTCTGAGCTTGTTGACTGCCGTTTCTAGATCATATGTGGGAAAGTCTTTGTCTTCCCTCATCAGCACAGTGTACATCTCCGATTTTGGTGGGAGAGCATCTAGAAGCTTCTCAACTATTTCTTCTTCTCGGTAGGAAATTGAATAGTTGCTCAATTCAGTCATCAGATGGTAATATCGAGTGATAATATCATCTAAAGATTCATTCTTCAAATACTTGAAGACTGAGAACTGGGTTTTGAGCAATTTTATCTTTGAAGCACGGATTCCTACATTCCCTTCAAATCTGTTCTCAAGAGCTTCCCAAAGCTCTCTTGCTGACGTGTACTTTCTAAACGTATGAAGGATCTCTTGTGGAAGAGCCATAGTAATAGAAGCATGAGCCTTGCTCTCGGCCTCATACATCTTTTTCTCTTCTTCTTCCATTTTGCTATACTTTTTGATTTGATCACGACCTTCATACTCCATAACTGGTGGAATA
Source organism: Bidens hawaiensis (assembly GCF_021521415.1). Taxonomy (NCBI): domain Eukaryota; kingdom Viridiplantae; phylum Streptophyta; class Magnoliopsida; order Asterales; family Asteraceae; genus Bidens; species Bidens hawaiensis. The sequence goes on along the minus strand of NW_027491544.1, from coordinate 52,134 downwards.
TAACCATCCTGGATGAATACCCACATCTTCGCATCCTGGTACTTGACATATTGTATGAACCGATCCTTCCATGCAACGAAATCGGTTCCCTTCAGCAATCTTGGGGCCTTAGTAGCTGACCCTGCTTCAACTTCCATCTTCACTAACTCAGAGATGTTAATCGACGACATCTTTCCCGAAAAGTAAGAAACCCGAAAAAAAAAATTCAAAAATTTTCTGAAAAGTACTGTAGGCGAAGTTACGGATAACTTCGCTTAAGCCTTAACTTCGCCGCTGATAACTTCGCTGAAGAACTTCGCAGATGATTAACTTCGCTTAAGGTAAGCGAACTTAGGAGGTAGGCGGAGTTGTAGAGAACTTCGCTGAGTTAGGCGAACTTGAGAAGGTAGACGAAGTTGTGGATAACTTCGCTTAACCTTATATCTTCGCCGAAACCCTACGTATCCTGACGGCAACTTCGCCTGATGAACACGGACGTTTTTGCAGATCTGAAATCTGGATTTTACGAGGTTTTTGACGGTGCAAAGGCTTGAATACGATGGTAGGAGGTAAGATTGACTCAAAAACACCGAAAACACGTCCCGCGAATAGTCGAAACGAAACGATTTCTACACCCGCGTGAATATCCCGAACCACACAATCGAGCAAATGCTCTGATACCAATTGTAGGTTCCCTGGACGGATCGCACGAGATATCTCGGTCTACTCAGGTGCGGAATCCCTGCGTAGATCGTTACGAGTATAGAACACGAATCACACGAACACACGAAACGAACACACGTTATATATTATAACTCAAACACATGATGTAATATCACTGTTACAGACTCTCGTCCTCACGTTACAATGAACTTGAACAACTGACACGAACTTAAACCACGATTACAAACCAAGCCGTAACCTAGGACTATTTATACACGACAACTTCGCCTGGCATGTTCAGGCGAAGTTGTCCATAACTTCGCTTGACTAACAAGTTCGCCTGTTAAGCGAACTTGTCAGTAAATTCGCTTAAACATACAAAACATAATTAAACATTACAGACTCGATAACAGACACTAGACTATGCACTACTGACATTATGCACCAACAGTATTGTTTCTTACGTTTTCATTTTTTTATAAATTAGTATTATTTCTTACGTTCTCATGTTAAAATTGTAGGTTCCCTGGACGGATCGCACGAGATATCTCGGTCTACTCAGGTGCGGAATCCCTGCGTAGATCGTTACGAGTATAGAACATGAATCACACGAACACACGAAACGAACACATGTTATATATTATAACTCAAACACGTGATGTAATATCACTGTTACAGACTCTCGTCCTCACGTTACAATCAACTCGAACTACTGAAACGAACTTAAACCACGATTACAAACCAAGCCGTAACCTAGGACTATTTATACACGACAACTTCGCCTGGCATGTTTAGGCGAAGTTGTCCATAACTTCGCTTGACTAACAAGTTCGCCTGTTAAGCGAACTTGTCAGTAACTTCGCTTAAACATACAAAACATAATTAAACATTACAGACTCGATTACAGACACTAGACTATGAACTACTGACATTATGCACCAACAGACTCCCCCTTGGCAGTAGCTTCATATCTTGATCTTTAAACACTTGTCTTGTAATCTTCAATCTTGTATCTTCACGCATGCACTCCTTCTCTAACACAAACTGACACAACTCTTTGATACTTCCTCGCTTCGTCCTTCCAAGCAGGAATATAAAAGATTTTCTTCTCATTGAGCACCTGCAGATAAGCTTGCGATAAGTTTACCAAATGCATCGGATCGTAAACTCTTAGGAGCTCTTGTTCATTCTCGTCTTCCATCACCGCCTCTGCTGTCTCACAATCCACATACCACAACTTTAGGTCTTTAAGCACATCCTTGGGCATTAGCTTCATCGGTACTTCTTTAAGGCACCGGATCGGTTTATACTTCATGACCATCCAAGGTTTTCCATCAGCTCTCAAACCTCTATCCTTGTCTTCAACAAGTTTTCCCTTCTGCGGTTTCAACAGCTCAAACTTCTTCTCTTTTATACTCTCTCTCCATACAATTTTCTCAATGACTCTAGCCATATTATCGTCATTTCGATTGATTAAACCCAATCTGGCTAAGTCTTTCACTTCACATTCCGGCAGTGTATTCAACGACCTTAACATTCTTTTAAAATACTGAACGCCGTCATACCGTTTAATCACAAAGAGCTTCAACTGCTCATCATAGATCCAGCAAATAATCCCTTTCTTCGCTTCAGCATAACCTTTGATATTATAACTCTTCTTGAACATGGTTGGAACAGCAGGCTTCTTAGTTTTGATAAACCAATGAGCATAGCCTTCCTTCCACCTAGGCTGCTCCTCCCATTCAGTCTCATCATTTTCCATCTCATTACCCATATCGGCTTTCTCAATATCTGGGATCTCGTGTTCAACATTGTCTTCTACTATTTCACCTTCTTCAACATCTTCTTCAATCACAATCTGTGCGCCAATCTTCTCAAGGATATCATCATCTAATTCTTTCAAAGCATTACATCACATCATCTTCATCATCATCAAACATCACATCATCATCTAGCATATCATCATCTAACATCACATCATCATCTAGCATATCATCATCTAATTCTTTCAAAGCATCAATCACATCATCTTCATCATCAACCATCACCACCTCATCACCACCAACTGCACCTGCAGACTCCCCCTGAGCTGTGGAAGTCCCAAGAGCTTGAGTAGTTCTTGGCAACTCACCACCTGCACCTTTCGATGCATTGGGATCATCGTCTCTATCATTTCTCTTCTTTGTCCTTAACTCGTCGCCTCTACAGCTTGTCTCCCCCTGAGATGCCAAGAACTCCTTCATAGCATCTATAATTCTCCCATGTTCAACCAGGAGGGACGACTGTAGTTGATTCTCTGCTACAAGGCGCTGAATAGCCTGGGTCTGGACAAGATTCACCCTTGATTGTTCAGCCACGACCCGCTCAAGTGCAGCTATTCTCTCCGAGTCTGAGAGGGTTGCATCGAAATCAAACCTCATGTTAGATGTGTCTTGAGTATACTCAGCAGGGATCTCGAATGTAACCGGGACATCAGAAGCAGTTGTGGACGTAACCGCAGGTGGTATCGTGACCGACAACCCTGCAGTTGCAACGACTGTCGACTCTACAAATTGTGCCACCACCTTTGAAGGAGTAAGCGTTGGAGGTGGTAAAGACACAATCTCCGGAGTCGTCATCTGTAGTGTGACGGACGGGATGCCGACAGCTGATGTAGCCACCACGGGAACTTCCGCGGCGCTTAAACTTGTAACCTGTACAGATGTAGGAACAATCGACATACCTGACAATGCGGATGGAGTGAAACGTACAACTCTTGAAGTCTCTCCAGCTCCCATACCTGCACCTGTCCTTTCCCGTCTTGAACGTCTAATCAACTTGTGAATATCCTCTTCTTCTTCTTCTGACTCAGTATCATCAACTGTCCTCTTCCTCTTCCCTAATGTCCTTTCTCGTGTCACCAACATCCTTCTCGCCTCATCCATAACATCATCAAGATCTGAGTCAGCCACCGTCGTAGCTACTCTAGTAACATTCACTTCCCGAACCTGTGCAGCAGAGACCTGCACCTCTTCTTGCGGATCAAACCGGTCCATGTCGAAGAATCCTTGGCCGCCAAACGCAGCATCAAGGTCTAAATCCTCCTCAGCCGACACAACAGGCACAGCAGGTACATCTCGAGTTGCTCCTGCCTGTCGTGGTTGAGGGTCTCTGAACTCATCCCCAGTAGCAGGAACATACTCCGGGTTGATTAAATATCCAAACAGTGGAGTATGCCTCGGACGCAGCTCAGGCTTGCTTCTCGCACTCGAAGTCCGGCATTGAGCAAAGATCCGTTTGCTCACACTCTCCACGTATCGTATTAGACGTCGTTGAGGCAACGTGGGAGCAACATGATTCAAGATCATCTGAATGAATCTTGGATACATGATGAACCTTTCACGAGCCATCGCTCTCCTCTGTCTATCGATCTCATTAAAGACCATCTGACTGAAGCTATAACGTTTGTTATAAGTCAGAGCAGTCATTGCGGACTGCATGGTCGCACCCATCCCGTCAGTGCCCGCCTTCCTCCCTGACATGCAGACAATCATTACGTGCATGAGGAAGCGCCACTGATCAAGTAGGAAACCCTTCCTCCTCTGAGTATCACCTAATGGACCAGAATAGCCCATTCGGAGAAACGCTCCATCACGGAACGGAGCCACAAACTCTGTAGGGTCATCCCTAGTCTCCTCACCGAACCGTAAAGCCACCCGTATTTGTTCAGATGAGAACTGAACCTCCTGATTGTTGACGGTTGCTCGCATAACCGGGGGCTCAACGCGGCAATCGTATTCCACAGTCTGCCAGAAATCCTCGATATTGGGTAAGGATATCGGCAGAGTCGTGGTGAGAGCGTGGAATATCCTCGAGCGAATGAGGAATGTGATTATCTCGCGGTAATCCTCAACACCGCTCGCTTCCGGGTCTAAGGTGATATACATGTTATGACCCGGGAAGAATTGCCTCTGATTATCTCCATCGTCACCTCCAGCACCTCCAGCACCTGCTACTGCAGCCATATCTGCACCAAACGAACCAAGTTAGATAAACGTTAAGGCGTACCACAAGTTCGCTTGTTACCATGTGCGAAGTTGTGATAAAATCTGTATAGGCGAAGTTAAAGTTGGGGCGAAGTTGGGAACAACTTCGCTTCATCTTTAAGTTCGTCTAATAATTAAAAAATTAAAAGGTCCAGGCGAAGTTACGGATAACTTCGCCTCACCACAACATCGCCTCAGGCGAAGTTACGGATAACTTCGCCTAAACCTTAAGTTCGCCTGAATCTGAAACGGCGACAGTAAGGTCGATTCAACATCGAAAATCTGGTGTTTCGGTCAATTTTGACGATTAAGAACTCCCAAACACAAGATATTAAGGATATTTAGACGATTAGGTTGTTCATGAACACGTAAAAACAAGCTTTGAAATCGGGTATAAGGTTCGAACGTCCGAGGTCGCTAACCGGGTGTCGAAACAACCTAGGGTTAACAACATTGAACATCGATTATAAGATATAGAACCCAAACACACCTTGAATACTGATTGAAATCGAAAAAAAGATAATCAGATGATAATCGAATTAAGTTCGCTGTGATATTCGAGAATAAGTTCGCTGATATATAAAATAATGAACGAATGACCATTGAAAATCCTTATATAGGGGCGGAGTTATACAGGCGAAGTTACGGTTAACTTCGCCTAGGCGAAGTTATTCACAAGTTCGCCTGTTTAACAACATCGCCTATATTTACAAAATCAACCCTTATAATTTGAACATTTTGCAATTAACTTTTAAAACTTCCCTTTAAGAATTAAATAACACGATCAAGTCCAAGTAACCAGTTATAAAATCATAAACTACCTAAGTACAAGAAACTTTTAAAAATTAAAGTATAAGGGATCAAATTTCAGTCTCGATAGGGACTACTACGTCTTAGAAAAGATCCGAACAGAAATCATACTAATTACGTGACTATCACATAGATCCGTGTTTAGCTGTATTATGACATAAAGAAACAGGTTGTAAGCATGTAAATAACTTAAGATGGTTTTCATCGTTTCTGTGATACGAGTTAGGTTCAATTATGCCTCAAAATTTAAGTGGGCAACAACTCAGAGATTATGATGCCTCCTATCTATCCTCAAAGCATATTTGGCTTTCCCCAAGTCACCCCGAATTGACCTCGACCCATAGTGTCTGATTAAGTTTGTAATTACTCTTCATCTGCTTCCCGTTCTCTTTCTTACTCCATGATTAAGAAGTCTTGATATTTTGAACTCTAGAATGTTTTCATAACTCATAATTTTTTTTTTTTATGATAAACATTTACATAGACTTCAGAGTAGTAAACAACTGCAAGTCCCGAATCTGGATCACTGCAGTTTCTTGAAACGCTATCTTCACGGGAATCAGAACACTTACGGGCTCGTGTATGACTGGGTAATCGCTTTTCTGCCTATCATTCGGAAAGATATATATGGAGACATGCAAAACTCGTAGGGAGTTTCCACGTAAAATCAAGTAGATTTAGTTTGTATCACATCTACTTTTACGCACCATAAAAAGCTACCATGACATACAATAACTGTCCTAAAGCCTTTTAAGCCTAATAACTTCACTAGTTAAGCACACAGAATCAGTATATTTATCATTTTCCAAGGTTGGATCAATTTTCTGTTAAACATAGCAAACGAACTTCTTACGAAGTAGCAGACTTGAAAAATAATTTCATTTCCCAATTGTAGGTTCCCTGGACGGATACAAATTGTAGGTTCCCTGGACGGATCGCACGAGATATCTCGGTCTACTCAGGTGCGGAATCCCTGCGTAGATCGTTACGAGTATAGAACACGAATCACACGAACACACGAAACGAACACACGTTATATATTATAACTCAAACACGTGATGTAATATCACTGTTATAGACTCTCGTCCTCACGTTACAATCAACTCGAACTACTGAAACGAACTTAAACCACGATTACAAACCAAGCCGTAACCTAGGACTATTTATACACGACAACTTCGCCTGGCATGTTCAGGCGAAGTTGTCCATAACTTCGCTTGACTAACAAGTTCGCCTGTTAAGCGAACTTGTCAGTAACTTCGCTTAAACATACAAAACATAATTAAACATTACAGACTCGATTACAGATACTAGACTATGAACTACTGACATTATGCACCAACAAAAATTAAAATGTACATCAACCTTCCCCTAGATAAATATTGTAGTTTGGTGCCACCACCAAGCACACAGTTGGTCCATTTGGTCCATTTAACAACACATGATTAGCCGTTTAATTAACTCCTTCTTGTTTTATTTTTCCTTTCTATTATGATTTTTTGTTTGTTTTTTTCACTTTTCTGTTTTGAAAATTTTTTTGTTAGAATTTTTTTTAAAAAAACGAAATTTGGTGTTTGACGATTTAGTGCAAACATTGTATAGCGATTCGCATATGGAGTGCGCAGGTGTATTGTGTTTTTTTTATTTTGTTTTTGTTTTTGTTTTTTATTTGAGTTGTGTCGGTTCGTGAGTGTAACGCATGGTTTTTGTTTTTATTGCCATGACTGTCAATACTGGCTGAATTCACGTCGGTTTGCGACCATAACAAGCAGGTTTTGCTCCTTTTAATATGTTAGTTTGTTGTATTTGAGAATTGACAAAGTTCTTTTTTTACTGATTACTCCATTAGCCCGACGCAACGTGACGGGTGTGTTACCTTATTATTATATTATTAGTGAGGGTTATCGTACAAACTCCAAATCATGATGTAAAGTGTACGAATCAAAGGAAATACAAAAAGGGTGGTGGCATAGGAGTGAATATTGTCAACGCTATACATCTAGAGTAGTTATCGTAATTCTGCTAGTTATAAGGTTGGTGATCGTAACTATAGTTATAAAATAAATACGCTATGCGTTAGAATAATTGTTCTAGTTATAAAAGTAATTACTATAGGTATAAGAATAATCACGCTATATAAAAACAAGCAACTGATTACACGACTCTAAGTTTCACGATCACTTTTATCCGTTTCATTTTTTTCTCGATTGGTGACGGAAGGTTTTTTCCGCATATTTCATTGACAATCAATCGTATAATTGTTGAGGAGTGTATTTTTATTCAGGATTTGTTCATTAAAGTAACCACCGTACGGCTACATGGCTACACTCGCAACCACCATACAGATCCGCCATGGGTCAGAGTTGGAGCAGATCCGACATTGTATATCCAGATCCGATAACGTGGTGGTTGGATCCGAGATCTATTTTCCGGCGAGTCGTGGTGACAGACGGCGGCTTCAATACATTCATTATTATTATTATCAATATTATATAATCAAGTTCCTTATTATATATATATATATATGTTAGGGCTCGGATTTTCAGTATCCAAAGCAAACGATATGTTCAAGATAACTCCAAGATATAGTATCCTCCGAAGATACAGGTATCCTTAATACAATATTGTGCTAACGATTCCACCGCCTTTCTTTGATGCTTACCAGGTCATACAACGTTCCCATGTGCTCCTAAAGACTCGGACTACTCATCAACAACCTCAAAGAACGAGTTCAACAAGGTCAAACGGCTACCTTAAATAAAACGTGTTCAAAAAGAAAATGTGGCTGATTGGAAGGAGTCTGTTATCTCCGGAATTACAGGGATGGCTAATCAGGAAAGAATCAATTATTCCCGGAAAAGTAGAAACGGCTAATTGGAATTTAGTCTTCTGTTTCCTTTATTATAGGCAATCTTGTTAGCTCCTTTTGTATATAAATAGAGCTACAAACGGATCATAACACACACTTTATCACATGAGACTTAGCAGTACTCATTCTTTGTAATCACGATCCAGTTTGAGCTCCACCAATTGTAACCACCTTTTGTTATTAGTAAACTGGTGGTGATAGTTTTCACCGCCCGGGGTTTTTTTCTTGTTATCCTCAGGATAACAAGTTTTTTCCTCGCAACAAATCGCTGTGTTCTATCATTTTTACATTTGTTACAAGCAAGCACCAAGCCCCAATTACTAATTTGGTTACGAAATTACCTTTGTCAATTTTTGACCAAAACAATTTGGCGCCCACTGTGGGGCCATCGGTGCTTTAATTCATCAAAACCGTTCGTTTCACTCCCAATTACTTTCATCCCTTCATTAAGGCCTCACAACCAAAAACTAGCTCCATTCTTGCTCTGGTCACCATTGCTTCGAGTGTTAACCCCGGTCCTCCGTCGGTCCCAAAGAAGAGCGCTCAACCCAAAGGAGAACTTCCACCGTACTCGGGAACCTCTACACGGGTAGATCCGGTTATTTCTAACAATGATATTTTTGCTTTGATGAAACAGGTCAAAACTCACATGGAGCAACAAGAGAAGACCAACTCAAGGCTATTTAAGGAGATTGAAGGGATCAAGAAAAAACCAAGGCAGGAGGCTACTCCAATCATGCCCTAGGCTATTGATTTTGGTTCTCCAGGATCATCTATCCTTTAGAATCCCGGATCCTTGGGGACACAATCAACAAGGACTCCGTCTCAGTAACTCTCAGGATACTGGGGAACTTATCCTCCGGTATCCTCGGAGTTACCCAGACCAAGGAGGCCAGAATCCATCAACATTCAGCCTCGTTCAACCATGCCAGCCGGCATATTCTCATCAGGATCTCCCATGGTGTCCTCTGAAGTGCATGTTGGAGATGACATCCTTATGTAGACGTCACCTTATCCTGAGGAAACCCCCAATGGAAGAACTAGTCATCAAGCCTCAGGATACCAGAGAGCTAACCACGATCTCGGTAATAGTTTACTTAATGCTAATTTATACACAAACTGTGGATCTGTGCAGGATAAGGTGATATCCCACGAGATAGCCAGGGAATTGCGAAAAATGAAGGATATGATTTCCAATATCCCTGAGATAATCCGTCCCATAGCTGAAGTTCCGGTAGGCAGTCACAGATTATCCAGGTTTACATGGCCTATATGCGACGTGGAGATCCCCAAGAAGTTCCAGACGCCCAGCATGAAGCTATATGATGTAGGTTGTCGTGGTCTACTAAAAACAATTAATTAAAGACTTAAATACCTATAATAAGTACGGGTAATAAGGTCGTCTTCACAGGAACTCAAGGAAAGTGCAAGTTTATATTTTTAACTAATTAATTATTAACTAAAGTGGACAGACAATGTCAAGCGGTTTTTAGAAAAGATTACTTAAACTAAACGATTACTTAGAAAAATTTTGTAGACATATTAATAAAAAGTATTCATTCTAGGTTCGGGTTATGTGTTCTATACGTCAATCACAGATTCTCTAGTCTTTGGTTTTACAATAATTGCTAGTCCTATGGTTTGATTTATGATGACAAGCGATACCCTAACCGAATTGTTGATACAAATGAACTCGGACACCACAATTACCAATTCTATGTCTAAGATAATTAACTCAATGATAAGGTTTGATGATTATAGTTCAAGGACACAAGAGCCTAACCCTAAATGTTGATGAACAACCAAACAAACGTTACACAAATCAATAATCGCAAGCTCAAGCTTTAATCAACCAAATACTATTTAAGCAAGACAAATCATATAAAATCAATCACGCTATATTCATTAAGCATAAGAATCTAATCATAACAATATTTCACACAAAACCTTAACCTAGAACGAACACACACGACTAGCCGAACATCGACATAATTGTTAAAGTACTTATCTTGATGAACATAAGATCATAGGACAAACCGGAAGCTTTGGAATAATGGAAAATAGCCCTAGAACTCCTATTTTACCTCTGGAAGTCGTAATATCAGAAATAGGGTCGAAAAATCATTTATATAGTGAAAACCCTAACTTTTGCTGACATTGAGCATCTTCGCGTATCGCGAAGTTGCATGTCCTACATCTTCGCGATACGCAAAGATGCAACTGACTTCATATTCGAATTTTTCTCGTTGAGAAACATGAAATTCATATATTATGGATTTCGTAACTCATTTTCTAGGCCAAGATATACCCGTTTTACTAAAACACACTTTCCTAGTAACCCATGTTGTTCAGTTTTCACTTCGGCTTCAGGTTTCTCAACCAATCCTTTCCCGAATCCTTTTTAACCCTCAATACATGTTTTCCCATGCTTCCATCTTCTCGAGGCTTGCTTAATCTTCATCTGGATGACTCTGAATTAGCTCGTTTAAGCTCCTTAACTTCCAATGTCCTGAAAACACATAGCAATGCTTGAAGTACCAATGTTCATTCATTTATTTACCTAAATATAACTAATTAATATAGAAAATTAACTAACTTTTACCCAACCATCACTATACGATGGCACTACGGATCCTGAGGAACACGTAGCTCAGTATAGAGAAAGGATGGAGATCAACCCCATCCCTATTGACATCAAAGAAGCTTGCCTATGCAAGGGGTTCGGTTCAACACTAACGGGACCGGCTCTCAAAAGGTTATTGAGTATTCCTTCCAACACTATTACTTCATTTGCTCATTTTATTAACTTATTCAATAATCAATTTTCTTGTAGTAGATCTTTTGAGAAAATGACAGGTGATTTATATAGAATTATTCAACATAATAATGAATCCCTAAGGGATTACATAACTAGATTTAGCAGGGAATCTTTGGATATCCCCAACCTTGATATGGCGGCTGCTGTTGAAGCTCTCAAGATGGGGTTAAAGAAGGATTCATCCTTCTATGATGAGCTTGTCATGACTCCATGTAGGAATCTTGATGAAGTCAGAAACAGGGCATTAAGATACATTCGGCTTGAGGATGACAAAAAGGCTCATGTAAGTTTGGTTATCCCGAAGTACGAGTCTACCAACAGGAAGTCGGACTCTCCACAGAAGTTCTCTAGACCAAAGCCTTATTGAAGAATTAGACACTATTGATGAGCTCAGAGATCTAGCTAAGATCAGAATGGCAGCATATCAACAAAGAATAGCCAAGTCCTACAACAAGAACATTTGAATCTGAAGATTCCAAGTAGGGGACATGGTGTTAAGAGAGGCATTCCACTAACCCAGTAGATGGGAAGTTAGCCCCAAAGTGGGAAGGTCCTTACTTGATCGATTCAGAAGCAGGCAAAGGGCCTACAGATTGATTACTATGGAAGGTGTTCCTATACCAAGAGCTTTGAGTGCTATCCATCTCAAGGCATATTTTTGTTAGTATCCTTAACTGGTATGTTCATATCCTCAACATTTTAGGATAAAGGTATGTTCCCTAACCTATCTTTAAATTTTTACATATTTGAACCTTATTATCTTTTTATCAAGTTTACTGACTTAAGCATCGGAGGGGTGTTAGCCAGGCTAACACCCACCCCTCATCAAGAGCTTACTGTTTTGCAGTTATCCCAAGGATATGTTATCTTCACAACAATCAAAGGCTGATCACCTCACACACGAATATGATATCCCTGATATCTCCTAAGGTTTAAAGGTTTTCACCTTTCCAACGAACGCCTGGAGCGCACGAATAAGATATCTTGGATATCTTCTAAGGTTTAAAGGTTTTCACCTTTCCAACAAACGCCTGGAGCGCACGATGAGTCGGATATAGTTCGAGGCAGGCGGACCAGACCAGCTGATAATCCGTTTGTTGTTGGCTATATACCGAATCCTTAAGATAAGTGGCAAACGTGTCACACATACGGTTTATAACATTTTCATGTTATCTAAGATTTATAACATTTTCATGTTATCTCAAGTTTTGGCATTTACATGCCCGTACGTTTGGGACTTTCCCCAGTTTTATCTCAAGATTAGACATTTTCATGTATCTTAAGTAAAGGCCTAGTCGCCAGTGAAAAGGCTTTATCGCCAGTAATGGGCTTTATCGCCAGGATTATCTAACTTTGTTTTGACAGATCAGAGATCGGCCAGATCGCTAAATGTAGATATATTACAAAGTTGTTTTTAACTTAGCAAAATTCCAGAAACATGATACTTCAAAAAGCTCAACAATTGGGGACATCATATGTAAGCTAACTAGACTTATAAATGATCTCCATGAAGGTACTCTTTACACTTAGTTCTATCACTCAATTTAAATTTCAAGGTATGATCTTTTGGTTTGATTGTGATAACTCACACAAGGCATAAGGATATATTATCCTTAAGATGTTTTTTGACATGCCTTAAAGATATATTTTATGGAAATATAATCCTTAAAATATTTTATTCTGAAATATAATAAGTTTAAGAAATATGTTTTCTGGGTACATTATCCTTAAGATGTTCTGTTTCAAAAACTTAAGTCTCAAAATTATTTCTCGGACACATTATGAATAAAACGTATCAACATGAGTTATCTAAAATATTATACAATTAAAACACAATGTAAAAGCCAAAAGATTATGTCATTACTAACGGAAATTGCAGGAAATAAAGAATAATGCCCAGGCTTCGTTCTCAACAAACAGGAAGACTCTTCCACATTCTTTCCGCTCAGCTCCATCACGATCAAGCTGCCACATCCCAAACAGGAATCTCCAACCCAGCAGCCTTAGCCTCCTGAGCCTGGACTTGATGACGAAAAGCTTGAGTTTTTAACCCATGGTGGTTGAAGATGAAGAGCAAAGAGAAAAAGAAATTTATCTGGATAATGATCGGGTGAAGGTTTAAAATACTTATCCAAGATAAAACAAAGGGGTTCTGATGTTTCTATGGACGAACGACACGTGTAGCTTATCCACTCCATCTGCAGAATTCGAGATTCAAATAATCAACAGCTGTAAACCACCTTTTACAGCTTTAATTGTGGGGACAATTGTTAGGGCTCGGATTTTCAGTATCCTAAGCAAACGATATGTTCAAGATAACTCCAAGATAGTATCCTCCGAAGATACAGGTATCCTTAATACATTATTGTGCTAACAATTCCACCGCCTTTCTTTGATGCTTGCCAGGTCATACAACGTTCCCATGTGCTCTTAAAGACTCGGACTACTCGTCAACAACCTCAAAGAACGTGTTCAACAAGGTCAAACGGCTACCTTAAATAAAACGTGTTCAAAAAGGAAATGTGGCTGATTGGAAGGAGTCTATTATCTCCTTAATTACAGGGATGGCTACTCAGGAAAGAATCAATTATTCCCGGAAAAGTAGGAATGGCTAATTGGAATTTAGTCTTCTGTTTCCTTTATTGTAGGCAATCTTGTTAGCTCCTTTTGTATATAAATAGAGCTACAAACGGATGATAACACACACTTTATCACATGAGACTTAGCAGTACTCATTCTTTGTCATCACGATCCAGTTTTAGCTCCACCAATTGTAACCACTTTTTGTTATTAATAAACCGGTGGTGATAGTTTTCACCGCCCGGGGTTTTTTTACTTGTTATCCTCAGGATAACGAGTTTTTTCCTCGCAAAAAATCGTTGTGTTCTATCATTTTTACATTCGTTACAAGCAAGCACCAAGCCCCAATTACTAATTTTGGTTACGAAATTACCTTTGTTAATTTTTGACTAAAACATTATATATATATGTATGTACACACTTGGTCCAAGAGAGAGGTGGTAGTTGGAGCAGACCCGACAAGGCAATTTCAACAACGATCTCGCAACAAACACCCAGGCGCACTCAATCCTAAATTCCTTTTACCTCTATAAACACAAGTTGTACTATAGTTGTATACTAAAATTTAATATTAACCTTAAACAATACTTTATTAACATACATTGGGCTTCTGTTGAGTACTTTTGGTGCGCAGTTGTGGTGCGTTTTGTGTGTGACTAGGTGTTCTTTGACTTGCAATGCATGGCTTTACATATATATATATATATATATATGTATATGTATATATATATATATATATATAGAGAGAGAGAGGGGGTGGGCTCTAGCGAAAACTCATCTTAAAGAGAAACTTAAAAACTCCTAAAAATCTATTTTTAACTTTTTTTGAAATTTTTTTTTTGAAGTTTCTTTTTTTTCCATTATTCTTATATGTTGTAATTGGTTCAAAAAAAAATTGTCGGTAACCTCGTCGGTATAGTGCGCATGTGTAATAGTGTGCATTGCATATATGCAAAAGTGTTTGTATTGCATAGAATACAACACTATTGCACATATTTGATACACACTATTGTATATATGCAATATAAGACTAATACACACATCAAATACATAGTAGTACGTATGTGTAATACAACATTAACGCACATATGCACCACATCGACTTTTATTTTATTATTATTTTTTTTCCATATAATACAACACTACTACACATATACAATACACAAATATTGAATATATGCAATAAAACACTATTAAACTCAAAAATACATAATAATACACATGTGTAATATAACGGTAACGCACAGTAATACGTATGTGCATTACAGCGGTTTTTTTATTTATTTTATTTTTTTTTATTTTTTTACTGAAATATAAGAAAATATAAGAATAATGGCTAAAACAGAATTTTAAAAATATTTTTTTATTTTTAATTAAAAATAATTCTTTAGGAGTTTTTAAGTTTTCTCTCTAAAGGTGAGTTTTCTCTTGATTCTCTCCCTATATATATATGTGTGTGTGTGTGTGTGTGTGTGTGTGATTAGTTACAATCATAGACCGTAGGAGCGATGACCATTACTTAAGACCATGTCCTGAAACAAGGGGTGTAGGTAAGGGTAAAGATAGGGGGTATATATTGCGTTTGGCTTCTTGGAATGCAGGAACACTAAATAGTAAGTTGCTTGAATTGGTAGATGTGCTTAAAAGACGCAAGGTTCAGATAGCATGCCTATAGGAGACTAAGTGGAAAAGGCACAGAGTGGCCGGGTGTAATGGGTATAAGTTGTGGTACTCAGTGTATGATGGAGTTTATACTTACTAGTTCAATATATCTATAGATTATTATCATTATTATTACTAAGGTTCTGCTTGTTTTTGCTTAAAAGGTCTGCAAGAGGCTTACGTCTGTGAACGGCAGACATAAGCTTCTGAAGACTATTTGTTTTTTTAGAAGAAAAAGAATCTGAAAAATGCTTTTATGGTCTTAAAAAATAAGCTATTGTTCAACTTCTTGACATCCTATCAGCACCCAATGTTCAACACC
Source organism: Bidens hawaiensis (assembly GCF_021521415.1). Taxonomy (NCBI): domain Eukaryota; kingdom Viridiplantae; phylum Streptophyta; class Magnoliopsida; order Asterales; family Asteraceae; genus Bidens; species Bidens hawaiensis. The sequence continues at coordinate 36,406 of NW_027491544.1, read as the reverse complement.
ACCACCACCCATCGTGCGCCACCACCATCACCGTCCACCACCACCACCGTCCATCACCACCACCACCCACCGTCGGCCACAATCACTGTCCACTACCACCACCCAACATCCGCCACCATCACAACCCACCATCACCGTCCATCTCCACCCACCGCTCACCACCACCACTGTCCACCATCCACCACCACCACTGTCCATCACCACCACCATCACCCACCGTCGGCCACAACCATCATCCTACCACCACCCACCGTCCGCCGCCACCACCATCCACTACCCACCACCACCATCCATCACCACCACCACCCACCGTCCGCCACCACCACCACCCACCACAACTGTCCACCACCACTGTCCACCTCTACCACCACTGTCCACCACCCACCGTTCACCGCCTATCACAATCGTCTGCCACCAATCGTTCACCACCACCCACTTTAACAGTTTGTACACCACCCCCAATTATTTTAGCAGTCTACGGACGGTAAATAAATTATATCTACTATGATATGTATGATAGTTAACTAATTTTCAGCTTATGAAGACGATATCCAGTTTATAAAACAAACAGTATTATATTTTTAGATTGCAGACCTTCAGACTACATCTTCAGTTGCAGACATGAAATCAGATGAAATCAAATTGCAGACAGTTTTTGTCTTCAAAAACAAACAGCACCTAAGTGTTATTATTAATTATATTACTGTTTAACTTGGATTGCCTTTTATATCCTCCCATACATATGATTTTTAGAGCTGAGGGTCTCTCTGTAAGCTGCCTCTATTCTATTGGATAGAGGTACAATGTGCCTACATCCCATGTCATACCCCGACTCAGGGCCTGGGTGCGACGCCCGTTAGTTGGTATCTATTTTGAAAATATATTAGAGTTGCGGGTTATAGCGGATGTCTTTTAAAATATAATATTCATTTATAAAATGTCGGGTCAGAATAGCCGTTTGATATTTCAATTAACTGTCTTTTGAAAATATAATTTAAATAATATTCTAAATAAAATATATGAGCCATTAGATCACTTCTAATGACTATGTCTCCAATCTTCTATCAGTCTTGCCTGTCAGTTCTATTCTTTACAGTTTCCCTGAAATGTGGGGGAAAAATACGTCAGCACACAGCCGGTGAATGATGCTAACTCAATAATACCAGTGTGTAAACAATAAAAATACCTTTGTGACAATACTCATTAGGCATCCAACTCAATTGGGTTACAATTACCCTAAGTACATGTACAATTAATCATATACACAATATCATTTCTATGATCAGTCCCGTAGATTACCAGAGGCATGTTTGATGATATGCATGGCCTCGGGGAACTCCGAGTCACCATGTATGTATGGATCCAGACACATGTATACTCTTAATTTGAGTATGCCCGTTTCTCATTATTGTAACACAAAGTTTTAAGGATTCGTAAATCCTATGTAAACAGTTCAGACTCTAAAAGAGTTGTAAAAGTTTAAGGCGTATTCACCTTTTATGATTGTAATCAGTTTCTGACACTGATTCCTGTATATTTGATCAGTTTCGGATACTGACCCCTGTCTGTAAATCAGTTTCTGTTACTAATTCCTGTTTCTGTTTTCAGCTCTCAGATTGATTGATTGGCTGTTATCTCGGACCTATAGTACGAGTATAACATTTGTATAGATATCTTGATCAATGATCTAGCTTCAGACCCCGTAGTCTGTTTTGCATAGCTGTAACCTTGATAATATATTTGTTTGTACAAAACATATGGACATTTAGTCCCTTTGTTTATTTATTAATAATATATCAGGTTTCTTCTTCAGGAAGAAACATTTATACCAGGTTTCTTCTTCAAGAAGAAACATTACTTTAACTATAATCTGTGTGAATGAATAGTATCTTTCTTAATCATTAAGAAATACTATTTAACTATAACCCTTGCTTATGAAAAGTTATATTATGCTTATCAGTAATCAAGGTTCGGGCTATACCCCCGACTATGGTCTAAGCTATTATAATAATAATAATAATATAATAATATTTAAACAGAACCCCTACCTCACATGGGTATTTGGAGTTATATGCCTATGACTGATCGACCGGAACTTCTACTTTATATCGCGTTCTACAGCTGATCCCTTCAGAGCTTCGATGTTTGGCACGTTCCACGAGGTCGGCACGCAAACCGAGGCTAATTATGTGTGTGAAAGTGTGTGAAATGTGTGATTTTGGTGTGAGATGGGAGTGTGCCATGAACCCCCTATTTATAGTTGAGTTTGGGCACCATCGCGTAGCACGATGGTCCCTTCACTTAGGGAATCGCGTAGCGCGATGTCAGGAAGATGACGCGTGGCTACTGACTCAGCCCTAGCGTCTGCCACGTGTCCCCCTGACGCGACACGTGTTGCTGCGTCATCATAGACCATCGCGTAGCGCGATCGTCCTGTGCTTGGGCTCATCGCGTAGCGCGATGGGTTCCAGAGTCCAGATTTTTATTTTTAGTCCCTCGTCTTTGATAACTTGTCACTTCTTGATCATACTTCCATCTTCCAAAAATACTAAAGCGGCCCTTATGCGGCTCGCGGCGATGCGAGCGTGGCTGCTGACTCAGCCCTAGCGTCTGCCACGTGTCCCCCTGACGCGACACGTGTTGCTGCGTCATCATAGACCATCGCGTAGCGCGATGGTCGACTCACGGCGATGCGAGCGTGCAAAGTGCGCCATTAAAACGCCATATTACGCCCATCGCCTGAGTCCAAGTCCGAGTCCGAGTCCGTGCTCATGCGCATCGGGTGCTTCGCACCCTCCGCTAGGACTATGGAGAGTGGTTAGCCACATTAAAACATTTCTATGGAAACTTGCTTTCTTATAAAGAGCTTTCATTTCTTTGTTTGTTTCCATCTGGGATGAAAGTATCTTTTCCTTATTTATACCCATGTGGAATGCTACCACTTTCTTCCATCTTTCCATATGGGATGGATTTTTCTTATTTCATTAACATAAGAATGCTTTGTTTATCTCATTCTTCCCATTACTTGTCTTTGAGATTATTTTTAATCATTCAACTTTTCAAAGTTGGCAACTTTAACCCAAAATAAGTATGGGTTTTTCCTAAATGTTACATCCCACCCTCCCCATACCCTACTTATAGCTTTGCTATTGGTGAAATTTTTCACTTGGTATAATTGATTGATAGATATAGTTACTTTAGTTATGAAACACAATTAATTAATTATATGTTTACTCACAATATGTTCGTTTCTTTCAGCATTATTACTTATAAAAAAATATTACTCTAGTTATCATCTTAAACCCTTTGCAATCACTCTGTTATTTCAAACTTTTGTTTTCTAAAGAAATATCAATTCACAAGCTTCAATTCATCAATCAAATTAACTAGCCCCAATTCGCAAGCTTCAGTTGTTCAATTAGTTCAACTCCCAAGCTTCAGTTACTCCAATCATCGATTAGGTTTAATTCGATTAGGTACATTTGACGGAATCAATCGCTTTTACAGTATGTAGTCCATGATTTCAATTGATCAACTAAGATATGAGATTGTTCGGCTGCAATTTATTTCATAGGTTATGTTGGACAAAATCGCTTGATCGAGCACAATTGATTAATCATTATAATACTACTTCTACTACGACTACTGCTATTGCCACTGCCACTACCATTGCTAGCATTACAACTACCGCCACTACTATTAATATCAATGATAATAACGGTAAAAGTTTTATGTATAAAATATATTAAAAGCAAAAGAACCAGAAAATTACAAAATAAAAAAAATAGGGATTAAGAGTAAACTTATAAAGCTGAGGTGAGTAAAAACTTACTCAACAAGTAGTACATATGACCTATACTGAGACAGGTTTGAATAACAATAATGGTTGGTCATCGGTCTAAGAATAATGAGAAATTCAGGTGTGGATTCTGGAAGGCCTCAAGAGGTGTTCGTGTACCCCTTAACTTTCTTGACGAAGTACAAAATTAGTGAAAAAGTTTATTCTTTTCATTTTTGTTTTATATATTGAATACCTTGAGCAAATATTAGGATAACTGTTTGTTCATTTTTTATTGTTTTTTTTATACCGTTAAAATTTTCTTCTAGGTCAATTTTCATGAATAACACAAGTAAATATGCATTCAAATTTTCACGATCTGAAGAGGTAGGTCCCAGCAGAGCCCAGTTGGACCCGCAAGACTCACCTTGAAGAGGGACGTTTGCGCAAGGACCAACTGGTTCCGCAGGACCCACCATGCTCAGAGACGAAGACCTTACGCGCAGTACGCCAGCTGTTCCCGCAGGGAAAGCCTCCCAATGGTGAAGTACCCCGCCTGTCCCCGCAGCTGCGGATACAAGCCATCAGGGAAGGCTACCCGCACTAATAGCAAGGGTACACGCACAAGGCACTAAATAATTCAGTGTCACCTGAAGGAATGAGCAAGGCGAGAATACTCCCGCCCAAATGAGCCAGTCCGTATGCTTCTGGAAGATCTTTTGTACTATACCTGCCAAGGTATGGACAAAATAGACAAGATCTGACCAAAGCAGCCCATGAACCAATCATAGGGTGACAGCTCACCGACAACAGTACGAGGAGCATGCTCTAGTACTGTTTGTCACTATTAGCCGCTGCCTACTCACCAACCCTTGTCGTGGCACGCACATAGCCTGCAGTTGGTGGAAAAGGAATAGTACACGGCCGGCCTGGTCACTATCAGCCGCTGCCTACCCACCAACCAGCATGGCACGTGCGTAGCCCATAGTTGGTAGAACAGGAATATTATACAGCTGGCTATACCTGCATGGAAACCTACATTCGGCTATAAATACTCCAACACCTTGGAACGGTAGGATTATCTGGTATTTTACCTTCACTAGCTATTTCTCTCAATATACACTTATATTCACAGCAATCTAGTCTGATTCTCACGCCGGAGGGTGGTCACAAGGAGGTACCCCCCCCCCTTATCAGTGACGAGCTCACGGTGTCTGTTTTGCAGGTCATCAGAGGAACCATCTTGCCGGACCTAACCCTCGTGGGAAACATCTATTTAACCCCCAGATTATCCGTAATCTGCCCGGGGTCAATTAGTGTTTCTTCACGATCTGATAATAAGCTTGCATCTCAGGTGATTTCTCTAGATTATTTATACCAGCATGTCGTCCGAAAACCCTAACCGAAATATCATCTCAATAAAAATGACAGCAATAAAATTTTGAAAAAGTAAAATCAGTGTTAACAATAAATACCAAGAAAATAAAATAATATATTAGTTATTAGGAGAATGAAATTTGGTTGTCATAAATCTCTTTTGAGGAAAGAATAGTCATTTTGGTACATATAGTTTGTTGATTTTAGCTATTTGGATCCAATCTTTAAATTGTTAATAATTTAGTCATTAAAGTTTTTATTTTTAACGATTTTAGTCTTAATGACAAACGACATCCAACTTTTTCGTTAAACAACCCCCCACCCCCACGTGACAAGTATTATCTTTCACACATATTTCAAAATATCGAGATGAGGAAGACACATGGGTTTCAAAAATGGATGTTTTGAACCACAGGCGGACGAAAATACCCCCTTTTGTGGGGCTCACGTGAGAGGGTGTTTTAACGGAGAAGTTAGATGTCGTTTGTCAACTGAACTGAAATTGTTAAAAATAAAAACTTTAATAACTAAAGTTAATAATTTGAAGATTAAATCAAAATAGTTAAAATCAACAAATCATAAGGACCAAAATGAACATTCTCTCTAGATTGAAAAGGAATTCGACCCACCAATTGAGTTATAAGTATAATGTGGCATATTGGAAAAAAAAAAGAAAAGAAAAACGTTCTAGGCCTTTAATTATTTTAATTATTATTACAATAAAAAAAGAAATCATTATGAGAAAGGAATATGAAAGTGAAACAAAAAGGAAGGTCTTGTTTGCGGTTGATATAGTTAAGAATAATAATAATAATGTTGCCGATGAAACATCACCGGAGACTGCGTCCCGATTGTCGCGGTCACTGTTTTAACTTTTAATTCAAACCTGAAAGTCGGTCACCGACATCACCTTTGTTCTGAACCGTCACATGGCTGCAATGACGCGTCTGCTGTACCACGTGACTCTCACGCTCTACTATATTCACAAATAGGTCCTCATCTTTTTCAGTGTCTTACAACTATTGTCTAATACTTTAACTGTGTCTTTCTTTTTCACACTTATGTTGGATTTAATTTCGCCTTTATGCCTTTAAAGTTGTTAAACCAAATGGTGGGTTTAAATTTGTGATTAGGGTGTAAATTAGCCGATCCATTTGTGATGTATCTGAGATCAGCTCGCAAAACTTTAATTTAACCAAGTTTAGACATTCTAAAGAACAAGATTGAGCGTGAATTGAAGCACATTTAATACGTGTGCCCAGGGTTCACCTGTCGAGCTTATCTACGCTTGTAATTTTAAACGAGCATGTTATTAATAAAAATATAATAAAGTATCAATATGGCAAACATTATTGTTTTGGCAATTATGATAAAAGCAAATACAAAAAATTATATATACACACACATATAGGGGTTGAATCATGAAAGAACTCCTCATAAATAGAGAACCAGAGAACTTTCTAAAAAATAAGCCGAGGACCGAAGTGTAATATACATGTCCAAAAGTTTAGAAAAAACACGTTGCAGGAGGCAAAGGGAAAGTGCTTGTGGTTCGTAATGCAAAAAAAAATGTTGCGTTACATATATGCAATACATGATATATTGCATATATGCAATACATTTTTTTATGGCTTTTTTCGTATAATGCGCATATGCAGTATATCCTGTTTTATGTTTTTTCGTATAATGCACATATGTGGTATATCCCGAAAGAATAAAAAATATGAATTTTTAAGTACGATTGCATATATGCAAAATAACATGTATGGTGTATGTGTAACACTACATATGTTCCTTGGGACGGCAATTACATTGTATTATACATATGCAATACATAATATGAGAAGGTTCACGCACAATATAATTTTAACATGAGAACGTAAGAAACAATATCAATCTATCAAAAATGAGAACGTAAGAAATAATACCAACTATAATACCAGTCTACATAAGCAATGTTTTATCATAACAAAAAATAACTAAAGATAACAACAAAAGAATCAAAATCAACAACAAAATAATAACAGCATAAGAAAAAAAACATAATAGTAGCAACAAAATGTAAATCAACAAATACTTATAACATCTCATAATTGAAAATTAGCAAATACGACAAAAAATAACGGCAAACAATTATAAAAACAAACCTAATAATAACAACAAATTTGTGATGTGTGGGTGAAATAACGGGTTTTAAATACTTAATACTTGGTGTTTTAATGTTTATATATATCGAACACGAGTACTTTGAGTGGCTTTATGATTGCAGGTGCTCGGAGCTTAAAGGAACTAATTTGGAGCATTAAAGATACCAATTGGAGGTTGTTACGTGCATGATTTGAAGTCCGAGGGAGTTTGGAAGTGATTCACACGCGTTTAAAGTAAAACGGGTATATCCGGGGCTAGGAAATGAGTTGCGGGACCTGTAATATATGAATTTTGGGTTTCTCAATGAGAAAAATCAAAAAATGGAATAATCTTGTTGCTATATCCACCGTAAGCAATGGTGGTTCCACCGTAGCTTACGGTGGAGGCTGGAGATGCACGTGGCCGTAAGATAAAGAATCAGAACCGTAGCCTATAACCATGCCATAAGCTACGGTGGCTAGGTCATAGTTTACGGTCTGGCCTGATGGGGAAAAGGTGGTTTTGAGTATTTTTCTTTCATATTTAAGTCGGTAAAACATAGCGATTATCCTTCAAACTTTATCATATTGGGGCGATTTTGGAGCCGTCTTCCACCATCATAACATCCTTTAATAACCATAATCATTCATGCTTTCATTCTTTCATACCATAATCAAGCTATTCAAGATCAAGATGCAAGGCTAAATCCTTCGTGACCATCTTCAGGAGTAGGCTTGTGTTTGTAGCTAGAATTTTGATGTTCTAGACCTCGGTATTGGATTTGGATTAGACTAACCATTCGGTTAGTTAACTTTTGATGTTTGTTGTGCATTTAAACAGTTTTTCGTAATTGAATGCTTTGAAGTTTTATCGGTTAATTGATTTGTGGTTATCAACTTTTAGGATTAGGTTCTTAGAGTCACTGACCCGTTTACCTTTAACCATTAAGCAGATTGCATTCATCAAACCTTAAAACTAGTAATTAATTAAGTTATTAATCATCCAAACCAATTGTTCAGATTCATTTATGCCAATCAGTAAGGAGGTCAAATGTCTAATCTTTTGATTATAGGCGTGATCAAACGGGTTTTCCAAAAAATTTAATCAATTAGTTTAGTTTGCTTCACAACATGAAACCTGGGGTATGTTTGGTATGACGTAATGGAATGGGTGAAGGAATGGAATGGACATGGGAATGGAATGGACAAAAGAATGAATGAATCATTACCATCTCATTGTCATGCTTGGTTACCATATAGGAATAAAATGATCATCCTTTTATTATTATTATTATTATTATTATTATTATTATTATTATTATTATTATTATTATTATTATTATTACTGTTGCTGCTGCTAGTAATAATATGAATATTCGTATTAACTCATTTTTAAGAGTTGCATGCTTCAACGAGATCACTAAAGCGAAAAAAAATAATCATAAAAATGTTGAATCACACATGCGTGTTATGAAACGTTGACTCATCAAATAATTTTAATAATATTGATAATACGACAATAACTCTAATATAATAATTGTTATATTATTATATAAAAAATAATAGTAATATAATAAAATTAATAACAATAATATAATAATCTAATAATGTAATAATAATGCTAATATAATAATAATCATAATATTTTATTATTATTATTAGTATTATTATTGGTGTTGTTGCTTCCATTCCTTGAAGGAATGAAACAAAAACAACTACTCCTTAAATAATGAAAATCCTATATTTGAAAGGAATTTCATTCATTATGGAATGGTTCATTCCATTACCACATGACAACCAAACATGACTTTTTTCATTCCTTTGGAATGACCCATTCCATTCCGCCTCTCATTCCATTCTACCAAATGCTACCCAGGAGTTTGGTTACTGTTCTCTAATTGTTTTACAATAAAATCAACATTTAATCAGCTTGGCATCATCTGTCCGCCTAGCATAATTAATTATTATTAAACAATAAACTCGATTGGCACTTTCCACTTATTCCTTGTGGATTCGCCACCTTACTTACCCTGTCTAGTAAAGGTAATTTTTATAAATGTTTTTTATTGACTTTTCAACATCGATCAAGTTCTCACTGTTCTCAAGTTAAGAATAAAATGTATTTGATCCTGAAACATACATAATATATTGCATATATGGAATACAATTTTTTTCTTTAATTTTTTTATAATGTACATGTGTAATGTACCCCAATAAATAAAAATTTAGGAAAAAAAGTAATATTGCATATATGGAATATATCCACAGTCAGAAAATTGAAGCGAAAATATCATACTTACATGATCATGGGAAGACACATATAAAGATGATGAAAAGCGGATATCAAAACGGGCGAGAAATCAACAACGATCCTAGTTGTATAACCAGCGGTTACGCGTAATTGAAAATTTGAGACAAGAGATTGCAATACCATAATTGGAACAAGAATTGATAATAATGGAAAATTCCGACAGTAAAGCATCCAAACTCGGAGGGATTGGTGAACTAAAGATGATAATGTAACATCTCGGACTTTTCGTATTTGTATTCGTTTATGTTTAAACCGATTCGAGAATGTAATTCGGATCTTTTGAACTATTTAAAAATTGTATTTAACTTATTTTATAATTTTATAACTTTCAATTATGCCAAATAGTCCTTAACAACCTTTAGCATCGCTTAAAACGGCTAAAATCGTATTTTCGCTAATTGCGTAGACTAATTTTGCCAATTTTTTCCTACTTTCGCTAAAATTAACGAAACTTAAACTCTAAGAAATGCTATAGCAGGTCCAATTTCATTTTATTAATGTCCAAACCAAAATCTCTATGTTATTATACCCGATTTTACCATTAATTGATTATTCGGTTTCCTAAACGAGTTATTTTCTAATAAACAAGCCTTAACCCTTAATATTTAAACAAGGCATATCATAAAACCCTAAATTATAACTTTAATACCAGTCACCATCTATGTAATCCATAAAATTCCCTTTCTCCATTGCCGGTTTCTTCAGTTTCTTCAAGTTCTTCAAGCCTTCGTTGACTTTCAAGCTTTAAGACCCTTTGACCTCGATTATCTCTTGTTCCATTAATCTTTTGGGTAAGTTGTCTTTTGTGTTTTTGTGTATTTTCATCCACTTAACAAAAGCCCTTAATCAATTTCAGTGATTGAGGGAGTTTTGGTGGTCAATTGTTTTCCGACCCGTTTAGGGGTATATTGGTCAACAACTTTGGCCAATTGATTTCTAACACTTCTGGTTGGAACCGACTTTCGGTCCAGAAAACTTTAAATTTTTTTCGGGCTACTGGCCAAAACCCGACTTCCGAGTTGTTGTTTGGAGTCTGGTCAGTACCAGCTCGCTTAAACGTTAATTATCTCATAATTAGAGTTCTAGATATCTGTTTGGATCGATTCCAACGGCTATGTTCTCGGTTTTAATCATAATTTATTGTCTCTAAGTTTCAGGTATGTTCAGTTTATCTCAGTCAGCACGTTAAAGGACGGTTCGTTCATTTAATTGTGTTTTACTCTTATTTCTCGCGCACTCGCTTAAGCAGTATGGTAAGATATCATTCCCCTTTTTATTTTGATGTTTTTAAACATTTTGGGGATATATGTGTGCTAATATTTACTTTTAAATTACATACAAAACTAGCAAACGAATGATTGTGTGTGTTCAATCAAATGTTATTTGTTACTTGCTTATGTGCTTACATTGTATCATATTCGGAGAGGTCCACCAGAAGTCTTGAATGTCAGTATGATCATACGTCGTCTTAGTAACCAAAGCCCGATTAGTTTGGTGATGGTAAACCGACAATCACATTTATATGCCGTCATAGTAACCATAGCCCGTGTTCGTGAGGCATAGTCAACTGACACACTATTTGCTTACGGTTTGATTGACTATTACTCACATTATTTTGTTTGCGCAGTTATCATCTATCATTTATTATATATTATTTTTAGTATCAAACCTGGTGATTATCTCACTCAACATGTGTTGTTGACAAATCTCTGTCATTTTCTACGCATATGCAGGTTACTAGTTGATTTAAAGCTAAAGTGAAGGACATATAGAAAGACCTTTGAAAATAAAATCAACAAATAATTGCAATATTATTTTGTTATAGATTATTTATTTGTTTTGGATTATTATTGTTATTTGTGCACATATTTGAAATTTAAAATAAATTAATTAATTAGATATTGTAATATTTTATATTGCATGATAGTACCTTGTGAGATGTAAACCACAGTTCGCAGCTCGGCATTTCCGCCTTAGGTTGGGGTGTGATAGACAATATATAAAAAAGAATTGAAAGACGACAAAAAAGACGAGACTGATACGAAATAAAAAGAGATAATGGTGGATCAACGACGACGTCATAAGAGAAAATACAGTGATGATTATGAGGATGTGCAAATAGGAGTCTATGAATTTTTTTAACTAATAAACGGGCAAGTAAGAAAATCCTAAACCATACCACTAACAACATTCAAGTTACCTATCGACTGCGGAATACCTATGGACGTCTGGGATATCAAACCTAAGGGACACAATTGAATGAAAAAACTTACCTAAAAACTAATTAATTAATAACTGAAAAGATTTGTTTTAGAACTTTCTTTTTATTTAAAAACTAAAATTATTTAAACTAAAATACTTTAAATAGAAAATTGGACCATGGAAAACGAATAACTCAACTTAAGACCTTTTATACGACAACAATATACAAGAAGATGCTATCTAGGCTAGGAATCTGAATTGTGGCAGCTTGGACTTATATTGATTACGAGAATTGTAATGGAACCGGGATATAAAGAAACAAAACCTTAAGCAACCTTATGAATCCCTGATCATTCTCCGGGGGCACCTAAGAGGAAACTCTAAGGAACATATAACGTGCACCGGTTGGATGGTTCACCTGTCAATCTCAATGACTATGACTAATTACCCAAAAAGACATATTACCCATCAATTTCACTATCTCAATACACCTAGATGTATGGGGTAGTCTAATAACAGTCTAATGAACATAGGTAAACAACGAAACTAGGGAAAACTCAAGCTAGACCTCATGTCAGAGTGTTAAACCTAAAACCCTAACAACACAGACAAACTCGACCACCTATTACCCGTCGGATATCTAAGTAGGTTTGAGCATACACCTCTAACCAATCACCAACAAATTGTTTCTATGGCAACCGAGCTCAATAAACCATAAACAAAACACAAAAACACAACAAGAAACCCTAACATGCAACTATCAATAGAAGGAATTCAAAAAGTAGCATGTGTAAAAATAATATGCAATTAACCAGAAGTATATATGCAGTAAACATATCCAACAAACCGAAATCCGACCTTTAATTAATCATAAATTCATAAACAACCCTGAAAACCCGATAAAAGTCATAAACTATCAACAAAACATAAATCCAAGCCTAGATAACTAAGGGTTTAGCCTTCAATCATATACAACAGTAAAGATAGGTCTAGAAGAGTAAAAATAACAATATATAGCAATAGAAATCATTATCACGAACCCGGGACTTGCTTAACAATCAAAACAAAGCACCAGTCTTCAATCTCTCGAATAGGAAACTTCTCCTTCATCAACATTGTCCACGAGAAGTAGATTTTTGCGGTTGGAGTTGAATAATATCATCTAGGGTTGAGAAAACCATTTAAATAGGCTTTGACAAAGTTTTTGCCGACATACAGGTCCCTCGCGCGTCGCCGGGGGGGGGGGGGGGGACTGCGCCTGACTTCTTGCGACATGCAGTCGACAAAGAATTCGGCCTATGTTATGTTGCTGATTTCTGGGTTTCTCCTCGCATCACGGAGGATTTTCCTAAGTTCTCCGCGACATGCATGGGAGCTGAAATCCACCAAATTTTTTTTTCTTCATAAAATCTTCATTTTCCGCCCCGTTTTTTCCTACGTCTTCGTATTTCAACCGTCTATCATGTTATCTTCCAAGATCTTCACTTCGATCCATTTTTTTCTAATTATTCTTTTACTCTCGTGCATTTTTTTTGTGTGCTCGTTTCTTCATGGTTTAGCCTCGTTTTCACCCCTTTTGCACACAAACCCATGTAAAAACAAATAAATGCTAAATATATGCTAACTTCGAACAAAATATGATATAATATAGCACGAATATTATTAAAACGAGTGTGAAAATGGATGTGTTTTCCAACACATCGTAAGAACATGAAAAGAAATAAGGGGATCAACACAACACCGACAACAATAAAGGACTTGAACAATAAGAAATTCAATGCTTTGTTCTTCAAAGAGTATATGGGAATCCTGATGTGCAAAAAGTAGTCTAATAATTATTTAACTAAATTACGCTAATCTATACGCTAAGTAATAAATTCTAGACTCTTAAACTTAACTATACTACTAACCAGCAAGTGAACCGATCGACTCTAATACAGCTAAGTAAGTCCGGATATCAAACCCATTTGACTCTTAAAATTACGTTTACTAGCTAATTAGACTCAACTACAGACACGACTTATTTGTTTATTATTTATTTAAGGGGGGTTTTGTTTAAAATACTAAATTAAAAACTAATTAAGGAAAACAAGTAAAATAAACGAAAACACAAGTTTGATTAAATCAGATAATGAAAAGAAAACTACCTAGGCAAGAATCCCTTAAATTTCGGTTATGAATTAACCGGGAAAATATTAAGTTATGGACTGGGATTATAAAATAGACACTTAAGAGAAAACCCGGATAGGACCCCTGACCCTTCTCAAGAGACACCTGTGAGTTTCTAATAAGTTTTAGTGAACATAGTTTAAAAATCAAGTTTACTTACGGTCACCTAATTATTTATGATTTAGTTCCTTTATACAAAATCCTACCTTACAGCACGGAAACCAAAAGCAATTTAATATATTTAATTGATTTAATAAACAATAATTAAATAATCAAACCTAGACGGACTTCTTACGAAAAACTAAATCTAGCAAGATCAAATAATAAAGATCTATCAATAGCCTAGCACTTTACAGATTTTAGGTTAGCAGCACACTTAGGTTTATTTAATTAATAATTATTATTCCTACGATCTTATTGCAAATCAATCGTAAAATAATCAAGAACACAAAGTAACTGACCTAATAGCAACCTATCATAATGACAAACAATAATCAAGGTAACTATGGAATAATAACAATCAATCAAACAATCCTAAGTATCCATATGCATCAATTTAATATAATTAAACCTTTTACTAAATCATAAAACCATAACGATAAATAAATCCCAAATCAAATCACAACGTAAAAGTAGGTTCATCATAAGCCTAAGCAGTCTATAATGTTTAGCCTAGCATCATAAAATAAAACAAAACAATGATAACGGAATTCATGGCGAAAATAAATAAGAACGGAAGACTAAAGGCGATAAAACTCGTGGTCTTCGTCCTTGGATGATAAGAACTTCGCCGGCTGATTCCAAGCCTTCAAACCCTCGGAAATATCACCTCTTGAGCTCCCAAATTCGTCCAAGCCCTCTAGGGTCTTCAGGTTATGTTTAAGGTTAAGTTTAGGGGTGTTTAAATAGGAAAAATCACGGCCCAACCCCAAATTTCGTAGGAAACTTCTAGAAGCATGCCCATCGCGCCGCATGGTGGGCTTTGGCCCCACCACCGCGTGGCGCTCCGGGTGGGAGGGGAGGGCGGCCTATGCCGGTCCGGTTCGATTCTGATCTGGTCCAGTTCGTTTCCTGATGCTTCGGTTAGCCGGTTTAGCTCATTTTTGCTTGTTTTCGCTCTCTTTAACAATGAACAAGTCCCGGGACCTACATTATTTGTCACACCCCGACTTAGGGCCTGGGTGTGACGCCCGTTAGTTGGTATCCGGTTTTGAAAATATATCAGAGTTGTGGGTTATTAGCGAAAGTCTTTAAAATATTCATTTATAAAATGTCGGCTCAGAATACCCGTTTTGTTATTTCAATACCTGTTATTTCAAAATATGATTCTTTACAATATTTAACTAAAATATCTTAGCCATCAGATCACCTCTAACGACTATGTCTCCAATCTTCTATCAGTTTCGCCTGTCAGTTCTATTCTTTATAGTTCCCTGAAATGTGGGGAAAAATACGTCAGCACACAGCCGGTGAATGACGCTGACTCAATAATACCAGTGTGTAAACAATAACAATACCTTTGCGACAATATTCATTAGGCACCCAACTCAATTGGGTTACAATTACCCTAAGTACATGTACAATTAATCATATACACAATATCATTTCTCTGATCAGTCCCGTAGACTACCAGAGGCATGTTTGATGATATGCATGGCCTCGGGGAAATCCGAGTCACCATGTATGTATGGATCCAGACACATGTACACTCTTAATTTAAGTATGCCCGTTTCACATTATTGTAACACAAAGTTTTAAGGATTCGTAAATCCTATGTAAACAGTTCAGACTCTAAAAGAGTTGTAAAAGTTTAAGGCGTATTCACCTTTTATGATTGTAATCAGTTTCTGACACTGATTCCTGTATATTGATCAGTTTCGGTTACTGGCCCCTGTTTGTAAATCAGTTTCTGTTACTGATTCCTGTTTCTGTTTTTCAGCTTTCAGATTGATTGATTGATTGTTATCTCGGACCTATAGTACGAGAATAACATTTATATAAATATATAGATCAACAATCTAGCTTCAGACCCCGTAGTCTGTTTTGTATAGCTGTAACCTTGATAATTTATTTGTACAAAACATGTGGACATTTAGTCCCTTTGTTTATTTATTAATTATATCTCAGGTTTCTTTTTCAGGAAGAAACATTTATACCAGGTTTCTTCTTCAAGAAGAAACATTACTTTGTCTATAACCTGTGAATGAATAGTATCTTTCTTAATTAGTAAGAAATACTATTTAACTATAACATTTGCATGTAAATGGTTACGTTTCTTAATCGTGAAGAAACAATAATTTAACTCTAACCCTTGCTTATGAAAAGTTATATTATGCTTATCAGTAATCAAGGTTCGGGCTATATCCCCGACTATGGTCTAAGCTATTATTATAATATTAAAATAATAACTTAATCAGAACCCCTACCTCGTACAGTTGTTTGGAGTTAAATGCCTATGACTGATCGAGCAGCACCTCTACTCTATATCGCGTACTAAAGCTTAGACTGCCAGAGCTTCGGAGCGTGGCACGTTCCACGAGACTGGCACACTAACCGAGGCTAGTGTGTGTGAAATGTGTTGTTGATGGTGTGAGTGGTGAATGCCGTGAACCCTCCTATTTATAGCCGAGTTTGGGATCCATCGCGTATCGCGATGGTCCATTGTCTTAAGCCATCGCGTAGCGCGATGTCAGAGAAACGACGCGTGGTTGCTGACTCAGCCCTAGCGTCTGCCACGTGTCCCCTGGTCGCGACACGTGTTGCTGCGTCATCACAGGCCGTCGCGTAGCGCGATGGTCTTGAGGCTGGGCTCATCGCGTAGCGCGATGGGTTCCAAATTTCAGATTTTTATTTTTAGTCCCTCGTCTTTGATAACTTGCCACTTCTTGATCATACTTCTATTTTCAAAAATACTAAAGCGGCCCTTATGCGGCTCGCGGCGATGCGAGCGTGTGAAGTGCGCCATAAAAACGCCACATTACGCCTGAGTCCGAGTCCGTGCGCGTGCGCGTCGGGTGCTTCGCACCCTCTGCTAGGACTATGGAGAGTGGTTAGCCACATTAAAACATTTTTATGGAAACTTGTTTCCTTATATTCTTTGTTTGTTTCTATGTAGGATGAAAGTATCTTTTCCTTATTTATACCCATGTGAAATGCTTACCTTTTCTTCCATCTTTCCATGTGGGATGGATTTTCTTATTTTCTTAAGATAAGAATTCTTTGTTTTTCTTATCTTATTTTTCATTATTACCTTAACATAAGAATGCTTTGTTTTTCTTTATCTCATTCATCCCCTTATTTATCTTTGAGATTATTTTTAATCCTTCAACTTTCAAAGTTGGAAATTTGCATCCAAAATAAATATGGGTTTTCCTAGATGTTACATTATTCAAATAAATTAGTAATATACAAATTCTAATAAAAACCGTACGAAAACTAATAAAATATTATATTAAATATAAAAGAGATTTATATATATTTAACCTTATATCAAATTCATATAAATAAATGGAAATAAGCAATTGAGAATGAATCTTCGATAAAAATAAGGGATTTAAGGTCACTCTTTTGAAAATGCAAACTTTGCATCGACATAGAAGGAAAGATAATCAGATTAAATGAAATTATTAGCGACAAAAGAGAGACTAATAATGACAAAAGGAAGATCATTAGCGACAGAAAGGAGATGTAGCGATCCAATTGCGAAAATTTCCGATAACCAAGAAGATCAAGAATCAAACAAGAAACAGAGAAACAATGGTGCAACGGTTTCAGATTCAACCATCATTTACCCACCGCGTGAATATGTACATATATCAAGTGTATGTGTAAGCTGATTTTTATCAAGATATTGTTATAATAAAATATCCATTCGTTTTGTGCATTACTATACGAACACACACATGTATATTCAAACATGATGAACACAAATTTAATAGTGATGTTGACGATGATTACCATACTGGATTATGCTAATATTATGTTTCTAGCCATATAAGTAGTGACTATTGTATTAGGTATTAGACGTGCTTCAACAACTTAAGAAGAATGATTTCTTCCATTCTACATTCCGTATATCTATCTATGATCATCACTATATATTAGTATATTAAATGCTTCAAATTGATCGTTTAACAAGAGATGTCGTGTATTCCTCGTTAAGTCATTATATATATATATAGATATATATATATATATATATATATATATATATATATATCAATTATATATATATATATATATCTATATATATATATAAGGGATTGCTCTGTAAAATAGTAACCAAGTTTTAGAATTGTTCCAAATATGTCACTAATAATTAGGTCACTTAATTTTCAAAGTATTTTACCTGAATAACAAGTTATTTAGGTTTTATTCACATTAATAAAAGAATAAGATAAATAGACCATTCATGGAGTTTACGGTTTTAACTTCTATCATCTTATGACATTCGTCAATTTCGGGTCTTATTTGTATTCGTTTTTGTATTTGTTTATTATGTAAACCGACCCGATTTGTAAACCGAAGCTTATGTTATAATCAAAATGACGGATTTATGTTACAATATTGTTTCACACTTGTTGGGTCTTGAAAACATCCTATGTTTATTTTTATTTTTATTTATTTATTATTTATTTATTTACTTATCTATTTTTTTGTGTTTTTGTCTTGATCCATTTTGCATGAAAACTCTTGTGTCTCACACCCATATTTGACCACCAACATTACCCTATATATACACCAAATTTCCTCTTCATTTTCCCTTGCTACAACTCCAAAAAAAAAAAAAAACTCTCTCAGACATCAAAGATTCAAGGTTATCTTCTTAAGTGTTCTTGAAGATTTTTAGTCTTTCATCTTAATTAGTTTATGTAGCCTTATTAATACTTGTTTATGTTTGTGCAACATATATATAATATACACCCTTGTTTATCTTTGGTAGTTACTTCTGCAATTCCGGTCGGTGAGGTTTCGGACCTCATAAGGCAAGGCTTCATGGAGGACTTCGTGTCCTTGATATATATACATCTATATAACTTGTTCATACATATTAATCTTGCTTATTTTAGTTTGTTGGTCATGTTTACAAGTTCCATGGTTATGGGATTTTAAGAGTCTATGCTTCGGTTTAACCGTAAATAGCTCTAAATCGTAAACCGAACTTTGTTACTAGTTTTGTTAAATAATTGTTTAAACATACTTATTGTTAGATCTAAGTTTCTAAAATCATTTTTACAAATTCTATGGTTATGGGTTTGTAGAATCTTACCTCGGTCTTAACCCGAAACACGATCAGAACCGAAAACCGAACTTTTTGTTTAAAGACTTTATTGTTAACTTTTGGTTGTAAAACTTAATTTACTTGTACATTATTATACAAATTCTTTAGTGTTTGGACATGTGGAAACCATCTATGAACTTGTTGTGAGATGGAAACCGAACCAAACCGATTCTTACTCGCTTAAGACACACAAGTGTGTTTTTTTAGCCATCAAGACTTGTATATTTCTTTAAAAATAGTTACAAATTGATTTTTAAATATTTACTTAAGTACTTAGAAATATTGGATCCAACTTGATCTCATAAAAAAGTTTGGACCGACAAAACCGAACACTCGCTTAACGTGCGTTGTTAGTTTTCTAAAACAATGGAACTACATACTTGGTTAAGTCTTATTAAATTTTATTGAGTTATCTCATAATATTCAATATTTTGGAAAGTTGACTTTGGGTTTGACCAATTATCAAGACCTGAACCGACAACCCGAACACTCGATAAAAAAAACCGTTTTAGTATCTTTATTCCAAAGGGATTTGCATTCTTGCATTTTACCCACCTTATTACTTAACATAGGTTAAGTAAATATTAAGGTTAGATACTTTAACCCGGGTTCGAGCAAACTTACATTTTTAAAGGGTTATTATTATAAATTCTTAAATAGTTACATTTTAAACCTTGAACTTTAATTATTTACATTTCTCAACATTTATTTTGTTTAAAGACCTTCAAGACAACCTTTCTAAATTCAAGACTTCTTTTCATTTTAGGCATTGTGCGTTAAACCCGTCGTTCAGACAAATTTCCAAATTATCATCTTTCAAGTTTACTACTTGAAGGTGAGTACTTCATACCCCATTTTCCATCTTTTATTTTGAGGGTGACATTTCATATTTATTCAACAAAATGTTTTATATTTGAATCTTAAACCACAAACGTAGTTATATACTTTACCTAAATAATTGCTCGATTTGGTGTTCTATGCTTATATGCCTATGTGTTTATCGCTTTTGGTTGGTGGAACTATAAAATCCTAGACTATTTGGCATCCCCTTATAGCAAGGTGCCGTTAACGTAATGCAATTAACGATAACTATAAAATCCTAGACTATTTAGCATCCGCTTGTAGCTAGGTGTCGCTAATGTGTTTAGCGATATCTATTTATCCAAATTACCACTTTTAATTATCGTTTCGTATGCAAGTTTTGTGGCTATCTTTATTATATACTAATATGATTAAACTTATGAATTGCTCACCAACCTTTGTGTTGACAAACTTTATTTTATGAAATGTTGCAGGTTTGCATCTTGGTTGATTTATGATTGTGAAAAAAACGACATCAAAGACCTTAGGATATTAGTAAAATGAACAATATCAAATTTGCCATATTTTGTGATATCTTGTTTATAGTTATTTTATGGATAATTGTTATGTGACATTTTCGATGTTGTGAAATGAAATGAGTTTATTAAATATTGTCACTTTAATTAGTGTCATATGCTTATGGACAATCGTTACACCTCAGCATGTCCTGCCGCCTTTGGTCGGGGTGTGACAGATTGGTATCAGAGCCCTGACAATAGGATAGGTGGTTAGACGTATCGACCTAGTATTGTTATGCTTAGGGTCCTATACGTGTGCTCATACGTGTTTACTTTATTTTGATTGTTCATATCGCATATTATTTATAAACTTGTTTAAAATTCACCAATATCCCAAATGTTCACATACACACACTTTCATAGTATTTCCAAGATATCCTTACCTTAAAACGCAAAAAATAGATTTTCATTGTGTTTTATGGATTACAAGATTAACTTGAATCCCGTTGTTTATAATCCCTTAAAGGTTGCAGTTATATCAGGTTCATAGCCCTCATAGGAAGCGAGACATTATAAAACAACCATTTGACAAAAAGATTCCATGAATCGAAGGTGATTTACTTACCTGGAATGGTGGGATTATAGTGCTCGTTTTCTAGGCCACAAACTGTGTTATACATGTCAATACTTTAAGTAGTCGAATGTGAGCGTTCCGGTCGCCATCCTAATTTTTCGGTGTCAAAACAATAGAACTACGGTGATTCGTGGACTAGTGCTTTGACATGACGTTGTATCCCGATTTACGGTGTTATTATCGTTATTTGAGTCGAAAAAATGAAAAAGTTGCGGTGATTCGTGCACATGTTTAGACTCCAACGTTGTGTTTTATAAAATTTTTTTTTTGAGTTGGAATATCAAATCATGGTGGTTCATGTACGATTTTCCGACTCTATAAACCTCAAAATCTCAAATTTTTAAGCTTTAACCCCTCAAAATACATTTACGATTGTTTCCGGTTTGTTGTTTATATACAAAGATTTATATTTTATCTAACACTAACATCTACTCCTCACTAACTCTAGGATTCACAATCAAAAAGAAAAGTTAACTTCACCTTATTCTTATTTTGTACACTCTCATATCCATTTCTTTTTACCTAAAACTTATTCCGTTTCTTTATAATCTTTTAGCATGCCTCCACTAAGACTGCGCAAGAACACCAACCGACGTATGGCTGCTTTTATCGTCAAGCAAATGGCCGCTGTGATTCCCGAACTTGTAACTCAAATCCAAGCTACCCAACCTCCCCCACCCGTTGTTGCACCCGTTGAACTCAAACGCGTATTCTACCCATATAAGCAATTTACTAGTGCCAACCCAACCGAATTCTGGGGTACGAACTGTGCGACTACCTTGTTGCAATGGTTCGACTCTATGGAGAATGTGTTTAGATATAGCGAGTGCCCTGAAGCGAAGAAGTCAAATTTAGCTTCAAGCATGTTTAGAAAAACCGCTCTAACATGGTGGGGTAGTGTCATGCATCTCCAAGGGTCGGAAACGGCTATGGCTCTTCCATGGTGTTGGTGCATGATGTCAGTAGTTCAGTGTCTAGTGTCTGTAATCGAGTTGTTTGGATTTGAGTTTGTATGCAAGCGAAGTTGCTAACAAGTTCGCTGATATAGGCGAACTTGGTAGACAAGCGAAGTTAGTGACAACTTCGCCTGAACATGCCAGGCGAAGTTGTCGTGTCTATATAAGCTATATGTTACGGCTTAATCAAGAATAGATTAACAGTTTGTGTATTCGAGTCAGAGAGTTTTGTATCCGGTGATCATTGTATCACGTGTTTACGGTTGGAATACAACGTGTGTTTGGTTATCGTATCGTGTGTTAGCACGTATTGTTTTCTATACTCGTAACGTCTTACGTAGGGATTCCGCACCTGCGTAGTACGCGATATCTCGTGTAGATCCGGCTGGGAACCTACAATTGGTATCAGAGCTTTTGCTCGATTGTGTGGTTCGGGATTATCACGCGGGTATAGAAATCGTTCCGTTCGACTATTCGCGGGACGAGTTTTCAGAGCTTTTGTGCTATACTCTCCTCCTACAATCTTAAACAACCCATAACACCTTCACAAACCTCAAAAAACCCAGAAATCTAATTTGCAGAAACTTCGTGTTCATCAGGCGAAGTTGCCGTCACTGTTAGTAGGGTTTCGGCGAAGATATAAGGTTAAGCGAAGTTATCCACAACTTCACCTACCTCTTCAAGTTCGCTTACCTCAAGCGAAGTTACCCACAACTTCGCCTACCTCCCAAGTTCGCTCAACTTAAGCGAAGTTATTCTCAAGTTCGCCAATCAGGCGAATTTAAGGAAGTGAGCGAAGTCACAAATTCACGCGAAGTTAAGCTTTAAGCGAAGTTATCCACAACTTCGCCTACAGTGCTGTTTGAAAATAAATTTTTTATTTTTTCGGATTTCTTTGAGTTTAGAAAAAGATGTCTTCGATAAACATTACCGAATTAGTAAAGATGGAAGTAGAAGCAGGTTCGGCTATAAAGGCACCTAAGATGCTTAAGAAAACTGATTATGTAGCGTGGAAAGATCGTTTTGAACAATATGTCAAGTATCAAGATGCCAAGATGTGGGTGTGTATACAAGATGGTTACATTCCACCTACTGCTGAGTATGAAGGTCGTGATCAGATCAAGAAATACAAAGAGA
Organism: Bidens hawaiensis; assembly: GCF_021521415.1. NCBI lineage: Eukaryota > Viridiplantae > Streptophyta > Magnoliopsida > Asterales > Asteraceae > Bidens > Bidens hawaiensis. The sequence continues at coordinate 13,116 of NW_027491544.1, read as the reverse complement.
TGGAAGAAGAGGAGAAGAAAATGTATGAGGCAGAAAGCAAAGCTCATGCAGCAATTACAATGGCTCTTCCACAAGAGATACTTCACACCTTCCGAAAGTATAAAACTGCTAGAGAGCTTTGGGAAGCACTTGAGAACTGGTTTGAGGGCAATGTGGGAATTCGTGCCTCGAAAATTAAACTTCTAAAAACCCAATTCTCGGTCTTCAAGTATCTGAAAAATGAATCACTTGATGATATCATCACTAGATATTATCATCTGATGACTGAACTCAGCAACTATCAATTGCTTACAAAGAAGATGAGATAGTTGAAAAGCTTCTTGATGCTCTCCCACCGAAATGGGAGATGTATACTGTGTTGATGAGAGAAGATAAAGACTTTGCTGACTATGACCTGGAGACAGCAGTTAACAAGCTAAGAACGTTTGAACTGAATATGGTACGAAAAAAGACACCTACCGATCAGGTTCAAGATCCGGGTATGTATGGTGCAAAGGTTAACTCTGGATCAAGTTCAAAAACTGAAACATCTGCTTATTACTCTAAGGGAGAGTCAGGCGCGAGCTCAACACATGAGGGACATGTATCTCTCAACATGAACGGTGATGTGTGCTATGTAGCTGGAGGGTCAAATGCTTCTCAACCTCAAGCGACCAAGAGTAGTTATTCCCCAAGTGTTTCAAACAACAACTACTCGAAGATGCCCATGAGTGTCAAATCTGCTGAACAGCAGTTTGCTCTCTATGCATCTTTTATTGCTTCGTATGAGAACTACATTCAGGGTAAGATCGTTGATCCTGCAGTTTTGGATGAAGACTATGACCAGATCGATGTTGATGATCTGGAGGAGATGGATCTGCAGTGGCAGATGGCTATGATTGTCAGAAGGGTGAAGAGGTTCATGAAGAAGACTGGCAGGAAGTTTGTCGGAGAGAGGCCAGGGTTTGATAAGTCAAAGGTACGCTGTTACAACTGTCAGCAGAATGGCCACTTTGCAAAAGAATGCAAGAATGAACGTGTAGAACGCAGTCAAAACAGATCTACACAGCAAAGTGGTAGTGGTAATGACTATAGAGCCATGATTTCCAGACAGAACGAGGATTATAACTGGAATCTGCATGTTGAAGAAGTATTTGAACAGGCCAACTTGGCAAACATCGAAAATGCAGATAGTGAGAAGGGAACTGGCGAAAATGAAGCGTACATGGCAGATGTAGCAGACCAGCTCTCCGAGGTAAGTACCGAACTCCCTTGTACTAAGTGTGAACAACTGTCTGTACAACTGACAACTCTAACTGATCAGTTTGTTAGTTTGGATGCGCAATATAAAACTTTAAAAGAAGATCATCATTTCACTAAAGCTAGAGAAAATAGTTACAAAGTAAAAATTAAAGCTAGTGAAACAGATATTAAAAGTCTTAAAGCAAAGCTTGCTGAAAAAATTAAAGTGATTGATCTTAGCTATGAAGTTCTAGAAGAGAAAACCAAACTAATAGCTGAAAGGGAAAAACAGATAGCTGATCACCAGGTAAAAGTGGTGGAACTTAACAGGAAACTTGAACAATTCAGAAATTCCTCCGCTATACTTGATCACCTCGTTAGTGATCAAGGTTCCCCAAAAAGGGGAGGAATTGGTTATCATGAAGTTCCACCACCTTTCAATCATAATTACACTTATGACCCTAGTAATCAGAAATCTGTCGATGTTGACTATGGTCAGACAGTTCCGGTTAAAGTAACGATTAAAGAACCAGAATTTAGTAAGCCTGTTGCAAGTGTTAAGATTTCTGCTCCGAGTCCTGTCTCATCTAACTCGGACAAGTCTTCTGAGTCGAGTGAGACAAAACAAGAGGAAGTGTTACCAAAAAGTGGAGAAAAAAATAAAACACCTGAAAAGAAGTCTTCACTAAACCCGTATGTCCCACCATATGTGAGACAAACGGGCAGTAATACAGCCTCAACATCTAAGACAACTTTTGATAAGAAAGTTGAAAACAGGTGTTGTTTTAGATGTAATCAACAAGGACATCTTGTTGCTGATTGCCCTCTGAAGCAGAGATTCAGAGGTGTGAGGCCTTCGAGAACTGAGAATAGAACTAACGATAATGTTAAAACTGAAAACCCATCAAATTTCAGAAAATGGACTAATTCAGGTTTTCAAAAAAATAGATCTCAGTTTTACACTGCTAACAACCAAACCTTAAGTAATAATTCTTTTAATTCACGAAGGTTTGGATGGCCTCATAGACAATCCACAAGAAGGTATCCTGTTAGGACTCACAGAAATCATTATAATACTAACTTTGGACAGCCAAGGTACGGAATGTATCGACCCAAGACCAATCGGTCTTGGGTCCCCAGATTTTAATCATCTGCTTTAATCGTGCAGGAACAGTTGAACAGGGCTGCCAACAATCAATGGGTTGTGGATAGCGGTTGTTCCCGGCACATGATGGGTAACAAGAAATTGTTACACGACTTGAAACCTGTTCAAGGAGGAAGGGTGAGTTTCGCAGGAGAGAGCGGTGGAAGAATTACAGGAATAGGGACGGTGTCGAATGGAAAGATGACTTTGGAGAAAGTAAATTTTGTTGAAGAACTGAAGCACAATCTGCTGATTGTTTCGCAGATTTGTGACAAAGACTACACCGTACATTTTACAAAGAATGAAGCGATTGTGTTGTATCCTGGTTTTAAGATACCAGAAGATTGGATTGTTATGAAGGCTCCAAGAGTGAAGAATACGTATATCATGGATATGAGATCGACTGAGATGGCCACAGAAGAATCATGTCTTCTGTCAAAAGCGACTGAATCGGAGTCCGAGTTGTGGCATAGGAGAATGGGGCACATTCATCTTCGGAAAATGAACTACCTTGTCAAAAATGGGCTTGTGTTGGGTGTTCCCTTGAAGAATTTCAACTTTGAAGACAAATGTTTATCATGCAAAAAGGGAAAGCAACATAAGAAATCCCATCACACCAAGAAGGTCAATTCAATTGTCAGTACCCTAGAATTACTTCACATGGATCTCTTCGGTCCCGTGAATGTAAGAAGTCTAGGAGGAACATCGTATTGCTTGGTGATCACTGATGATTTCTCTCGATATTCCTGGGTATATTTCCTAAAGTCAAAGGATGAAACAGTGCAGATGGTAAAGAATTTGATTACCAAGGTGGAGAATATCATGGGGAAACGGGTTAAATTCATCAGGAGTGACAATGGAACTGAGTTCAAGAACTATAAGATGGAGATCTTCTGCTTACAGAAGGGGATAGAACATCAATACAGCGCACCGTATACTCCGCAACAAAATGGAGTGGCTGAGAGGAAGAACAAAACCTTAATTGAAGGAGCCAGAACCATGCTGGCTGATTCGAAACTTCCCGTGGTGTTCTGGGCTGAAGCTGTTGCTACAGCCTGTTATATCCTTAATAGAGTGTTAACTGTTAAAAGATTAAATAAAACCTGTTATGAACTTATGCATGGGAGAAAGCCCAACATGAGTGGTCTTGAACCATTCGGGTCCCCATGTTTGATATTAAAGACCAATTCTAAATTTGGTGAAGTAGCCGACGAAGGAATCTTAGTCGGATACGTTGTTGGGACTCCCAACAGACGGTTCTTTAATACATCAAACAGCAAGGTTGAGGTGGTGTGTAACACTGATATCACAAGTTACAAATCACCAAAACCAAGCTCGGGACCCACTGGGGTTTTCGACTATGATAGACTCTTTAAATCTTTTAACATGCCTTATTTGGTTTTGCAGAAGTTGAGGAAAGAATTGCTACGAAGATGATATGCGATGAGGAAGACACTTTGGTGCAACGACCACAGTATGATGAATGTCAGCCTTCCTCGTCAAATGCTGTCAATACCCCTGCTGCCTCTACTGAAGAGGAATTCATCAATCCGTTTCACTCTCAACATCATTCACCCATTGATGAGCTATCTTCGAACTTGGAAGTTAATCTGAATGTCAGTTCGGTTCCGACTACGAGAATTCACAAAGATCATCCTTTGGAGAACGTGATAGGTGATCTGTCCGCCGGTGTACAAACAAGACAAAGCTTGAATGAGCACACCTGTGTTTACACAAGCATTAAAGAATCAGGCATAATCAACGAGTGCTTGTATACCTGCTTTATCAGCCAGATTGAACCAAATAACTATCAAATGGCTCTTAAGGACAGCTCGTGGGTCGAAGCCATGCAAGAAGAGTTAGCTCAGTTTAAGAAAATGGAAGTATGGAACTTGGTTGCAAAACCAAGGAATGTGCATGCGATAGGCACAAAATGGGTATTCAAATGTAAGAGAGATGAGAAAGGGATTGTTATCAGGAACAAGGCGAGGCTGGTTGTTAAAGACTTTAATCAACAAGAGGGGATTGATTACAATGAGGTGTTTGCTCCTGTGGCAAGATTGGAAGCCATTCGGCTGTTTTTGGCATTTGCTGCTCATAAGGAGATGAAGGTCTTTCAGTTGGATGTGAAGAGCGCGTTCCTAAACGGTAAAGTCGATGAGGTTGTGTATATTGAGCAACCTCCGGGTTTTCCTGACCCTGACTTTCCCGATCACGTGTACAAGCTAAGTAAAGCGCTGTATGGACTACATCAGGCACCTCGTGCCTGGTATTCAACCTTATCAGATTACTTGCTTGAGAATGAGTTTGAAAGAGGTAAAATTGATAGCACATTGTTCTTCAAGAGAAAGGGTTGCGACTTTCTGCTGGTGCAAGTCTACGTGGACGACATTATCTTTGCTGCATCAAAGGTCGCCATGTGTCAGGAGTTTGAGGCCGTCATGAAGAAGAGATTTGAAATGAGTGCTATGGGTGAACTAACTTTCTTTTTAGGATTGCAGGTTGATCAGAAGAAAGACGGGATGTTCATTCATCAGACGAAGTATGTCCATGATGTTCTCAAACGCTTCAAGATGGAGGACATCACTCCATATGATACTCCAGTCTGCGTCAATCACAAATTGGGTGCTGATTCAGACAACGATGCAGACGTGGACCCAACCCAATATCGGTCTATTATAGGTTCTTTAATGTACTTAACTGCTTCTAGGCCTGATATAATGTTTGCTGTTTGTCTTTGTGCACGCTTTCAGGCAAACCCAAAAGAATCTCATTTGAAGGGTGCGAAGAGGATACTGCGGTATCTCAAAGGCAAGCCGAAGCTGGGGTTGTGGTACTCGAGAGGAGGAGACTTGGAGCTAGTCGCTTACACAGATTCTGATTATGGAGGGTGCAATCAGAGTCGGAAGTCTACAACTGGTGGATGTCAGTTTCTTGGTGGCAGACTAGTGTCGTGGCAATGCAAGAAGCAGACCTCAGTCGCAATTTCAACCTGTGAAGCAGAATACATGGCAGCATCCAACTGCTGCTCCCAGGTTCTTTGGATTCAACAACAGTTGCGCGATTATGGTCTGAATTTCTCACTTACTCCTATTTGCATTGATAACACTGCTGCTATCTCAGTAACTAACAATCCCGTGAAGCACAGTAAAACTAAACATATTGACATACGTCATCATTTTATACGGGATTGTGCTGAGAAAAAGCTGATTGAGCTCGAAAAGGTTGACACGTTAGATAATTTCGCTGACTTGTTCACGAAAGCGTTTGACAAAACTAGATTTCAAAACCTTGTTGAGCTGAATGGGATGATCAATCCCGAGTAACCATGTCATATGTTTGTGTTAAAAAAAAAGTCACTATCGCTTAGAATTATGTCGGTTGCCTCAGTTTGAAGGACATGCCTTCGGATATGTTTGGTCCACATTTCTACCTGTAGAATATGAGGATAGCCATTAACCAGATGACTGAAAGTGACCGGGGCGGTTTATGATGAGTTTTCATTCTTTCGCTGAAAATTAGTCGATCATACTTAGTTAGAATGACACATACTAGTATGTGGTCGGTCCAGCTGATCCTTTGGATCTTCGGGATAGCCGTTCACCTTAGACTTTGAGTTGGTCGGGGCGATTGATGTTAAAATTTTTTCTTTCTTTTCGGGAAATGAAATTACTTTTCAAGTCTACTACTTCGTAAGAAGTACCTTTACTATGTTTAACAGAAAATTGATCCAACCTTGGAAAGTGATAGATATACTGATTGTGTGTGCTTAACTAGTGAAGTTATTAGGCTTAAAAGACTTTAGAACAGTCATTGTATGTCATGGTAGCTTTTTATGGTCCGTAAAAGTAGAAGTGATACTAACTAAATCTACTCGATTTTTTGTGGAAACTTCATAAGAGTTGTGCATGTCTTCATACATATCTTTCCGAATGATAGGCAGAAAAGCGATTACCCAGTCATACACGAGCCCATGAGTGTTCTGATTCCCGTGAAGATAGCGTGTCAAGACGCTGCAGTGATCCAGATTCGGGACTTGCAGTTATTTTCTACTTGAAGTTGTGTATATACATGTTAGATTAAAAAAAAAATTCTAGAGTTCATAATGATAATGATTATCAATCAAGACACAATCAGGTGAACGGGAAACAGAGTCTAAGATCGAAGAGTAATTACTACTTAATCAGACACTACGGGTCGAGGTCAATTCGGGGTGACTTGGGGAAAGCCAAATACGCCTTGAGAATAGATAGGAGGCATCATAATCTCTGAGTTGTTGCCCACTTAAGTTTTGAGCTTAATTGAACCTAACTCGTATCACAGAAACGATGAAAACCATTTTAAGTAGATTACCTGCTTACAACCTGTTTTCTTTATGTCATAATACAGCTGAACAAGGATCTGTGTGACAGTCACGAAATTAGTATGATTCCTGTTCGGATCTTTTCTAAAACATGGTAGTCCCTGTCGAGACTGAAATTTGATCCCGTGTACTTTAATTTTTTCAAATTTTTGTTACTTTTGTAATTGTTTGATTTTATACCCGGTTACTTGGTCTTGATCGTATCATTTAACGCTTTAAATGATGTTTTTAAAACTTTATTGAAAATTGTTAAAAGTGTAGGGGTTTGTTTTGTAAATACAGGCGAACTTGTTGATAACTTCGCCTGGAATAGGCGAAGTTATCGATAACTTCGCTTGTACTAACTTGGACCCTATATAAAGGAAAGTAAAGGTCAAACAATTTCATTAATTCAAATTCTCAGCGAACTTATACTCCGACACTTTAGCGAAGTTATCGATCTAAATCATCTGTTATTTTTTACCTCGATTCAAATCAGATTAAAGGTGTGTAGGGTTTATAGTATCGTATAAACAATGTTTTTGAGGTTGATCATCGGTCGTTTCGACTCGATTATCGACCTCGTCTTTCGAAACCTTAAACACCCGATTTCAAACTTGTTTTTACGTGATAGTAATTTACTTGAACGTCTAAAACTTCATAAAATCATGTGTTTCGGAGTCCTCGATCTCCAATTTCATCACCTACACGTCGTTTGATAAACCTAACTGATGCCGATTCGAATTCGGCGAAGTTACAGTTTAGGCGAAGTTATCCGTAACTTCGCCTGAGGTCTAACTTCGCCTGATAATTGATTTTGAAACAGTTTATGAGGCGATGTTGTGATTAGGCGAAGTTATCCGTAACTTCGCCTGGACCATTTTACTTAACTATTATCAGACGAAGTTCAAGTTGAAGCGAAGTTGTTTCCCAACTTCGCCTCACCTTTAACTTCACCTATACAGTATTGATCACAACTTCGCTCATGGTAACAGGCGAACTTGTGATTCGCTTTGAAGTTTATCTAACTTAACCTGTTTGTTGCAGATATGGCTGCTGTTGCTGGAGCAGGTGGTGCAGGCGGTGATGACGGAGGTGATCACCAGAGACAGTTCTTCCCGGGTCACAACATGTACATAACATTAGACCCGGAGGCGAGCGGAGTTGATGATTCCGCGAAATCATCACTTTTCTTTTACGCTCGAGGATATTCCACGCCATTACAACAACTCTGCCGATATCCTTGCCCAACATTGAGGATTTCTGGCAGACAGTGGAATACGACTGTAGAGTCGAGCCCCCTGTGATGCGCGCGACAGTAAACAATCAGATTGTTCAGTTCTCTTCTGAACAAATCCGGGCGGCTTTACGATTTGGGAACGAGACAAGAGATGACCCAACAGAGTTTGTAGCTCTTTTCCGTGATGGAGCGTTTTTGAGGATGGGATACTCTGGTCCCTTGGGGGATACGCAGAGGAGGAAAGGCTTTTTACTTGACCAGTGGCGCTTTCTCATGCATGTTATGATCGTTTGCATGTCCGGGAGAAAGGCGAGCACTGATGGCATGGGCGCGACCATGCAGTCAGCGATGACTGCTCTGACATACAATAAGCGATTCAGCTTTAGTCAGATGGTCTTTTATGAGATTGATCGTCAACGAAGAGCGATGGCGCGTGAGCGATTCATCATGTATCCAAGATTCCTACAAATGATCTTGAATCATGTTGCTCCAACGCTTCCTCAGCGCCGTCCGATCTGATACGTTGAGAGTGTGAACAAACGGATCTTCGCCCAATGTCGATCCTCCAGTGCGAGGAGCAAACCTGAGCTTCGTCCTCGCCATACTCCACTTTTTGGGTACTTGATCAACCCGGGGTATGTGCCTGCTCATGGGGATGAGTTTAGGGACCCGGCACCACAACAGGCAGGAGCACCTCAAGCTATACCTGCTGCTCCGGTTGTGTCACCGGAGGAGAACGTGGACCTTGATGCAGAATTTGGTGGTCAAGGCTTCTTTGATATGGATCGGGTGGATCCAGAGGAGAACGTTCAGGTTCCGGTTGAACGTGCTTCGACTGTGCATGTTACTAGGGCAGCTACAACGGTGGCTGGCTCAGATTCTGATGATGAAGTAGCAGAGGCCAGAAGGATTATGGTGACTCGAGAAAGACTACATGGGAAAAGAAAGAGAACAGATGATGATAGCGAGTCTGATTATGAGGAAGAGGTACAACAGTTGATCCGGAGGTCAAGAAGGGAACGGATAGGTGCAGGATCAGGAGCCGGTGAGAGCTCTAGGGTGGTACGTTTCACTCCACCAGCACTATCCGGTATGACAATGGTTCCCTCATCCCTACAGGTTACAAGGCCAAGCGCTACGGGTGTTCCCGTGGTGGCTACCTCGTCTACTTTTGGCCTCCCACCCACTACTTTCCAACTTTCGACTCCCGAGATCGTTTCATTGCCGCCTCCGACCGTTACTCCATCGGAGGTCGTGGCACAATTTATAGAGTCGACTGTTGTGGCCACTGCAGGGCTATCGGTGACGATACCACCTGCGGTTACGTCTATTTCTACTTCTGAGGTCCCGGTGACATCGGAAATCCCTCCTCAGTACACTCAAGATATATCGCATATGAGGTTCGATTTCGATGCAACCCTATCAGACTCAGAACGAATAGCAGCACTGGAACGGGTCGTGGCAGAGCAGTCAAGGATTAATCTTATCCAAACCCAGGCTATTCAGCGCCTAGTTACAGAGAATCAGATGCAGTCGTCCCTCCTGGTACAACATGGAAAAATCATAGATGCTTTCAAGGAGTTCTTGGCATCTCAGGGGAGACGAGCTGTAAAGGCGACGAGTTGAGGACCAAGAGACGAAATGATAGAGATGATGATCCCAATGCATAGAAAGATGCAGGTGGTGAGTTGCCAAGAACTGATCAAGCTCTTGGAACTTCCACAACTCAGGGGGAGTCGACATCTGCAGCTGGTGGTGATGATGTGGTGGTGGTTGACGTAGAGGAGATGGATGATGTTTTGGTTGGTGATGATGACGATGTACTACCGAGTGATGTGATAGAGAAGATTGGTGAAGAGATTGTGATTGATACAGAGATAGAAGAGGGAGAGATAGTAGAGGAGAATGTGGAGCATGAGATACCGCAAGTCGAGAACGTAGATATGAGTCAACAGATTGGGAATGATGAGTCTGAATGGGAAGAGCAGCCTAGGTGGAAGGAAGGCTATGCTCAGTGGTTCGTCAAAACGAAGAAACCGGCGGTCCCTACAATGTTTAAGAAGAGTTACAACATTAAAGGTTATGCTGAAGCGAAGAAAGGGATTATTTGCTGGATATATGATGAGCAGTTGAGGCTCTTCGTGATTAAAAGGTATGACGGTGTTCAGTACTTTAGAAGGATGTTAAGATCATTGAATACACTGCCAGAATGTGAAGTAAAAGACTTAGCCAGATTGGGATTGATAAACAAAAGTGACGATAATATGTCTAGAGTCATTGGGAAAATTGTATGGAAAGAAAGTATAAAAGAGAAGAAATTTGAGCTGTTGAAGCCACAAAAGGGAAAACTTGTTGAAGACAAGGATAGAGGTTTGAGAGCTGATGGAAAGCCTTGGATGGTCATGAAGTATAAACCGATCCGGTGTTTGAAAGAAGTACCGATGAAGCTAATGCCCAAGGATGTGCTTAAAGACCTGAAGTGGTGGTTTGTAGATTGTGAGACAGCTGAGGCGGTGATGGAAGACGAAGATGAACAAGAGCTTCTTAGAGTGTACGATCCGATGCACTTGGTAAACTTATCGCAAGCTGATTTGCAGGTGTTAAATGAAAAGAAGATATTTTATATTCCTGCTTGGAAAGACGAAGCGAGGAAATATCAAAGAGTTGTGTCGGTTTGTGTTCGAGAAGGAGTGCATGCTTGAGGATAGAAGATTGAAGATTACAAGACACGTGTATGAAGCTAAAGAGATGAAGCTACTGCCAAGGGGGAGTCTGTTGGTGCATGATGTCAGTAGTTCAGTGTCTAGTGTCTGTAATCGAGTCGTTTGGATTTGAGTTTGTATGTAAGCGAAGTTGCTAACAAGTTCGCTGATATAGGCGAACTTGGTAGACAAGCGAAGTTAGTGACAACTTCGCCTGAACATGCCAGGCGAAGTTGTCGTGTCTATATAAGCTATATGTTACGGCTTATTCAAGAATAGATTAACAGTTTGTGTATTCGAGTCAGAGAGTTTTGTATCCGGTGATCATTGTATCACGTGTTTACGGTTGGAATACAACGTGTGTTTGGTTATCGTATCGTGTGTTAGCTCGTATTGTTTTCTATACGCGTAACGTCTTACGTAGGGATTCCGCACCTGCGTAGTACGCGATATCTCGTGTAGATCCGGCTGGGAACCTACACATGGTCCGACCTCAAGGCACTCATGATGAAGAACTTTTGTCCCAAACACGAACTTCAAAAGCTTGAGGAGGAATTTTGGAACCTCAAGCAAGATAGTGGTGATAACGCCGCTTACTCTCTCCGTTTCCACGAGTTGAGCATTCTCGTCCCTCATTTGGTTACCCCGGCTGAGCGTGAGCTTGACAAACACATTGGGGGTTTACCTATGCAAATCCGGGACTCAGTCATGAGTAGCAAACCCGTGAATCTTGAGGATGCATTACTCTAGCCGATGCGCTATCGGAGAATCATGTGAAAGCGGGTACCCTAACCCTCAAGAAACCAAACGAAAAAGCCAAACCCGAGCCCGCACCACAAGCCAAGGTTGAACCCGCACCACAAGCCATTAACTACTCCAACTCTTCCCGTCACAACAATAAAACAACAATAAACCCAAAACCAACTACCGAAACTATGCCGTTACCCAACCCCAACCTCAACAACAAACCCAAATTCCACCCCAAACCTGAAAACCCTATACCGGTACTGCCCCACTATGCAACATTTGCCAACTCCATCACCCACCAAACATGCCTTGTCGCCATTATACCATTTGTAACCGACTTGGTCATCTCAACACCACATGCCGATTCGCACAACGAACCCAACCTAACCAACCAAACCAACCAAGAACTTTTCCCCAAAATACTCAACACCGATATGCACCCTACCCACCAAACCAACCTCAACAACCCCGAGCTTGCTACAATTGCGGTGACCCTAACCATTTCCGCAACAATTGTCCTCGCCTCATCCTTACTAACCAAACCATGACCGCACCTTACTACCAAACTCAAGCTTACCAAGTTCAAACCTACCAACCTCAACTTTCCCAACTCAATGCACCACTCATCCAACCCATCCAAGCCATACAAGCACCACCTCCTCCACCACCGCAAGCACCTCAAGTCAACCAAGGAAATCAAGGACGAGCTTTCATGATGAATGTTAATCAAGCTCAAGCGGCAAACGATGTTGTGAACGCTATGTTTTTAGTGAACCAACATTTGGCTTCCATTTTATTTGATACGGGTGCCGATAGAAGTTTCATTTCTTTGAAATTTGAGCCAAAAATTGCCGTGTCTCGAACCAAGCTTTCCCGATCATTTTCTGTTGAAGTCGCCAATGGGAACTCCATCACCACAAATTCCGTCGTCCGCGATTGTACTCTCGTTCTTGCTAACCATAAATTCTCCATTGATCTCATCCCGATGCAAATGGGAAGTTTCGATGTCATAGTAGGCATGGATTGGTTATCTTTGCACCGTGCCGAAGTTGTTTGCTTCGATAAATTCATTCGCATTCCACTTGTCAACGGTAAAATCCTTAAGGTCTTCAGAAAAGCTACTTCGAGAAGGCTTAATCTCATGTCGTGTTCTCAATCGCAAAAATACTTACGCCAAAAGTATGCTCCGCTCCTAGCTCTCTTGTCGACAAAAGACAAAAAGGAAAGGAAAATCCAAGATATTTCTATTGTTCGTGATTTCCTCGATATCTTTCCCGATGATGTCACCGGTCTTCCACCCGTTCGTCTGATTGAATTTCGAATCGATCTTGTGCCCGGCGCGATGCCCGTGGCCAAGGCTCCTTACCGTTTAGCCCCGTCAGAAATGCAAGAATTATCGAACCAACTCAAAGAACTTTCGAATAAAGGTTTCATTCGTCCTAGCTCTTCTCCTTGGGCCGCTCTTGTTCTCTTCGTGAAAAAGAAGGATGGTTCGTTTCGTATGTGCATCGATTATAGGGAACTTAACAAACTCACCATTAAAAATCGTTATCCCTTTCCACGAATCGACGACCTATTCGACCAACTTCAAGGCGCAACTTGCTTCTCCAAATCGATCTTCGATCAGGTTATCATCAATTGCGTGTTCACGACGAAGATATTCCAAAAACCGATTTCCGTACTCGATATGGACATTTCAAATTTTTGGTTATGCCCTTCG